>NC_058082.1:180222400-180879186 GCF_014858855.1 Bufo gargarizans
AGAATAACTTCACACACACGCTTCTGTGCATTTCCAAGTCTAATTCTGTCACTAAATCCATACCGGTGACCCAGCGCCTAAATACTAGGCCTCAAATTTAAATCCCTCTAAATCTCTCGTTACCCACCGCTGTACTGTTGTTGCTGGGCAAGATATTTAGTGTCCGTCAAAGCACATTTTTTGTTCTGGGTTGAAGTACAATTCCCAATTTAGCAATTTCATAATTTAGTGGTTTCTGCTATATCAGAGCTATTTGAAATCTATCCCTAAAAGGGTATATAATATTGAAGGTGCACATAGGGTCATTCAGAATAACTTCACACACACGCTTCTGTGCATTTCCAAGTCTAATTCTGTCACTAAATCCATACCGGTGACCCAGCGCCTAAATACTAGGCCTCAAATTTAAATCCCTCTAAATCTCTCGTTACCCACCACTGTACTGTTGTTGCTGGGCAAGATATTTAGTGTCCGTCAAAGCACATTTTTTGTTCTGGGTTGAAGTACAATTCCCAATTTAGCAATTTCATAATTTAGTGGTTTCTGCTATATCAGAGCTATTTGAAATCTATCCCTAAAAGGGTATATAATATTGAAGGTGCACATAGGGTCATTCAGAATAACTTCACACACACGCTTCTGTGCATTTCCAAGTCTAATTCTGTCACTAAATCCATACCGGTGACCCAGCGCCTAAATACTAGGCCTCAAATTTAAATCCCTCTAAATCTCTCGTTACCCACCACTGTACTGTTGTTGCTGGGCAAGATATTTAGTGTCCGTCAAAGCACATTTTTTGTTCTGGGTTGAAGTACAATTCCCAATTTAGCAATTTCATAATTTAGTGGTTTCTGCTATATCAGAGCTATTTGAAATCTATCCCTAAAAGGGTATATAATATTGAAGGTGCACATAGGGTCATTCAGAATAACTTCACACACACGCTTCTGTGCATTTCCAAGTCTAATTCTGTCACTAAATCCATACCGGTGACCCAGCGCCTAAATACTAGGCCTCAAATTTAAATCCCTCTAAATCTCTCGTTACCCACCGCTGTACTGTTGTTGCTGGGCAAGATATTTAGTGTCCGTCAAAGCACATTTTTTGTTCTGGGTTGAAGTACAATTCCCAATTTAGCAATTTCATAATTTAGTGGTTTCTGCTATATCAGAGCTATTTGAAATCTATCCCTAAAAGGGTATATAATATTGAAGGTGCACATAGGGTCATTCAGAATAACTTCACACACACGCTTCTGTGCATTTCCAAGTCTAATTCTGTCACTAAATCCATACCGGTGACCCAGCGCCTAAATACTAGGCCTCAAATTTAAATCCCTCTAAATCTCTCGTTACCCACCGCTGTACTGTTGTTGCTGGGCAAGATATTTAGTGTCCGTCAAAGCACATTTTTTGTTCTGGGTTGAAGTACAATTCCCAATTTAGCAATTTCATAATTTAGTGGTTCCTGCTATATCAGAGCTATTTGAAATCTATCCCAAAAAGGGTATATAATATTGAAGGTGCACATTGGGTCATTCAGAATAACTTCACACACACCCGCTACTGTGTATTTCCAAGTCTAATTCTGTCACTAAACCCATACCTGTCACCCAGCGCCTAAATACTAGGCCTCAAATTTAAATCCCTCTAAATCTCTCGTTACCCACCGCTGTACTGTTGTTGCTGGGCAAGATATTTAGTGTCCGTCAAAGCACATTTTTTGTTCTGGGTTGAAGTACAATTCCCAATTTAGCAATTTCATAATTTAGTGGTTTCTGCTATATCAGAGCTATTTGAAATCTATCCCTAAAAGGGTATATAATATTGAAGGTGCACATAGGGTCATTCAGAATAACTTCACACACACGCTTCTGTGCATTTCCAAGTCTAATTCTGTCACTAAATCCATACCGGTGACCCAGCGCCTAAATACTAGGCCTCAAATTTAAATCCCTCTAAATCTCTCGTTACCCACCGCTGTACTGTTGTTGCTGGGCAAGATATTTAGTGTCCGTCAAAGCACATTTTTTGTTCTGGGTTGAAGTACAATTCCCAATTTAGCAATTTCATAATTTAGTGGTTTCTGCTATATCAGAGCTATTTGAAATCTATCCCTAAAAGGGTATATAATATTGAAGGTGCACATAGGGTCATTCAGAATAACTTCACACACACGCTTCTGTGCATTTCCAAGTCTAATTCTGTCACTAAATCCATACCGGTGACCCAGCGCCTAAATACTAGGCCTCAAATTTAAATCCCTCTAAATCTCTCGTTACCCACCGCTGTACTGTTGTTGCTGGGCAAGATATTTAGTGTCCGTCAAAGCACATTTTTTGTTCTGGGTTGAAGTACAATTCCCAATTTAGCAATTTCATAATTTAGTGGTTCCTGCTATATCAGAGCTATTTGAAATCTATCCCAAAAAGGGTATATAATATTGAAGGTGCACATTGGGTCATTCAGAATAACTTCACACACACCCGCTACTGTGTATTTCCAAGTCTAATTCTGTCACTAAACCCATACCTGTCACCCAGCGCCTAAATACTAGGCCTCAAATTTAAATCCCTCTAAATCTCTCGTTACCCACCGCTGTACTGTTGTTGCTGGGCAAGATATTTAGTGTCCGTCAAAGCACATTTTTTGTTCTGGGTTGAAGTACAATTCCCAATTTAGCAATTTCATAATTTAGTGGTTTCTGCTATATCAGAGCTATTTGAAATCTATCCCTAAAAGGGTATATAATATTGAAGGTGCACATAGGGTCATTCAGAATAACTTCACACACACGCTTCTGTGCATTTCCAAGTCTAATTCTGTCACTAAATCCATACCGGTGACCCAGCGCCTAAATACTAGGCCTCAAATTTAAATCCCTCTAAATCTCTCGTTACCCACCGCTGTACTGTTGTTGCTGGGCAAGATATTTAGTGTCCGTCAAAGCACATTTTTTGTTCTGGGTTGAAGTACAATTCCCAATTTAGCAATTTCATAATTTAGTGGTTTCTGCTATATCAGAGCTATTTGAAATCTATCCCTAAAAGGGTATATAATATTGAAGGTGCACATAGGGTCATTCAGAATAACTTCACACACACGCTTCTGTGCATTTCCAAGTCTAATTCTGTCACTAAATCCATACCGGTGACCCAGCGCCTAAATACTAGGCCTCAAATTTAAATCCCTCTAAATCTCTCGTTACCCACCGCTGTACTGTTGTTGCTGGGCAAGATATTTAGTGTCCGTCAAAGCACATTTTTTGTTCTGGGTTGAAGTACAATTCCCAATTTAGCAATTTCATAATTTAGTGGTTTCTGCTATATCAGAGCTATTTGAAATCTATCCCTAAAAGGGTATATAATATTGAAGGTGCACATAGGGTCATTCAGAATAACTTCACACACACGCTTCTGTGCATTTCCAAGTCTAATTCTGTCACTAAATCCATACCGGTGACCCAGCGCCTAAATACTAGGCCTCAAATTTAAATCCCTCTAAATCTCTCGTTACCCACCACTGTACTGTTGTTGCTGGGCAAGATATTTAGTGTCCGTCAAAGCACATTTTTTGTTCTGGGTTGAAGTACAATTCCCAATTTAGCAATTTCATAATTTAGTGGTTCCTGCTATATCAGAGCTATTTGAAATCTATCCCAAAAAGGGTATATAATATTGAAGGTGCACATTGGGTCATTCAGAATAACTTCACACACACCCGCTACTGTGTATTTCCAAGTCTAATTCTGTCACTAAACCCATACCTGTCACCCAGCGCCTAAATACTAGGCCTCAAATTTAAATCCCTCTAAATCTCTCGTTACCCACCGCTGTACTGTTGTTGCTGGGCAAGATATTTAGTGTCCGTCAAAGCACATTTTTTGTTCTGGGTTGAAGTACAATTCCCAATTTAGCAATTTCATAATTTAGTGGTTCCTGCTATATCAGAGCTATTTGAAATCTATCCCAAAAAGGGTATATAATATTCAAGGTGCACATTGGGTCATTCAGAATAACTTCACACACACGCTTCTGTGCATTTCCAAGTCTAATTCTGTCACTAAATCCATACCGGTCACCCAGCGCCTAAATACTAGGCCTCAAATTTATATCCCGCTGAATTTGAATACAATACATTGGGCCAAATAATATATTTGTTGTTGTGGTGAACCATAACAATGAGAAAAACATCTAGTAAGGGACGCGGACGTGGACATGGTCGTGGTGGTGTTAGTGGACCCTCTGGTGCTGGGAGAGGACGTGGCCGTTCTGCCACATCCACACGTCCTAGTGTACCAACTACCTCAGGTCCCAGTAGCCGCCAGAATTTACAGCGATATATGGTGGGGCCCAATGCCGTTCTAAGGATGGTAAGGCCTGAGCAGGTACAGGCATTAGTCAATTGGGTGGCCGACAGTGGATCCAGCACGTTCACATTATCTCCCACCCAGTCTTCTGCAGAAAGCGCACAGATGGCGCCTGAAAACCAACCCCATCAGTCTGTCACATCACCCCCATGCATACCAGGGAAACTGTCTCAGCCTCAAGTTATGCAGCAGTCTCTTATGCTGTTTGAAGACTCCGCTGGCAGGGTTTCCCAAGGGCATCCACCTAGCCCTTCCCCAGCGGTGAAAGACATAGAATGCACTGACGCACAACCACTTATGTTTCCTGATGATGAGGACATGGGAATACCACCTCAGCATGTCTCTGATGATGACGAAACACAGGTGCCAACTGCTGCGTCTTTCTGCAGTGTGCAGACTGAACAGGAGGTCAGGGATCAAGACTGGGTGGAAGACGATGCAGGGGACGATGAGGTCCTAGACCCCACATGGAATGAAGGTCGTGCCACTGACTTTCACAGTTCGGAGGAAGAGGCAGTGGTGAGACCGAGCCAACAGCGTAGCAAAAGAGGGAGCAGTGGGCAAAAGCAGAACACCCGCCGCCAAGAGACTCCGCCTGCTACTGACCGCCGCCATCTGGGACCGAGCACCCCAAAGGCAGCTTCAAGGAGTTCCCTGGCATGGCACTTCTTCAAACAATGTGCTGACGACAAGACCCGAGTGGTTTGCACGCTGTGCCATCAGAGCCTGAAGCGAGGCATTAACGTTCTGAACCTGAGCACAACCTGCATGACCAGGCACCTGCATGCAAAGCATGAACTGCAGTGGAGTAAACACCTTAAAACCAAGGAAGTCACTCAGGCTCCCCCTGCTACCTCTTCTGCTGCTGCCGCCTCGGCCTATTCTGCTGCTGCCGCCTCGGCCTCTTCCTCCGCCTCTGGAGGAACGTTGGCACCTGCCGCCCAGCAAACAGGGGATGTACCACCAACACCACCACCACCACCTCCGTCACCAAGCGTCTCAACCATGTCACACGCCAGCGTTCAGCTCTCCATCTCACAAACATTTGATAGAAAGCGTAAATTCCCACCTAGCCACCCTCGATCCCTGGCCCTGAATGCCAGCATTTCTAAACTACTGGCCTATGAAATGCTGTCATTTAGGCTGGTGGACACAGACAGCTTCAAACAGCTCATGTCGCTTGCTGTCCCACAGTATGTTGTTCCCAGCCGGCACTACTTCTCCAAGAGAGCCGTGCCTTCCCTGCACAACCAAGTATCCGATAAAATCAAGTGTGCACTGCGCAACGCCATCTGTAGCAAGGTCCACCTAACCACAGATACGTGGACCAGTAAGCACGGCCAGGGACGCTATATCTCCCTAACTGCACACTGGGTAAATGTAGTGGCAGCTGGGCCCCAGGCGGAGAGCTGTTTGGCGCACGTCCTGCCGCCGCCAAGGATCGCAGGGCAACATTCTTTGCCTCCTGTTGCCACCTCCTCCTTCTCGGCTTCCTCCTCCTCTTCTTCCACCTGCTCATCCAGTCAGCCACACACCTTCACCACCAACTTCAGCACAGCCCGGGGTAAACGTCAGCAGGCCATTCTGAAACTCATATGTTTGGGGGACAGGCCCCACACCGCACAGGAGTTGTGGCGGGGTATTGAACAACAGACCGACGAGTGGTTGCTGCCGGTGAGCCTCAAGCCCGGCCTGGTGGTGTGTGATAATGGGCGAAATCTCGTTGCAGCTCTGGGACTAGCCAATTTGACGCACATCCCTTGCTTGGCGCATGTGCTGAATTTGGTGGTGCAGAAGTTCATTCACAACTACCCCGACATGTCAGAGCTGCTGCATAAAGTGCGGGCCGTCTGTTCGCGCTTCCGGCGTTCACATCCTGCCGCTGCTCGCCTGTCTGCGCTACAGCGTAACTTCGGCCTTCCCGCTCACCGCCTCATATGCGACGTGCCCACCAGGTGGAACTCCACCTTGCACATGCTGGACAGACTGTGCGAGCAGCAGCAGGCCATAGTGGAGTTTCAGCTGCAGCACGCACGGGTCAGTCGCACTACAGAACAGCACCACTTCACCACCAATGACTGGGCCTCCATGCGAGACCTGTGTGCCCTGTTGCGCTGTTTCGAGTACTCCACCAACATGGCCAGTGGCGATGACACCGTTATCAGCGTTACAATACCACTTCTATGTCTCCTTGAGAAAACACTTAGGGCGATGATGGAACAGGAGGTGGCCCAGGAGGAGGAGGAGGAGGATGAGGAAGAGGGGTCATTTTTAGCACTTTCAGGCCAGTCTCTTCGAAGTGACTCAGAGGGAGGTTTTTTGCAACAGCAGAGGCCAGGTACAAATGTGGCCAGCCAGGGCCCACTACTGGAGGACGAGGAGGACGAGGATGAGGAGGAGGTGGAGGAGGATGAGGATGAAGCATGGTCACAGCGGGGTGGCACCCAACGCAGCTCGGGTCCATCACTGGTGCGTGGCTGGGGGGAAAGGCAGGACGATGACGATACGCCTCCCACAGAGGACAGCTTGTCCTTACCCCTGGGCAGCCTGGCACACATGAGCGACTACATGCTGCAGTGCCTGCGCAACGACAGCAGAGTTGCCCACATTTTAACCTGTGCGGACTACTGGGTTGCCACCCTGCTGGATCCACGCTACAAAGACAATGTGCCCACCTTACTTCCTGCACTGGAGCGTGATAGGAAGATGCGCGAGTACAAGCGCACGTTGGTAGACGCGCTACTGAGAGCATTCCCAAATGTCACAGGGGAACAAGTGGAAGCCCAAGGCCAAGGCAGAGGAGGAGCAAGAGGTCGCCAAGGCAGCTGTGTCACGGCCAGCTCCTCTGAGGGCAGGGTTAGCATGGCAGAGATGTGGAAAACTTTTGTCAACACGCCACAGCTAACTGCACCACCACCTGATACGCAACGTGTTAGCAGGAGGCAACATTTCACTAACATGGTGGAACAGTACGTGTGCACACCCCTCCACGTACTGACTGATGGTTCTGCCCCATTCAACTTCTGGGTCTCTAAATTGTCCACGTGGCCAGAGCTAGCCTTTTATGCCTTGGAGGTGCTGGCCTGCCCGGCAGCCAGCGTTTTGTCTGAACGTGTATTCAGCACGGCAGGGGGCGTCATTACAGACAAACGCAGCCGCCTGTCTACAGCCAATGTGGACAAGCTGACGTTCATAAAAATGAACCAGGCATGGATCCCACAGGACCTGTCCGTCCCTTGTCCAGATTAGACATTAACTACCTCCCCATAACCATATATTATTGGACTCCAGGGCACTTCCTCATTCAATCCTATTTTTATTTTCATTTTACCATTATATTGCGATGCTACCCAAAGTTGAATGAACCTCTCCTCTGCCTGTGTGCTAGGCCTAAATATATGCCAATGGACTGTTGCAGTGGTGGCTGACATGAAGCCTGATTCTCTGCTATGACATGCAGACTAATTCTCTGCTGACATGAAGCCAGATTGTCTGTTACGGGACCTCTCTCCTCTGCCTGGGTGCTGGGCCTAAATTTATGACAATGGACTGTTGCAGTGGTGGCTGACGTGAAGCCTGATTCTCTGCTATGACATGCAGACTGATTCTCTGCTGACATGAAGCCAGATCGTCTGTTACGGGACCTCTCTGCTCTGCCTGTGTGCTAGGCCTAAATATATGCCAATGGACTGTTGCAGTGGTGGGTGACGTGAAGCCTCATTCTCTGCTATGACATGCAGACTGATTCTCTGCTGACATGAAGCCAGATTGTCTGTTACGGGACCTCTCTGCTCTGCCTGTGTGCTAGGCCTAAATATATGCCAATGGACTGTTGCAGTGGTGGGTGACGTGAAGCCTCATTCTCTGCTATGACATGCAGACTGATTCTCTGCTGTCATGAAGCCAGATTGTCTGTTACGGGACCTCTCTGCTCTGCCTGTGTGCTAGGCCTAAATATATGCCAATGGACTGTTGCAGTGGTGGGTGACGTGAAGCCTCATTCTCTGCTATGACATGCAGACTGATTCTCTGCTGACATGAAGCCAGATTGTCTGTTACGGGACCTCTCTGCTCTGCCTGTGTGCTAGGCCTAAATATATGCCAATGGACTGTTGCAGTGGTGGGTGACGTGAAGCCTCATTCTCTGCTATGACATGCAGACTGATTCTCTGCTGTCATGAAGCCAGATTGTCTGTTACGGGACCTCTCTGCTCTGCCTGTGTGCTAGGCCTAAATATATGCCAATGGACTGTTGCAGTGGTGGGTGACGTGAAGCCTCATTCTCTGCTATGACATGCAGACTAATTCTCTGCTGACATGAAGACAGATTCTCTGTTACGGGACCTCTCTCCTCTGCCTGTGTGTGTGCTGGGCCTAAATATATGCCAATGGACTGTTGCAGTGGTGGCTGACGTGAAGCCTCATTCTCTGCTATGACATGCAGACTGATTCTCTGCTGACATGAAGCCAGATTCTCTGTTACGGGACCTCTCTCCTCTGCCTGTGTGTGTGCTGGGCCTAAATATATGCCAATGGACTGTTGCAGTGGTGGCTGACGTGAAGCCTCATTCTCTGCTATGACATGCAGACTGATTCTCTGCTGACATGAAGCCAGATTCTCTGTTACGGGACCTCTCTCCTCTGCCTGTGTGTGTGCTGGGCCTAAATATATGCCAATGGACTGTTGCAGTGGTGGCTGACGTGAAGCCTCATTCTCTGCTATGACATGCAGACTGATTCTCTGCTGACATGAAGCCAGATTCTCTGTTACGGGACCTCTCTCCTCTGCCTGTGTGCTAGGCCTAAATATATGCCAATGGACTGTTGCAGTGGTGGCTGACGTGAAGCCTCATTCTCTGCTATGACATGCAGACTAATTCTCTGCTGACATGAAGACAGATTCTCTGTTACGGGACCTCTCTCCTCTGCCTGGGTGCCGGGGCCTAAATATCTGAGAATGGACTGTTCCAGTGGTGGGTGACGGGAAGCCAGATTCTCTGCTATGGAACCTCTCTCCAATTGATTTTGGTTAATTTTTATTCATTTAATTTTTATTTTAATTAATTTCCCTATCCACATTTGTTTGCAGGGGATTTACCTACATGTTGCTGCCTTTTGCAGCCCTCTAGCCCTTTCCTGGGCTGTTTTACAGCCGTTTTAGTGCCGAAAAGTTCGGGTCCCCATTGACTTCAATGGGGTTCGGGTTCGGGACGAAGTTCGGATCGGGTTCGGATCCCGAACCCGAACATTTCCGGGATGTTCGGCCGAACTTCTCGAACCCGAACATCCAGGTGTTCGCTCAACTCTACATATAACACTTACCTAAACATTATTTCAGACTAAGGCTACTTTCACACTTGCGTTCGCGGCTCCGCTTGTGAGTTCCGTTTGAAGGCTCTCACAAGCAGCCCCAAACGCATCCGTACTGCCCTAATGCATTCTGAGTGGATGCGGATCCGCTCAGAATGCATCAGTCTGGCACCGTTTGTCCTCCGCTCCGCTCAGCAGGCGGACACCCGAACGCTGCATGCAGCGTTCGGGTGTCCGCCTGGCCGTGCGGAGGCAAACGGATCCGTCCAGACTTACAATGTAAGTCAATGGGGACGGATCCGTTTGAAGTTGACACAATATGGCTCAATTTTCAAACGGATCCGTCCCCCATTGACTTTCAATGTAAAGTCAAAACGGATCCGTTTGCATTTGTTCATGGCAATGCAAACGGATCCGTTCTGAACGGATCTAAGCATTTGCATTATAGGTGCGGATCCGTCTGTGCAGATACCAGACGGATCCGCACCTAAACGCAGGTGTGAAAGTAGCCTTAGTACACACCTTTATGGCAATGATATTCCTTAATGCAATTACCAATACTGCAGCCATACAATAATGCACATGCTATAAATCACAAAAATAATATGTATAATTAGAAAAGCTATTATGAGAGTTTCTCCATTTAAGGCAGTGCTTCTCAAATAGTGGGGCGCGCCGTAAAGGGGGACTCGTTCAGGGCCGGCCTTTGGGGTGTGCAGGCTGTGCGGCCGCACAGGGCGCCATAGCAACAGGGGCGCCGGGCGGCCGACAGCTTGCAGTGTAATATGCGGCAGGGAGATGAGCGCTTCCATTGTGGAAGCACTCATCTCCCTTCCTCTGATCAGAGGCCGGCGCAGGCACTGGACACGATGTACGGAGCGGGGGCCGGGGGAGGGACTGGGAGGAGGAGCTGTGGGCCGGCAATAGCGGTGGGGCGGTGCGGTCACTGTACTATAGCCCCGCCCCACCGTTCCCTCCGGTATACTAATATAAAATGTATTATTGAATTAAAAGTTATTAAACATGCCCCCCTCACTCCTAATAGTACTGTATATCCGAATTTCTTCTGTATAATGCCGGCAGGCAGGCCGGGCGGCCGGCGCGTCCCTCAGTGATGTCACGTGCCTGCGCCGCCTGCTTTATGAATGAAGCAGGCGGCGCAGACATGTGACGTCACTGAGGGACGCGCCGGCCGCCCGGCCCGCCTGCCGGCATTATACAGAAGAAATTTGGATATACAGTACTATTAGGAGTGAGGGGGGAATGTTTAATAACTTTAAACGGCGGCGGCGGGCACACAGAATCTGTGGATGGCACAGTTAAGGGGTGGGGGTCTGTGGATGGCACTGTTATAGGCTGGGGGGGCACTGTGGATGGCACTGTTATGGGTTGGGGGGTCTGTGGATGACACATATATAACACTATTTACAGTCGCGCGGGGGGCGCAAAATGTTTTCTTCTTCCTAGCGGGGGTATGACAGAAAATAATTGAGAAGCACTGATTTAAGGGAACCTGTCATCAACTTTATGCTGACCTTGATAACGGTAGCATAAAATAGTTACAGAAATGCTGATTTCAGCAGGGTGTCACTCATGAGCTAAAGGTAAGGCTACTTTCACACCTGTGTTTAGGTGCGGATCCATCTGGTATCTGCACAGACGGATCCGCACCTATAATGCAAACGCTTAGATCCGTTCAGAACGCATCCGTTTGCATTGCCATGAACAAAAAAAACAAAAGTGTGAAAGTGTGAAAGTAGCTTAAGTTGTTGCTGAGAACAAGGATCATAAACATTGCAGCACAGGCCCTGAAAAGAGCCAAATCTACTTGAGAAGAGTCGTGGTTATTCATAATCTTCTGCTCATCCCGTCCATCTTCTGATAATTGTCACTTCTCTCCAAGAGAGAAAGTGAGAAAACTCGGTAGAAGACTGTCAGTCATCAGCAGGTGGGCAGGGAGAGCAGGAATAACCAGGACTCTTCTCAGGTGGCCGGGACTCTTTTCCAGGCCCAGTCTGCAATAATTGTGATGTTGGTTCTCGGCAACCAATTACTTTTAACTTATAAATGACAGACCAATGAAATCAACTCACATGTCTCTACTTTATTCTGCCGTTAGTATGGGCAGCATAAAGTTGATGACAGGTTCCCTTTAAAACCACAATCCTACAGAATATGAGATATAAAACACATGCAAAATTTAAATAAATATAATAAATTTATTGAACAAATGATCATGTATAATGCACATACAAATATAGTAGAAAATGAGAAATGCCACAAATAAAAGCACAAGGCAACAGTATTGTGGAAATGTCCAAAAAAAAATCATAAATGGTAATATGAACAGCACAATGGAGCATACACAGTGACATGCAGGAATTTGGATTCTGACTGCTGCAGAATAGACTTCTGCAGTCTAGACTGCTGAAGACAGTGACTGGAGGCAGCAGTCATGTGCCGTATACAAATATGTCACCACTGCTGTATGTAAACATGGTACCAGAGGAGCATAGCAGAGAGCAGAGCTGGAGGAAGGGGTGAGTATATGACTTTTTATTTAAGCTATTGTAGGGGTGGTCTACGATTTTTTTTATTATATTGGACTACCCCTTCAAACTCTGTTGTGGGTAGACTCCTTTAAAATTTCCTTTTGGAGGTCAGAGCATGACATGGATTTTCAAATCTTCAGCAAGTTCCTTCTGTTGTGGAAATGCTGTAGCTTTCACCATGTGCAATGCAAGGGATAAAATCATAGCAGACTGACAAAATAAACATTTAACACATGCAGATTTTGCAGCAGATCCGTTGTCGATTTGTTTGTGGATTCATGGAAAATCCATGGTGGCAATTTCTGGATCTGGCCTAAAATGGTAGGGGATCCCTGAGAAAATATGTATAATCCAGAGGTTCCTGTAACGACTGTAGGTAGAGACAAACAAGGACAGTGAGATATAAGGCTAGAATCCAGCCTGATTTTCCTACCTACTTGCAGAACAAGCCCCTAGATAGCTAGACTGCAACTGGTCAACAGTCTCTACACTATTTAAAGGGAACCTGTCACTAGTTTTATGGTGTCCTAACTAAGGGCAACATAAATAAGTGACTGATTCGCTTAGCAAAATGCTGGGTCACTTTCTTTAATTGACCCAGTGTGCGTCCGCAATATTCATGAGCTCCTGACTCTCCCCGCCTACATGCTGCTGATTGACAGTTATTTTCCATATGAATCAGCAGCAGGTGGGCAGGGGAGTGACTATAGCTCTGAATTAAATATACGCTGGACTCAATGACATCACGCTGGACTCAAATCAGCTTATTAGCATGCAGCATCTTTGTGTGTATATTATGAGGTAACCATCTGTCACACCAGTAAGTGAATGCATCTAAGGTAATTTTTAGTAGTTAATGATTGTATATAATTAGTTAGATTATAATTAAATATCCACATGACAGGTTCCCTTTAAGTGCAGAGATTGACTAACAAACAAAGACAGCCAAACACAATAACAGAGTCATACAAAAATGGGTCAGAACCAGATGGGCTATGCAGTACCAAATGAAAGACAGAGAGTGGTTAGAAGACAAGCCAAGATCATAACAAGATGGACTACGCAGTACCAAATGAGAGAAAGAGTGTGGTCAGAAGACAAGCCAGGGTAAGAAGCAATCTAATAAAGCACACAAACCAGGAACACAGCTAGTGAGACCAAAGACTATTTACTGGAAAAGGTGTATGGCCCGGAGGGGATTTAAAAAGAATGCTGAGTCCCTTGGTCCAAATCTATTAGGTCCATGGACCCAGAGCTAGATAGAACAGGATGCAAACTACACAGTAACTGGGAATCTAGGCTGTGATTCAGAGCAATTACACTCTGTTGCTATGGATGCAACCGTGTTACTGGGGGGCGTGGCTCAGCAGCGCATCTCTCCTGGCGTGTTGGTGCCAGAGCTGAAACTGGTGTTGCTGAGCCCGGTCCGGTAAATATGTTACAGGTTCCCCAGTTTTAAAATAGTTGGGAATCATTCTGACTGTTTGGATTTTGAGTTGGGAAGGAATGCTATACTCTAAGACATCTCATATCTAATTAACTTATTATAACGGTAAGCTCTGCTGCATCTGTACTTCTGAAGCAAGTCATGTACACACTAAAGCACACTGCATGGAATCACACAAAATTCTGGTTCTTTAGAATCTTTTGAATAATTCTGGTTGAATTTCCACATTTTAGAATTGATTCACTTATCTCTAAAGCTAAGTTGGTGTGAGCCTGCCCCATTTCAGTGTATGTTTAAAAACATTCTATGTATAGTGCCTTTTTTAGATGCCAGTAAATGCCTTTCACATAGAGTGCCAGTACTTGTTCAGATCTTGTTCACACTTTATTTTGTTTATTTTAACTTTCAGGCTTGTCAGTTTTTGAAGCCAAAATTACAGTGAGATGAAGTATAAAGGCCAAACACTACTTTTCCTTATTCTTTTTATTGACTCCTGGCTTTAGCTTTGAAGCTTAATCAAAAACCTGAACAAAACTTCATCAACTCAGAACATCTATGAGCATCCTTCTATCAACACAAATCCTGCCATCGAAATCATATGTTATTTGGGTGTGATTGAAATATTATTATATATTTTTTTATAATTCTGAAGAGATGAGCGAATCGAAGGTGATGAAGTGGAATTAGTGATGAAGTGGAATTAGTTCTGAATTTCTGAAAAAAATTGTTTCGCGCGGAATGTGAATTTCCTTGTGCTTTGTGGTAACTAATCGCATTTAAGGCAGGCTCACCCACAATGGCATGCATGCAGCCAATCAGCAGCCAGCAAGCCCTGTGATGTCACAGCCCTATAACTAGCAGCAGCCATATTAGATTCTGCCATTTACCAGTGTACTTAGTGCAGGGAGAGACGTCTGCAGGTGTTGGGGACAGTGCTAGAAAAAACCTAATTGTGCAGAAAAAAAAAAATGATTTACATGTGCAGGGAAATATTATTCAATCTGTAGGGAAATCAGCATTTCTGTTGAACAGGGTTCATTCTGGGAGGTGACAGCCTGGGTAAAAGGAACATTCCTATTACACAATGCAGCACTGACTGGGGATCTAAATTGCCATTATACAGCTCTGTAATTCCGGCAAACCGTGCTTATTAGGGTGCAAGTGCTGTTTGATACAGGCATTAACAGGGGTTATTACAAGGAAATATTTATACCTTTTATTTGCCCTAGTGCCGTGCAGTTATATGTTCTAAAGTATTTTTTGGCTTGCATTACTGAGAAAAAAGGGCTTATTTGCCGTTGTGGGGTGAAGAACAAAATTACATCCCCTTTTGTCGTGCAATATTGGCAAAAGTAAAATATATTTGCAGCTCAGCGGTGCAGTTATCTGTATCTGTTTTAAAGGTCTTTTTTGCATGTATTTGTGTAAAAAGGAAAAATATCTTTGCCGCCTAGCGGCGCAATAATATAACATATCTAACATTTGGCTATTTGATCTAACAGTATGTCAGGCAGATAAGTGCCAGGCCCTGCACAGGGGAGTGGCAGAGGCCTAAATGTTTCTGGCAGAGGTCGCAGCAGACTGAGGGGCTATGGCAGCAGGGGTCACTTACAGAGGACTGAGCTCCCAATGTTAGCTAGCGGTCGTGTCTTGACCAGCAACCCAGTGGTTCTTAAATGGTTGACTCGATCTTTGACTTTGTCGCAAGTAAAATTAGACACCCCCAGCCAAGAGTCAGTGGGTTCGTTAGACACAACCCTTAGTTGGCATGGCCCGGGAGCAGGCCCTGTGCCCTCACCTGTCCTCAACCTGCCTCTGTCCTTTTCTGTTCCCTCACTGCAAGAAGTATTATATGTGGTAAGCTCTGCTCCACTTTTCAGCAAGAAAGAGATACTAGAGGACAGTCAGCAGCTACTGCCCAGCCAAGATGTGGAGGAGACATCCACCACTTCTTCCACTAGGCAGGCAAGTAGTGATGAGGAGAGTGGTATGGGAGCTGGTGTTGAGAGCGGTCAGGAGTTCCTGACCCAGAAACGTGACATGCAGACACTACTCGATGATGATATAGCTGATCATACTTGTGAGCCAGGTGATAAAGGCATGGCACGTGTTCAATCTGGTTGTCAAGCAGTTCCTGAAGTCTTCCATCTATTTGCAAGACATCCTAAAAATGGCCAGGAAACTTTGCATGCAGTTCAGCCACTCGTACACCGCAAAGCACACCCTGCTTAAGCTGCAGTGGCAGAACGGCTTCCCCTAACATAGGCTGATATGTGACGTTTCCACCCGTTGCAATTACACTCTCCATATGTTGGAGCAACTGTACAAACAGAGAAAGGCCGTCAACGAGTTCCTGATGATCCAAGAGGACAGAAGTACTCCCCTGTGTAACTTCGATGTCAGCCTCTGGCAGCTCATGCATGACACCTGCCGTTTGCTCAGGCCCTTTGAGGAGGCCACATTATTTGTCAGTCAACAGGACTACGGGATGAACAATGTCACTCCACTGCTTCATGTCCTGGAACAGATGCTGGTAAATATGGCTAGTCAGGGGACTGGAGACATGGCACCTAGATCTCAAGGCCACATGAGCCCTGTGGGGGCTGGAGAAGAGGAGAACATTGAAGCACAAGCAGTGTGTAGGAAAATGGGTGGTTTTTCTAAACAGGTGACAGGAGAGGAGAAGTAGGAACAGCCAGAGGAGTTACAGGGCGATAAGGAAGATCAGATGACCCAGACACACCGTGGCAGTATGCAGTGAGATGAGAGTCCCTCCGATTCACTTGCTGAAATGACCCACTGCATGCTCACTTGCTTGGGTAGTGACAGCCTAATTGTCACCATTCATCAGAGGGATGACTTCTGGCTCTCCACCTTGTTGGACCCTCGCTACCGGTCCAAAATGGGGGCCTTTTTTACACCCACTGAGAGGGAGGACAAACTAAACTACTAGAGAGACATCCTATGTATGCAGTTGGCCGCTGCCTATCTGCACCATTAGCATTAGCATTACTGATTAGTGTTAAGAGCGAATATTCGAATCGCTAATTTTAATTGCGAATATCACCACTTCGATAATTTGCGAATATTTAGAATATAGTGCTATATATTCGTATTTATAAATATTCTAATTGCGATTGAATTTATCACGAAAATCGGCACTTAGCAACATCCGTAGCAATCAATACTAAAGTTGCCTATAGGAGTAGTGTTGATCGTGAATTTCCGTATCGCTAATTTTATTGCAAATTTTCTGATTGCCAATTTTTTAAATCAAGAAAATAATGACTGGAGATCACAAATTCTTAAATTCGCAAATATATGATGAATATTCGCCCAAATATTTGCAAAATATTGCAAATTCGAATATTGCCCCTGCCGCTCATCACTGATACTGATGGATTACTGATCAAATGCTAACCGACTGAAGACGGATGCTCCACAGACAGGATCCGTTTTTCGTGGCTTATTGTTCTGACGGATCAGAGGAAGAGCAAAATCATCAGTGACGTCCACACAAGCTTACTGCTGACATCCTCTCCACAAGTTCTGTAGACATCTATGTGGAATCAGCTGACGACGATGTAAAAGGAATGCGCTTCTTCCTGGTGCTAACATTGACCTGTAAGGCCAAGATCATACTTGAGTTATTTGGACAGTTTTGGCCCTGTGACTGCCCAAATAAGTGAAGTGTGCAGTGATTTTGAAGAGCGACACCTGTCATCTGCATGTCATATGGACTCACAGGACATAATTTTCCATTTCCGTTATGATTCCCAAAGACTTTTATTATGAAGGATCAAAACGGAATGCCTTTTTAATGCTTCCGTTTTGCATTCCATCATAATAAAAAAAAAATGGGATATAAGATTTTGGTGGTGGGGATTAATAAAAGGTTGGAAAACTGTAGTATTTTTCAATTAGTAGAAGCAGATATATTGTCAAATCAACAAGTCAATAAAATACCCCTATTTGACCTATGGAATAAATCTTGGAACAGGGTAAAAGAATTGTGGTCACAAAAGGAAATACATGCAAATACCTTGTTATGGCATAATATTGACTTAAAGAAATTAAATTAATTGAACAAAAAATCTGGGTCAGATATGGAGAGAGGAGGATATAATAACTTATCAAGATCTCAAAAATGAATATATAACGGGAAATAAAGACCTGACTCTCTTTTACGGTACTTACAATTGAAACAAGCCCTGCGCGCGGAGCTAGGAAAAGGTACACAAATAGCTCCCTTCTCACGATCTCTAGTGGACATTTCTAACTTGGCGGCAGGGAGGAAACTGATTTCCAAGGTATATGGACATTTATTACATCAGAAGACAAATAAAAGAGCTATAACAACCCTAAACTATAGATGGCAAGAGGTCCTTAACTTGCAACGAGAAAAATTCTGGGAAAAGGCCATAGAGACCAAAATAAGGTATCAAATAACTTCTCTTATAGAATTACTCAATTTAATATATTGTATAGTTTATATTATTTCCCGAAGACTTTAATGAAATGCTATAAATCCAAACAATTTAGCTGTAAAAAATGTGGGGAAGTAGGGGCAGACAACATTCATATACTTTGGACCTGTTCAAAGATCCAGCTATTCTGGAGGTTTGTGTTGGAAAAAATAGAGAAATACCATCGGTTTAAACTCCCTAATAGTTTTGAGGGATGTATCTTGGGTGTGATGGACAACATAGTTAATGCTAAAGACCAAGAAGTGGCATCTAAAATCTTATTGCACGCAAGTAAATGTATTGTGGCACATTGGAGTGATAGAGTGGTACCTTCAGTTAAGGAATGGGAGAATTTGACCAGATTTTTGCTTGTTGGAGAAGAATTCTACTTGGTGTCAACCAAGAATAAATATAGGTTTGCTAATAGGTGGCAGAGGTGGTTGGTATAGTATCTGGTGGTCAGTGATGGACTCGGAGTATGGATGGGGGGCCTGGGTGGTGGCGCGGGGACGGGAATAGAGGGGAAAGAGGTTTTTCTTTTTTTTTTCACTAACCCCCCCCCCAGGAGAGACTAAGCAGCAGGAGGGTTTGAAAGGTTATAGCAATGTATTACTGCTTATATTGTTAAGAAAAATAGTAAAGTTAAAAAGGAATTACTGAATATTTGCAAATTATAAGTAACTAATAAAGATTATATAAAAAAGTGTATGGGCAGCATAACGGATCCGTCCTGGTTTCCTTTATGCAGGACTGGACTCCTGCATAATGGAAACCAGGACAGATCCAATCTGCTGCCCATAGACTTGTATTATGAAGGATCAAAATGGAATGCCTCTTAAAGGCTCCAGTTTTGACTTTCATCTTATGTATTCCGTTATTTTCCGTTATAACCATGTTATAATGGAAAACAAAAATGAAATCCATAACGCTGATCTGAACCCGTCCTTAAAAAGATTTCACATTTAAGCATACTATACTTAAAATATTTTTTTTAAATAAAGCGTATATAATAATATAGACATATATTTTATCTAATGTGTTTGTCTAATAATTCTGTATTCCAGTTTTATATTCAATTCTTTATATACTTGTAAAGATTTCATATTTAAGTATACTATACCATGGAATATAATGGAAACTCTCTGAATGAAATATGTATTTTAACTATAATTAGATCAGTCTGAAATAGAAATATATTGAAATAAAAGCATTTGCTAATATGATGATATTTGCCAATTCTAAGTTAGAATGTGTAACCCTTACTATCAATAATTTACATTGGTTGTTTAATAATACAGTAGTACTTCTGTATGAAATAATGTAGATACTCTGTGTCGGCTGAGATTTAAAATTAGTAGGGAGAAAACATAATTACAATAGGAATAAAGACAAGGCATATTATATTCCATGAAATAAATATACAAACGGTAATTCGTACAAGTCCAATCTCCTGCCTGATTTTAGTAGCCCTGAAACCCTTTTTATGTAGACCTACAGTCAATTTACTGCTTAGGACTACAGCTGTAGTTCAACAGTTAATATCAATTAAAAGAGCTACAAAAATTCTAGGTGTAGCTCCTACCCAAAAGGAGAAGGGTTCAACACTGATATATATATATATATATATATATATATATTATTATTTTTTTGTATAGAATATATTACATTAATCAGTTATTGTTGCATCCAGTTTTATCCTTTATAACAAATTTTTGTTATTTCTTTGTTGCTGTCCTACAAGAGCCTTATCTTTTTATTTATTTCTCCATGGTGAAGAATTGGCTATTTTTTTGCATATTTTTATGAACACTTTCTGGGGAGAAAGGAAAATGTATTTTTTATTTTTTTACTGTGATCACCATGTGGTACAATGGTATGTTAACATCATTCTGTTGGTTAATACAATTTTGACAATACCACATTTTTATATTTATTTATCTGTTTGTTTTACTACTTCTGCACCATAAATGCACTTTAACCCCTTCAAGATGAGCATGTTTTCACCTTCCTGACCAGGTCTATTTTTGCAAACCTAACATGTGCCAATATATGTTCTAATAACTTTGAACTTTTTTTCCTTATCTAACCGACTGAGTCTTGTGAACTTCATAGTAGTGGTAAATTTGGTTCAATATATTTTACTAATAGCAGTATCACTCGTGCAAACGTGATCACTAATCCCTTTCATCTATGTAATGCTAATTGCTCTATATGATACTTGTTTCACAGGTCTTAAACAATTAGTACCTATTTATTATAGTTCAAACCATGCAAGTGTAAATAAAAGTTACTGTATGTGGGAAGAAATAAAGGTTAGAATTTGTGAATATATAAATTGTTGAGGGAAGTGTTGGATTTAAATATATATGTCCTTACATATATGCATATATATTGGCCCTTTTACATGGGCCGATCCAGGTGGTATGGGTGTATACATGGAGATGTATGTATGCCCCCTTGTCAGCATACATCTCTATGAATAAAATATCCATAGGCAGGTAGGCTTATTACTGCCCATTTATGCCCCAAAATCATAGTCATGAAAATAAAGAAAACTCTTTGAATGAGAAGGTGTGTCCAAACTTTTGGTCTGTACTGTATATATATATATTTAGTACAGACCAAAAGTTTGGACACACCTTCTCATTCAAAGAGTTTTCTTTATTTTCCTGACTATGGAAATTATAGATTCACACTGAAGGCATCAAAACTATGAATTAACACATGTGGAATTATATACATAACAAAAAAGTGTGAAACAACTGAAAACATGTCATATTCTAGGTTCTTTAAAGTAGCCACCTTTTGCTTTGATTACTGCTTTGCACACTCTCGGCATTCTCTTGATGAGCTTCAAAAGGAAGTCACCTGAAATGGTCTTCCAACAGTCTTGAAGGAGTTCCCAGAGATGCTTAGCACTTGTTGGCCCTTTTGCCTTCACTCTGCGGTCCAGTTCACCCCAAACCATCTTGATTGGGTTCAGGTCCGGTGACTGTGGAGGCCAGGTCATCTGGCGCAGCACCCCATCACTCTCCTTCATGGTCAAATAGCCCTTACACAGCCTGGAGGTGTGTTTGGGGTCATTGTCCTGTTGAAAAAGAAATGATTGTGCAACTAAACGCAAACCGGATGGAATAGCATGCCACTGCAAGATGCTGTGGTAGCCATGCTGGTTCAGTATGCCTTTCATTTTGAATAAATCCCCAACAGTGTCACCAGAAAAGCACCCCCACACCATCACACCTCCTCCTCTATGCTTCACGGTGGGAACCAAGCATGTAGAGTCCATCCGTTCACCTTTTCTGCATCGCACAAAGACACGGTGGTTGGAACCAAAGATCTCAAATTTGGACTCATCAGACCAAAGCACAGATTTCCACTGGTCTAATGTCCATTCCTTGTGTTCTTTAGCCCAAACAAGTCTCTTCTGCTTGTGCCTGTCCTTAGCAGTGGTTTCCTAGCAAATATTCTACAATGAAAGCCTGATTCACACAGTCTCCTCTTAACAGTTGTTCTAGAGATGTGTCTGCTGCTAGAACTCTGTGTGGCATTGACCTGGTCTCTAATCTGAGCTGCTGTTAACCTGCGATTTCCGAGGCTGGTGACTCGGATGAACTTATCCTCCGCAGCAGAGGTGACTCTTGGTCTTCCTTTCCTGGGGTGGTCCGCATGTGAGCCAGTTTCTTTGTAGCGCTTGATGGTTTTTGTGACTGCACTTGGGGACACTTTCAAAGTTTTCCCAATTTTTCGGACTGACCTTCATTTCTTAAAGTAATGATGGCCACTTGTTTTTCTTTACTTAGCTGCTTTTTTCTTGCCATAATACAAATTCTAACAGTCTATTCAGTAGGACTATCAGCTGTGTATCCACCTGACTTCTCCACAACACAACTGATGGTCCCAACCCCATTTATAAGGCAAGAAATCCCACTTATTAAACCTGACAGGGCACACCTGTGAAGTGAAGACCATTTCAGGTGACTACCTCTTGAAGCTCACCAAGAGAATGCCAAGAGTGTGCAAAGCAGTAATCAAAGCAAAAGGTGGCTACTTTGAAGAACCTAGAATATTACATATTTTCAGTTGTTTTACACTTTTTTGTTATGTATATAATTCCACATGTGTTAATTCATAGTTTTGATGCCTTCAGTGTGAATCTACAATTTTCATAGTCATGAAAATAAAGAAAACTCTTTGAATGAGAAGGTGTGTCCAAACTTTTGGTCTGTACTGTATATATATATATATATATATATATATATATATATTTCAGCCTGGTTCTGTTATGACGTGGGAGTGTGTGATGTTATGGTGTGGCAGCTGGGGGGGGATGCTCTTATTTACAGTCACACGCCCATGATGATGTCATCACCCTCCTGTTGAAGGAGGAGGGGGCTGCTTTTGGGCTATATTAGCCCGAGCAGGACAAAGGTGTGGTCTCTTGGAACTGGACTACAATCAGAGACACATGGGAACAGCTCACTGAAGTAAGAGAGGCCACTTCAGAGATTATATAAACCAAATGTCTAGACCGGAAAGCAGATGGATTTATGATTTGAATAGTTTGGTACCTGAGGGGTTAAATCTTGAAATGAAATTATTTGCTTTTTAAGCTTTGGCATTTGAGCAAACAATTTGCTTTTTAAAGAGGATCTTTCGTGTTTTTTTGTTAGTTTAGATAAATACCTTTCCTTGCGGGGTGATGCTTTTTTTTCAAATATTGCTCCTATGCCCCACTGTGCCCCCCTGCAGTTTTCCCGCTCAGTATGTTAATAGTGAGCATTGGTACAAGGAGGAGGAGATGCCAGGGTTTCTCAATGGGCGTCTCCTTCTCCCTGGCTATGTCGCGGTCCAATCAAAGAAGAGAGTGTCACAGCCAGGGAGAAAAAAAAAAAAAAAAGCTTAACTTCTCCCTCGCTGTGACGCTCTCCGCTGTGATTGGATCACGGCACAGCTAGGGAGAAGGAGACGCCCATTGAGAAACTCTGGTGTTTCCTCCTCCCTGTACCAATGCTCAGTATTAACATACTAAGGGGGGAAATTGCAGGGGTGAAGAGCAGGGCATAGGAGCGATATTTTAAAAAAAAACAGGCAGGATGGCAGCATCAGCAGGGGGTACCATGCAAGGAAATTTATTTATTTAAACACAAAAAAAAAAACATGAAACATCCTCTTTAAATCAGTAGATTAACATGTTTTAAATATAGGAAATAGGGTATATTGTACAAACAATATCACTGAGGTACGACTACCTAAAATTTAACCTTTATTTTGGTCAATTAAAATTCCCTGGAAAAGGAACGACTAGTGCAACAAAACACAACACAAATACAGTACAATTAACACACGAACGAGCAGGATCAGACAAGCGGATCAATATGAGAGGGAAAAATGGGAGGAACGCATCAGGGCAACCCGTGCCATAACAGTATCTGTCCCTACGATATCCCTTTATAACTCCTCCTCAGCCCGGAGATGTGTCTTGATGGTAGGCACACTCCGTTCACGTACCTATGCTGTCTATCCTTATGGTGCCCTTTATATACTATCCCATATGGATATCTGGGTAATAGTATATATAGAAGATATCGGTTGTACAATCAATGAGAGGAAGGGGGGAAACGCATCGGGTCACGTGATTGTACAACCGATATCTTCTATATATACTATTACCCAGATATCCATATGGGATAGTATATGAGGGCACCATAAGGATAGACAGCGTAGGTACGTGGATGGAGTGTGCCTACCATCAAGACACATCTCCGGGCTGAGGAGGAGTTATAAAGGGATATCGTAGGGACAGATACTGTTATGGCACGGGTTGCCCTGATGCGTTCCTCCCCTTTTTCCCTCTCATATTGATCCGCTTGTCTGATCCTGCTCGTTCGTGTGTTAATTGTACTGTATTTGTGTTGTGTTTTGTTGCACTAGTCGTTCCTTTTCCAGGGAATTTTAATTGACCAAAATAAAGGTTAAATTTTAGGTAGTCGTACCTCAGTGATATTGATTGAATAACTCTACGACCACCCGCTTTATCTATAATTAGAGCTTTATTATATTGTACAAACCAAGAAAGAGAGCATGGATGCAACAGCAATCCTGATTATTATAGAACTGGGGTTCCTGAAGGCAACCTATTTAAGAACACATAGGAGGAGAGGACTACCATCCCTGATGAAGGAGACCATAGTCTCTGAAATGCATTAGATTTTCTTTGCCCCCTTCCCTTCCCCCCCACCCCCGACTGCCGTACCAGTTTGACATCACACCAACACTTCAGGAATCTGGTTTGACTTCAGAGACACTAGTGAACGCTGCCAGCCGTGGCATTGCCACTCGCCATGTGCTGAATCCGAAGACTCAAGTGAACCGGATTGAGCATTGCAACTCCTGACAAAGAGGAATACATATAACAGGATTGATACAATTGTTTATAAGGCAAGTGACTACAGCGATACATTTTTGATCATTTTGAAACATATTACTTGTATTTACACTTTCAAGGTTTGAACTATAATAAATAGGTACTAATTGTTTATAGACCTGTGAAACAAATATCATATAGAGCAATAGTATTACAGAGAGGAAAGGGATTAGTGATGACAAGTAAGTGCGGGTGACACAGCTATTATGTTAGAGATTTCTATTTATTCAAGTACAGGCAGGTTACAATTGAATCGCCCAGCAGCTACAATAGTGGTATACATGGAAAATTCAGTACGCCATGTATCCTCAGGTGATCACAAGATTAATATAATCAATAGTTGAAGCAGCGCAACAGTGATCTAATATCTGTTTGTTTAATCAATATATTTTACCTTCATTTTGGTTTGATATGTTTTACCTGAACCATTTTCTAAATTTGAATTTCTCTGCTTTTAATATACATAGTCATAAAAGAGTTAATTCAACATTCACCATGAGTCTACTTTATGCTGGCATTCTTTTGTAAATATTTTTATTTTTTTTTAAGGACCAATTCAGTTATGAAATCACTTTGAGGGGTATACATAATAGAAACCACCCATAAATGACCAAATGTTAGACACTATAACCCTCAAATTATTCAAAACTGATTTTACAAACTGTGTTAACCCTTTATGTGCTCCACAATAACAAAAAAAAATTTTTTTAATTTTATTTGCAGATTTTTCTTACGCACAGTAGTTTCACAGAATTTAGAAATATTTTAAAGGCTTCCGTTTTGCATTCCGTCATAATACAAGTCTATGGGCAGAAGAACAGATCTGTGTTATAACGGAAAGCCATAACGGAATCCCTAACGCTAGTGTAAACCCACCCTAACAAGTTCAGATGCTCTGGGGTTAAATAAAAAAAATAATCCCCATTTTAGAAACCACACCCCTTGCAGACTTTTACCAAGGGATGTAGTAAGCATTTTGACCCGACAGGTATTTTGAAAAAATTAAGTCACAGAAAATGGTGCAAAGTGAAAATTGCAATTTCTACACAGATATGTCATTTTCATGCCCAATGTATTGTGCTCAAAGTATGCCAGTGTAAAAAGCAAACTCTCTTATTACTATGCTGTGCTTACTGGTTTTAGGAATACTCTTACATGTGGCCCTAATCTTTTGCGTGGACAAACAGTACAACATGGCTCAGGAGTAAGAGGGCACCATGCACATTTGAAACCCAATGTGGTAGTGTATGCATCTTGTGCTGACAGATTTAGAGGCTCTGGGGTGAAATAATAAGTTGAACCCCTAAGAAGTGACCCCTTTTTGGAAACAGGCCCATCAACTTACTAAGAGGTGTAGTGTGCACATGGCAATGCACAGCGGATAGTGCAAAGTAAATATGTTGGGCCCAGTGTGTACCATTTGAGACACACCAGACCCTTAAAATTATTTTTCTGCTGGGTCTTGAAATTCCATTAATGTGGATGTAAACTGCATTTCATGTACACTGCAGGGTTCAAAAGGGAAATACCACCTTTTGTCTTTTGCAGCATAGATTTTGATGGATTGTTTTACTAACATTAATGTTGCTATTGAACAGCCTCTAGATGAGTAGTACATTCATTTTCTGGGAACCATACTTTAATTTTTCTCTTGAAAGAGCTGTGGAAGGGGACTTATTTTTGACATTGTTTCTATTTTGGAGTACATACAACTTTTTAACCACCTTTTATTACACTTTTTAGAAAGGAGGATGAAGAAAAAGCAGCAAATCTGCCATTGGTTTTAGTATTTTGTTATTGTGTCATATTCCGTGTAGGAAAAATTACATGGTTAGTAAGAGTACAGAGATAAAATTTTATATAGTATTTTTTTTTTTTACATTTTGCCACTTTATTTTTAAAAAAATCATATTTTTGTATCATCATTTTCGGAAAAAAAAACATTTTTTTATTTTCCTGGTTATGGTCTTGTGTGAAGATGATAGTTTCATTGGTGCCATTTTAGGTTTATTATTTTTGGAAGACAAGGTGTAGTCTAGGCATAGTATTTATTATTCACCTGATGGGTTAGATCATGTGATAATTTTATAGAAAAAATGTCTATTTTTTTTTAATCTTTGCTGACAGATCAAATAAATTATGATGTCAACCAGGCCAAAAGGCAAAATAGTGGCCCAGTCATGGAGTGGGGAGTCTGGTAACAGCATGAGAACTCCACAGAGAGGCCCAATGACAGAGTGGTGAGGTGGCAGCAGCATGAGGAGATCACAGAGTGGCCCAATGACAGAGTGGGGAGGTGAGAGCAGCATGAGGAGACCAAATAGTGGCCTTGTGACATAACGTTGAGGTCACAGCAACATGATGACTACACAGAGTGGTGAGGTGACAGCAGCATGAAGAGACCACACAGTGGCCCAGTGATATAGTGCTAAAGTGGCAGCAGGATGAGGAGACCACAAAGTGGCCAAGTGACATAGTGGTGAGGTGGCAGCAGCATTAGGAGACCCTAGAGTAGTGAGGTGGCAGCAACATGAGGAGACCAGAGAGTGGTGAGGTGGTAGCAGCATAAGGAGACCACAGAGTGGCCCAGTGACATGGAGTTGAGGTGGCAGAAGCATGAGGAGACCACAAAGTGGTGACGTGGCAGCAGCATGAGGAGACCATAGAGTGTTCCAGTGACAAAGTGGTAAGGTGGCAGCAGAATAAGGAGTGGCCAAGTGACATAATGTTAAGGTGGGATTAGCATGAGTGAGCACAGAGTGCTGAGGTGGTAGAAGCATGAGGAGACCACACAGTAGCACAGTGACATCTTTTTGAGTAAGCAGTAGCATGAGAAGACCACAGAGTGGTGATCTAGCAGCAACATGAGGAGATCACAGAGTGGCCCACTGACATAGTGTTGAGGTAGCAGCAGCATGAGGAGACAACAGAATGCTGAGGTGGCAGCAGCATGAGGAGACCACACAGTGACCCAGTAATAGAGTGTTGAGGTGGCAGCAGCATCAGGAGACCACAGAGTGGCCTAGTGATACAGTGTTGAGGTGGCAGCAGCATGAGAAGACCACAGAGTGGCGAGGTGAAAGTAGCATGAAGAGACCACAGAGTGGCCTAGTGACAGAGTGTTGAGGTGGCAGCAGCATGAGTAGACCACAGAGTGGTAAAGTGGAGGAGCATGAGAAGACTACAAAATGGCCCAATTACATATTAAGATGGCAGCAGCAACATCATAGGACCACAGTGTGGCCTAGTGACATAGTGATAAGGTGGCAGCAGAATGAGGAGACCACAGAGTTTTATAGTGGCAGCAGCATTAGGAGACCACAAAGTGGCCCAGTGACAAAGTGTTGAGGTGAAATCAGCATGAGGAGACCACAGAGTGGCCCACTGACATAATGTTTATGTGGCAGCAGCATAAGGAGACCACACAGTGGCCCAGTGACATAGTGTTCAGGTGGCAGCAGCACGAAAAGACCAAAGAGTGGTGAGGAAGCAGCAGCATAAGAAGACCACACAGTGGCCCAATTACATAGTGGTAAGATGGCAGCGGCAACATTATAAACCACAGTGTGGCATAGTGACATCATTTTGAAGTGGCAGCAGCATGAGGAAACCATAGAGTGGAAAAGTGGCAGCAGCATTAGGAGACCACAAAGTGTCCCAGTGACATAGTGTTAAAGTGAAAGCAGCATAAGGAGACCACAGAGTTGCCCAGTGACATAGTGCTCAGGTGGTAGTAACATGAGGAGACTACAGAGTGATAAGGTGGCAGCAGCATGAGGAGACCACACATTGGCCCAGTGACATAGTGTTGAGGTGGTTGCAGTATGAGGAGACCAAAGGGTGGCCCAGTGACATAGAAATGGGCTTGTAGCAGCATGAGGAGAACACAGAGTGGTGAGGTGGCAGCAGCATGAGAAGACCACAAAGTGGCCCAGTGACAAAGTGTTGAGGTGGCAGCAGCATGAGAAGACCACAGAGTGGTGAGGTGGAAGCAGCATGAGGAGACCACACAGTGGCCCAATGACATAGTGTTAATGGTGACAGCAGCATGGGGAGACCAAACAAAGGCCCAGTGACATATTGTTCAGGTAGTAGTAGCACAAAAAGACCAGAGTGGTGAGGTAGCAACAGCATGAGAAGACCACACAGTGGCCCAGTAACAGTGTTGAGGTGGCATCAGCATGAGAAGACCACAGAGTGGTAAAGTGGCAACAGCATGAGAAGACTACACAGTGGCACAATTACATATTGTTAAGATATAATCAGCAACATTATAATACCATAGTGTGGCCTAGTGACATAGTTTGGAGGTAGCAGCCACATGAGGAGACCACAAACTGGTAAGGTGGAAGCAGCATTAGGAGACCAACAGAGTGGACCAGTGACATTGTATTGATGTGAAGCAGCATGAGGAGACCACAGAGTGGCCCAGTGACATAGTGTTAAGGTGAAAGCAGCATGAGGAGACCAAAGAGTGGCCAAGTGACATAGTGTTGAGGTAGCAGCAACATGAGGGGACCACATAGTGGTGAGGTGGCAGCAGCATGAGGAGACCACACAGTGTCCTAGTGACATAGTGTTGAGGTTTCAGTAGCATGAGGAGTTCTACAGAGTGGTGAGGTGGCAGCAGCATGAATAGACCACAGAGTGGCCTAGTGAAATAGTGTTAAGGTGGCAGCAACATAATGAGACCACAGAGTGGCCTAGTAAAATATTATTAAGGTGGCAGCAGCATGAGGATTTGCAAGGAAACCGCAGCACTCTCTTGTCTTCAGTATCCAAAGGTTTATTAACCAATACAGTGCACTGTATAGGTGAATAAACCTTTGGATTCTGAAGACAAGAGAGTGCTGCGGTTTCCTTATAACTCTTATCCATGTGTGAGGGAGTTTCAGACTGGCTCCCAACACTGCTGGCACCACCAAATAAAGGATTGGTATACTGTTTGTTGTTGTGCTGCTACTTTTTTTCCCTTTCTTATAGAAACATGAGGCGACCACAGAGTGGCCTAGTTAAAAAGTGTTGAGGTAATAGCAGCAAGAGGAGTCAATAGAGTCACGCAGTGGCAGCAGCATAAGGAGACCACAGAGTGGTGCGCTGGCAGCAGAATAAGGAGACCATAGAGTGGTGAGGTAGCATCAGCATGAGAAGACCACACAGTGGCCCAGTGACATAGTATTGAGGTGGCATCAGCATGATTAGACCACGAGTCGTAAAGTGGCAGCAGCATGAGAAGACCACACAGTGGCCGAATGACATATTGTTAAGATGGCAGCAGCAACATTATAAGACCACAGTGTGGTAAAGTGGCAGCAGCATTAGGAGACCACAAGGGTGCCCAGTGATATAGTGTTGAGGTGAAAGCAGCATGAGAAGACCACAGAGTGGTCCATTGACATAATGTTTAGGTGGCAGCAGTCACGAGGAGTCCACAGAGTGGCCAAGTGACATAATGATGAGATGGCAGCAGCATGAAGAGACCACATAGTGTCAAAGTGACATAGTGTTGAGGTGTCAGCAATATGAGGAGACCACAGAGTGGCCAAGTAACATAATTTGGAGTTGGCAGCAGCATGAGGAGATCACAGAGAGGTGAAATGGCATAGTGTTGACATGGCAGCAACATTAGGAGACCGCATATTATTAAGGTGGAAGCAGCATTAGGATACCAACAGAGTGGACCAGTGACATAGTATTTAGGTTTAGCGGCATGAGAAGACCACACAATGGCCCAGTAACATAGTAATGAGGTGGCAGCAGCATGAGCAGACCACAAAGTGGCCCAGTGACATGGTGTTGAGGTAGCAGCAGCATGAGGAGACCACAGAGTGGTGATGTGGCAGCAGTATGACAAGACCACACAGTGGCCCAGTGACATAGTTTTGAGTTGGCAACAGCATGAGAAGATCACAGAGTGGCCAAGTGATATAGTGTTGAGGTGAAAGCAGTATGAGGAGACCACACAGTGGCCCAGTGACATAGTGTTGAGGTGGCAGCAGCATGAGGAGACCAAAAGTGGCCCAGTGACATAGTGGTCATGTGGCAGCAGCTTGAGGAGACCAAAGAGTAGCCCAGTGACAAAGTGTTCAGGTGGTATCAGCATAAGGAGACCACAGAGTGGTAAGGTGCCAGCAGCATGAGAAGAACACACAATGGCCCAGTGACATAGTGTTAAGGTTGTATCAGCATGAGGAGACCAAAGAGTGGTCTAGTGACATAGTGTTGAGGTGGTAGCAGCATGAGGAGAACACAGAGTGGCGAGATGGCAGCAGCATGAGGAGACCATATAGTGTTGATGTAGCAGCAGCATGAGGAGTACACAGAGTGGCCCAGTGACATAGTGTTGAGGTGGCAATGTCATGAGAAGATCACAGAGTGACAAAGTGACATAGTGTTGAGGTGAAAGCAGTATGAGGAGACCACACAGTGGCCTAGTGACATAGTGTTGAGGTGGCAGCAGCATAAGGAGACCAAAAGTGGTCCAGTGACATAGTGGTCATGTGGCAGCAGTTTGAGGAGACCAAAGAGTGTCCCAGTGAAATATTGTTGAGGTAGCAGCAGCATGAGGAGACCACAGAGTGGTGAGGTGGCGGCAGCATTTGGAGACCACACAGTGGCCTAGTGACATAGCGTTGAGTTGGCAGCAGTATGAGGAGACCAAAGGGAAGCACAGTGACATACTGTAGTGTTTAGGTGGTGACAGCATAAGAAGACCACATTGTGGTTAGGTGGCAGCAGCATGGGGAGACCACACAATGGCCCAGTGACATAGTCTTGAGGTGGTGGCTGCATGAGGAGACCAAAGAGTGGTCCAGCTACATAGTGTTAAGGTGGGTGCAGCATTAGGAGAACACAGAGTGGTGTGGTGGCAGCAGCATGAGGAGACCACAGAGTGTCCCAGTGACATAGTGTTGAGGTGGCAGCAGCATGAGAAGAACACAGAGTGGTGATGTGACAGCAACATGAGGAGACCACATAGAGGCCTAGTGAAATAATTTTGAGGTAGCAGCTGCATGAGGAGTACACACATTGGTGAGGTGGCAGCAGCATGAGAAGAACACACAGTGGCCCAGTGGCATAGAGTTGAGGTAGAAGCAGCATGAGGAGACCACAGAGTGGTGAGGTGCTAGCAGTATAAGTGAATCACTCAGTGGCCCAGTGACATGGTGTTAAGGTGGCAGAAGCATGAGGAGAACACAGTGTGGCCCAGTGACATAGTGCTCAGGTGGCATCAGCATAAGGAGTACACAGAGTGATGAGGTGGTAGCAAAATGAGGAGACTATACAGTGGCTTAGTGACATAGTGTTGAGGTGGCAGCAGCATGAGGATACCACACAGTCTCCAGTGACATAGTGTTGAGGTGGCAGTAGCATGAAGAGGCCACAGAGTGGTGAGCTGACAGCAGCATGAGGAGATCACATAGTGTTGATGTGGAAGCAGCATGAGGAGACCACATAGTGGCATTGTGGCATATTCTTGAGGTGGCAGCAGCATGAGGAGATCACTTAGTGTTGAAGTGGCTGCAGCATGAGGAGACTTTAGAGTCGCCCAGTGAGATAGTGTTGAGGGGGCAGCAGCAGGAGGAGACCTCAAAGTGGCTAGGTAGCAGCAGCATGAGGTTACCACAGAGTGGCCCAGTGACATAGTGTTGAGGTGGCAGCAGCATAAGTAGACCACAGAGTGGCAAAGTGGCAGCAACTTGGGGAGACCACATAGTGTTAATGTGGCAGCCTCATGAGGAGACCACAGAGAGGCCCAGTGACATAGTGTTAAGGTGGCATCAGCATGAGGAGACCACAGTGTGGTGATGTGGCAGCAGCATTATGAGACCACAGAATGGCCCAGTGACATAGTGTTGAGGTAGCAGCAGCATGTGGAGACCACAGAGTGGTCGGGTGGTAGCAGCATGAGAAGACCACACACAGTGGCCCATTGACATAATGTTGAGATGGCATCAGCACGAGGAGACCACACAGTGGTAAAGTGGCAACAGCATAAAAGGACCACATCGTGGCCCAATGACATAATGTTTAGTTGGAAGCAGCAACATTAGAAGTCCACAGTGTGGCCTGGTGACATAGTGTTGAGGTGGCAGCAGCATGAGGATACCACAGAGTGGTAAAGTGTCAGCAGCATTAGGAGACCACAAAGTGGCCCTGTGATATATTGTTGAGGTGAAAGCAGCATGAGGAGACCACAGAGTGACCCACTGACATAATGTTGAGGTGGCAGTAGCATGAGGAGACCACAGAGTGGTGATGTGGCAGCAGAATGAGGAGACCAACGAGTGACAGTGACATCATGTTAAGGTGGCAGCTACATGAGGAGAACAAAGAGCATCCCATTGACATGTTGAGGTGGCAACAGCATGAGGAGACCATATAGTGGTGAGTCGGAAGCAGCATTAGGAGATCACATAGTGGCCAGTGACATAGTATTGAGGTCAAGCAGCATGAGGAGACTACAGAGTGGCCTAGTGACATAATGTTGATGTGGCAGTAGCATGAGGAGACCACAGAGTGGTGTTGTGGCAGCAGCATGAAGAGACCACACAGTAACCCAGTGACATAGTGTTGAGGTGGAAGCAGCATGAGAAGACCAAAGAGTGTTGAGGTGGCAGCAGCTTGAGGAGAACACAAAATGGTAAGGAGGCAGCAGCATGAGGAGACCTCAGAGTGGCCCAGTTAAATAGTGTTAAGGCAGCAGCAGCATGAGGAGAATACAGAGTGTTGAGGTGGCGGCAGCATGAGGAGACCACAAAGTGACCCAGTGACATAGTGTTCAGGTGTTTACAGCATGAGAGGACCACAGAGTGGTAAGGTGGCCACAGCATGAGGAGACCACAGAGTGGTGATGTGGCAGCAGAATGAGGAGACCAACGAGTGACACAGTGACATCATGTTAAGGTGGCAGCTACATGAGGAGAACAAAGAGCATCCCATTGACATGTTGAGGTGGCAACAGCATGAGGAGACCATATAGTGGTGAGTCGGAAGCAGCATTAGGAGATCACATAGTGGCCAGTGACATAGTATTGAGGTCAAGCAGCATGAGGAGACTACAGAGTGGCCTAGTGACATAATGTTGATGTGGCAGTAGCATGAGGAGACCACAGAGTGGTGTTGTGGCAGCAGCATGAAGAGACCACACAGTAACCCAGTGACATAGTGTTGAGGTGGAAGCAGCATGAGAAGACCAAAGAGTGTTGAGGTGGCAGCAGCATGAGGAGAACACAGAATGGTAAGGAGGCAGCAGCATGAGGAGACCTCAGAGTGGCCCAGTTAAATAGTGTTAAGGCAGCAGCAGCATGAGGAGAATACAGAGTGTTGAGGTGGCGGCAACATGAGGAGACCACAGAGTGGCCCAGTGACATAATGTTGAGTCTGCTCATGAGGAGACCACAGAGTGGTTATGTGGCAGCACATAAGGAGACCACAAATTGGCCCAATGACATAGTGTTGAGGTGTCAGCAGCATGAGGAGACCCCAGAGTGATGAGGTCGCAGCAGCATGAGGAGACTACAGAATGGCCCAGTGACATAATGTCAAGGTGGCAGCAGCATGAAGATACCAGATAGTGGTAAGGTAGCAGAAGCATAAGGAGACCACACAGTTGCCCAGTGACATAGTGGTGAGGTGGCAGCAGCATGAGGAGACCCCATAGTGTTGCTGTGGCAGCAGCATGAGGAGACCACGGAGTGGCACAATGACAGTGTTGAGGTGGCAGCAGCATGAGGAGACCACAGAGTGGCCCAGTGACACAGTGTTGAGGTGGGAGCAGCAGGAGGAGACCACAAAGTGGCCCAGTGACATACTGTTGAGGTGGCAGCAACATGAGGAGACTACAGAGTGGTGAGGTAGCAGCAGCATGAGGATACCACAGAGTTGCCCAGTGACATAGTGTTGAGGTGGGGGACAATACCAGTACCAGCTGAAGATGGTAGGTGGCAGTAGGTGCACCTGGCAGCAGGTGTGGCATGAGGCAGATGGCAGCTGAAGCAAGTAGCCAGAAGAAACAGGTCTCTTTTGTTAAATTGTAGTTGTGGCACCATGAATGATATAGTCTAATGCTTTAGGCACTGGTGTTTGAAAATTCTGTCTGATCCATGCCTGATTCATCTTAATAAAGGTCAGTTTCTCCACATGGACAGGCAAATTCACCTTGGGGTAACTATGGCTTTCGCCACACTAAACACCCACTCTGATGCCACATTAGTGGCTGGTCAGGAAAGCTTGTCCAGGGCAAATTCTGCCAATTGCCGCCACAAATCAAGTTTAGCTGCCCAGTAGTCCAGGGGATCTTTGATGTGGGGAGGCAGGGTACACTCCAATTATGCCACAACCTGCTGCTTAAGATTCTGCTCTATGTATAGCTGCTGTTGCTGGTGAGTAGTTTCTTCAGTAGGCAGGTGAAGAAAACTGTTCATTAGCGACTCTATACTTAAGTTGCTGCTGATGGAGATGGTATTTCTCCTGCTACCCTAGCAGCCATGGCAGTTGAACGTGAGCGCAGAGGGCCTTCTCCGTCAGACCTGCGTTAGGATGGCCGATGGCACACTTAGGCAGCAGCCAACTGATTACCTAGGATGTCTCGATAGTAGTTCAGTTTGTCCTCCCTAATCATGAAGCGCCAGTAGTCATGCCTTTGCTGAATGGTGACAAATTGTTGGTCATTACGCAAGCAAGTGAGCATGCACCGGGCTATTTGCGCAAGCGACTCGGAGGGACAACCTACCACCTTCTCCACTGCATACTGCCACGGTGTGTCTGGGTCCTCAGCCTCATCTTTCTTATCACCCTGTAGCTCCTCTGGCTTCTCCTGTTATTCCTCTCCTGTCACCTATGTAGAAAAACCACCCATTTCTCTACGCAATGCTTGTGCTCGAATGTCCTTCTCTAGTTCAGTCTCCACAGGAGCTGGAGCAGTTTTGCAATGAGGAATGGGCAAAAAGTCCAGTGGTAAGATGTGGCAAGCTCATAGAGACTTATCCAAAGCGACTTGGAGCTGTGATTGCCACAAAAGGTGGCTCTACAAAGTATTGACTTTAGGGGGTGACTGTAATTTTGTCCAATGTGTGCAACCACTGAGGAAGGGGCCACTTAGAGCCCCAAAACGAATTTGGTACTGGACCCCCCTATTCAACACAAGGACCACCAGCTTTCACAGTTTTGAATACTTTGAAGAAAAACTATTGAGAGCATATCACATGCACCTGTGAGACTGAAAGCATAAAGGTGCTACTGGTGCCAGCAAGTAAAAACCTGAACCTGTTTAACAGAACGGCAAAGGACATTTGTTGTCGAGATAATCCAGCATAAGTCGTATATTACTATTCCACGTTAAAGTCGATACTCATGTGAATAAGCAATAGCGGAAGATCGGACTTGAATCACCACGCGGGACGCGTGGACCATCGATTGGTTCCGCCTATGTACATCTGTTTCGTGAGTAGACAATACAATTAGAGATGGAATAAGTATTTGCGATGAGAAATATAATCAACACATAGTCCTATTCGAAGATAACGTAAGACATTTCTCAATGTTTTAATTTGCCCACTAACAGACTATAAATTATATAGGAAAATTCAGAGCAATTTCAAATATTTTACAAGTATAATTCTGGACATTGGATAGAACATAGCTCTAGAGGAGAATCTCAAATATTTAACATCTTTTTTATCTTGCGAATATTTTGGACATTGGATTGAAAATTAACCATTGTGTTTTATAGGAGCACCTTGTTCTTAATCTAGGATTGTTTTTTACACTAGTATTGCTCCAATATTAGCATTGTTTCAATATTAGTAATGTTTATAGGTACTGTTGTCATGTTTTAGTCTGGCCAGACCTGTTATTGATTGTATTGTAATTTTAGGAATCTCTACCACTATTATAGGTTTTTATTCAATAAAGTACCACTTACTCCAGATATAGAGAGTGCCCAGCCCTTTTTTTGAAGCAAACCTATAAAACCCTCATCCCATGCAGTCTCCGCTATTGTCCTGTGAGCTGAGTATAGAAAGAGACGTGGCAACTGCTCATGTGCTACGGACAGTGTTGCTGAAAATGATTAATAAAAGAATATTGGAGAGTGAGAGTGCAGGGCGAGTGCAGGGAAACTTATTCTGTCAGCTTCATTTATTCCTACATTTACTTATTTCTACATCAGCCGTAAACTAAGATATGTAATTCAATACCAATAAGATGGAAGCCTTTTCTATTCCAGTACCAGCGTGCCACCCAATACATTCCAATCTGCACCCCATAGGGGGCCAGGTCTTAATGATGACCATCCTCATCTTTTGCTGACTTTACTTCTTCTAAATCATTCTTTAAAGTATCCATGTCATAGAAAAGTCAGCAAGATGCTGAGAGAGGAGGAGCTGGCTGCTCCTTGTGGCCATATTCTAAGGCAGAGTGGCCTGGGTATAACTGATTTATAGCAATTTGTGATTAATTAACTTGGAACAAATAAACTTTCTTGTCTATGTTCGGCGAAATTGCTGAATCAAATAATTCCAAAACTTCACTCATCTCTAGCTATGATATATAAATGAAATGGCATCAATGAAGTGGCATGTGGCTGTGTGCATCCCACATTGCGTGAGTTTCTGGATATGTGCGACTGTGTAGCAAAAGATCTTTGGCCTCATCTTGTGAATTGTAGACTGTGATGCAGAGTGCACACAGCAGGTGTCTGTGTTTTTCGGTTAGCAAAACAGTCAAGGTCATGTGAATGATGCGTCAGTCGAATTACGTAGACCAGAATAGAGTTTTCGGAAATTTTCTCATCTCTACTGACAAATTTGTTTCACAAATATATTGATTAAATATTTACCTTATTTGACTTTTTACTATATGAGTTGTTTATGAAGAATAATTCATTTTCATTCAAATTATTCTACACTTAGAGGCCTATCACAGAAGTTGAAATAAAATATACAGACCTTCTCTAAACATAAAATTTGTGCTGTACATAACATTGGTATCCAAATTTAGAACATTATATATATATATATATATATATATATATATATATATATATACACACACAAACCGGATTCCAAAGAAGTTGGGACACTATACAAATCGTGAATAAAAACTGAATGCAATGATGTGGAGGTGCCAACTTCTAATATTTTATTCAGAATAGAACATAAATCACGAAACAAAAGTTTAAACTGAGAAAATGTACCATTTTAAGGGAAAAATATGTTGAATCAGAATTTCATGGTGTCAACAAATCCCCCAAAAGTTGGGACAAGGCCATTTTCACCCCTGTGTGGCATCTCCCCTTCTTCTTACAACACTCAACAGACGTCTGGGGACCGAGGAGACCAGTTTCTCAAGTTTAGAAATAGGAATGCTCTCCCATTCTTGTCTAATACAGGCCTCTAACTGTTCAATCCGCTTGGGCCTTCTTTGTTGTACCTTCCTCTTTATGATGCACTAAATGTTCTCTATAGGTGAAAGATCTGGACTGCAGACTGGCCATTTCAGTACCCGGATCCTTCTCCTACGTAGCCATGATGTTGTGATTGATGCAGAATGTGGTCTGGCATTATCTTGTTGAAAAATGCAGGGTCTTCCCTGAAAGAGATGACGTCTGGATGGGAGCATATGTTGTTCTAGAACCTGAATAAATTTTTCTGCATTGATGGTGCCTTTCCAGACATGCAAGCTGCCAATGCCACACGCACTCATGCAACCCCATACCATCAGAGATGCAGGCTTCTGAACTGAGCGTTGATAACAACTTGGGTTGTCCTTGTCCTCTTTGGTCCGGATGACATGGCGTCCCAGATTTTCAAAAAGAACTTTGAATCGTGACTCGTCTGACCACAGAACAGTCTTCCATTTTGCCACACTCCATTTTAAATGATCCCTGGCCCAGTGAAAACGCCTGAGCTTGTGGATCTTGCTTAGAAATGGCTTCTTCTTTGCACTGTAGAGTTTCAGCTGGCAACGGCGGATGGCACGGTGGATTGTGTTCACTGACAATGCTTTCTGGAAGTATTCCTGAGCCCATTCTGTGATTTCCTTTACAGTAGCATTCCTGTTTGTGGTGCAGTCTCGTTTAAGGGCCCGGAGATCACGGGCATCCAGTATGGTTTTACGGTCTTGACCCTTACGCACAGAGATTGTTCCAGATTCTCTGAATCTTCAGATGATGTTATGCACAGTTGATGATGATAGATGCAAAGTCTTTGCAATTTTTCGCTGGGTAACAACTTTTTGATATTGCTCCTCTATCTTTCTGCGCAACATTGTGGGAATTGGTGAACCTCTACCCATCTTGGCTTCTGAGAGACACTGCCACTCTGAGAAGCTCTTTTTATACCCAATCATGTTGCCAATTGACCTAATTAGTGTTAATTGGTCTTCCAGCTCTTCGTTATGCTCAAATTTACTTTTTCCAGCCTCTTATTGCTACTTGTCCCAACTTTTTGGGGATTTGTTGACACCGTGAAAATTTGAATCAACGTATTTTTCCTTTAAAATTATACATTTACTCAGATTAAACGTTTGATCTGTCATCTACGTTTTATTACAAATAAAATATTGACATTTGCCATCTCCACATCATTGCATTCAGTTTTTATTCACAATTTGTTTAGTGTCCAAACTTTCCGGAATCCGGTTTGTATATATATAAATATATATATATATATATATATATATATACATACACACACACACACATACAGTACAGACCAAAAGTTTGGACACACCTTCGGTTTCAAAGAGTTTTCTTTATTTTCATGACTATGAAAATTGTAGATTCACACTGAAGGCATCAAAACTATGAATTAACACATGTGGAATTAAATACATAACAAACAAGTGTGAAACAACTGAAAATATGTCATATTCTAGGTTCTTCAAAGTAGCCACCTTTTGCTTTGATTACTGCTTTGCACACTCTTGGCATTCTCTTGATCAGCTTCAAGAGGTAGTCACCTGAAATGGTTTTCACTTCACAGGTGTGCCCTGTCAGGTTTAATAAGTGGTATTTCTTGCCTTATAAATGGGTTTGGTACCATCAGTTGCGTTGAGGAGAAGTCAGGTGGATACACAGCTACAGAATAGACTGTTAGAATTTGTATTATGGCAAGAAAAAAGCAGCTAAGTAAAGAAAACAAGTGGCCATCATTACTTTAAGAAATGAAGGTCAGTCAGTCAGCCGAAAAATTGGGAAAACTTTGAAAGTAAGGTCTATTTGACCATGAAGGAGAGTGATGGGGTGCTGTGCCAGATGACCTGGCCTCCACAGTCACCAGACCTGAACCCAATCGAGATGGTTTGGGGTGAGCTTGACCGCAGAGTGAGGGCAAAAGGGCCAACAAGTGCTAAGCATCTCTGGGAACTCCTTCAAGACTGTTGGAAGACCATTTCAGGTGACTACCTCTTGAAGCTCATAAAGAGAATGACAAAAGTGTGCAAAGCAGTAATCAAAGCAAAAGGTGGCTACTTTGAAGAACCTAGAATATGACATATTTTCAGTTTCACACTTTTTTGTTATGTATATATTTCCACATGTGTTAATTCATAGTTTTGATCCCTTCATAGTCATGAAAATAAAGAAAACTCTTTGACTGAGAAGGGGTGTCCAAACTTTTGGTCTGTACTGTGTGTGTGTGTATATATATATATATATATATATATATACACACACACACATATTTATATGTTAATTTTATGTAAATAAATGATGGTTAATATAATGCTAATTACAACAAGGCATTTTAATCTTGAGTCATTGCCATTATTATAGCACTCACGATCGAGATGCTACATTACACTTTTAGTGTGTATTATTACATTTAGAATAGATGAAGAAATAACTATACTCAGCAGACAGCTAATTTAGGGAAACCCTTGGGAGGTGTCGGATATTATGTCTTGCACAAAATTTAATGAGATATAAAAAAAATGCAACCATACAAGAATTATCATTTTTCATACTTAATATTAAAATCATTATATTTTTTCATGTTTTATTCTTTTTTTGTTTAATCTAATACATTTGATTACAAAATAGAGTTTTATTCTATAACATTTCACAGGCAATGCAGGCTACGACATATTTCCTGAACTAAATATAATAAGAAATTGGGTAGGCATCACCTGAAATGTCAGACTGCAAATTCACATGCAAAAAAATAAAAATAAAAAAAAATGACTTGACAACAAGAAGAAAACATGTTTCATAGATAGCCCTTCTTAGAAAAAACATAATCCAAAAAGTGAGAGGTTTTTACTATCCACACAATAAAAGACATTAATTAAAATATCATGGGGGGACATTTATTAACTAATGCATGCCACTTTGTGGCATATTAAAAATGCAGATTTGGTTGCACACTATTTTTGTGGCAAAATCTGCGACTTTTCCCAGCTCACTCCACTGAGAAAACAGAGCTTGGTATGGGCAGGAAAGCGGACGGGACGTCAGGCCCAGCTCATTTATAATTTTCCGCTCCAGTTTTTGGTGTGGAAAATAACTTAAATCTACGCCAACAAGGGAGCTGAAGTACATTTAAGGCTGTTGCACTGCCTGCTGTACGATGCACTAAACTTACAGTATGTAGAGGCCTGCACCTCCAGATAAGTTTAGTGCTTCCACTGCCAGCATAGTGGTACTTAAGACAGGTGAGAAAAATGCCAGTCTTAATAAATATTGCCCATGACATGCATATAGCAATTTAATGGCCTCTATCACACTGTCAGTATCTGAACACTTTTTTGCATCAGTATTTCATCATCTTTGGTGAGGCAAAAACCGGAGTGGGTCCAAAACAGAGATAAAATGTGATAGGAATATTAGCATTTCTTCATTGTTTTGGACCCACTTCTGCTTTTGGCTTCCAAATCATGATAGAATCCTGATGCAAAATACTGAATGTGTAATAGAGGCGTTATGGATGCTCAAATGACATGACCTTTTTTATTTTATTTTAAGTTTAGTCTGACGGATCAGAAGAACAGAAAAGTAAATGGTGAAGTCAACACAGGCAAACAGGGACACTAGTGGCCTGTAAAAGACTGGTGAGGAAGTAAACAGCATGAAGAGTCACAATAGTAGTCCCAGAACCAAGTGGGGAGCATGGCAACAGCATGAAGAATCACAAATAGAGATGAGCGAATCAAAGCTGATGAAGTGGAATTCTGTTAGAATTTCAGGAAAAATTTGATTTGCAACGAATGCGAATTTCCTCACGCTTCATGGTAACGAATGGCAATTTTCCTAAAATGGCGGCTACACGTGTGAGAACTGAGGACATAGGGCAAGATTCTCTTAACACTGAAAGCCAAATATGGCTAATTACCCAAACTTGACCCTGATATAAAGTGTATATAAAATGTAACTTTTATTTGTGCCGATTTAAAAGATCTCTTGTGATCCAGAAGTTAAAATTAGCTGCATCCAGTGCGCATGCTATTAGAAATCATGCACTACACATATGGTAACCTTCTGGGGACATGCACTATCCCCCCAATGCTATACAAATGACCATGTCTGTGAAATGCTAAAGTGAAACTGTGCAAGGATCACCAGTTATCTCACTGACAATTAGTCTCCCTTAAGGATAATGCAACACCATACACTGGTTACATATCCACTGAGGCTTTTAGCTATGCTCTACTGGATTCAGACACCTAAAAACTTCTAACTGCCCCCCAACATGCTTCACCAACAAAATGGCTTCATCAGGGGCACGGGCAAGAGATCTTTTAAATCAGCACAAATAAAAGTTGCATTTTATATACACTTTATATCAGGGTTTAGTTTGGGTAATTAGCCTTGTTTGGCTTTCAGTGTTAATAGTATACATATGCCCATACCCTGATAGGGTCCATTAGGGAATTTTGGTATACATTTTAGATTCTGCCATTTTCCACCCTTCAGAGTGCAGGGACAGACGTGTGAAGGCGCTAGGGACAGCAAGTGGAAAAACGATTGTGGAAAAAAAAGTGCAGGGAAAGGATAGGGAGAAATCATGGTGCTAGGGACATTGATAGGAAAGTGATTTACAAGTGCAGTGAATGATTATTTGGAAATCCAAATAGTCATTAGGCAGTTCTGTCATTCCAGCTATTTGTTATTGGGCTGCAAGATTTATGTTGAAAAGCCTTTAGAGGCTTATATCTTAGTATCTTATTCAGTATGACAAGAAAAATATATAGCATTTCACTTCTGCAGTTATTTCTATTGAAAGAGTCTAGGGGAGTATTTCAGTAAAAAAGTTAAAATATATACATGCTGCACTGTTGCAGTTATTTCTGGTGAATCCCACTATCATGAGCCTCAAATGTTTGGCTGATTGCTCAAATAGAGTAACAAGACTTGCAACAATTTTTCATGCAGAGAAACAGGATGATTCAGGTTTAACAGATTTAATGCTTCATTTAGAAGAGCTTTTAATAAAAGAAACGAAGGTCTGGTGGGATTCGACCAGCCTGAAAACCTACAGTGCTGCCCATAATTATTCATACCCCTGGCAAATTGCGACTTAGTTACTTTTATTCAACCAGCAAGTAATTTTTTGACGGGAGATGACATAGGTTTCTCCCAAAAGATAATAAGACGATATACCAGAGGCATTATTGTGGAAAAAAACTAAAACTAAGGCTGAGAGCGGATGGTGGTGTGAAGCGCTGCTCTGTGACCAGATATCCCTCATAGCACTTTATCAACAGCTCTCCAGATCGATAACATGGTCAAGATTGGTGGACAAAAACCTACTGACCCTTCCGGATCTACCAAGTCGATGATTCAAGCAGGCGATATGGAGAAATTCATAAAAAAGGCTGCTTCTACCTATGTAGCTAAAGAATCTAAGATGGCGCCCGGAACACCGAGAGCCTCTGGCTACAAACAACATGCTTCTCGCGGCGCTGAGGGAGGTAGGGATAACTCCCCTGACTCTGAATCTATGCCAATATCTCGGAGCTTTCTGAGAGAAACGTTAGCCGAGGCCCTGGAACCCCTAAGTTCAGAAATGGCTGCGATCAGGAGCGATATACGCCATGTAGGCACAAGAGTAGAATCTCTTGAAGAAAATCAATCCAAACTCACCACTCATCAGAAAGAAATGTCTTCGAATATGGCAGACCTCCATGCGCATATTAATATGCTACACACGGCCATAGAAGACCAAGAGAATAGGGGGGCGAAGGAATAATCTTCGATTTAGAGGAATCCCCGAATCTGTAGCCCCGAATGATATACATGAGACGGTGATGCAGATTTGCCTGCAGCTCCTGGGCCCAGACACGGCTCATGAGGTAACCATCGAACGGGCGCACAGAGCCTTAAGGCCCAAACCGCAGCCTAACGAACCTCCTCGGGACATCGTATGTAAGTTCCTATTTTTTCCTGTAAAGGAAGCAATTCTAACAAGCGCTAGGAACAATCCGTCCTTGAAATGGGAAGGAAATGATATAACCATATTCCAGGATTTAGCGCAAACGACACTTAAAAAACGCAGAGCCCTAAAACCGCTTACCGACTGGCTGCGAGCTCACAAGATCCTGTATAGGTGGGAATTTCCTTTTGGCCTCTCCTTTTCCCACGAGGGACGCCGCCTCTTCATATCCTCATTCAAAGATCTGGAAAAGATTTACCATCAACTGGATATTCAGCCGCTTCCGATCGAAAACTGGGACCCGCTTCAAAAGATGTCTTCCTTTCCTGAGCTTCCGAATATCTTGCCATGGGAGATTCCTCGCACCCCAAAACCGCAAAGAGCAAGAAAAGGAAATGTTTCTACACCAAGAAGACTTCCACTACCAGAAGATTGAACGGCTGGAACCTCGACAATTCAGATAACTAAAATTTCATTTATTTGATTTTACCTTTACTAGAACCTGCATTCTTTTTCTTTATTAGACCCTTAACTCACTCCGGTTTATATTCTCTCACTTTCCCCTATATAAATAGGCCTACTGCATATTCGCAAATCAAAGAGCTATATTTATATTTATATTTATATTTGCGTAATAGGAAACTTGGCTAACATAAGAACTTTCAGATAAGCGGATGCCACTACGATTACCAAGGCATTAGCTCATAAGACTTATGTGGAATAAAAGATTCGCAGGAACTGTTAATGACTCTACTTGCGCAAATTTTGAAAACGGTCATTGTTTCCGCTGTTGGAACAGAACATAAGCTTACGCTACTTATATCTATGTTAGCAGATACCATCACGTTTACTTTGGCATTAGCGCATACGAATAGTTCCTTTTCTTCCATAGTTGCGAATGTCATTAAGAATATTATTATACTAACACTTTGAAGATCTTTGAGGCGGGAAACCGTAGGATGTATAGCAGTCTCTTTTTGCGCAAATGAAGAAAATAGTCATATGTTAGTGTTCTTGCTAAGGCACCCGATCCCCTATTCTTTCTTTCTTTTTTTCATAATAGGCGCTATGCAGATTCGCATGGTATTAATCCGTATAAGTAAAATTCGCATGGGGAGTCACCGAACGCTGCTAGTTCAGTTATGCGTTTATTTAATGTTGCAGGCTTAGATATACATTCGCATGCGACCTTTTGAGATAGTGGAGACAGGCTATTCCCCTGCACTGACCGGAGGGTGTTTTCTTAGAATGTATGTTTTCTTAGAATGTATGTCTTAGACTATGTCATTTTTCCTACAATGTCCGCTTTTATAGAATTGTAGAAATAGCTAAAATTTGGTTTTTGACCATATTGTTGTCTAGCACAAGATGATTTCTAGAGGGATAGGTCTTGTAACTAGACAGTTTCCCCCTTACATAGTTAATAGAGCTTTAACGCTCTACCTCACCAAGGAATACTCTGTTCTTTTTTTGTTATGTTCTACTATTTTGTGTTCTTACTTTCTATGTTTGTTGCGGTCTTACTCTCAGGTACATTGATATCTAACTGTGATCTACAAATCCTCTATGGACTCCATAGATGCCCTGATGCTTCACCCGAGGAGGCTGAGTGCTCTACGGTACAACAATACACTGTTTTATCCTGCTCACTTTCATTGGACCATTTCATAACTTTACCCTCCACATTGGGATATGTCTAACATTCGCGTGGCATCCTTCAATGTGAAGGGTTTTAACTCCCCATCTAAACGTAGCCAGATCTTTTCTTATTTGAGAAAGGAAAAATGTTCAGTCATCTTCCTCCAAGAAACTCACTTTAAATTCAATAAATACCCTAACCTTTCAAACTCATTATTCTCTAACTGGTACCATTGCGGAGCGGGATCCTCAGCCTCCAAAGGCGTTAGCATAGGTATAAAAAAAGATGTCCCTTTTACGTATTTGAACCACTCAGGATACTGAAGGAAGATATATTATGCTTAAAGGTACCATAACTAACCAGATATACACCTTTATCAACCTGTATGTTCCTAACACTGGCCAAGTTGCTTGGATTACAGAAACTCTTAACAAGTTAGAACCATTTAGAGAAGGTATAGTAGTTTTGGGGGGAGATTTCAACATCACTCTTGAACCAGAGATAGATTCCACCTCTGAAAGATCTGCTATTTCGATCAAAGCTCGCAGATATCTCAAGAGGTACCTACAGAGTTGGTCGGTATGTGATGTCTGGAGACTCTTCAACCCAAAAGGTAGGGATTATTCTTTTTTCTCACCAGTACATGGATCCTATCATAGAATAGATTATTTATTTATATCAAAAGAATACCTCCAATATTGTAACCTAGCCAGTATTGGCTTGATGCATCTATCAGATCATGCCCCTGGATTTTTCACTCTTGACTTGCCCACTACAGAGTCGCGTCATTTTAGATGGCGATTAAATAAACAACTGATCTCACCCGGAGATCAATTATCTCTCACTCAGAAAACGCTGGAAGAATTCTTTTCTCTGAACTGTGACTCAGTATCCTCTCATCAAGTGCTATGGGATGCTCATAAAGCATACATAAGAGGCCATTTTATATCTTTGGGAGCTAGGATTAAAAAAGCTAAGAAACTCCAGATGGATAACTTACTTACAAAGATTCCATACTTAGAATCCCTACACAAACAGTCCTTGTCGATAGCCCATTATAAAGATTTAACTGATACACGTGAAGCCCTAAAAACATTGCTAAACACAGCATCAGCTAAGTACTATGTCCAAGCCCAATTTAGATACTATGCGCATGGAGATAGAGCGTCAAAATTCATGATGCAACGTATCAAAAAGAGGCAAGCACTTAATTATATACATAAAATTAAATCAGCGGATGGAAATATAGCCATTACCACCTCGTCAATAGCCACAAAATTCAGAGAGTTTTACTATTCATTATACAATCTAAAAGAATCTGAACCCATTACTCAAATGGGATTCCGACCATCTGACACTATGTCTGCTTTCTTGGATTCATTATCTCTCCCTACCCTCTCTGAAACGGAAGCATCAACACTTAAAACACCCTTCACCTTGAAAGAACTAGAGGACACCATTAAACAACTCCCTAAAGGCAAATGTCCAGGCCCGGACGGGCTTCCAGCCTCATACTACAAGTCACTCTTAAGCACTTTAGGCCCTTACTTACTTGACGTGTGCAATAACTCACTATTAGGTGCCCCGATGTCAGTGGATATGACCCGTGCTCATATTTCCTTGAGTCCCAAAGAGGGGAAAGACAGTTCCAACTGTGCAAATTATCGCCCAATTTCCCTGCTCAACTTAGACCTAAAAATTCTAGCAAAAATGCTGGCGACACGCCTCTCAGCGTTGCTACCCACATTGATACAAAAAGATCAGGTAGGCTTCGTGAAGGGCAGAGAGGGTAAGCAGAACACATCTAGAGTTCTTAACTGCATATACTTTGCAAAAAGGCACAATCATCCGATGGTCCTTCTCAGCACAGATGCTGAGAAGGCATTCGACAGAGTGAATTGGGAATATATGAAAAAGGTGTTACATTCCTTCGGTATTCCAGACCTATTTATCCAAGCAGTATTTTCCCTTTATTCCAATGCATCAGCGTCGGTTATTGTTAACAACTCTCTCTCCAGTCCTCTAGTAATTAGTAATGGGACAAGGCAGGGTTGCCCCCTCTCTCCCCTACTATTTGTTTTAGTGATGGAAACTCTGCTACAGGCTATTAGGAGTGAGAGGGGGATCCAAGGTGTACGTGTAGGCGATTTGAAACATAAAACTGCAGTCTTCGCGGATGACCTTCTCATTATGATTACAAATCCTAAAACAGCTTTACCACACATCTATCGCATACTAGAACATTTCGGCAAAATTTCAAACTTTAAAATTAATATGAGCAAATCCCATATATTAAATGTAGGATTCCCTAACTCACTTATCCAAGAGCTTAGATCTAAATCTCCCTTCAACTGGGATACCCCACACATTACTTATTTAGGTATTAAAATAAGTTCAGATCCAGGTGCACTATTCAAACTAAATTATACCCCACTTTTGAATTCAATAAAAGAACAACTGGCCTCCCTTAATAAACATATTTTATCCTGGTTTGGGAGAAAGAATATGGTAACTTCATTAATAATTCCAAAACTGACATATCTACAACAAGTATTGCCAATCCCAGTGCCTAACACATTCTATATTAAGCTAAACCAAATGATTAGATCATTCATATGGTCTGGAAAAAGTGCTAGGATAGCTTTACACACTCTTAATAAACCCAAAGCTTATGGGGGAATAGGAATGCCTAACCCGATGCTTTATAACAAAGCAGTACTACTAGCCAGAGTTGTAGGATGGTTTGAGAGACCAGCAAGCGAGCCATGGGTTAATTTAGAACAGTCACAAATTGAGCTCAAATTTAGAGGTCTGTTGATGGGAAATGATATATCCAAATATGCAAATAATAATCCCAACCCAATAACCAGAGCTACTTTGAAAGCATGGGAATGGTTTCAAACTACAGAACATGCTTTACCTTTACCATCTCCTCTGCTTCAAATTAGGGATATCATAACGTTTGCTCCCAAGGCTCTCATTAGCAGCCTTCCCAATTCGGTGAGAAATTCAACCTACCCAATACTATCTCTGTTTGACGATAATGGTACACTATTAGACTCTAAACTAATATCTCAGGTTTTTCCGGAATGTAAATTCCCACTTCCCTTCTTGTCCTTCCTTCGATCTTTTATTACCAAAAATATAGCATGGAGCTCTTTGAAACGCCCTTTAATTTGGTTAGAAGAACTATTAACAAGTGTGAGCCCGAGACAAAAATTAATATCTTTAATCTACAAAAAACTTTCTACTCCTACTATGGTGCCAAATGCTATTGAGACCCCACAAAGCGTCAAGATGCATACGGATACAAGAAAACGCTTACAAAATACTTACAAGATGGTACAGGACCCCAGATGTGACCAAAAGATACGCAGCAGACAAAAGTGATATGTGCTGGAGGTGTTGCAAAGAAAAAGGCTCATATTTTCACATTTGGTGGGCTTGTCCAATAATTAAAGAATGGTGGTCTAAAATATTTGAAGAAAGTAATAAGATATGCCGCTCTAAAGTTAAGATATTGCCCCAATTAGCTCTTTTAGGTATATACAATTCCACTACTAAAGAAAGTCTTCCTTCTCTGTTTAACCATCTCCTAGATGCAGCGCGTCTACTAATTCCCAAGTACTGGCTTTCGGGAGATACCCCATCCATATCCCAGTGGACATCCAAAATAGACCAACTATACAGATTTGAGGAATTAGCCTCTTGGGAGAATAACAAACACGACACTTTTAAAAGCACATGGGCACTTTGGTCCTCTTTCCGAAATTTCTAATTTTATAAAAGCCTCATATTACATACCCGAAGCTGTAGCCAAAATAAAATAAGGGTACATTTTTTTTTTTCCTATCAGTATAGACCTTTCTAAGGACATCACATTAGGTATGTTTACGGAGTATAGATGTAGATCCATTTATGTATTGTCATACTCATATTGTATCTGAGAAAAAAAGTACTTGTCATTTACCATTTCATGTAATGTCAGCACATTTTTCAATAAAGAGTTTATAAAAAAAAGAAATTAAAAAAAATAAATAAAACTAAAACATTTTTCAGCTTTTATTTACATTTGAGCAAAAAATACAAGATGTTCCGCACTGTGGAAAATCTCAGCGGACGTGGTCGGAAGTCAAAAGTGACACCTGTGCTGGCCAGGAGGATAGTTAGAGAGGTGAAAAAAAAATCCAAGGATCACCACCAAAGCCATCCTGGTGAGCTGACCCTGTAAAAGATTTTAAGTGCAGGCCTGCTGGTGAGCTGACCCTCTAAAACAGTATTTGTGAGGGCCTTCAGATAAGCTGAACCTGTAAAACATTAAATATGAGGGCATGCAGGTGAGTTGACCCTCTAAAAAATTTAATGTGAGGGCCTTCAGCTGAGCTAACCCTGTAAAAGATTTGAGGTGCAGGCCTGCTGGTGAGCTGACCCTGTAAAAGATTTGAGGTGCGGGCCTGCAGGTGAGCTGACCCTCTAAAAAATTAAATGTGAGGGCTTTCAGGTGAGCTGACCCTGTAAAATATTTGAGGTGCGGGCTTGCTGGTGAGCTGACCCTGCAAAAAGGTTTAAGCTGCTGTCCTGCTGGTGACCTGACCCTGTAAAAGATTTGAGGTGCAGGCCTGCTGTTGAGCTGACACAGTAAAATATTGTAGGTGAAGGCCTGCTGGTGAGCTGACCCTGTAAAAAATGATATGCGAGGGCCTGAAGGTCAGCTCACCCTGTAAAAGATTGTAGGTGAGGGCCTGCTGGTGAGCTGACCCGCTGAAAAATTATATGTGAGGGTCTGCAGCTGAGCTGACCTTCTAAAAAATTATATGTGAGTGTCTGCAGCTGAGCTGACCCTCTAAAAAAATTAAATGCGCAGGCTTGCATGTAAGCTGTACCTTTAAAACATTATATGCGAAGGGCATATATGCCAGGGCATTATATTTGACGAATAAGCATGTTGATGATATGATGAAGTCAAAGAGGAGGATGAGAATAGGAAGATTCAACCATATACCCTTATTTGTGGTGGAAAAGGTGCATGGGAATACAGTATATTCAGTACATTCTAAATAACGCATTTAAAGTGCCTTTATTTTCAGTCGCTTTCCTTTGGTAGAGTCGAGAAGTCATGTTCAATCCAGGCCTTGTTCATTTTTATAAGAGTCAACCTGTCAGCATTTTCAGTTGACAGGCAGATACGCTTATCTGTTATAATGCCACCAGCAACACTAAATATCTGCTCAGAAAAAACTCTGGTGGCAGGGCAGGCCAGCACCTCCAAGGCATAGAGTGCCAGTTTGTGCCATGCGTCCAGCTTGGACACCCAGTAGTTGTAAGGCACTGATGGATCATTGATGAGGCTGACACAGTCTGCTATGTACTCCTTCAACATCCTACAAATGCTTGTGACATTAGGTCGCTCATCAGTGTGAGGGTGCTGGCGGGGTGTCATGAAACTGTCCCAGGCTTTGGAGAGTGTTGGCCTGCCTCTGTTGGAGCTGCTGTGTGTCCCCCTTGTCTTGGGAAAGGCACAATTGGAAAGGCAGCCTAAAATGAAGTCAGCCATGTGTGCCAGAGTACCAATAGGCAATACTTTGCTGTTTTCATCAGGAGGATCACCCTCAATCTCCTCATCCTCTTCCTCCTCTTCTGCCCACCCACGCTGAACAGATGGAATTAAACATCCATGAGTACTACCCTCTGTAGTAGAGGCAAATGTCTCCTGCTCTTCCTACTCCTCCTCCTCCCCTTCTTCATCCAATTCACGCTGAAAAGACAAACTGAGGGTGGTCTGGCTATTACCCTGTGTAATGTCTTCCCCCATTTCCACCTCTTCCACATGCAAAGTGTCATCCTTAATTGTGAGCAGCGAGCATTTGAGTAGACACAGAAGTCTGATGGTTACGCTGATAATAGCATTATCATTGCTCACCATCTATGTTGATTCCTCAAAGTTTCTTAAAACCTCACAGAGGTCAGACATCCATGCCAGTCCTCGATTGTGAATAGCGGAAGCTGACTAAAGGCGACGACCATGTTGCAGCTGGTATTCCCCTACTGCCCTCTGCTGCTCACAAAGCCTGGTCAACATGTTGAACATTGAATTTCAGCGCATGCTTACGTCGCACAACAGCAGGTGAGCTGGCAATTTCAAGCATTGCTGCAGCGTTGACACACCAGCTGAAGCTGTCAGTGACTTCCGGAAATGTGCACACACGCGGCACACTTTCACCAGTAGGTCATGCAAATTGGGGTAGTTTTTGATAAACCGCTGAACCACAAGGTTGAACATGTGGGCTAGGCAAAGGATGTGTCTGAGCTTGCTGAGCTCCAAATCTGCCACCAAGTTATGGCCATTATCAGACACAACCATGCCTGGTTCTAGGTTAAGTGGCGAGAGACACAGCTCAGTCTGGTCTCTTATCCCCTGCCACAGCTCTGTGGTGGTATGCTGTTTGTCCCCTAAGAATATCAGCTTCAGCACGGCCTGTTGCTGCTTCCCCACTGCAGTGCTACAGTACTTCTAGCTACCAACTGATGACTGACTGGTGCTGCATGTGGATAATTCAGAGGTGGAAGTGGAGGAGGAGGAGGAGAAGTGGGGACCATAATCCTTGACGTCGGTCGCACATGTGCCATCCCAGGGTACGCCTCGCTCCCGGCCTCCACAACATTCACCCAATGTGCTGTCAGCGAAATGTAGCGTCCCTGGCCGAATGCACTTGTCCACTTGTCCATGTGTCCGTGGTTAAGTGGACCCTCCCAGTAACTGCATTGGTCATGGCACGTGTGATGTTACAGGACACAAATACCTTTGTTGGGGACTGCATAACGAGGAACGGCCTCTGACATCAGGCTGCGGGAGGCCTCAGTGTCCACAAGCCTAAATGGCAACATTTCCAGGGCCAGTAATTTGGAAAGTTGCGCATTTAGTGCTATGGCCTGTAGGTGAGTGGCTGGGTATTTGCGCTTGCATTCAAATGCCTGGGGTAAGAACATTTGTACGCTGCGCTGGGACACAGAAGTGGATGTGGTCGCGGATGGTGCTTGCGAAGGTCCAGGTGCAGGGCCGGATGAATCCGGGCCTGTGCCTTTGACAGGGGCGTTTCCAGTATGTAACACAGGGGAAGAGGAAGCAGTGGTGTGACCCGCAGACACAGTTTGTGGACCCAGGAGTTTGTCCCACTTATTACGGTGCTTGGATGCCAAGTGGCGGATCATGCTGGTGGTGGCGAGGTTGCTAGTGTTCACGCCCCGGCTTATTTTCGTATGGCACAGGTTGCAAACTACCTCATGCCGTCCGCACTTTTCTCAAAAAAGTGCCAGACTGCGAAACATCTACCCCTTGGCATGAGAGATTTCCGCAAGGGGGTGGTTCATGGAACAGTTGCGGGCCTGTGTGGTGTGACCTGCCTTTTGTCATCTTCCAGCCTGTTGCAGTGCTGCAGATCCCTTCCCCTCTGTACTACTGTCCTCACTCAGCTTTCCACCTTCCCAGGTTGGGTCAGTAACCCCATCGCCCACCACCTCCTCTTCCACTTCCTCACTCTAATCATCCTCCTGATTTGTTGACCTAACCACAACCTCAGTGATTGACAAATGTGTCTCATCCTCTTCATTAAACTCTTGAGACAGTAATTGCGGTTGACTCATTGGCAACTGTGTCTCATCATTATCCACCTCATTAAAAACGAATTTCCGTTCCCCATCATCATGTTCTTGTGACTGTGGATGTTCAAGAGGTTGGGAATCAGGGCACAAGATCTTATGTCCCTCTTCAACCATGCTTGGCGAGAGGGACAAATGAAGTAATGGCGATGAAAAAAGATCCTCGGAAAATCCAAGTGTGGGATCACTTGTTTGGCCAGACTGTAAATGGTGGGAGGAAGGAGGATAAGGGTGAGGATTGTGTTGACCAGACTCCTGGCTACTGAGACTGGACTTGGTGGAAGACAGGGTGGTGCTTAACTGACTGGAAGCATTATCTGCTACAATGCAACCGACCACCCAATCACACTGATCTGACTTCAAAAGTGGCATCCTGCAAACTGGGACAGGAAGCTAGGTATCTTGAATGATTGTTTTTCTTGTGTTCTGGCAGCAAGCACTGTTTCTCCACGCCCAGGGCCACGGTCTCTGCATGCACCATCAGCATTAAGGCCTCTTCCCCATCCCTTACTGCTGACCTTCATTTTAAATGTGATATATGCTTGAGAGTATGTCACATGTACAGTAGCGTAGGATTTGGAATTGAATGTCCAAAAACAATTTTACAAAGTGTAAGGGATTGTCTCTTTTCACGGGGTCACACTCACAGATATCTCACCAGGCAACGGATTTTCATGTCCAAACTGTGCATTTATTCTTCTTATAAAGGATAGTCCAGTTATACATCACAGGGTGGGGTGAGGTTCCCGCACCGCCAACACTTAAAACACAAATAAACTCCTGCCCGTCTAGGCGCTACCTAAACAAAATACATCCCTACCTCACTCATAGAGCTCAGTTCACACATGGACAACATATGCAGCTTTCCTCAGCCAACATCAATACTGCAGCCTCAAGGCTGTGGCAACTCCAGTACCTTTGGCCCAGTAGTCCTCCAGACGCTGGGTTTGCAACCCTCGCTCTCTAGGTGTCCTCCAAACCTCAGGCTATTCAAAGCGTTGTGGCCCCTCAGTCCTCCTGACTGAGACTACACACAGAGCCTCTGCTTCACAAAACATTTTCGCTCTCCCTCCTCAGACTGACCTACTCTGAGGCGCTTTATGCAAGCCTGATTACAGCAGGCCTCACCTGCGATCACCTCAGGTAGAAAGGAAAACCCATACTGGAAGGGTGTGGACTGGGAAATCCCTTTACCAAGCCTAGCCACCAGTTCAAGTAAAATCCAGCCCAGAAAATGTATACAAAGATGTCTCAACAAACTATGATTTGCTGAGACTACTGCCACTCTCTGGATTTTATCTGTCTCACATATCTGAGATACCTGAAGTGGGACAACACACCTTCCAGCACTGTTCACATTACCACAAAAGGTATTTGTGATGAGAAAACGTTATACAAGATAGGTACCACAGGTAATGTCACAGTTCGCAATATCTATGTAAAAAGTGCACTGGATGTCACTGATATTTTAGGAATGTGCACACTTTAAACAGGAGATGTGGCGCAGATAATTTAGCTGAACTTAGCGGACAACGTCTACAGAAAAAGTGCACTGGATGTCACAGATATTTTAGGAATGTGCACACTTTAAACAGAAGATGTGGTGCAGGTACGTTAACTGTCTGCAGGAGACATTGTCTATGGAAAAGTGCACTGGATGTCACTGATATTTTAGGGATACGCACACTTTAAACAGGAGATGTGGCACGGATTATTTATCTGTCCTCAGTGGACATCGTCTACGGAAAAAGTGCACTGGATGTCACAGATATTTTAGGAATGTGCTCACTTTAAACAGGAGCAGGGGCGTAGCTATAGGGCAAGCAGGGGAAGCAGCTGCTATGGGGATCTGAACCAGATGGTACCCATCCAAGAGTAGGAGGACTAAAAGATTTTGTCAGGGCCCCCTCAACAGTATTACACAATGAAATTATATACAGTGACAGTATAGACAGTGTAGGAAACAGATGGAACAGCTGCCTGGTCTGAGAGAGCTATCTTCACTAGCCACAGGAATGGGGGTGGCATGAAAGGAAGGGGTTGTGAAAAAATTACTGGGGGAGGGGGGCCCCATTAAAAAATTTGCTGTGGTGCCATGTAATTTCTAGCTACGCCACTGAACAAGAGCTGTGGCACGGATAATTTATCTGTCCGCAAAGGACACCGTCTACGGAAAAATGGCACTGGATGTTACTAAAATTGTAGTGATAGGCACACTTTAAACAAGAGATGCGGCGCGGATAATTTAACTGTACGTAGCGGACTCCGTCTACTGAAAAAGTGCACTGGCTGTCACTGATATTTTAGGGATGCGCACACTTTAAACAGGAGATGTGGCACGGATAATGTAACTGTCCACAGGGTATACGGTCTACGGAAAAAGCGCACTGTATGCCACTGATATTTTAGGGATGCGCACACTTTAAACAGGAGATGTGGGGCGGATAATTTTACTGTCCGCAAGGCACACCGTCTACGAAAAAGTGTACTGAATATTACTGATATTTTAGGGATGCGCACACCTTAAACAGGAGATGTGGCACGGATAATTTAACTGTCTGCAGCAGACACCGTCTACGGAAAAAGTGCACTGGATGTCACTGATATTTTAGGGATGCGCACAGCTTAAACAGGAGATGAGGCGCATATAATTTTACTGTCCGCAGCGGACGCCGTCTACGGAAAATATTTTCTGGATGTCACTGATATTTTAGGGATGTGCACACTTTAAACAGGGGATGTTGTGCGGATAATTTTAACTGTCCACAGCGGACACCGTCTATTGAAAAAGTGCACTGGATGTCACTGATATTTTAAGAATGTACACAGTTTCAACAGGAGATGCGGCGCAGATAATTTATCTGTCTGCAGGGGACACCGTCTACGGAAAAAGTACACTGGATGTCACTGATATTTTAGGTATGCGCACACTTTACACAGGAGATGTGGCACAGATAATTTTACTGTCTGCAGGGGACACCGTCTATGGAAAAATTGTACTGGATATCACTGATATTTTAGGGATGTGCATACCTAAAACAGGAGATGTGGCGCAGATAATTTAACTGTCTGCAGCGGACACCGTCTAGGGAAAAACTGCACTGATGTCACTGATATTTTAGGGATGCGCACACTTTAAACAGGAGATGAGGCAAGGATAATTTAACTGTATGCAGCGGACACGGTCTACGGAAAAAGTGCCCTGGATGTCACTGATATTTTAAGAATGTACACAGTTTAAACAGGAGATGAGGCACGGATAATTTATATGTCGGCAGGGGATACCGTCTAGGGAAAAAGTGTACTGGATGTCACTGATATTTTAGGGATGCGCACACTTTAAACAGGAGATGTGGCGTGGATGATTTAACTGTCCGCAGCAGACACCGTCTACGAAAAAAGTGCACTGGATGTCACTGATATTTTAAGAATGTACACAGTTTAAACAGGAGATGTGGCGTGGATAATTTATCTGTCTGCAGGGGACACCGTCTACGGAAAAAATGCACTGGATGTCACTGATATTTTAGGGATGTGCACACTTTAAGCAGTATATGTGGTGCGGACAATTTAACTGTCTGCAATGGACACCGTCTATGGAAAAAGTACACTGGATGTCAGTGATATTTTAGGGATGCGCACAATTTACACAGGAGATGTGGCGCAAATAAGGTAACTGTTCGCAGTGGACTATTACATGATATTTTGAGCAGGATGCTCTGAAAATATACGCGTGTGGCATATCAAGGTGCTGATTAGACAGCATGAATATTGCACAGGTGTGCCTTAGATTGTCCACAATAAAAGACAACTCTGAAATGTGCACAGTTTTGCTTTACTGGGAGGGGGGGTGCCTGAAAACATAAAAAATAAAAAAAGAGGAGGAAAATGTTCGCGTCATTCTACCTTTCAACTCACATTACAAAAAAGTAGGACAAATTATTAAACAACATTGGCATTTTATCTTGAAGCATACATTTATAAATGTATAGGCCCTTTAGTACCAGCTACTCCACAGATAACATACCCTAAGGCCCCAAATTTAGTCCTGAATGTAGCACCATTGATTAGAAAAAAAAAAAAAAGAATAAACAATCTATAACTAAATGGCTAAATTTGAAGGAGTTTAATAGGTGTGAGAAGTGCAGTAATTGCAAAACTTTGACATTCCCCAAAACATTGATAAAATAAGGTCCACACGGGTTCACACACGAAATCAAGGAATTTTTTGTCTTGCAGTTCTACGAACGTGATATATATATATATATTGTAGAATGCCCATGTGGGAAAAAGTATATAGTTCAAACTACTGTAAAAGAACACTTAAAAAGAGAATTGTAGAACATATATACAATATAAAAAAGGGTTACGAGAAACATTCACATTTTAGACAATTCCATAATCAGGACCCCAAATGCCTTACCTTTTCAGCACTTGAACAGGTAGAAAGACACTGGAGAGGTAGAGATCACATTAAAAGAATGTCACAACTTGAATCGAGAAGAATATTCAAATTCAACACACTGTTACTGGGAGTAGTGTTGAGCGAACCCGTACTGTAAAGATTGGGTTCGTACCGAACGTTAGGATTTTTGGACCCCGAACCTGAACATTTCCGTAAAAGTTTGGGTTCGGGTTTGGTGTTCGGCGCTTTCTTGGCACTTTTTGAAAGGCTGCACAGCAGACAATCAACAAGCGTCATACTACTTGCCCCAAGAGGCCATCACAGCCATGCCTACTAATGGCATGGCTGTGATTGGCCAGAGCAGCATGTGTGACCGAGGCTCTATATAAGCTTGAGTCACGTAGCGCTGCACGTCACTCTGTTGTCACAAGTGTAGGGAGAGGATGCTGCTGGATTTGTCATTTCAGGGAGAGAATAGGAGAGAATCTAACTCAGCGATCTACCTAGAAATAGCTGTGTGGGTGCAGGACACAATCGTTTTACTCTACCCTGAGGCCATTGACCAAAAAAAAACTTTTATAATTCTGTAAGTTAGGTGTGCTGCATTGGCGGACATTTTATGCATGCTCAGTGCCAGGGGCGTACATAGAAATCACTGGGCCCCATAGCAAAAATCTGAATTGGGCCCCTTAACCCCGCCCACTACCCACCATGGTCCCTCCCACTTCCTGACCTGGCTCCTCCCATGCCACACCCCCATTAAATAAATTTATACATGACCTACAGAAACTGTTAGGGATAAACATTTTTATTTTTTTATATTTTCATACAATTGGCATGTCACTTGCCAGGCTTTAGCAGAGTGGACACAGGGCGCAATATGTATGCCACACAACTGAGCGAGTGCAGCGCAGGAGCGCATACACATCACTCCTCCTGCCTCTGTCCACTGTGCTAAAGCCGGACGTAAGCCATCCCCCACATCTTAACCCCTTTGCTACCTGCGCCATTTTGTCATCACTTCTCTTACCCCAAACCCCTTTAACTCCTTGCTGCTGAGTGTGCACATATGCGCATGTGTTTGTGTGTGTGTGTGTGTGTGTGGGGGGGGGGTTTGGCTGGTTGGTGAAATATAATTTGGTGGCTATGTGCACACTCAGCATTAGCAGCAAGGAGTTAGAGGGGTTAATATCCAACCCCTAATGCCCTCCAAAATGCCCGGGGGGGGGGGGGGGGTTGTTAGGAAGGAGTAGGTGTAGGAGGAAAGCACACTGTCCTCTACGAGCCCCCCAACCCCTAATGCCCCCCCCCCAAAAAAATTCTCAGGACAGTGTGCTTTCTTCCTACTCCCCCCCCCCCTACCCCGGGCACGCCCCTTTTAACAAATACTGTAGTAGATCACTAGCAGTCCTATGTAACACAGTGATAACTCTCTGAGTACAGATAATGTAGATGGGTGTGAGGCCCCAGAATTCAGAACACACACAGTGTTACCTGAAGTCTGGGGCCGGGCTGAGGAAGTGTGGGTCAAATTCTATATACCCCTTACCCTACCGAGAAACAGATATGTGCATGGATAATATTATTACAGGAGAATGCCGCCCCATACCTGTTACATCCAGTGACGTCTCCTGTGATGTAGACTTTTCTCAACGTCTTCATCCAGAGATAAGACCGCCATGACACCTTCTTTCAGCCGCTTCTCGTCTCTGCAGAGTTTCACAGAATTTTTTTTTTAGGTTCCTCACTTTACTATAAACCTCTCCTTCCTGGTGTCTCAACAACTCATCCTGCTGCCCCCCAATATTGTGCTAGAGCCAGATAGTCCCCCATTCCCCATAATATTATTCCCCCTGTATATTATAATGGCCCCCACTTTGTTATTAATATAATGGCCCCCACTTTGTTATTAATATAATGGCCCCCACTTTGTTATTAATATAATGGCCCCCACTTTGTTATTAATATAATGGCCCCCTCTTTATTATTAATATAATGGCCCCCTCTTTATTATTAATATAATGGGCCCCTCTTTATTATTAATATAATGGGCCCCACTTTGTTATTAATATAATGGCCCCCACTTTGTTATTAATATAATGGCCCCCACTTTATTATTAATATAATGGCCCCCTCTTTATTATTAATATAATGGGCCCCTCTTTATTATTAATATAATGGGCCCCACTTTGTTATTAATATAATGGCCCCCACTTTGTTATTAATATAATGGCCCCCACTTTATTATTAATATAATGGCCCCCTCTTTATTATTAATATAATGGCCCCCACTTTATTATTAATATAATGGCCCCCTCTTTATTATTAATATAATGGGCCCCTCTTTATTATTAATATAATGGGCCCCACTTTGTTATTAATATAATGGCCCCCACTTTGTTATTAATATAATGGCCCCCACTTTATTATTAATATAAGGGCCCCTCTTTATTATTAATATAATGGGCCCCACTTTGTTATTAATATAATGGCCCCCACTTTGTTATTAATATAATGGCCCCCACTTTATTATTAATATAAGGGCCCCTCTTTATTATTAATATAATGGGCCCCTCTTTAATAACAAAGAGGGGGCCATTACATTAATAATAAAGAGGGGGCCATTATATTAATAAAGAGGGGGCCATTATATTAATAACAAAGAGGGGGCCATTATATTAATAATAATATAAGGTCCCCGTCTTTATTATTAATGTAATGGCCCCCTCTTTATCAATAATATAATGTCCCCCTCTTTATTATTAATATAATGGTCGACTCGTCTCTTCACTCTTATTAATACTATGATGTCCACTGACTGAGTACAGTCAGTGGTCCCCTTCTCTTGTCCCCAGTGCCTCTGCAATAAGGGTAGAACGTAGGGATTAGGGAACATAAAAAAAAAAAAAAATTAATACTTACCTCTCTAAGGACAGCTTGTGGCATCCTGGTACAGGATCACTCACTGTGCCTTCCCGCGCCGCATCATTGCGTCATCTCGCGAGATCCGACGCAGGAGGTCACAGTGAGCACCTCAACTGAAGCCGCTCCCCCGGCCCCTCCTCACTTCGCCTGCCCAGTGCGCGTCACGCAGGGCCTCTCCTCTCGCCGAGTCGCCGGCCTCCGCTCCGCCCCCCTGTAAATCTTATGTTATTCAGCTGCGGCTGGCCGGCTGCGTTCTAACGTGTGGGCGGGGCCTTCTCTGCGCTCCGGGCCCCCCAGTGCCGCGGGCCCCATAGCAATGGCGTGGTCTGCCTCTATGGGCGGTACGCCACTGCTCAGTGCACCAGCACTGCATCTGAGCTTTTGGGACATTGCAAATCACCATTTTTTGGGGGCAAACTACAACATCCGGATTATTCAGCATGCAATTTAAGGTAGAAATACACCCATGATTTTCTGGGGTTTGAAAATCACACTTTTTTTTTTCAAAAAACAGTATTTTCCAGATCTGCAAGTGTTAAATTCAAGTTTAATATATACAGCTTTCATATTCAGTTAGCAAAAAAAAAAAAAGACTTTTTTGGCAATCTACAACATCTGTATTAGTCAGTGTGCAATTTAAGGTAGAAATACACCCATCATTTTCTGGGATTTGAAAAACACACAGCCATTTGAAATACAGCCATTTTGTGCAAAATTATATTTACTTCAGGCCTACACTGGTTCAGACCGTGTGAGATAACCCCCTACATACAGGGGTTTGATTCAGGGATTTGAAATACAGCCTTTTTGTGCAAAAATATATTTACTTCAGGCCTACACTGATTCAGGGCGTGTGTGATCCCCCCTATACATACAGTGGTTTGATTCAGCCATTTGAAATAGAGCAATTTTGTGCAAAGATATTTTACTTCAGGCCTACACTGATTCAGGGCATGTGTGATTCCCCCCTATACATACAGGGGTTTGATTCAGACATTTGAAATACAGCCATTTTGTGCAAAGAAATCTTTAATTCAGGAATACACTGATTCAGGGCGTATGAGATCCCCCCTATACATACAGGGGTTTGATTCAGCTAGTTAAAATACAGCCATTTTGTGCAAAGATTTATTTACTTCAGGCCTACAGTGGTTCAGGCCTTGTGAGATACCCCCACTACATACAGGGGTTTGAATCAGCCATTTGAAAAACAGCCATTTTGTGCAAAGATATATTTACTTCAGGGCTACACTGATTCAGGGCGTGTGTGATCCCCCCTATACATACAGTGGTTTGAGTCAGCCATTTGAAATACAGCCATTTTGTGCAAAGATATTTTACTTCAGGCCTAAACTGATTCAGGGGGCGTATGTGATCCCCCCTATACATACAGGGTTTTGATTCAGCCATTTGAAATACAGCCATTTTATGCAAAGAAATCTTTAATTCAGGCCTACACTGATTCAGGGTGTGTGAGATCCCCACTATACATACAGGGGTTTGATTCAGCCATTTTGTGAAAAGATATATTTACTTCAGGCCTACACTGGTTCAGGCAGTGTGAGATACCCCCCTATATACAGGGGTTTGAATCAGGCATTTGAAATACAGCCATTGGAAATACAGCCATTTTGTGCAAAGATATATTTACTTCAAGCCTACACTGATTCAGGGCGTGTGAGATCCCCCCCTGTATATACAGGGGTTTGATTCAGCCATTTGAAATACAGCCATTTTGTGCAAAGAAATCTTTAATTCAGGCTGTGAGACAGTGACAGGTCTCAAGCAGGTTAGAGGCAAGGAAGGGGTGGATAGTTCAGTCCACACCCCTATTCCACCACAGGTGAGACCAGCTGGAAGTAATCGGGCTGGCACAAAGCACCTCCCAGTGTGTCAGCAAGGGGGGAGTGTGTTGCCTGTGGACAGAGGCCTGGAGGCTCTGTGTGGTCCAAGCCAGGAGGGCTGAGGGACCACTATTCCCCATGTGTGCTGAGACACTGGACTGGAGGCAGTGGGCGTACTGTGCTCTGTACAGCCAGGAGGCTGGGGGACATTGGCTGAGAAAGCTGCACGTGTTCACAGGGTGTGAACAAGGACTTAGGTGAGTCCGGAAACTCTGTTAGTTAGAGCCCAGCCGGGCAAGTGTTTATTATTTTATGTGGATGTCACATGTGTTAGGTGAAGCTGCGACTTCATGATAACCTGTATTGGTTGGAGTGTGCACAATAAATGCACGGTTTGGACCTGAAACCTGGTGTCCTAAAGTCGTATCTGTGAGAATGACCCCCAAATAAGAGGTGATCCCTTAAAATTAGTGGAGGATGCAGGCAGGTGTCCCTGCTGATAATTAAAAGTGCTGGAAGCCTGCTAGTTTGCAGGAGCAACAGCTGCTGGAAAACTGCTGGTGTTAATCTGGACATTTTTTTTCTGTGGTGCACACTGTGCAGGATTTAAAGGGCCAGAAGCCCAGAGAAGAGACTGACTGTTGTTGTCACTATGAGGTCTGTGTAGACCCACCTGCAGCAGGACTATGCAATGGATGATGGTGATGTCAGAAGATCCGATACAGAAAGATCCTGCGAGTTGGTGATTGGGGGAATCCCGCTGGGGGTCACTCTAGATGCCCGCCAGCAGGTGTCTCGCATCAGGCCTGAAGTGCTGGACTTTCTGGCGAGAGGGCCAGAGACAGATGTCACCATGTCTCTGACCTTTTTAACAGACTATGGCCCTGTGCAATGGGAGCTCAAAAGATGCCATCTATGAGGTGGAGAAGCCTAAGCGTGCTCCTGCACAGCAGGTGGAAAAAAGTGAGAAACCGGAAGAGGAAGATCCTCTGGAAGGTGCCAAGAAGTCAGAGCCTGGTAAGAGTGGGTCTGGAAATGGTGGTGCCAGGGTGCTGGCCAAGGCAGAGAAGGTGGAAAAGATATCGGCTGAACCAGTTGATGGGGCTGATGTTGATGCAGAGGCCAAGAGTCTCATGACAGTGTGTAACCAGTACCAGGTCGCAAAAGACGTCCCCTTCACTTACAAGGCCTTCCAAGTAGCCAGCTGCCTGCTGGGGAAGAAATATGAGGAGATGGACGACCAGTATGCAGATCCGGGCTATTACGATGGGCTGTCTCTCCTGACTCCTCCCCAAAAGGAGAACAGTGTCCTGGGTGAGCCTCTGGAGAAAATGACAGAAGACGAGAAGTCTGCTGAAGACCCTGGTGCCTCCTGCCTCGATGAGGGGGAGGGGTTAACAGGGCAAGTGTATGGTGCCATGTCTGAGAAGGCAGTCAAAGAGACTGGAGACTTCAAGAAGACAAAGACTGAAAAAGTTAAGGCTGATGTGTTGGTTGACATGAAGTTCCCAGGTGCTACAGAGACCAAAGTTAAGCCAAAGGGAGCCGCGGCCAAAGTGGCAAAAGCCGCTAAAGAAGCAGAGGTCTCTAAAACTGCCATAGTAGCTGGGGTAACTACTGCTGGAAAGAAGGAAGAAGTGACCCAGATGCAGGTAAAAGAAGCAAGTAGGGGCAAGCATGCTCTGCTGAAGGAGCCCTGCAAAGCAAAGGAGAAAGTGTCGGGATATGACCATGACTGGGAACAGTTCAGGCAAGAGCTGCAGCAGTCCAAGAAAGGACGTGAGGCACATGTACAGGAGCCAGAGGATCTAAAAAGAGAGAGAGATCAAAATATGCGACAGCGCATCATTATCACTCGGGAAAAGGTAGGAAAACAGTATCTGGTCATGAGATGGGCACATGAGGCCTTTAGGCAGTTTCGGTTAGGCAAGATGTTGGTTTTGGTGATAAACCAAGCTCTGCTTGCGTGGGTCTGGCAGAACAAAGGAGGCTGTAGGACATTGGCTGAGAAAGCTGCTTGTGTTCACAGGGTGTGAACAAGGACTTAGGTGAGTCAGGAAACTCTGTGTTAGTTAGAGCCTAGCCGGGCAAGTGTTTATTATTTTATGTGGATGTCACATGTGTTAGGTGAAGCTGCGACTTCATGATAACCTCTATCGGTTGGAGTGTGCACAATAAATGCACGGTTTGGATCTGAAACCTGGTGTCCTAAAGTCGTATCTGTGAGAATGACCCCCAAATAAGAGGCGATCCCTTACAAGCCCTACACTGATTTAGGGTGTGTGAGATCCCCCCTATACATACAGGGGTTTGATTCAGTCATTTGAAATACAGCCATTTTGTGCAAAGATATTTACTTCAAGACCACACTGGTTAAGACCGTGTGAGATACCCCCTACATACAGGAGTTTGATTCAGCCATTTGAAATACAGCATTTTGTACAAAGAAATCTTTAATTCAGGCCTACACTGATTCAGGGCGTGTGAGATCCCCCCTATACATACAGTGGCTGGATTCAGACATTTGAAATACAGCTATATAAATACAGCCATTTTGTGCAAAGATATATTTACTTCAGGCCTACAGTGGTTCAGGGCGTGTGTGATCCCCCCTATACATACAGGGATTTGATTCAGCCATTTGAAATACAGCCCTTTGAAATAAAGATTTCTTTGCACAAAATGGCTTTAATTCAGGCCTACACTGATTCAGGACGTGTAAGATCCCCCCCTATACATACAGGGGTTTGATTCAGCCATTTGAAATACAGCCAGTTGAAATACAGCCATTTTGTGCAAAGATATATTTACTTTAGGTGTCACGAGTTGGAGATCCCAGGAGAGACCACCGCGTCATCAAGCAATAAACAAACAGAAATCAGGTACAGACACACAAGAGTTTATTGCACAAACAAAAACCAGGGAAGGCAGCACAGACAAAACATGAGCTCTATGTACCATCAGCACAGTGGGAGCAAACCCCCACTGCGCCACTGTCTAGTAATACTCCAGAGGGACGTGACTAAGCAACTCCTGGTATTCACTAGGGCCCCGGATGGTAGGGTTAGGCTTTGCTGCAGGAAGTTGCCAGGGTCCACTCTGGAGCGTGAACTAGACAGTGACAGCAGGAACGAATGGACAACAGGTACCAGAAGGTACCGACGGCACATAGGCATACATAACATAGACAGGCAAATACAAACAGGGCAACTAATAACACAAGCAGGAGTTCATAGCAAGGAAACAGGAGTGACAATGAGCAGAGAAGGACTTGCTCCACCAGTAGTAAACTGCATGGCCTTACCCATGGCACTCTGCTGCAAAGAAAGGTGCAGCAAGGGTTTGCTGAACAGAGACATGAATACACACACGGTAACAAACATAACTGGCAGAACAGATACAGAAACACAGGAAAGAGGACATCAATGAACAAGTAGGGAAACCCACAGAGCACAGACAGACACAGATCCCATGGGTCAGCAGCATGGGAGAGTGGGTACAAACAAAGAGCAGGACAAGACAACACACACCAGGAGAGCTGACACAGAACTGAGGAAACCTCAGCCTTATATGCAGGTTCCATGGCTGCAGCAGAGAGGCCACACCCATGGAGCAGACAGAGAGGATTAACTCCTAATAGGAACACAGAGGCGTTAACCCATACAGAACCACAAACACACAGAAACGAAACTTCAGTGAGGAGCGCCGAACGAGCAAGGACTGAAGGTCACAGCCAGAGATAGTGGCTGTGACATCAGGCCTACACTGGTTCGGGGTGTGTGTGATCCCCCTATACATACAGGGGTTTGATTCAGCCATTTGAAATACAGCTATTTTGTGCAAAGAAATCTTTAATTCAGGCCTACACTGATTCAGGGCGTGTGAGATCCCCCCATACATACAGGGGTTTGATTCAGCAATTTGAAATACAGCCATTTCAAATACAGCCATTTTGTGCAAAAGAAATCTATAATTCAGGCTTACACTGATTCAGGGCGTGTGAGATCCCCACTATACATACAGGGGTTTGATTCAGCCATTTGAAATACAGCCATTTTGTGCAAAGATATATTTACTTCAGGCCTACACTGGTTCAGGGTGTGTGAGATCCCCCCTATACATACATGTGTTTAAATCAGCTATTTGAAATACAGCTATTTTGTGCAAAGAAATCTTAATTTCAGGCCTACACTGATTCAGGGCGTGTGTGATCCCCCCTATACATACAGGGGTTTGATTCAGCCTTTTGAAATACAGCCTTTTACATACAGCCATTTGAAATACAGCCATTTTGTGCAAAGAAATCTTTAATTGAGGCCTAGTCTGGTTCAGGCCGAGTGAGATACATCCTTTACATACTGTTGTTCTTTTCTACTATTATTTAAACACCCATTTAGGGCAAGATCCTAAATTCAAAAAATATGAGGAGAGCATTAAATAAAGGGGCGTGGCCCAGGTCGTGGTGCTACTGGTGGAGCTCCTGTTGCAGGGAGAGGACGTGGTCGATCTGTGCCAGCTAAACGCACAAGTGAAACCCCTTCCTCAGGTGCGAGTAGGTGACAAAACCTGCAGAGGTATTTGGTCGGGCCTAATGCTGCTCTATGAATGGTGAGGCCTGAACAAGTACGGGCGATAGTAGATTGGGTTGCTGACAGTGGATCCAGTTCATTCACATTGTCTCCCACCCGATGTCCATCAGTCTTTCACCTCACCCCCTTGCAAATAAGCCAAGCAGTCTGAGCCCCAAGTCATGCAGCAGCCTCTTCTGATTTTTGATGACCCTGTTAGCAGGGTTTACCAGGGCCATCCACCTAGCCCTCCCCCAGAAGTGGAAGAGATTGAGTGCACCGATGCCCAAGATGGGTCATGGGAGGACCATCACAGCACAGGTGCCAACTGCTTGGGCTTTCGAAAGTGTGCAGACCGACAAGGAAGTCAGGATGAAGACTGGGTAGAAGATGATGTGGAAGACGATGAGGTCCTCGACCCCACATGGAATCAAGGTCATGCGAGTGACCGATGTAGTGCCACCAGCACAGCAGAAGAGGTAGCAGGGTGCAAAAGCAGAGCTGCCGTCCTCTAAACAGTACACCTCCTACTGCCCACCAAGGCAAGGGACCGAACACACCAAAGCCAGCTCCAAGGAGTTCCCTGGCGTGGCAGTTCTTCAGACAATGTGCTGACGACAAGACACGAGTAGTTTGCACGCTGTGCAATCATAGCCTGAAGCAAGGCATAAACGTTCCCAACCTAAGCACAACCTGCATAACCAGGCATCTAAATGCAAAGCACGAGCTGCAGTGGGCACGAACTGCAGTGGAGTAGTCACCTCAAAAAACAAGAAAGGTCATTGGTGTCTCCTGCTTCCTCTTCTGCTGCAGTTTTGGCCTCTTCATTCACCTCTGGAGTAACAGTGCCACCTGCCAGCCCGCAAACAAAAGATCTGCAAGCAACACCATAATCTGGGTCACCAGATATCTCCACAATGTCTCACGGAAGCTCTCCATCTCATAAACACTGGAGCAGAAGAGGAAGTAATCCCCCCACCCACCCGCGAACCCGGGCCCTGAATGCCAGCATTTCAAAATTATTGGCATTTGAAATGATGTCATTCCGTCTGGTGGAGAGTTTTAAAGGCCTTATGGCGGTGGCTGTCCCACAGTATGTTCCACTACTTTTCCAGGCGATCCATCCCTTCCCTGCACAACCAAGTAGGGACAAAATAAGGTGTGCACTGCGCAACGCCATCTGTGGCAAGGTGCATCTCCTAAAGGCTACGTGGACCAGTAAGCACGGTCAGGGACGTTATATCGCCATAACAGAACACTGGGTAAATGCAGTGGCGGCTGGGCATGAGGGGGATAGCAGTTTGCAGCATGTCTTTCCACCACCAAGTAATCCAGGGCACTTCAGTTTGCCTCCTGTTGCTTCCTTCTCCTACTCTAGCCGGTTTGACGCATATCCCTTGCCTGGTGCATGTGCTGAATTTGGTGGTGCAGAGATTCCTTAAAAATTACCCCGATATGTCAGAGCTGCAGCATAAAGTGCGGGCCGTCTGTGCGCGCTTTTGGCGTTCTCACCCTGCTGCTGCTTGCCTGCCAGCGCTGCAGCGTAACTTCGGCCTTCCCGTTCACCGACAAAAAACAGTGTCAGGCAGCTGCTGCCAAGGCCAATAAGATAATGGGTTGCATCAAAAGGGGCATAGATGCCTGTGATGAGAACATAGTCCTACCACTTTACAAATCATTAGTCAGACAACACATGGAGTACTGTGTACAGTTCTGGGCTCCTGTAAACAAGGCAGACATAGCAGAGCTGGAGAGGGTCCAGAGGAGAGCACCTAAAGTAATAACTGGAATGGGGCAACTACAGTACCCTGAAAGATTATCAAAATTAGGGTTATTCACTTTAGAAAAAAAGATGACTGAGGGGAGATCTAATTACTATGTATAAATATATCAGGGTTCAGTAAAAAGATCTATCCCATCATCTATTTATCCCCAGGACTGTAACTGTGACGAGGGGACATTCTCTGCGTCTGGAGGAAAGAAGGTTTGTACACAAACCTATAAAAGGATTATTTACGGTAAGAGCAGTGAGACTATAGAACTCTCTGCCTGAGGAGGTGGTGATGGTGAGTACAATAAAGGAATTCAAGAGGGGCCTGGATGTATTTCTGGAGTGCAATAATATTACAGGCTATAGCTACTAGAGAGGGGTCGTTGATCCAGGGAGTTATTCTGATCGCCTGATTGGAGTCGGGAAGGATTTTTTTATTCCCCTAAAGTGAGGAAAATTGGCTTCTATCTCACAGGTTTTTTTTTTTTTTGGATGACAGGCCGAACTGGAAGTACAAATGTCTTTTTTTGGCCTTATGTACTATGTTACTATGTTTCTATGTTACTGGGTGGCCACGTTGCTGGATCCTCGTTACAAGGACAATGTACCGTCCTTAATTTCCTCAGTGTGATCGTAAGATTTGCAGGTACAAGCGCACGTTGGTAGACGCGCTGCTGGTGGCATTCCCACCTGACAGCGGGGGCACAGTGGAAGCACAAGGCGAGGCAGGGGATGAGGAAGAGGTTGCCAACGCAGCTGGGGCACCGCCAGCGCCTCAGAAGGCAGGGTTAGCATGGCCGAAATGTGGAAAAGCTTTGTCAGCACGCCACAACCAGCACCAACAGCTGATATGGAACGTCTTAGCAGGATGCAGCATTTCGCCAACATGGTGGAGCAGCATGTGTGCACACACCTACACGTACTGAATGACGGGTCTGCCCCCTTCAACTTCTGGGTCTCTAAATTGGGCACATGGCCTGAGTTTGCCCTTTATGCCTTGGAGGTGTTGGCCTGCCCTGCAGCCAGTGTATTATCCGAACGTGTGTTTAGCATGGCAGGGGGCATCACAGACAAGCGCAACCGCCTGTCCACAGCCAATGTGGACAAGCTCACGTTCATTAAAATGAAACAGGCATGGATCCCACAGGACTTGTCCGTACCTTGTGTAGAATAGACATGTATACTGGCCTTAACCAGCCATTGTTATACTACAGCTCAAATGCTCATTGTTGTATTTCTGATATATCTCAATCTGATATTTCCCACCAGTCTCATGGCCGTGTCCCGGACTACTCGCAACACATGCTCCCACGCGACTCATCATAGATACTTGTCCTCCTACAGGAGGAAACATCTAGATCTCTCCTCCAAATCTGGGCTGGGGACTGGCTGCTGACTTTTCTCAATAATCTAGTCCTTGCTGGATAGCAGAGCAGAGTGGGCAACATACAATACTTCCCGAGCAGAAGGAGCAGAAAAAGAAAGAGGCAGGTTCAGGACTGGTGGGGGCACAGAACATGTTCCCCAGCCATGCTAACTAAGAGTGCTGTCAAAGGAAACCACCACCTTCTGGCTGCAGGTGTCTGATGTAATTTGAGAGGATTTTGAAGACCAAGTCAAGCATTCAAGGACAGCTGGGTTGCTGGTTAAAACACGGCAGCGGGGTGACACTGGCAGCTCTGGCCTTTTGCTGCGACTGCTGCTACCCTTCTTCTTCTGCTTTTCACCTGCTCCTACTTATCCCAGCTCCAGAAAGTTTCTTGCCACTTACCTTGGAAGGCCATGGCACCTGTCTGTCGGACATACTGTACAGTAACAGTAATTGTAAGTGTAAAATAGCAGTACTATAATACCTCTTTTTCATTTCAGAGAATATAGGCCTAATCAAATTACTTATCTATAAAACAAGCTGTAAAACTAATTAACTGAAAAAATAGAGCACTATTTCACCCCAATTGCAGTATCGAGGTGTTAGATAATTACTTATGCATAAAACAATGTGAACACACCAATAGCAGTAGTATTAGACCACTTTTTAACCATATTCATGGAATCAAGTTCAAATTGAATTACTTATCTATACAACAAGGTGGAAAACAAAATAACTGAAAAAATTGAGTGCTTTTTTGCTCTAATTACAGAATCAAGGCCTAACGGAATTACTTATCTATAAAACAAGTTGTAAAACCAAATAACTGTGTGCTATTTTACCCCAATTAAGGAATCAATGAGTTGTAGTATTACTTATGTATAAAACAATGTGGACACCCCAATAGCAGTAGTATTAGACAACTTTTTTACCCAAATTACAGAATGAAGTAGTTATAGCACAATGTGGACACCCCAATAGCATTAGAATAAGTCTGCTTTTTAACCCAAATTACAGAATCAAGGCCTAATGGAATTATTTATCTATAACACAAGGTATAAAATCAAGTAACTGAAAAAATAGTGCTATTTCACCCCAGTAACGCAATCAAGGTGTTATAGAATTACTTATGTACCTGTATAAAACAATGTGGACACCACAATAGCAAATTATCTGACCAAATAAGTGAAGTGTGAACTAAGCCTAATTTTTTATTGAAAATGCCTTTATTACAATCAGATTGTCAAACATACATACTTAGCACTCTGATGCAGCGCAGGCCATGAGGCAGCACTTGAATAAATACTTACAATTGTCTTTCCTAGCATGGTATTGATATGTAAAGCACAGGATAACCTACACTATACATCACAATGCATGCTACACTAGCAATCCTATTCAATCACAAATTAACACAAACCTTCCAACAAAGCATTTAGACAGTGATGAGGGATGGGGGATGGGAAGGAGGGGTAGGGAGGGTAAATCACATGCCCAAAGCTTTATTAAGAGGACAGACACAAACGAGGGAGAGGAGGAAGGAGAGGGGTTTAGTCTTATTCTTCGTTGTCGACGTCCAAGATGTTGTAGTCCCGCAACAGGCTGTGTATAAGCCTGCGGCTGTCCAGGACGGACATGGCCCCCCTCCTGAGGATAAGCCGGTTCCTGGAAAGCCATATAACATCCTTAAAACAGTGCATATGGCGCCAGGTCTCCTGGATGGCCTGAACAGTATGAATCCCAGGAAATAGTCCATACAACGCCGAGGTGTTTTGCAGGCTGTTCCTGGGCACAGAGTCTTTGAGTTTGTGTTCCAGGGCATCCAACAGGCCCTGCGCAAAGGGGCACTCCAAAAATAGGTGATAAGGGCACCTGGGGCAGTACTGGGTTTTGCACAAGTTGCAGGTGTGCATGAATGACCGGATGGGTAAGCCTTCCTGGATGGCCATCCATGACAAGTCTTTGTGCCCATTGGTTAACCTGTCTGAAGACACATTAGTCCATACTGTCTCTGCGGTGTCATCAGGGAGACCTGCAATTGACTCCACCAAGTCTTTTGCTCTGATTAGCTTGTGAATCATCTTGGGTTTCCACAAGTCGGGCTTGAGGCCCTCCAGTTTATGTTCCCTCACAAACCTGATGACATCTCTGTAATACCAGTGTGGCAGTTGTAAGGGATGGAGCTGTCCCACTTAGTACAGTAGCCGGAAGAAGTGCAGCTGTGCGAAACGGCCTTCTCTACTTAGCGTTCAAGGAGATGCTAGTCCACCCCAGCCCTGTTTTTATCTCTACTCATATTGATGAATAAAGAAAATTGATGATTCAAGTGGTGAGTGCTGCCTGTTCATTTCTATGTCTACAATCAATTGTTGAAGCTGTATCTTCTTCAAAGCAGTGCACCACATGCACTGTATTTAACAAGCTTTGGTGGAGAAAGTACTGAGTGGTGGCGACTGTGGCTTTTCTGTCTCTATGTGTTTTATAAATTAGCTTTCCCACTTATCCCAGCCTAGACCCCTCCAGAGGGGCAGGAGTAAGAAGCAAAACATGGTCTTGCCCGCAGAGCCATTTGCTGTTCTCAGAGTCCGGCAAATGCTGTCACAAGCAAAGGTGACCCGCAGTAAAGTGGGCAGGTCCGGGATGCCCTTTCCGCCCTTGCAGGGCTCTTTGTACATGATGGCTCACTTCACTCTGTCCATTTTGGATCCCCAAACAAAGCAAAACACTGTCCTGGTGATAGCCCGAGAAACAGTGACAAGAGGGGGCCATGCCTGTGCGTTGTACTGTAGCACAGGCAGAATTTCGTTATGCAGGACGAGTGCTTTGCCATCAACAGTGAGCTGTCTGAGGCTCCACAGTCCAATCCTTTGGTTAACCTTGGCCAAGCGTTCTTCCCAAGACTTGAGGGCTGCACCTTCCTTCCAGAACCAGACTCCCAGGATCTGGATGAAGTCCGATTTGATGGCAAACGGGAATTGAGCAGAGAAAGCCATTTTCCAGTCCCCGAAGAGCATGGCTTCCGACTTCCCGCAGTTGACTTTGGCCCCTGAAGCTTGTCCTTGTGGGTCTGGATGAGTGCAGTCAACGAACGCCGGTCAGCGCAGAAGACGGTTATGTCGTCCATGTACAGCGAGCACTTGACCTCGCAGTGTCCTGGTCCTAGTGTGGTGATCCCTCTGATCTCTCCATTCTGCCAGACAGACTCTGCAAAGAGTTCTATAACACAAACAAAAAGAAGAGGTGATAAAGGGCAACCTTTTCTGACCCCAGAGAACACCGGGAAGGGGTCAGTATTCCAACTGTTCACCAACACTGTGCTGTAAATATCAAGGTAGATCAGGTTAACAGACGAACAGAACCTCCTGCCCAGACCCAGCTTGCGCAAAGCCTTGCCCATGAATTCATGAGAGACTTGGTCAAAGGCCTTTTCCTGATAGATGCTGACCAGGGCCGCGTGTACATGGCGGTCTTTGATGTATTGTACTGTGTCTCTCATGAGAGCGGGACTGTCTGCGATCCTGCGGCCAGGAATGTTGCAGGTCTGATGCGGGTGGACGATCCTGCCGATGACAAACTTCAGCCAGTTGGCTAGTACCTTGGCAGGGATCTTGTATTTCACATTTCAGGAGAGATATAGGATGCCAGTTTTTCAGGTCACATCTTTCCCCCTTCCGCTTATACAAGATCGTGATCACTGGAAGACCGCCACTGCCCGGGGTCCTGCCGGACCTAAAGGATCTAGCTGCAGAGAGCAGCTCCCCCACCATCGAGGGTCACACATTGCCTCCTCACCTACAGGGTCAAGATGGTTAGTGATACCTGACAGGAATTTATCGACAGCTGTCGGGTCGATGTTCCTTAGGTAGTAGAAGTCGCTGTAGTAGTCTGTGACGACTCTCATTTCCTCCTTCCTTGATTGCATGTTGCCATTCTTGTCTCGAAGTTCGTTCAGGGGCGGGTGGCCGGCGTGGAGTTTCCTAAAAAGATGCATTTCTCACACTTCTCCAGGTTCGCCAATTTGGAATTGAAGATGATTTGCTTGGATTCCTCCTCAAAGTGCCTTTTCAGGCTTTTTTTGGTCTCCTCCAGCTCCTCTCTAACACTCCAGCTGCATAGGTAAAGGTCTTGCAGGGATCGCAGCTGATTCTGCAGCTCTCTGCAGTCCCTCTTCTTCCCACACACCTGTTGTTGAAATAAACAACAAAACTGGACTTTAACATACTCCCACCAGTCACTAGTCCATTCAAACAAGTATCTGTCCATTCTGCCAAGCTATGTAGATCTCTCTAAGCCCAGCAAGCACATCCTCCCAATTCAACAGAGCGCAGTTCAGTTTCCAGGATCCAGGGCCAGGGGGGAACCTGTCGCCGAAGATGCACTGGACCTGAATGGCTCTGCAATCAGAGAAGAATTAGAAGGGATTATAAAGTGTCCACACCACCTGACTGCCCGAGAGGTGAACACAAAGTCTATCCTAGAAAAGAGTGAGCCATTTGGACGGTTCTACGTATAATATACAGAGCCTGTCCCCCATAGAGCCCACAACGTCCTGCATGGACGCTTTGGTCACCATCTCAATAAGCAGTTTTGAAGTGACATCTAACTTGCTTGAAGTGCCGGATCTGCTTCCGTCCTCCTTGATCAAGCAGTTTGGGCTTTGTCATTGCCGGAGCCGGTGAACTAAGCCTAATAGTCATTTTACAACTAACAAAATAGATTCAAACAAATGTGTTTGCACAACCACAACAGGAATTAAAAGAACCTTTTTTTTTTTTCTCATGTCCTTATTTTGTTCCATTAAAGAGTCATCATGACACCTGCAGGGATGCACCATGTTTATTTTTTTTTTTTTTATTTACTAAAGAATGCTGCATGCTTTTTTTTTTGTTTAGCTAGGGGTTAGTTGTTGGCCTGTACAATGATGTGCACATCCATATATGTGACCTGCCTTTCAATCTGACGCACAGTAACTTTTTTTGCTATCAGAATGGGCTAGTTATGCATTTTGCTGCACTGCACAGTGAGGTACATACATTCTCCTTAACTGCAGGCTATAATACATCTGATTTGAGCAACAATCAAAGCAAAATGAAACTAAGTCCATAAACATGTGCAGTAAGAGGCAAGGGGAGAGAGTGGGGATGTTAATACAGCGAGAAGAAGAAAGAGGATGCTTCTTCTTTCTAATTTCCACATATCAGGCGCGGGTCCCAACTGGGTATTGGTCTACTCAGTACTGATATCAGGTAAATAAAATATGTATCCTATAGGTCTGGAGACTTTTGTTCCTCTATCCTAGTGTATGACTGATATTGTCATTTTATGCATCGAGTGCTGTGAATGGATGAGATTGATAGAGGAGGGTTTTCTCCCCTATAAAGATCTAATGAACCCAGCGCTCGTGTTACAAGCTCCTAACCACTGAAGACGCCACATATGTGGTAAAACATGTCGGGGGAGCTCTGATTTTGAGAGATCATTAGTGTTGTGAAACAAGGGGGCCGACCTGCAGGCATCCCCCTGAATCTAATTGTGAGAAAAGGAATTGAGAACCACGATGGAGGATATTTAGGAAATAGATTGTTTGGAGAAAGCTAGCTCAAATTGAGCAGGGAATGAGTAATAGATTGGCAGGTGTGATATTTAGAAAGTAAGCAAAATTAAGTGAGTGGAACAGTGTAACAAACTATCTTACTGATAATAAACAATGTTGCTAACAGAGAGCAACTGATTATTAAAGCTTTTCAGTACTCAGGAAATAAGCAGAATGTTTAGACAATATATAAAAGGTGTTCTAACAAAGCAGCTGCTAATAATAACTGATAAAAAAAATCTTATTATTATTGTATATTACAAGTAGGTTACACAAAACATAGACATACACATAAACGGTAATTAAATATACTATGCTAAATAAACCTGGAAAGAGTAAGTAAAAACCCACTCAGTGTACATGAATACACCAACCAACAAGAATAAACTGAGATTAAACGGGTATATCATCAAAAATAAATCCTTTATTGAATTAATGACACATAAAAACGAGACATGAGACAACAGATAAAAAATGGCTACATCTGAGGAGGCATGTTAACACAAATGAGACATGGGGAGGAGGGGTTTTGGAGTATGCAATGTACAAAAGGCGGTAGAAAAAAGGAGTACAATACCTCACTGATTTCTGTATGTATAACTGCAACCACAGATATAAAAATGCAAAAGTGCAAATACTGAGTGGCAAAACACCATATCAAAAAAGTGGTTGCAGATAACACTGCAACATATGGATGTCTGATAGTTCCAAGTTATGGGACCATATAACAGCTGTGGGGATGTGCTCGTGGTAGGCTACGGTAGCGGCGGCAGTATTGAGGCAATCATAGACAGTCTTTGTGATACACTGTGACTTTATTCACACCAACGCCATAACAGGCAATGTGCAGACCACACAGGTGCATATCCACATAGTGCATAAAACAAAAGTCCTTCCATAGAAAATAAACAGCAGGTTTGAGTCACCTTGTTTTGGACAGACCACAGCAGTTCTGCAGGCTTCTAGGCTATCTGCCTTTGTCTCCCTCAGGCCAGAGCCCCTTCGGCTCGTAGCACCACAGGTCCCAGGGCTATCCTTCAATGTGTGCTGCGCCCAGACTCTCCTTCACCAGCACTCACTCTGTCTGTGGAAATCTCCAGCACAGCAAGACACACCCCACCCCCATCATCAGCAGGCTGGGTTCTTAAAGGCCCAGCTCCACCAAAAACCTGGGCTGGCCGTGGGGAACAGTAAGAACCGGCCCGGACACGCTGCGCCAGCAGCATTCGCCGCTGTAACCGCAATGATCCGGTTCTTACTCCACCGAGGCCAGGACCTCTGGTGGCACGTATCGTCCGTCCATTATTATTCCGGGGACTCTCCTACACAGCCAACAGAAGGTTAAAGTGCAAGTGCATAAGAAGTCACAATATCAATGGTCAAATACCACAATTGTAGCTATGGTGACAGCTTAAACCTCCAAATACATGCAAAACTGGCTCAGGTGCACAGTAAACATCCACCTGTGCATAACTCAAGTGGGTATAGCTGAGCACCTAGAGCCAATGAGCACATCCCTCAAAGTCCACAACAATATAGCATGTCTACATACCCATAGATGTGGGGATGTACACCCCAGGAGAGCCACGTAACCCCGACGTGCGTTTCGGCGGATGCCTTCCTCTGGGGGGGCATCCGCCGAAACATGCGTCAGGGTTACGTGGCTTTAAGAAAAAAGATGGTTCCTTAAGACCTTGTCTGGATTTCAGGGAGCTGAACTGTATCACGATTCGTGACCCATATCCCCTTCCTCTGATCCCGGACCTTTTCTAACCAGATTGTTGGAGCTAAGGTTTTTTCTAAGTTGGATTTAAGAGGGGCATACAACCTAGTCAGGGAAGGGGATGAATGGAAGATGGCCTTCAATACCCCTGAGGGTCATTTCGAGAATTTGGTCATGCCCTTTGGTTTGATGAATGCTCCGGCAGTCTTCCAACATTTTGTGAACAGCATTTTTCATCATTTAATGGGGAAATTTGTACTGGTGTATTTGGATGACATTTTGATTTTTTTCTCCCGATTTCAAGACTCATCAAGACCACCTACGTCAGGTCTTGCTGATTCTGCGGGATAGTAAGTTGTACGCTAAACTGGAAAAATTTGTATTTGCGGTTCCGGAGATTCAATTTCTTGGTTTTCTTCTCTCCCCTTCTGGTTTTTGCATGGACCCTGAGAAGGTCTGCACTGTGCTTGATTGGGAGCTTCCCGAGAATCAGAAGGTGCTGATGCGCTTTTTGGGTTTTGCCAATTATTACAGAAAGTTCATTTTGAATTATTCCTCTGTTGTTAAGCCACTCACTGATATGACTAAAAAGGGGGTAGATTTTTCTTCATGGTCTGTAGATGCGCTTAAAGCCTTTTCTAGTATCAAAGAGAGTTTTGCTTCCACTCCCATTTTAATACAACCTGTGTCTCTCTACCTTTTATTGTTGAGGTGAACGCTTCTGAGGTGGGTGTGGGTGCGGTCTTATCTCAGGGTCCCTCTCCTGCCAAATGGCGACCGTGTGCCTTTTTCTCAAGGAAACTCTCCTCTGCAGAGAGAAATTATGATGTGGGAGATAGGGAGTTGTTGGCCATCAAATTAGCTTTTGAGGAATGGCGCCATTGGTTAGAGGGAGCCAGACACCCTATTACTGTGTTTACAGACCATAAGAATCCTACTTGGAATCGGCCAAGCGTCTGAACCTGAGACAGGCCAGATGGTCCTTGTTCTTTTCTAGATTAAATTTTGTTGTTATGTTTCGCCGTGGGGTTAAAAATGTGAAGGCTGATGCCCTGTCACGTTGTTTTACGGGAGGGGGAACTTTGAAGACCCGAGTCCCATTTTGGCTAAAGGGGTGGTTGTCTCTTCTCTTTATCCTGATTTGGAGGCAGAGGTTCAGACAACCCAGGCAGAGGCTCCTGATCTTTGTCCCCCCTGGGAGGTTGTTTGTGCCTCTCGCTTTACGACACAAGGTTTTTAAGGAGCACCACAATACTGTCCTTGCTGGGCACCCGGGGAGCAGAGCAGAAAATTCATCAGAGATTGCTCGGATTTTGAGAGCGACCGTGTATATATCTGGAAGACAAGAAAAAGCATTAAAAATATTTGACAAAAATATACAGAGATTCGGATACAGAGACATCTGGTACAGATGGCTCAGTACAATCGGGGATACAAAACCAAGGAGGAGGTGCAAAGATACATTTTAAGAAGAGGAGATAGCAAATACCCAAAAGACAAACGAAAGATGAGGCTGAAGCAAGATAAATAGGAAACAGACAAAAAGACACACATTTTAGGTATTGCCGCGTTTGTAACAACCTGCTCTATAAAAATATCCCATGATCCACCCCATCTGGTCAACACTGTAAAAAAAAAAATATTAAACTGTGCTAAAAAACAAAACAAAAAAAAATCACCTTTTATCACAAAAAATGTAATACCAAGCAATCAAAAAGTCATATGTACCCAAAGATAATACTAATCAAACCATTATCTCACCCCACAAAAAATGAGTCCCTGCATGACAATCGTCCAGGAAATAAAAAAGATATGGCTTTCAGAAAATGGAGACATAAAAACATATTTTTTTTGTTTTTAAAAAGCTTTTATTGTTTAATACCGAAATATATTAAAAAAATAGACATATTAGGTACCACCTCGTCCGTAACTACCTGTTCTATAAAAATATCACTTGAGATAACCTGTCTGGTGAACACCGATAAAAAATAAATAAAAAATGTCAAAAAAGCCATTTTTTATTGCCTTGCATCCCAAAAAATGTAATACCAAGTGATCAAAAAAGCAGTATGCACCCAAAAATAAAACCAATCAAACTGTCATTTCATGCTGCAAAAAATGACACCTTACATAAGACAATTGGACAAAAAATAGAAAAGATATGGCTTTCAGAAAATGGAGACAAAAACCCATAATTTTTTTGTTTAAAAAATGCTTTTATCGTTTAAAACCAAAATATATAAAAAAAAAACATATTAGTAGAGTTGAGCGAACACCTGGATGTTCGGGTTCGAGAAGTTCGGCCGAACATCCCGGAAATGTTCGGGTTCGGGATCCGAACCCGATCCGAACTTCGTCCCGAACCCGAACCCCATTGAAGTCAATGGGGACCCGAACTTTTCGGCACTAAAACGGCTGTAAAACAGCCCAGGAAAGGGCTAGAGGGCTGCAAAAGGCAGCAACATGTAGGTAAATCCCCTGCAAACAAATGTGGATAGGGAAATTAATTAAAATAAAAATTAAATAAATAAAAATTAACCAAAATCAATTGGAGAGAGGTTCCATAGCAGAGAATCTGGCTTCCCGTCACCCACCACTGGAACAGTCCATTCTCAGATATTTAGGCCCCGGCACCCAGGCAGAGGAGAGAGGTCCCGTAACAGAGAATCTGTCTTCATGTCAGCAGAGAATTAGTCTGCATGTCATAGCAGAGAATGAGGCTTCACGTCAGCCACCACTGCAACAGTCCATTGGCATATATTTAGGCCTAGCACACAGGCAGAGGAGAGAGGTCCCGTAACAGAGAATCTGGCTTCATGTCAGCAGAGAATCAGTCTGCATGTCATAGCAGAGAATGAGGCTTCACGTCAGCCACCACTGCAACAGTCCATTGGCATATATTTAGGCCCAGCACACACACAGGCAGAGGAGAGAGGTCCCGTAACAGAGAATCTGTCTTCATGTCAGCAGAGAATTAGTCTGCATGTCATAGCAGAGAATGAGGCTTCACGTCACCCACCACTGCAACAGTCCATTGGCATATATTTAGGCCTAGCACACAGGCAGAGGAGAGGTTCATTCAACTTTGGGTAGCATCGCAATATAATGGTAAAATGAAAATAAAAATAGGATTGAATGAGGAAGTGCCCTGGAGTCCAATAATATATGGTTATGGGGAGGTAGTTAATGTCTAATCTGGACAAGGGACGGACAGGTCCTGTGGGATCCATGCCTGGTTCATTTTTATGAACGTCAGCTTGTCCACATTGGCTGTAGACAGGCGGCTGCGTTTGTCTGTAATGACGCCCCCTGCCGTGCTGAATACACGTTCAGACAAAACGCTGGCTGCCGGGCAGGCCAGCACCTCCAAGGCATAAAAGGCTAGCTCTGGCCACGTGGACAATTTAGAGACCCAGAAGTTGAATGGGGCCGAACCATCAGTCAGTACGTGGAGGGGTGTGCACACGTACTGTTCCACCATGTTAGTGAAATGTTGCCTCCTGCTAACACGTTGCGTATCAGGTGGTGGTGCAGTTAGCTGTGGCGTGTTGACAAAAGTTTTCCACATCTCTGCCATGCTAACCCTGCCCTCAGAGGAGCTGGCCGTGACACAGCTGCCTTGGCGACCTCTTGCTCCTCCTCTGCCTTGGCCTTGGGCTTCCACTTGTTCCCCTGTGACATTTGGGAATGCTCTCAGTAGCGCGTCTACCAACGTGCGCTTGTACTCGCGCATCTTCCTATCACGCTCCAGTGCAGGAAGTAAGGTGGGCACATTGTCTTTGTAGCGTGGATCCAGCAGGGTGGCAACCCAGTAGTCCGCACAGGTTAAAATGTGGGCAACTCTGCTGTCGTTGCGCAGGCACTGCAGCATGTAGTCGCTCATGTGTGCCAGGCTGCCCAGGGGTAAGGACAAGCTGTCCTCTGTGGGAGGCGTATCGTCATCGTCCTGCCTTTCCCCCCAGCCACGCACCAGTGATGGACCCGAGCTGCGTTGGGTGCCACCCCGCTGTGACCATGCTTCATCCTCATCCTCCTCCACCTCCTCCTCATCCTCGTCCTCCTCGTCCTCCAGTAGTGGGCCCTGGCTGGCCACATTTGTACCTGGCCTCTGCTGTTGCAAAAAACCTCCCTCTGAGTCACTTCGAAGAGACTGGCCTGAAAGTGCTAAAAATGACCCCTCTTCCTCATCCTCCTCCTCCTCCTCCTGGGCCACCTCCTGTTCCATCATCGCCCTAAGTGTTTTCTCAAGGAGACATAGAAGTGGTATTGTAACGCTGATAACGGTGTCATCGCCACTGGCCATGTTGGTGGAGTACTCGAAACAGCGCAACAGGGCACACAGGTCTCGCATGGAGGCCCAGTCATTGGTGGTGAAGTGGTGCTGTTCTGTAGTGCGACTGACCCGTGCGTGCTGCAGCTGAAACTCCACTATGGCCTGCTGCTGCTCGCACAGTCTGTCCAGCATGTGCAAGGTGGAGTTCCACCTGGTGGGCACGTCGCATATGAGGCGGTGAGCGGGAAGGCCGAAGTTACGCTGTAGCGCAGACAGGCGAGCAGCGGCAGGATGTGAACGCCGGAAGCGCGAACAGACGGCCCGCACTTTATGCAGCAGCTCTGACATGTCGGGGTAGTTGTGAATGAACTTCTGCACCACCAAATTCAGCACATGCGCCAAGCAAGGGATGTGCGTCAAATTGGCTAGTCCCAGAGCTGCAACGAGATTTCGCCCATTATCACACACCACCAGGCCGGGCTTGAGGCTCACCGGCAGCAACCACTCGTCGGTCTGTTGTTCAATACCCCGCCACAACTCCTGTGCGGTGTGGGGCCTGTCCCCCAAACATATGAGTTTCAGAATGGCCTGCTGACGTTTACCCCGGGCTGTGCTGAAGTTGGTGGTGAAGGTGTGTGGCTGACTGGATGAGCAGGTGGAAGAAGAGGAGGAGGAAGCCGAGAAGGAGGAGGTGGCAACAGGAGGCAAAGAATGTTGCCCTGCGATCCTTGGCGGCGGCAGGACGTGCGCCAAACAGCTCTCCGCCTGGGGCCCAGCTGCCACTACATTTACCCAGTGTGCAGTTAGGGAGATATAGCGTCCCTGGCCGTGCTTACTGGTCCACGTATCTGTGGTTAGGTGGACCTTGCTACAGATGGCGTTGCGCAGTGCACACTTGATTTTATCGGATACTTGGTTGTGCAGGGAAGGCACGGCTCTCTTGGAGAAGTAGTGCCGGCTGGGAACAACATACTGTGGGACAGCAAGCGACATGAGCTGTTTGAAGCTGTCTGTGTCCACCAGCCTAAATGACAGCATTTCATAGGCCAGTAGTTTAGAAATGCTGGCATTCAGGGCCAGGGATCGAGGGTGGCTAGGTGGGAATTTACGCTTTCTATCAAATGTTTGTGAGATGGAGAGCTGAACGCTGGCGTGTGACATGGTTGAGACGCTTGGTGACGGAGGTGGTGGTGGTGGTGTTGGTGGTACATCCCCTGTTTGCTGGGCGGCAGGTGCCAACGTTCCTCCAGAGGCGGAGGAAGAGGCCGAGGCGGCAGCAGCAGAATAGGCCGAGGCGGCAGCAGCAGAAGAGGTAGCAGGGGGAGCCTGAGTGACTTCCTTGGTTTTAAGGTGTTTACTCCACTGCAGTTCATGCTTTGCATGCAGGTGCCTGGTCATGCAGGTTGTGCTCAGGTTCAGAACGTTAATGCCTCGCTTCAGGCTCTGATGGCACAGCGTGCAAACCACTCGGGTCTTGTCGTCAGCACATTGTTTGAAGAAGTGCCATGCCAGGGAACTCCTTGAAGCTGCCTTTGGGGTGCTCGGTCCCAGATGGCGGCGGTCAGTAGCAGGCGGAGTCTCTTGGCGGCGGGTGTTCTGCTTTTGCCCACTGCTCCCTCTTTTGCTACGCTGTTGGCTCGGTCTCACCACTGCCTCTTCCTCCGAACTGTGAAAGTCAGTGGCACGACCTTCATTCCATGTGGGGTCTAGGACCTCATCGTCCCCTGCATCGTCTTCCACCCAGTCTTGATCCCTGACCTCCTGTTCAGTCTGCACACTGCAGAAAGACGCAGCAGTTGGCACCTGTGTTTCGTCATCATCAGAGACATGCTGAGGTGGTATTCCCATGTCCTCATCATCAGGAAACATAAGTGGTTGTGCGTCAGTGCATTCTATGTCTTTCACCGCTGGGGAAGGGCTAGGTGGATGCCCTTGGGAAACCCTGCCAGCGGAGTCTTCAAACAGCATAAGAGACTGCTGCATAACTTGAGGCTGAGACAGTTTCCCTGGTATGCATGGGGGTGATGTGACAGACTGATGGGGTTGGTTTTCAGGCGCCATCTGTGCGCTTTCTGCAGAAGACTGGGTGGGAGATAATGTGAACGTGCTGGATCCACTGTCGGCCACCCAATTGACTAATGCCTGTACCTGCTCAGGCCTTACCATCCTTAGAACGGCATTGGGCCCCACCATATATCGCTGTAAATTCTGGCGGCTACTGGGACCTGAGGTAGTTGGTACACTAGGACGTGTGGATGTGGCAGAACGGCCACGTCCTCTCCCAGCACCAGAGGGTCCACTAACACCACCACGACCATGTCCACGTCCGCGTCCCTTACTAGATGTTTTTCTCATTGTTATGGTTCACCACAACAACAAATATATTATTTGGCCCAATGTATTGTATTCAAATTCAGCGGGATATAAATTTGAGGCCTAGTATTTAGGCGCTGGGTGACCGGTATGGATTTAGTGACAGAATTAGACTTGGAAATGCACAGAAGCGTGTGTGTGAAGTTATTCTGAATGACCCAATGTGCACCTTGAATATTATATACCCTTTTTGGGATAGATTTCAAATAGCTCTGATATAGCAGGAACCACTAAATTATGAAATTGCTAAATTGGGAATTGTACTTCAACCCAGAACAAAAAATGTGCTTTGACGGGCACTAAATAACTTTCCCAGCTACAACAGTACAGCGGTAACGAGAGATTTAGAGGGATTTAAATTTGAGGCCTAGTATTTAGGCGCTGGGTGACAGGTATGGGTTTAGTGACAGAATTAGACTTGGAAATACACAGTAGCGGGTGTGTGTGAAGTTATTCTGAATGACCCAATGTGCACCTTCAATATTATATACCCTTTTTGGGATAGATTTCAAATAGCTCTGATATAGCAGGAACCACTAAATTATGAAATTGCTAAATTGGGAATTGTACTTCAACCCAGAACAAAAAATGTGCTTTGACGGACACTAAATATCTTGCCCAGCAACAACAGTACAGCGGTGGGTAACGAGAGATTTAGAGGGATTTAAATTTGAGGCCTAGTATTTAGGCGCTGGGTCACCGGTATGGATTTAGTGACAGAATTAGACTTGGAAATGCACAGAAGCGTGTGTGTGAAGTTATTCTGAATGACCCTATGTGCACCTTCAATATTATATACCCTTTTAGGGATAGATTTCAAATAGCTCTGATATAGCAGAAACCACTAAATTATGAAATTGCTAAATTGGGAATTGTACTTCAACCCAGAACAAAAAATGTGCTTTGACGGACACTAAATATCTTGCCCAGCAACAACAGTACAGCGGTGGGTAACGAGAGATTTAGAGGGATTTAAATTTGAGGCCTAGTATTTAGGCGCTGGGTCACCGGTATGGATTTAGTGACAGAATTAGACTTGGAAATGCACAGAAGCGTGTGTGTGAAGTTATTCTGAATGACCCTATGTGCACCTTCAATATTATATACCCTTTTAGGGATAGATTTCAAATAGCTCTGATATAGCAGAAACCACTAAATTATGAAATTGCTAAATTGGGAATTGTACTTCAACCCAGAACAAAAAATGTGCTTTGACGGACACTAAATATCTTGCCCAGCAACAACAGTACAGCGGTGGGTAACGAGAGATTTAGAGGGATTTAAATTTGAGGCCTAGTATTTAGGCGCTGGGTCACCGGTATGGATTTAGTGACAGAATTAGACTTGGAAATGCACAGAAGCGTGTGTGTGAAGTTATTCTGAATGACCCTATGTGCACCTTCAATATTATATACCCTTTTAGGGATAGATTTCAAATAGCTCTGATATAGCAGAAACCACTAAATTATGAAATTGCTAAATTGGGAATTGTACTTCAACCCAGAACAAAAAATGTGCTTTGACGGACACTAAATATCTTGCCCAGCAACAACAGTACAGCGGTGGGTAACGAGAGATTTAGAGGGATTTAAATTTGAGGCCTAGTATTTAGGCGCTGGGTGACAGGTATGGGTTTAGTGACAGAATTAGACTTGGAAATACACAGTAGCGGGTGTGTGTGAAGTTATTCTGAATGACCCAATGTGCACCTTCAATATTATATACCCTTTTTGGGATAGATTTCAAATAGCTCTGATATAGCAGGAACCACTAAATTATGAAATTGCTAAATTGGGAATTGTACTTCAACCCAGAACAAAAAATGTGCTTTGACGGACACTAAATATCTTGCCCAGCAACAACAGTACAGCGGTGGGTAACGAGAGATTTAGAGGGATTTAAATTTGAGGCCTAGTATTTAGGCGCTGGGTGACCGGTATGGATTTAGTGACAGAATTAGACTTGGAAATGCACAGAAGCGTGTGTGTGAAGTTATTCTGAATGACCCTATGTGCACCTTCAATATTATATACCCTTTTAGGGATAGATTTCAAATAGCTCTGATATAGCAGAAACCACTAAATTATGAAATTGCTAAATTGGGAATTGTACTTCAACCCAGAACAAAAAATGTGCTTTGACGGACACTAAATATCTTGCCCAGCAACAACAGTACAGCGGTGGGTAACGAGAGATTTAGAGGGATTTAAATTTGAGGCCTAGTATTTAGGCGCTGGGTCACCGGTATGGATTTAGTGACAGAATTAGACTTGGAAATGCACAGAAGCGTGTGTGTGAAGTTATTCTGAATGACCCTATGTGCACCTTCAATATTATATACCCTTTTAGGGATAGATTTCAAATAGCTCTGATATAGCAGAAACCACTAAATTATGAAATTGCTAAATTGGGAATTGTACTTCAACCCAGAACAAAAAATGTGCTTTGACGGACACTAAATATCTTGCCCAGCAACAACAGTACAGTGGTGGGTAACGAGAGATTTAGAGGGATTTAAATTTGAGGCCTAGTATTTAGGCGCTGGGTGACCGGTATGGATTTAGTGACAGAATTAGACTTGGAAATGCACAGAAGCGTGTGTGTGAAGTTATTCTGAATGACCCTATGTGCACCTTCAATATTATATACCCTTTTAGGGATAGATTTCAAATAGCTCTGATATAGCAGAAACCACTAAATTATGAAATTGCTAAATTGGGAATTGTACTTCAACCCAGAACAAAAAATGTGCTTTGACGGACACTAAATATCTTGCCCAGCAACAACAGTACAGCGGTGGGTAACGAGAGATTTAGAGGGATTTAAATTTGAGGCCTAGTATTTAGGCGCTGGGTGACAGGTATGGGTTTAGTGACAGAATTAGACTTGGAAATACACAGTAGCGGGTGTGTGTGAAGTTATTCTGAATGACCCAATGTGCACCTTCAATATTATATACCCTTTTTGGGATAGATTTCAAATAGCTCTGATATAGCAGGAACCACTAAATTATGAAATTGCTAAATTGGGAATTGTATTTCAACCCAGAACAAGAAATGTGCTTGAACGGACACTAAATAACTCGCCCAGCTACAGCACTAGGGACAGATTTAGCTGGATATAAATTTGAGGCCTAGTATTTAGGCGCTGGGTGACCGGTATGGATTTAGTGACAGAATTAGACTGGGATATGGCCAAAAAATGAACAGACTATTGCTGGTTAAATGCACTTGGTGTGACAGCTTCACCCTGATGTAGGCTTTAGCCAAAAAACAACCACACCATTGAGGGTTAAATGCACTTGGTGACAGGCGCAGCTTGCCCCTGATTTTGTATATGGCCAAAAAATGAACAGACTATTGCTGGTTAAATGCACTTGGTGTGACAGCTTCACCCTGATGTAGGCTTTAGCCAAAAAACAACCACACCATTGAGGGTTAAATGCACTTGGTGACAGGCGCAGCTTGCCCCTGATTTTGTATATGGCCAAAAAATGAACAGACTATTGCTGGTTAAATGCACTTGGTGTGACAGCTTCACCCTGATGTAGGCTTTAGCCAAAAAACAACCACACCATTGAGGGTTAAATGCACTTGGTGACAGGCGCAGCTTGCCCCTGATTTTGTATATGGCCAAAAAATGAACAGACTATTGCTGGTTAAATGCACTTGGTGTGACAGCTTCACCCTGATGTAGGCTTTAGCCAAAAAACAACCACACCATTGAGGGTTAAATGCACTTGGTCGCAGCTTGTGCTGGCGCACCACAAGACACAAAATGGCCGCCGATCACCCCAGAAAAATGAGACTGACAAACGGTCTGTGCAGCCTAAAAACAGTGAGCAATTGAGGATCAGCAGCTCAATGATCCACAGCTGCAGATCGATCAGTTAATCAAGTCCTTTGGAGGAGTTAATCTGCCTAATCTCGCCCTACTGTCGCAGCCGCAACCTCTCCCTACGCTAATCAGAGCAGAGTGACGGGCGGCGCTATGTGACTCCAGCTTAAATAGAGGCTGGGTCACATGGTGCTCTGGCCAATCACAGCCATGCCAATAGTAGGCATGGCTGTGATGGCCTCTTGGGGCAAGTAGTATGACGCTTGTTGATTGGCTGCTTTGCAGCCTTTCAAAAAGCGCCAAGAAAGCGTCACAAAAGCGCGAAGAAAGCGACGAACACCGAACCCGAACCCGGACTTTTACGAAAATGTCCGGGTTCGGGTCCGTGTCACGGACACCCCAAAATTCGGTACGAACCCGAACTATACAGTTCGAGTTCGCTCATCCCTACATATTAGGTATTGCCGCATCTGTAACAATCTGCTCTATAAAAATATCACATGAGCTAACCTGTCTAGTGAGCACCGTAAACAAATTTAATAAAAACTGCCAAAAAATAAATTATTTTTTCACCATATATCACAAAAAGTGTAATACCAAACGATCAAAAAGTAGTAGGTACCCCAAAATAGTACAAATCAAACCATTATCTCATCCCGCAAAAAATAAGAACTATGACAACCGCCTAAAGAATAAAAAAATATTTGGCTTTCTGAAAATGGAAACATAAAAACATGATTGTTTTTCTTTCAAAAATTGTGCACTCTGCCCGTGTTCCCGTACAGCAGTTTACAACCACATATGGGTTGTTTCTGTAGACTGCAGAATCAGTCTAATAAATATTGACTTTTATTTGGCTGTTAACTTTTGATGTGTTACAGGAAAAAAATGATTTAAAATAGAGAATCTGCCAAAAAAGTGAAATAAAAGTCATCTCCTTTTCCTTTAATTCTTGTGGAACTGTTAAAGGGTTAAAAAAGTTTGTAAAATCAGTTTTTAATAACTTGAGGGGTGTAGTTTCTACAATGGGGTCATGTATGGGTGTTTTTGCTATGTAAGCCCTACAAAGTGACTTTCACTTCAATGGGTCCACAATTCCGGAGATGCGGAATGGAATCACGGAACGGAACACCGTAAGCACTAAGGAGGGCTTCCGTGGTGTTTTTTTCCGTGGTTCCACACCGCAAAAAAATATGCAATATTTTTTCAGGGTGTGGACACACTACGGACCCATTCAAGTTGAATGGGTCCAGCCCGCTGCACGGATGCTGCCCATGTATTGGGGACCGCAATTGCTGTCCCCAATGCACGGAATGGCCGCACAACAGCCGTGTGCATGAGGACTAAAAGATAGAACATGTCCTATTATTGTCCGCATAATGAACAAGGAAAGTACTGTTCTATCAGGGGCCAGCATAAAACGGAATGCACAAGGACGTTATCAGTATTTTTTGCGAATCTGTTTTTTGCAGACCGCAAAATACTGAAAAAGCCATACAGTAAAATTACATTTACAAAATGATGCAAACATGAAAGTGGACGAATGATATTTTAGCTATATATTGTACATTATTTAAGATGTCAAGAGATTCAGGCAGAGAGTCTGCAGGAAAATACACAAAAGAGAAAGCATTTGGTGTGCAGGGAGTGTCAAACTCCTCTTCCAGATGGATATGATTATACAACATGTCAATCATGTCACCCTTGTCTTCCTGAAGATCAAGAACCCACCATTCAGGATTTAATAGTGTGGGTTAAGGACTTTGTAGAGGGGTCTAATAAAGAACTGAAGGATACTTTTTCTACCCCAAGGAAAAGGTCAAGTTATGGAGCATTTTCTCCACAAGGGGGGTATCTTCCCCTATGGATGAGGATGTTGCTATAATAGAGGAAATAAATGCTTCTTCAAAAGAGACATCTTCTGATGAGGATGGTTTTGATAAAGGAAAAATTAGCTTTCCTGCGGAAAAAGCACAAAAGATGCTTAAGCTTGTGAAGGCCGAGGGCCAGCCTGGGGACCAGGGAGAAGCCCCCCCGTATGGTAGAGGGCCAAGGGCCTTCAAAATAGATGGCTTGAACTCCGCCTTAATGCAGGCTGAGTGGAAAAAGCCAGAACATGCTCCTGTAATCTCTAGGAGATTCAAACTGATGTACCCCTTGGAGGAATCCCAGTCTAAAGACTGGGTTTCTCCACCAAAGGTGAATACAGCTATAGCAAAAATCTCTAAAAGAACTTTAGTTCTCGCTGAGGATGGCTCAAGCCTTAAAGATCCAATGGACAGGAGAATTGAAGTTGCCCTTAAAAGATCATATGTGGCAGCAGAAAGTCAATCTGCTGTATCTATTGCCTCTTGTGAAGTTTTGCACACCTTAAGAAGGTGGCTTAACAAGGTGCAAGAAGACATAGACGGAGGGTTCAGAGAGATGATATTCTGTCCTCATTTCAAAATATAAATATGGCGATTGACTACTTATGTGACTCAGCAAATCAGCAGTTGCGGTTTGCCTCTAAGGCTATAGCCCTCTCTACCGCGGGGATAAGAGCATTGTGGTTGCGCCCCTGGTCTGGGGACAACCCTTTAAAATATAATTTGTGTAACTTGCTTTACTCCCCCGATAGGCTGTTTGGTCCAGAATTGGACAGTTTAATGCTAGAATTATTAGACAAAAACGGTAAATCTTTACCTCAAGCTTTACATCTCCCCCTAGAGCAAGATTATTTTGGGCATCTGGTAGAGGGAGAGTGGGTGGTCCCTCTAGAAGAGGTGGCATTTCAGGGGGCCCTAGGCTTAGCAGGAAGCAACAGTTTTGACAATAAAGATACTCCAGTAGGTGGTCATCTGTCTTTGTTTTTTCGGGTGTGGGTACAAAAAATTAAAGACCCTTAGGTCCTAAGCACTATCCAAAATGACTATGCACTTTCTTTTCTTTGGTACCCTCTAGACATTGCATCTCAGAACCTTCAAGAACCAAAGAAGACTATTTTTAAAAAAAATCTGAGGTATTTCAACCGTCACTTGGTAAAGAATACTTTTCGGATGAAAACAATCAGATCCGTCAAACCCCAAAACTCCATATTCCGATTTGGCCGGCACACAGGTGGTTTCTACGCATAGCAGTAAATATGAGGGGAAAGTTGACTCACTTTCAGTTCAGAGTACTCCCCTTCGGTATAACTTCCGCTCCATTTGTATTCACCAAGGTAATATTCTCTGTAGTGCCATCCTCAGATTACAAAGGAATAAAGATAATTCCATATATGGACGATTGGCTAATTATGGCCAGTACTACTCTCCTGCTCAAGGAGCAGGTAAGCATTACACTATCCCTTTTGACAGATTTGGGTTGGATTATCACCCAGGAAAAATTGAATCTAACTTTAGCCACCACAAATCAACTCCTAGGCTTTGTAATAGATTCACAGGAGATGAAGTTATACCTGTCTGACCCAAGAAAGGACCGTATTCAAATTGGGTTTTGGTACCTCAGAATCCCTCATGCTAGGCCTACTGTCATCTTCAATTGATGCAGTGCCATGGGCTCTATGGCACCTCAGAACCCTCTAGACGGAAATACTAGAGGTCTGGAACAGGACTTTGTCAGAATTAGACAGACTCCATACACTTTCTTCCAGATTCAGAAGATCTCTTCAATGGTGGAACCATGTAAAGGACGGTATGTGCTTAGTCTAACTCACGTGGGAAGCGCTTACAACAGATGCCTCCGGATCAGGTTGGGGTGCTCATCTCATGGATCGTACAGTGTCCAGAACCTGGAGCCAAACAGAAAGACAGCTCTTATCACATATCAGGGACATAAGAGCCATATTTTATTCATGGAACAGTTCAAATTGTGGGAAAGCAGTTTGAATAATGACAGACAATATGTAAGTGGCTTTCTACATAAACAAACAGGGTGGCACGAGATCGCCGATGCTACTTGTAGAAGTGGGCAAGATCTTGTCATGGGCAGAAACCAGGATAACCAGTTATCAGCAAGTCACATAAGAGGAACCCTGAATGTGTCGGATGACCATTCCCGGGGAATGGTCCCTCTCTCAAGAGGTATTCCATCAGATCTCGGATCTGTGGGGGTTTCCAGATATAGATCTTATAGCCACCAGGCTGAATGCCAAGCTAAAAAGGTTTTGTTCCCTGTATGCCGAGGATCAACCCTTTGCAATAGATGCCATGTCGATTCCTTGGGACTTCACACTGGCATACATATGATACCGAGAGTATTGACCAAGATGAAGCAGGAGCAAGCCTCGGTCATAGCAATAATACCGTTCTGGCCAAAGAGAGCTTGGTTCTCTCTCCTCATGACCATGAGCCAGGGAATGTATTTGGAACTTCCCCTACAGTGGGACCTAATTTCTCAGGGGTCTCAATTGTCTCACAATCTGAGGTCCTTCCATCTAACAGCTTGGAAGTTAGTAGGCCCATACTAAAAGCTAGAGGTTTTTCAGATAGGGTCCTAAATACATTAGCACACTCTAGGAGTGTAACTACTAACAGAACTTATGCCAGAATCAGAAATGTTTTCAGTTCCTGGTGTATAGGAAGAGGTATTAATCCTTTTTCCCCCCCATCTAGGCCCCAAATACTAGAGTTCCTTCAGGATGGTTTTGATTGAGGATTATCTACCAGTACAATCCATGTTCAGGTGGCCACTCTTTCAGCTTATCTGAATTTATGTCAATTTCAGGAGGTCAAAGATTTCCTCAAAGCCTCGACAAGGCTAAGACCTAGAAGAATCCAGCCGGTGGCTTCTTGGGATCTCTCACTAGTACTAAGACAACTATGTGAGCAACCCTTTGAACCACTTGAGGAAACGCCATTAAAATTTCTCTCTCTTAAGACTGCACTTTTAGTGGCTGTAACTTCAGCAAAAAGGGTAGGAGAATTACAGGCTTTGGCAGCCGAAGAACCTTATCTATATTTTTATTCTGATAGAGTACTATTAAGATTCCTTCCATCTTTTTTACCTAAAGTTCCCTCATTTTCAAATATAAATCAGGTGATAACTCTTCCTAGGTATTCTCCTTCAGCTGAGGAGAATGCTCAGGTTGACTACACCAAACTTGATGTGGTCAGATGTCTAAGTGTATATTTTGACAGAACAATAGAGACAAGACAAGAGTTTGTTTATTACATTTAGTGTAACAGTAGAGGAAAAGCAGCCTCCAAAGCAACAATATCCAGATGGATCTCAGAATGTATTAAGGAAGCATACATAAATCAGAATTTATAACCACCCGAGTTCACCAAGGCACACTGGACGAGAGCAATATCCACTTCCTGGGCAGAGCGGAGTTTGGTTTCTTTGGATCAAATTTGTAACAGTGCTTCTTGGTCTACTCCAGTGACCTTCTTCAAGCATTACAAGCTGGGACTCTCTATATGCAGAAAAAACTATTTTTGTTAGATCTGTGTTAGATTCGATCACAACTACTAACCCGCCCAGGGATACTACTAGCTAAATCCCATTATTGTGCTGCTGACAGATGCTAGGGAAGATTAGATTTAAGTAGTTAATCTGTTTTCCCTTAGTCTTGTCAGCAGCACAAACTTCCCACCCTAGGTCAAAAACTTGTTTTTCTTTCTTACAGGATAACTTTATAAAATACTCAATGAGCTGAAGGGGGAAGGTCCATTTATACAGCAGGGTGTTATAGACTTAATCATAAAAAATGCTGCTAGCTCACAGGGGGAATCGTTAACCCATTATCGTGCTGCTGACAAGACTAAGGGAAAACAGATTAACTAATTAAATCTTATGATGTATCACTATCTGCCTTAGGGCTCATTCAGACGGCCATATGCTGTCCACAAAAACGCGGATCCATTTTTTTGCAGATTAGATGCTGTCACATTTACTTCTATGGGGCACTTTTCTTCCATTGCACGGCTCAGCAAAAAAAAAAAAAAAACATATCCTATACTTGTCAGTAAAAATCAGGACATGGCCCTATTGAAGCATATGGATCAGCAAAAAAATGGAATGCAATCCTTTTTTTTGCGGACATGCTAAACTGTCCGCAAAAAAACGGATCTGCATTTTTGTGGACAGCATACAGCTGTCTGAATGAGCCCTTAAAAGCAAAGACATTCTAATTTTGAAAATTGCTAATTTTTCTAAATTTTCTGTACATTTTAGATTTTTTAATTAATAAGGTGAATTATATTGACAAAAAAAATTCACCATCATGAAGTACAATGTGTCATGAGAAAACATTTTAAGAATGGCTTGGATAAGTAAAAACATTTTGAAGTTATCACCACAAAAAGTGGCAAATGTCAAGTTTCCAAAAAACGGTCTGGTCCTTAAGGTGAAAAATGACAAGGTCCTGAATGTGTTAATATGGTTCTGAGACTTCTAAATGACAAACTTATCGGATCCTTTCTGAAAATCCCACTGAGAAGTACCGACAGGAGTTAAAATAACTTCTTACACGAGCAAAAACTGAAAATCTGATCACTAAAGATGAATTTCAGTACCTATATAATAAAACTCTGACTATTCAAGCATTTTATGCTTTCCCTAAGGTGCACAAAAAGAAAACATGAATTCAAGGCAGACCTATAGTGTCAGGAAATTATAGCCTGACAAAAGGAATAAGTAACTATGTTGACCAAGTACTAAGATACTTTGTAACGCCAATACCTTCATATATAAAAGACACAAAAGATCTTTGAAAAATCTAAAATATGCCTTTCCCTACAAACACTTTTCTGGCAAGTCTGGATATGGAATCTCTTTATAGTAACATACAGCACTCCTTGAGCCTAAATTCGGTAAAATATTTTCTAAACACAAAAAGTGTCACTTTTCAAAACATAATGATTTTGTTCTATCACTACTTGAATTTATTTTAGAACACAATTATTTTACTTTCCAGGAGCGATTCTATAAACAAACAAAAGGGATCGCTATGGAAACTGCTTGTGCACCAACGTATACATTTTTCTTTTAGGGTGGTGGGAGAATCACATAGTATTCACATATGAGATATCTCTATATTCCTGCCATATAATTAACTGGGGCAGGTATATAGATGACATTCTCATTCTATTAGAGGGCAATACATCTCTTTTTCAAGAATTTGTTGACATCTGAAATGACAACAATATTGGTATGAGATATACACATAAAATACAGGAGGAAGAGATTTTCCACCTAGATTTGAAAAAATAAAATAAAAATGGAAAATGGTAGTTTACGTACAGACATCTATAGGAAACCAACAGCAACAAATGGCTACTTGCACAGGCATCCTCCCCCATAAAAAGGGGAATATCAATAGGACAGTATCTTAGCGCGCAGAGAAATTGCTCAGATGAAGATTCCTTTTTTGCAAAAAAGTGAAAAATTACTTAGGCTATTTCAAGAACGTGGCTATCCCATATGTCCCCTTAAAAAAGCTTTTAATAAGGCTAGGGTAAAAAGATGTGAATACCTCTGAGAATCTAAGATAACAATAAAAAAATAAATTATTAGATGTATATGAACGTATGATGGATAAGCAAAAGAAATTAATGCTATTTTGAAAAGACACTGGCACGTTTTGAAATCAGACAGAGATTTTAAATCTGTCCTTAGGCCACATTTGAGTATAACTTATCGGGTCAAACTTTAAGAATTATCTTGTTCACAGTCATTATCAGGAACAGACGTCACCTACAAAAAGTGCTATTGAAACAAATAAGGACACATCAATTGCACAACATATAAAATATTTTCATGTAAACAACCCAAACAACCAGAAATTTTGGGGTATTAAAAAAGGAAAGATGGGACCAAGAGGGGGGCGTGAATTTTCATAAAAGATTATTACAAAATGAGGCATGGTGGATACATGGACTCAACACAATGAATCCCCCAGGCCTAAATGAAGGCTTTTCTTTCTCAGCCTTCATATAAAAAAATGGGGGATATAGAGAAATGAAGAACTATTATTCATATGAAAGATTATTCAATAGATAAAGAAGCCACATACAAATATTTTATCACCTAAAATAAAAATTAAAATTAAATAGAAGAAAACTGACCATAAGAAAGTATAAAAAGATAGGATGGATGATATTCAGATTATTAGGACATATATGAGATAGGCATAATCTTTGACAATTGAAAAAACTGCAAATTATATATATATATATAAATAAATCATTGTGAAATATATGAATTGAAAAAAAGATTAAAATAAAATAAATGAATAAATAAAATAAACAAAGTGAATTTTATACGAATAGTATAAATAATGACATTATTAGGCACTAATAAACATAAAGGACCAGTGAAGAGGGTACACGAATTGATAAAATTATCAAAATAAAATAATGTATTAAAATGACTATGTATTAGTAATCTATAGAGATGATCGAGCACCAAAGTATTCAAGTGTTCGGCCTGAACACATTGCTATATTTGTGTGCTCGGCTGAGCACCTGAGTATAATGGAAGTCAATGGGAGACAACCAGGTACCCCCTTCTCTGAAGAGGGGGGGGGGTGCCTGGTCCATTGGAAAAGGTCAGAAAGTGACTGAAACACCACCGAAATGGATTAGGAACAGCATGGCAACGATGTTTGGATGCATCTTGGACTCCCAGGTGGATCCCGGGAACCATGTTGCCCGAGTTGTACGCCACTTTTATGGACTGACAAAAATACGCACAAAACCCCCCCAAAAAAATCAATTTTACAGGAAAAATTGTTAGGAAACATTCTTTCCCGTATAAAAGTGCAAGAGCTGCAAAAAATTACAAGCTGGAGGCACTCCGAAACAGCCTGAATATCGCATAAAGGAAGGCATCATTCACATTGTGGTACAATTTGTTCAGATAGTGAGACTACTACACTCATAAAGCCTATGCACTAAGTGAAAGGGCTGATAAAAACTATAAGAAACCGGCACTCCAAATCACCCTTTGTTACACATAAAGGAGGGCATACTACACACCCTAGAAAAATTATGATTGATGGCCTGCTGGTGACCCTCAAAAACATTTGGAGCAATCTGACCATCTAAAACCTTAGGGACGAGGGCCTGCTGCCACATTGGTGACTCTAGGTAACCTCTGGGCGATTGCATGTCCCCGTGACGGCGACTATCTAGTTGGATGTCTGCCCTATCAACTTTTGATGTTCTTTTCTGCGCCCACAATGGTGATCACGGGTAACGGGGAATCAGGGTTCGATGCCGGAGAGGGAGCTTGAGAAAGGGATACCACATCCAAGGGAGGTAAATGGCTGAAATCTGATTGCCTGTTGTTGCCTTGCCACTTTTTTCTCCTAATTGTGAACCACACAGAGAGGGTGGGTCAAGTTATTAAAGCACAAGATTCCAAGGAAGGCAGCAGGCGTGCGACAATTACCCACTCCTGACTCGGGGAGGTAGCGACAAATAGCAATACAGCACTCCTAAGCGGCCCTGTTATTGGAATGAGTACACTTTCCGTTAACAAGGATCTATTGGAGGGCAAGTCTGGTGCCAGTAGCCAACTTGCTCCCGGCCTCCACAACGTTCACCCAGAGTGCCATCATGGTGAGGATGGTCTTGACCAGACTCTTGGCTTCTGAGACTGGACTTGTAGATGAGGGCTTGCTGCCGGTTTTTGTTAACTCTAGATAACTTCTAGGCGATCTCACTTCCCCATGACGGCGACGATCCATTTGAATGTCTGCCCTATCAACTTTGGAGCAATTTTTCAACAAGGACCTTCTGTTATAGCACAGTTTTTCTTGTCCTCTTCACCAGAGGAATTAGAGATGAGAAGTCCTCTTTGTAGCAGGGTCGAGAAGGGTGAACAACCAGTAATCCGTGTTGTCTAAAATTCCTATAACGCACGGCCCATGGGAAAGGCAGCCTAACATGAAGTCAGCCATGTGAGCCAGAGTACCGACAGGCAAGACTTCGCTGTCGTCATCAGAAGGTGAGCTGACCCTGTAAAAGATTGTAGGTGAGGGCCTGCAGATGAGCCGACCCTGTAAAAAATTATATGCGAGGGCCTGCAGTTCAGCTGACCCTGTAAAACATTATATGCAAGGGCCTGCATTTGAGCTGACAATGTAAAACATTATATGCGATTGCCTGCAGTTGAGCTGACCCTATAAAACATTATATGCGAGGGTCTGACCCTCTAAAACATTAGGGGCGAGGGCCTGTTGGTGAATTGATGCTCTAAAACATGTGCGAGTGCCTGCTGGTAAGCTGACGCTGTAAAACATTATATGTGAGTGCATGCTGTTCAAATGACGCTCAAAAACATTATATGCGAGTGCATGCTGTAGAGCGGATGCTCTAAAACATTATCTTCAAGTGCATATTGTTCAGCTGATGCTCTAAAACATTATCTTCAAGTGCATATTGTTCAGCTGATGCTTTAAAACATTAAATTGCTAGTGCCTTTAAGTGAGCTGACACTCTAAAGCATTATTTTCAAGTGCATGTTGTTCAGCTAATGCTCTAAAACATTATTTGCGAGTGTCTTCAGGTGAGCTGACACTCTAAAACATTATATGCAAGTGCATGCTGTACATCTGATGCTCTAAAACATTATATGCCAGTGCATGCTGTTTGAGTTTGAGTTGAAGACCTGCAGTTGAGCTGACCCCGTAAAACATTATATGCGAGGGCCTGCAGTTGAGCTGACCCTGTAAAACATATGCGAGGGCCTGCTGGTGAGCTGATGCTCTAAAACATTATATGTGAATGTCTGCTGGTGAGCTGATGCTGTCAAACATTATATGTGAGCGCATGCTGTTCAAATGACTCTCTAAAACATTATATGCGAGTGCATGCTGTAGAGCGAACGCTCTAAAACATTATTTTCAAGTGCATATTGTTCAGCTGATGCTCTAAAACATTGAGGGTGCATTTAGGTGAGCTGACACTCTAAAACATTATTTTCAAGTGCATGTTGTTCAGCTGATGCTCTAAAACATTATATGCCAGTGCATGCTGTTTGAGTTTAAGTTGAGGGCCTGCAGTTGAGCTGACCCTATACAAAAAAAAAAAATTTGAGTGGAGGGAATATATACAATCTGGATGAGGAGGGGGAGAAACCAATATTCAACCATATACTCTTTTTTTGTGGTTGAAAAGGTGCATGGGAATACACTACAATAGATTGAGTACATTATAAATGAGCGCAAGTTTTATGCCACATGTCCAGCTTGGACACCCAGTAGTTGTAAGGGATAGTGATGAGAGGCAGGGGTCATATTCGAATTTGCGATATTTCGCGAATATTTTGTTGAAAATTCGTTGAATATTCGAAAATTTGTGATTTTTTTCTTTACTCTAAAAATCGGCAAGGTAATGATTGTGTAATATGCAAATTTTACAACTAGTAGGCAAAGAAGATTATAGCACTATAGTAGCTAAATTGCTCTATGTTCGATTTTTTTCGATAATTCTCTATATTGCTATAACTTTGTTTTTTTGAATATTCGTAATATTCTAAAACAAGAATATATAGCAATATAGTGAATATTCGAAGAAAAAACTAATATAGAGCAATTTAGCTAATATAGTGCTATAATCTTCTTTGTCTAATAGTTGTAATTTTTTTCTCATCTGAAGTTCAGATTGGAAAAAATGACAACTATAAAAAAAAAGATTATAGCACTGTATTAGCTAAATTGCTCTATATTATTTTTTTTCGAATATTCGCTATATTGCTATAACTTCGTTTTTTTGAATATTCGTAATATTCTAAAACAAGAATATATAGCAATATAGAGAATATAGAGCAAAATTCGCAAACACTACTACTCCTAAACTCAAGTATATTGCAGCCTTCTTATTGGCCCACAAGCTAGAAGCAGGGAGGGATCATGTGTACTGATAAAAAAAAAAATGAAAAAAAAATTTAATATTCGAAATTACCAATATATATGACTATAGAAATAGAATTTTCGAAGTACCTATATTCGCGATAAAAATTTGAAATTCGAATATTTGTGATCAACACTAGTAAGGCACTGAGTGATCATTTAGGGCACTGACACGGTCTACTATGTATTCCTTCACCATTTTCCAAAACTTTTCCCTCCTTGTACCACTAGGCCACACTTCCTGGTGAGGTTGCTGGCGGGGTGTAATTAAACTGTCCCATGCCTTGAAGAGTGTTGCCCTGCCTTTGTTGGAAATGCTGTGTGTTCCCCTTGTCTCCCTTCCTCGTTTGCCCAAGGAAGTATGGACTCTGCCGGCGGCGTTGTCAGATGGAAAATTTTGGAGCAGTACCTTCTGGTATTGAACCATTTTACTCGTCCTCTCCACCACAGGAATGAGAGATGAGAAGTTCTCTTTGTAGCAGGGGTCGAGAAGGGTGAACACCCAGTAATCCGTGTTATCTAAAATGCATATAATGCGAGGGTTTGCAGGAACGGTAGCCTAACATGAAGTCAGCCATGTGTGCCAGAGTACCAAAAGGGCAAGACATTGATGTCGACATCTGGATGACTCTCCATTTCCTCATCATCCTCCTCGTCTGCCCATCCACGCTTAACAGATGGAATTAAATTTTCATGGGTACTGCCCTCTGTAGCAACAGTCTCCAGCTCCTATTTCGCCTCCTCCTCCTCATCACGGTCCACTTTGCGCTGAGAAGATGAACTGTGGATGGTCTGGCTATCACCCTGTGTAATGTCCTCCCCCATTTCCTCATCTGCCACATTCAGAGCGTCATCCTTAATTGTGAGCAGCGATTGTTTGAGTAGACACAGCAGTTGGATGATTATGCTGATAATAGTGTTATCGCCACTAACCATTGTGTGGATTCATCAAAGTTTTTTAAAACCTCACTGAGGTCTCACATCAATGCCCACTCCTCGCTTGTGAATAGTGGCAGTTGACTCGATAGGCGACGACCATGTTGCAGCTGGTATTTCACAACTGCCCTCTGCTGCTCTCAAAGCCTGGCCAATATATGGAACGTAGAGTTCCAGCGCTTGCTCATGACGCACAACAGTCGGTGAGCAGGAAGTCGCAAGCGCTGCTGCAGCGTTGACAGACCGGCTGAAGCTGTGGACGACTTGCCGAAATGGGCACACACGCAGCAAGCCTTCACTAGTAGGTCTGGCAAATTGGGGTAGGTTTTGATAAACCGCTGAACCACTAAGTTTAAGACGTGGGCTAGGCATGGGATGTGTGTCAGGTTGTCGAGCTCCAAAACCACCACCAAGTAACGGCCATTGTCAGACACAACCATGCCTGGTTGTAGATTGAGTGGCAAGAGCCACAGCTTGGTCTGGTCCCTTATACCCTGCCACAGCTCTGCGGCAGTGTGCTGTTTGTCCCCTAAGCAGATCAACTTCAGCAAGGTATATTGACGTTTACCCACAGCAGTGCTACACTACTTCCAGCTAGCGACTGATGGCTGACTGCTGCTGGAGGTGGAAGTGGAGGAGAAGGCATCAGAGGAGGAGAAGTGGGGGTTGGAGGCAGTAACATAGCTGCTGGCGGAGACCCTGATAGACATAGAGCCTTGGGACTAGTGGATGTCTGGAGGACTCTAAACCCCACGGATAGGGACTACTCTCACTATTTGGTGGCGCATAGGTCATACCAACGCCTTGACTATTTATTTGTGCCTGCTCATAAGCTGACCTCTTGTCTGGGCGCCTCTATTGGCACGTTATTACTATCAGACCATGCTCCGGTATATGTAGAATTGGGTTTTTGGTCTTTGCCTAAACCTATGTCGAACTGGAGGCTCAATGAAACATTGCTTGACTCACCGGAGCATGTTCAGAAGGCTACGGAACGGCTGGAAGAATACTTTCAGCTCAATACAACCCCGGACGTATCGCACGGTATAGTCTGGGAAGCCCATAAAAGTGTGATAAGGGGTCATTTTATTAGTTTGGGTTCCTTCCTCAAAAAACAAAGGGAAGAACAAGTGTCATCCCTCATGAAAAAGATACAATCTTTAGAAACTTCCCATGAAAAGAATCGATCCGAGGAAGCCCTAGAACAGTTAAATTGATTGTGCTCCTCCCTTAAAAATATTCTGAACCAAAGAACAGCAAAGCTGTTCCTTTCTGCACATTTTAAATATTACATGCATGGGGATAAAGCTTCAAAGTTTTTACTTGCACAGATTAAAAAGCGGAAAGCTAAATCATATATGCAAGCGATCCGCACAACGACGTCCTCATTAGCTAGAAATACAGGGGAGATAGCTCTGTGGTTCAAAGAATTTTGTGAATCCCTATATAACATACGCTCGACTGACACATCACAAGAAAGTGAAAACAGATCTAAGAGGATTGACTACTGGTTAGCTACTCTGAACCTTCCCACACTTAGGGACCCGCAGGTTGCTTCTCTATTGCAATCATTTACACTACAGGAACTGACAGATGTGGTTAAATCAATCCCGATGCATAAAAGTCCTGGCCCTGATGGGCTTCCAATGGTCTATTACCGTAAGTTATAGACATTCCTATTCCCCCAATTTTTAACGGTATGTAATGATGCTCTCAAAGGGAAACTTCTGCCGGAACAGATGTTAATGGCTCACATTACTATAATTCCTAAAGAAGGAAAAGAGGAAACGGTCTGTGCCAGCTATAGGCCTATCTCACTCCTAAACAACAATCTGAAAATGTTTGCCAAACTTTTGATGCACCGGCTGAAGCCGCTACTGCCAAATCTTATCTATAGTGAACAAGTTAGGTTTGTAGTGGGGAGAGAGGGGAGAATGAACACCACTCATCTTATAAACATCATTCAATACACACGTAGTCGTTCTGTGCCTGAGCTGGGTACAGATGCCGAAAAAGCGTTCAACCGCATTGATTGGCTGTTTATGCAAAAGGCTTTGACCAAATTTGGAATTCCTGCAGATTTCGTCACTGCTATCATGGCTATGTATTCTAAGCCCTCCGCTAAAGTGGTGGTCAACAGCACACTCTTTCTCTCCCTGCAGATCTCTAATGGGACAAGACAGGTGTGCCCTTTGTCACCCTTGCTCTTTGTCCTGACAGCTGAATGTCTTTTTCAGGCTATAAGACAGGACGATAGAATACGGGGTGTTGAGCTAAAGGGGGTTCACCACCAGTTAGCAGCATTTGCTGATGACTTGTTGGTATTAATCACACATGCAGACGTAGCTTTCCTGGCTATACAGTCCATATTTGATCTCTTTGGCGATTTATCTAACTTCCTGGTTAACCCTACCAAGTCTCAAATCTTAAACGTGACACTGGACATTCAGTGGCAGAAGAGACTGGAGCTCAATACCCCATATCAGTGGTCTGCTTCGAGCCTGAATTTTTGGGCATTAAGCTGACATCTGATCCTACCCGGATATACGAAGAGAATTTTCAAGGGTTACCTGACGACATCAGACGTTTATTAGACTCATGGGATATACCATTCACATCCTTGTTCGGCAGACGTTCCTTAATTAAAACAATTATATTACCCAAGATTCTGTACTACCTTCAAACCCTCCCTATCCATCTGCTTCATCCTTTTTTCACTAAATTAGAGTCAATACTTTCTAAGTTTTTATGGAACAAGAAGAAACCAAGACTCACTAAACAATACACCACCTTACCCGTCAGTCGAGGAGGTATGGGGGTACCGGATTTTTATGGATACTATCTAGCGGTCCATGGGATGAAATGTTTAGAGTGGCTGCGCTACAAGGGAGATAGACTTGATATTCAATCTGAGATGGCTATTAGTCACTCCACAGTGCGACCATTACATCTACACAGGAAATGTGCCACCGGAGTGTCTATTTGGAACTCCATTACTAAAACTGCGATCCAATTATGGAAACAAAAACTGAGTACTCCCCTAATCACTACTACACTCTCCCCTCTGACTCAACTCAGAGATATTCTATACGATGCACCCTTGCAATTTATACAGACACTTCCTGAGCGGGTAAACACATCGAATGGGATAAAAGAGATAATATATCCTCTTTGCAATTTTTACAGCAGTCATATATATACAACATATACAGGATGGAGCAGATTGCAGGATGGGAGAATAGACGTACCCCTGTGTTCCAAAAAGTCTGGGGCCTTTGGGAGGCTCATAGAGGATTTCCTCTTCCTTAGTGAATTTCTTCCCTCTTTACCCTCTCAGGGCTTAAGAGGATGAAAAGATTATTACTTATAAAATGTTGAAATGGTGGTTGAAATTGAAGTTAAAAAGGACTGTGCAGCAACTAACCTGTGGAGCAGACATTGGGCTGAGTGGATTGCCCCAAACAGTAAAGAGACTCACAGTGCTGTCGAGGTACCGGACAGTAACTGCAAAATTCTGGATTATATTCAACTGGTTTTCCGGCCTGCTGAGGAGGACTTCTTTGTTGCGGATCCTGCGCTGGTTAAAGGAAAAGGACGACATCGGGCCCCACCGTGCACAAACTGTAAGAGGTCCACTTGGACCACTGGGATAAGGGGGGTGTGCACCCGCTTGAAAGTTAGGGTCAGTTAGGGATAGTTTCTGGAACTGTTATTTCTTAGTGTCCACACTGCGAATACAGACACAGTAAAGGTGAAAATTGTTGCAGTATTCGACTTGAATGGACGGCCACGCACCCGTTAGGAGGGATGGTGCAGGAGGAAGAATGCCAGCAGGGGCTGTAATGAGTCAGTTAGCAAAGTTTAATGGCAATAATATGTCTGTGAGTGTGTGGGCAGAGCAGATACGAATGGTAATAGCGCATGTACCAGACCGCACCAGAAGTACTAGTAGAGCTAGCCATATTGACGTTACAAGGAGATGCTAAGACTACAGTGATATTGCGGCCATTTGAACAAAGACAGACATTTGAGCAAGTTGTCCAGATTCTAGAAACTATTTATGGAGAAACCGCATTGCTGGGGTCCCTGCAGGCACGATTCTTCCAGAGGGTACAAAAGGAGAATGAAAGTCTCCCTCAGTATGCAAATGCCCTACAAGAACTGCTCCGAGATATTCAAGGGAAGGAAAGAGGGGGCTCACCAGCCTTCTGTAACCCTCCGTGACCAGTTTGTTCTGGGGATTTGTGATGGCAGTTTGACTGTTGCTATGCAGGACTTTATACGACGGGAGACTGATGCTAAATTTCATGACGTACAGGTGGAGGCCATCTCACGTGCCAATAGTATGGTTCAGAAGCCTCAGACCGCAGTTGGAGTTACATTGTCACAGGGGGCTAGCTCTGGCCCAGAAACAGTGGAAAAAGGGACAGTTAAAGAGATACTTACAGTAATGCAGAAATTGCAAGAGCAAATGGAACACCTACAAACCATTTGTAATGAGAATTCTATGATAATTGCAGGCCTCCAGAAAACTAGAGACGAAGGGGTGGGCCGTTCACACCAAGAAGGTCAGAATCACCCACAACCCTACTGGAGGGATGAGGATAGGACCTACCGAAGGGGCCCAAACCGATGGCCAGAGCGACGGGAAATACGCTGCTAGGAGTGTGGACGCGTGGGCCACATTGCTGCTAGATGTCCAGAGCAGCGACAAGCTTATGAGAGACCGCCGTTAAACTGAAATCCCCTGCTGCAGTAGGGGGGGGGCAGTAGGGGAAACTGAGAAGGAGACTATGAGAGGAGAATGCCCTGAAGAGGATCTGATCGCTGCAAGTCCCATCATACAGATGGAATTGGAAGGTATTCCGGTTACCGGGATTATTGACACGGGTACCCAAGTAACGACCCTGAGTAGAGACTGTTACGAACGGTATTTTCAGCGACATGTGAAATATGATCCCCATACATTCATACGAGTGGTCGCAGCTGATCAGTTACCAGTACCGGTGGTGGGAGTGGCCTGGATGAATGTCAGATTATGTGGCCAAGATCTAGGCAAGAAAGGCATTGTGGTAGTACAGGAGTCACATGAAGTAAAGGTCCCTGTCATCTTGGAGATGAATGTGTTAAAATAATTGGATCAGATTCTCTTTGAAAAGAAAGGTCACGGTTATTGGAGAGAAACCACTAGCCATCGGCCTACTCAAACGGCCTTCCAGCGGCTGGTCCGAACATGTGGCTTACAGAAAAGTTCAGATGCACAGTGTCCTCTTGCTCGAATTTCGGTCCCTCTGCATACAAAAGTTACGTTGCCACCCAGACGGGAGATGATAGTGTCCATGCCTGTAGGCACCTGTAGGAAACTAGAGGGCATAGCTGTGTTGATAGAACCACTGCCGACAGCCGGAAGAAGTGTTGATCCGCTAGTAGCCCGTTCCTTGGCAGTAGTCCGCAATGGGAGAGTACCCCTCCGATGTGTGAACACCCAGGATCAGAGTGTAGACCTAGCCCCAGGAAGGCTGCTGGCTAACCTCTATGTGACTCCGGAGGAAGTGAGGAAAGCGACCCTGATGCAGTTGAGGCCAGCTGAACGAGGTGAATGGGCCGTAACCGTGTCTATGGGGGAAGGCGAGAACCCCACCCCTAAATGGAATGGCGGTGCAATTCGAGAACAGATGAAGATAGAGACTTCTTTGTGTTCTCTGGAACAGATCCGGAAAGTAGATGAACTGTTATGGGAAAACCGCACAACCTTCGCACGTCATGCTGAAGATTTTGGATGTACAACAGGGATCTACCATGAGATTCCCACAGGAGACACCCCTCCAATCAGAGAGCGCTACCAACAAATTCCTCCACAGATGTATCAGGAGGTGAAAGAACTGTTGACCCAGATGCTGCAGAGTGGGATCATTCAAGAAAGCCAAAGTCCCTGGGCAGCTCCAGTGGTACTAGTAAAGAAGAAAGATGGGTCCATTTGGTTTTGCGTAGACTATCGAAAGTTGAATACCTGCACCGTACAAGATTCCTACCCCTTACCTCGGATTGAGGAGTCCCTTTCAGCACTAGGAAGAGCCCGGTACTTCTCCTCGCTAGACCTGGCTAGTGGGTATTGGCAGGTGCCAATGGCCGAGAAAGATAAGGAAAAGACAGCCTTTATCTTGCCCATGGGACTATACAAATTTAACCGGATGCCCTTTGGGTTGACAAATGCACCTGGAACATTTCAACGATTGATGGAGAAATGTCTTGGTGATTTCAACTTTGAGTTCACTCTCATCTACTTGGATGACATTATAGTGTACTCTGCAACCTTTGAGGACCATCTCCACCAGTTGGGACAAGTATTTCAACGATTGCGGGAACATGGGCTCAAACTGAAACCCAGTAAATGTCGGTTGTTCCAATCTAAAATTGATTACTTGGGTCATTGTGTATCAGGAGAAGGGGTGAGGGCGTCAAGGGACAAGATAGCGGCTGTTCAAGACTGGCCGACACCGACTACCCTGCAAGAGGTGAGGGCATTCCTGGGAGTAGCCGGCTACTATCGACGGTTTATTAAGGACTTTGCTAGAGTAGCAGCACCACTTAATGCTCTCCTACAAGGCACCGCCGGGGGTCCAAAGAACCGGTCTGTGAAATGGGGCCCTGAACAGGAACACCCTTCCAGGCATTGAAGGATGCTCTTACAACGGCGCCAATCTTGGCGTATGGTGATTACCACTTGCCCTTCCAGCTATATACCGATGCAAGCCTGTATGGTCTCGGAGCGGTGCTCTTTCAGTTCCAGGATGGCCAAGAGCGTGTCATAGCGTATGCCAGCCGATCCTTGCAGGATTCTGAGAGAAACCCTGACAATTATAGTTCATTTAAGTTAGAACTGTTGGCACTGGTATGGGCCATGACTGAGAAATTCTCTGAGTATTTGACCGGAGCTGAAGTCTTAGTACTGACTGACAACAACCCATTGGCTCACCTGGAAAATGCCAAGCTCGGGGCTTTGGAGCAGAGGTGGATAGCCCGAATGTCTAAGTTCAATTACCGCATTAAGTATCGGTCCAAGACAGAGAACCAAAATGCCGATGGACTTTCTAGGATAACTACCCAGGCCCCCAGCGGAGATGTGGATCATGAGTTAGAGCATGTGGAGGTGCCTGACTTCAGCAGATTTTCACAAGCCTTGGTCACTGCTATGCAGTGTGCAGTGGAAGGGACCGAAACGGCTCTTTTCTTTGGCCCCTCACGACAGGAATGGGTGCAAATACAGCAGGCCCATGAGGGGCTGGCGAAAATGATCAAGTGTGTTGAGAAAGGCAAGAAGCCCTGTAAAGAGGAAAGAGAACGACTGACACGTGAAATGCTATCAGTCCTGAGTCAGTGGGAAAAGTTAGAGATGAAAAATGGAGTGCTATGCCGAAAGGTATATCTACCTTCTGAAATCGACATTTGTTACCAAATCGTAGTGCCTAGTGAACTGGCTCAATCATTGGCTCTTGAGGCTCCTAATAAGAATGGACATTTTGGTCATGAGAAGACCTTTCGTTGGCTACAGCGACTGATTTACTGTCCAGCTCTCTGTCAAATGGTCGAAGAAGTATGTCATAGATGTCGAACTTGTGAGATCCATAAGGCAATAGAACAAAGAGCTCCCCTGCAAACCATAGTGACCCAGGAACCTTTGGAGATTGTCATGATAGACTACCTAATGGTGGGCCCATCCAACAGTGGGCACCAGTACTGCCTCGTAATGGTGGACCACTTCTGCGGTGGTGACCGCCACCAAGGACCAGACCGCTGAGTCGGCAGCTCGAGCCCTATGCCAAGATTTCATCCGAGTGTACGGGTGTCCACAACGCATCCACTCTGACCAAGGGGCTTGCTTTGAGGGACATGTAATAAAAGAAGTTCAACTTATCGACGGGATAAAGAAGTCGCACACGACTCCCTACCATCCCCAAGGAAACGGAGCCTGCGAACTTTGGAGGAGGACAAAAAGTTACAGTGGCCTCAGTTCTTGTCTGAGATGGTGTGGGCCTATAACAATCAGGTCCATTCTACAACAGGGTATTCTCCTTATACTCTCCTCTTTGGACGGTCTGGGCGAAGTGTCGGAGAGTTACAGTTAAATGATGTGGATGGGTTCCCTCCAAGAGATGCAGCCTCCTGGGTGCAAGCACACCGGCAGAGACTTGAGACCGTTCATCGATTGGTGCGGTAGCATCTGCAAGAAAATTCTCATCCTGATAAGACCCCGGTGCAAAGGGCACCATTGCAGCCAGGTGACCTGGTGCTGGTACGTGTCAAGAAGCCTCAAGGAAAATTGGAAAGCAGGTGGGAGGCTGTGCCGTATCGTGTAGTTGCCCGCAAGTATGCAAATGGACCTGTGTACAAAGTCCAGAAGGAAGGAACTGATTGTGTCCGAGTACTTCACAGAAATATGTTGCGCCTGTGTCAATCTGAAGAAGCAAATTGTGATGGAACTGATAATTTCAACGAGCTCCCACAGTCCGAGACTGGTGGTGTGGAATGGGCTTACGATGATGAAGATGATTGTTGGCCAATCCCCACTCCTGAGGATGTTCCACCTGTGACTACTGTGCCCCCAGCCTGTGCCCCCTCTGGTGCGGAGTCTGCTGGTCCTTCTCAGCCTATGGCTACAGTACCCCAGAGTATACCAGTGGTTCTCAGACGCACCACTAGACCAAATGCTGGCACTCCCCCTGTTCGGTATGCGCAGGATGAGTTTATTTGGCCAGCCATAAAACGGTACATTACCACTCTACGTATAAGAGTACAGCCCTCTGGATATTCAGTCATTGGCAGGGACTGCCAATCTTAAAGTGGGGGGGGTGGTGGGGGGGGGGAATATGTAAGAAACAGTCACGTAATGTCTCTAAGTTTTATTATCCTGGTAAACTGTGTTAAAATTTAATGTATAATGCTATTTCAGTAATACAGATAAATGTAAAATGCCTGCAGTATTCGTTTGGTCAGTAGATGGCAACATAGTACCAATTTGCATTGAAGTTTACCATAGAGAAAGTGTATTAATGTGATACTGGCTCTTTAAGGCAGCAGTTAAGTGTTGAAGTGACACGCCCCTTATGATGTCAGCCAAGTTAAAAAGGACTGTGCAGCAACTAACCTGTGGAGCCAACATTGGGCTTAGTGAATTGCCCCAAACAGTAAAGAGACTCACAGTGCTGTCGAGGTACCGGACAGTAACTGTAAAATTCTGGATTATATTCATCTGGTTTTCCGGCCTGCTGAGGAGGACTTCTTTGTTGCGGATCCTGCACTGGTTAAAGGAAAAGGACGACATCGGGCCCCACCGTGCACTTCCACAAACTGTAAGAGGTCCACTTGGACCACTGGGATAAGGGGCGTGCGCACCCGCTTGAAAGTTAGGGTCAGTTAGGGATAGTTTCTGGGACTATTATTTCTTAGTGTCCGCACTGCGAATACAGACACAGTAAAAGGTGAAAATTGTTGCAGTATTTGACTTGTTTATACTGTTTTGAATATTTTGCTTGTCTTTATCTCTGTAACTTCACTGTTAACCTGCCTTATTAATTTATAGTAAATGCAATTTTCTTAATCTTGACTTCTGCGTACGCACTCTTTTCTGGTTGCGGAGTCAAACCACCTGCCTTGCTCTCGGTTCACATTATGAAAATTTGCATTATGAAAATTTGCATATTACACGATCATTACATTGCCGATTTTTCGAGTAAAAAAAAGTAGAATATAACGAATATTCGAATTTGCGAATATTCGACGAATATTCGACGAATATTCTATGGAATATTTGCAAAATATTGCAAATTCGAATATGACCCCTGCCGCTCATCACTAATTACTAGGACACAGCTCCAAGCAAGGGAATATTTCTCTTTTAAAGCAGAATAAAGGGGGCCTCTAGGCCTGTGAGTGTGTGTGTATTTAAAAAGGGGACTCTACTTGGGGGACCCTTGTCACAGAGTAGACACCTCAAAAACCAAGAAAAGTCTCTGGCTCCTCCTGCTTCCTCTTCTGCTGCAGTCTCTGCCTCTTCATCCAACTCTGGATTGACAGTAGCACCTGCCACCCCGCAAACAGAGGATCTGCCAGCAACACCACCACCTGGGTCACCAAGCATCTCCACAATGTCCCACGGAAGCGTTCAGCTCTCCATCTCCCAAACACTGGAGCGGAAGAGGAAGTACCCCCCTACCCACCCGCGATCCCTGGCCCTGAATTCCAGCATTTCAAAATTCCAGGCCTTTGCAATACTGTCATTCCATCTGGTGGACACTAACAGTTTTAAGAATTTGATGGCGGTGGCTGTCCCACAGTACGCTGTGCCCAGCCGCCACTACTTTTCCAGGTGAGCCATCCCTTCCCTGTACAACAAAGTGGGGACAAAATAAGGTGTGCACTGCGCAACGCCATCTGTGGCAAGGTCCACATAACTACGGATACGTGGACCAGTAAGCACGGTCAGGGAACGTTATATCCCCCTAACAGCACAGTGGTGGCTGGGCCTGAGGCAAATAGCAGTTTGGAACATGTCCTTCCACCACCGAGGATTGCAGTGAGTTTCTCTTTGCCTCCTGTTGCTTCCTCCTCCTACTCCGCTTCCTCATCCTCTATCGCCTCCTCATCTGGTCAGATTAACACCTTCACCACAAACTTCAGCACAGCCAGGGGTAAACGACAGCAGGCAGTTTTGAAACTTATCTGTTTGGGGGACAAACCCGACACCGCGCAGGAGCTGTGGACGGGCATGGATTAACGATGAGTGGTCGGTGCCATTGAGCCTCAAGCCTGGCCCGGTGGTGTGCGATATTGGGCGAAATCTCATAGCAGCTCTGGGCCTAGCTGGTTTGACGCACATCCGTTGCCTGCCGCATGTGCTGAATTTAATTTAATAACTTGTCCCACATTTCCGCCTGATCACATTTCAGCCATTGACTTCTCTTGGATGTGGTATCCCTTTCTCAGGCTCCCTCTAAAGCATGGAACCCTGATTCCCCGTTACCCGTGATCACCATGGTATACGCATTAAAGAACATTGAAAGTTGATAGAGAAGATATCCAATTGGATTGTGGACATCACGTGGACGTGCGATCAGGCAGATGTTATCTAGAGTCAACAAAGCGGCAGCAGGGCCTCTTCTGTATAATGTTTTCTAATCCAAAATACTGCAGTGACATTCCCTGTAATGTTTTATTACTCATTCCAATAACAGGGCATCTTAAGAGTCCTGTACAGTTATTTACCGTCACTACCTCCTCGAGTCAGGAGTTCATTTGATTCTTCCGCCCAATCACATTTCAGCCATTGACCTCCCTTGGATGCGATATCCCTGTCTCAGGCTCCCTCTCTGGCATGGAACCCTGATTCCCTGTTACCTGTGATTACCATGGCAGGCGCATAAAAGAACATCGAAAGTTGATAGGGAAAATATCCAATTGGATCGTGGACGTCACAGATACATGTGACATGGTGGAGCAGTATGTGTCTGCACGCCTACATGTACTGACTGATGGGTGTGCTCCCTTCAACTTCTAGGTCTCCATATTGGGCACATGGCCTGAGCTTGCCCTTTACGCCTTGGAGGTGCTGGACTTCCCTGCAGCCAGTGTATTGTCTGAACGTTCATTTATCACGGCAGGAGGGGGTTATCACAGACAAGCGCAGCCGCCTGTCTACAGCCAATGTGGACAAGCTCACATTCATTAAAATGAACCAGGAAGGGATCCCACAGGACTTGTCCGTACCTTGTGCAGAATAGACATGTATACCGGCCTCACCCAGCCATTCTTGTACTCCAGCGCACTTTCTATTTGTTTTAATTTTTATATTTCCCAATGTTTTGGGGTCTACCCAAATAAAATAAAAATAAAATAATAAAACTAAATGAACAACAAAACAAAAAAACAGTGCTGGCTACCTCCTCCTCCTCCACCGCCGCTTCCACCTACACTGCCACATCCACCGCCTCCTCAACCTTCTACTCCATATGGACCTCCTCCTCCTCCTAGATCAAGTATATTATTTTTTCATTTTTGCATATTTTATGTTATTTTAAGTAATTTCCCTATCCACATTTGTTTGCAGAGCACTTGCCATGCTCTTAACCGCATTTTGCTGACTTTTGCAGCCCTCTAGCCCTTTCCATGATTTTTTTTAGAGCCATTTTAGTGCTCCAAAGTTTGGGTCCCCATTGACTTCAATGGGGTTCAGGTTTGGGGTCAAGTTCGGGTCTCAAACTTAAACTTTTTTGCGAACTTCAGCTGAACATGGCGAACCTGAATTTCCTGGTGTCTGCTCAATTCTACTCGAGAACAAATTATTGCCGTTTACCACAGTCATCTTTTTGAGACTGTGAAGACTCAATAGGTTGGGAATCAGGGAACAATATCTCATGTCCCTCTTCAAGCGTGCTAGGCGCGAGGGTCAAATATAATAATGACGCTGGAAAGAGCTCCTCGGACTATCCAAGTGTGGGATCACTCGTTTGGCAAGCCTCTCCATGATGGGAGGAAGAAGGATCAGAGTGAGGATTCGGTTGACCAGAATCTTGGCTACAGAGACTGGACTTGGTGGAAGAGAGGGTGGTGCTTAACCGACTGGAAGCATTATCTTCAGCAATCCAACCGACCAACTGTTCACACTGGTCCAACTTGGACAGTGTTCTACTGCGCCACCCAGCTAAGTTGGACATGAACCTGGGTACAGTGGATGGTTTTTTTTTTTTTTTTTTCGGATGGCGTACTGTATATGTCAGAGAAAGCCACACACTATGGACACTAGATTAGGCCCAGATTATTGACATTTTCCCAAAAGAAACAGATTTTGGATGGCGTACTGTATATGTCACAGAAAGCCACACACTATGGACACTAGATGAGGCTCAGATTATTGGAATTTGCCCTAAAGAAACAGTTTTCGAATGGTGTAATGTATATGTTACAGAACACAACACACTATGGTCACTAAATTAGGCCCAGATTATTGGAATTTGCAATACAAACTCAGTTTTTGGATGCAGGACAGTATATGTCACAGAAACCCACAGAAAATGGACACCAGATTAGTTACATTTGCCCTAAAGAAACAGTTTTCGGTTGAAGTACTGTATATGTCATGGATGTGTATTACACACACACACTACAGTGACAGTAAATGGAGGACTGGCCCCTGATTATTAAAATTTACGCTAAAGAAACTGTTTTCGGATGGTGTACTTTATATGTCACAGAAACCACACACTATGAACACTAGATAATGCCCAAATTATTGGAATTTGCAAAACAAACTCAGTTTTCGCATGCAGGACAGTATATGTCACAAAAACCCACAGAATATGGACACTATATTAGGCCCAGATTACTTAAATTTGCCCTAAAGAAACTGTTTTCGGATGGCGTACTGTGTATATGTCACATATGTGTATTACATGCACACACTACAGAGACAGTAGATGAGGACTGGCCCCTGATTATTTAAATTTACGCTAAAGGAACAGTTTCCGGATGGTGTACTGTATATGTTACAGAAAGCCACAAACTATGGACACTAGATTAGGCCCAGATTATTGGAATTTGCCCAAAAGAAACAGTTTTCGGATGGCATACTGTATATGTTGCAGAAAACAACACACTATGGACACTAAATTAGGCCCAGATTATTGGAATTTGCCCAAAAGAAACAGTTTTCGGATGGCATACTATATATGTTGCAGAAAACAACACACTATGGACACTAAATTAGGCCCAGATTATTGGAATTTGCAATACAAACTCAGTTTTTGGATGCAGGACAGTACATGTCACAGAAACCCACAGAATATGGACACTAGATTAGGCCCAGATTAGTTACATTTGCCCTAAAGTAACAGTTTTCGGATGGAGTACTCTATATATCACAGAAAGCCACACAATATGGACACTAGATTAGGCCAAGATTATTAGAATTTGACCTAAAGAAAGAGTTTTCTGATGGTGTACTGTATATGTCACTTAAACCCACAGAATATGGACACTAGATTAGGCCCAGATCAGCTAAATTTACCCTAAAGAAACAGTTTTCTGATGGTGTGCTGTATATGTCATTGATGTGTATTACAAGCACACGCTACAGAGACAGTAGATGAGCGATGACCCCCAATTATTAAAATTTACGCTAAAGAAACTGTTTTCGGATGGCGTACTGTTTATGTCACAGAAAGCCACACACTAAGGACACTAGATTAGGCCCAGATTATTTGAATTTGCCCTAAAGAAACAGTTTTCGGATGGCGTACTGTATATGTCAAAGAAAACAACACACTATGGACCGTAGATTAGGTCCATATTATTGGAATGTGCAATACAAACTCAGTTTTCGGATGCAGGACAGTATATGTCACAGAAACCCACAGAATATGAACACTATATTAGGCCCAGATTAGTTAAATTTACGCTAAAGAAACAGTTTTCGGATGGCGTACTCAGGGCCGTCTTTACCAAGGGGCAAAAGGGGCAGCTGCCCTGGGCCCAGTTGCTCCTGGGGGGCCCAAGGCAGCTGCCTCTTGAGCCCTGCTAGCTACTGCCCCGGGTGTCAGGCTGTCGGCTACACAGGCATCATGATCGTACTGTGTTAATGATCTTAATTCTAGGACCTTAATGAGTTTTGATCTAGGACCTTAATGACATCATTACCATGTGACCAGTAACCTAGCAATTACTGGTCACATGGCTATGAGGTCATCACAGGTCCTGTGGAGTGTTGCAGAAGTTAACTGTGGAGCTTTTTTGTGTAAAGATTACATCAGAAAAAGGTGACGGGGCTGTTATGTTAATATACTGTAAACTACTGTATAGTGGGGTGCTGTATACTGTGTGGTGGGCTGTATATTGTGTGGTGGGCTGTATATTGTGTGGTGGGCTATATATTGTGTAATGGGCTGTATATTGTGTGGTGGGCTGTATACTGTGGGGGGGTGGTCTGTATACTGTGTGGGGGCCTGTATACTGTGTGGTGGACTGTATACTGTGTGGTGGGCTGTATACTGTGGGGGGCCTGTATAGTGTGGGGGGCCTGTATAGTGGGGGGGGGGGAGTGCTATACTGCTGTACTGTATAGTGCGGGGGGCTGTATACTGTGGGTGCGGTATAGTGTCGAGTGCTATACTGCTATACTGTATAGTGTGGGGGGCTGTATCATGTATAGTTTGGGGTGCTGTATACAGTGAGGTGTTGTATACCGTGAGGTGCTGTATACTGTGGGCTGCTATACTGCTCTACTATATACTGTGGGGTACTGTATAGTGTGGGGTGCTAAACTGCATACTGTGGGGTGCTGTATACTATAGGGTGCTATACTGCATACTGTGGGGTGCTGGAGTGCACTGTAACACTAGGGTGAGCCGAGCCCTGGTCTCCTTCCTGCAGAGCGGTGCCCACTTCCAGCCTGAGCCCAGAGCACTGATCCTGAGCCGCTGGAGTCTTCAGAACTGTAAGTATTTACAGTCATTCACTGGACTCTACCAGATGTGTGGATTTTTTGTGTGTGTGTTGTGGTGGAGGCCGTGATTGCATGCTAGGGTGTGGGAAGGCGGGATCCCGGGGGCCCAAGTATATTTTTGCCCAGGGTCCAATCGATATTAAAGACGGCCCTGGGCGTACTGTATATGTCACAGAAAGCCAAGCACTATGGACACTAGATTAGGCCCATATTAGTTAAATTTGCCCTAAAGAAACAGTTTTCGGCTGTGTACTGTATATGTGACGGATGTGTATTACACGCACACACTACAGAGACAGTAGAAGAGGGCTTGCCCCTGATTATTTAAATTTCCGCTAAAGAAACAGTTTTCGGATGGTGGTGAAACATGTCGGGGGAGCTCTGATCTCCTTTTTAAATACAAAAGCATTAGTGTTGTGAAACAAGGGGGCTGACCTGCAGGCGTCCGTCCCCCTGAATCTAATTGGGAGAAATAGAATAGAGAACCATGATGGAGGATATTTAGGAAATAGATTGTTTGGAGAAAGCTAGCTCAAATTGAGCAGGGAATGAGTAATAGATTGGCAGGTGTGATATTTAGAAAGTAAGCAAAATTAAGTGAGTGGAACAGTGTAACAAACTATCTTACTGATAAACAATGTTGCTAACAGAGAGCAACTGATTATTAGAGCTTTTCAGTACTCAGGAAATAAGCAGAATGTTTAGACAATATATAAAAGGTGTTCTAACAAAGCAGCTGCTAATAATAACTGATAAAAAAGACATCTCCTTATTATTGTAGCGGTGGTGTGTGAAAGCTATCACAACCACCGCCATAATATATCTATGCCTAAATAATAATATAATAATACCAATACATACAGAACAGTTGAAAAAAACAGCATAATAATGTTTATTGATTTCTTTTTTTTTAATTATTATTAGCAAAGGCTCTTGAAAAAAGATAACAGAGAGATATAAAGATATATTATCTGGTATTGTGTTTATTTTAAAATAATATAATAAAGGTTATTAAAAAATAATAATAATAATAATAATAATTAGGCCTAAAACAGAATTGGCATAGCCCTCGTCTGTTGATTTATGTTCATTTTTAGAACATTCTGGGCCAAAAGGGTTATTTTTTTATTCTGTAATGTAAAACACAAGTTGTCAGCCTACTATGATATTTTTTCCCCCACTTACTACATCGACACTTGAGAAAAAAAAAACGGTGTTTGTTTAACCACTACCCGGCCGCCTAACGCAGGATTGCGGGCGGCCGGGTTATTCCTCCTGGATGCGCCAGCGTATCATCTCGCTAGAGGCGAGATTTCCTGTGAACGCGCGCACACAGGAGCGCACGTTCACAGGATCCGAAGGTAAACTAGTTGATCTACAGCCTGCCAGCGGCGATCATTCGCTGGCAGGCTGTAGATGCAATTTTTTTTTAACCCTTGAAAGGTATATCAGACGCTGTTTTGTTAACAGCGTCTGATATACCTGCTACCTGGTCCTCTGGTGGTCCAGAGGACACAGGCAGCTCTGTAATAAGTAGCACTTTGCACGACACTACACCACACCACACCCCCCTGTCACTTATTAACACCTTATTAACCCCCACCCCCTTTCATTGATCACTCCCCTGTAAGGCTCCATTCAGACGTCCGTATGTGTTTTGCGGATCCACAGATCCATGGATCCAAGGATCCGCAAAACACGGACACTGCGGATCTTCAAAACACGGACACCGGCAATGTGCTTTCCGCATTTTGCGGATCCGCACATTGCCAGAACTATATAGAAAATATATTTTCTTGTCCGCAATTGCGGACAAGAATAGGACATGTTCTATAGGCTCTACAAAAAATGCAGTGTTTGTCCGATCAGGCCTGATCTTGTGCGCACACTTGGTTCAGTCCGCCCCACCACAGTGACAGAATCACTGCAAAAACACTGTAAAATCGATGCAGCGCTATAAAGATCACTTTTGAGGGGCATGGCGAGTTCATAGAAGATTTTTGGGCACAAGTTAGCAGATTTTTATTTTTTTCTTACAAAGTCTCATATTCCACTAACTTGTGACAAAAAATAAAATCTCACATGAACTCACCATACCCCTCACGGAATCCCAAAATTTGTAGACATTTATATTCCAGACTTCTTCTCACGCTTTAGGGCTCCTAAAATGCCAGGGCAGTATAAATACCCCATAAGTGACCCCATTTTGGAAAGACGACACCCCAAGGTATTCCGTGAGGTGCATGGTGAGTTCCTAGAATATATTTGTTTTTGGCACAAAATAAAAACTTCCATGAACTCACTATGCCCATCAGCGAATACCTTAGGGTGTCTACTTTCCAAAATGTGGTCATTTGTAGGGTGTTTCTACTGTCTGGGCATTGTAGAACCTCAGGAAACATGACAGGTGCTCAGAAAGTCAAAGTGCGTAAATTCACATTTTTGCACCATAGTTTGTAAACACTATAACTTTTACCCAAACCAATAAATATACACTTATTGCATTTTTATATACAACAGAACGTGAAAAATTTGTTTTTTTTAAAAAAAAAGTTAAAATGTCAGCAGCATTGAAATCTCACTAATAGAGCTTTAATTTGGTGGTAAGAAAAGGAGGTAAAATTTATTTGGGTGGTAAGTTGTATGACGTTGAAAGTAGTGTAGTGCAGAATTGTAAAAAGTGGTCTGGTCATTAAGGGGGTTTAAGCTAGGGGAGCTGAGCTGGTTAAAGGGTTTCTACCACCAGAAATTCTGTTATGTAGCACATCGCTAATGTCAGTCAGCTATTGTCAGCACTAGAGATGTCACAAACATAAAATTTTCAGTTCGCAAACGGCGAATGCGAATTTCTGCAAATGTTCGCGAACGGGCAAACCGGGCAAACCGGGCAAACCACCATTGACTTTAACAGGCAAATTTTAAAACCCACAGGGACTCTTTATAGCCACAGTAGTGATGGAAAAGTTGTTTCAAGGGGACTAACACCTGGACTGTGGCATGCCGGAAGGGGATCCATGGCAAAACTCCCATAGAAAATTACATAGTTGACGCAGAGTTGGATTTTAATCCATAAAGGGCATAAATCACCTAACAATCCTACATTTTTTTGAACAACGTGGTTTAAAACATCCAGTGTGTGTATACGATCAGGTATGATGTTGTATCGATCAGGTAGTGTAAGGGTTACGTCCACTTCGCAGACATTGACAGACCAAACTCCCCTTTTAATGCATCGCAAACAACCGCAAACAGTCCATTTGCCCAACAGCAAACTTCCCATTTGCACAAGGTTGGATACCAAGCTAGCCATGTCCCGTTGATGTCATTGAAGATTTCTTCATCCACCCAGCCACGTACAACACCAAGGGTCCCCGAAAGGGGAATTGAATAGATTTTTTGAACGGGGAGATGGTTAAAAAAACGCTGGCTCCCGTCCCTTTGTTTGAATCCACGCCACGGTCACTGCGTCTGCGCCGTGCAATTTACTGTTACACCCGATATGAGTGGTATTTTCTGTAGTACTATTCTCATCACTTTAATCCCTGTTACGTCCCCTATCCGGGGACGTGTGTCGAATTGATTAATCATTGTCGAATTAACGACATCCTGAAATAATTTTGTTCTGAGCTCTGTACTTGCTTTGTATTGGAATTGATGGGGATTTTTTAAATTGTCTTCATTATTTCTAATAAAAAAATCATAATAAAGTCTCTTAATATGTATTAAAAACCCATACAACGTAAAAAAAAGAAAGTAATGTTTTTTCTATGAAAAATTATCCAGCCGATCGCTTTTAGTCTGATCATAATGAAGCAACGGCCTTATCTGGGGTGTGGCAACATTGCCAACACACTCATAGAGGTGATGATCGCTTCATTGTGATACGCAAGCCCCTTCACCACAACAAGGTACCGATCACCACAACAAGGTACCGATTTTTGCAGCCACAGTGCAGCACTAGAGGCCAGAACAATTTGGCATGTACACATGCTTGAAAAATTAGGTATTGTTGCAGTTTGATGTTTTCCAGGCAGAAAGGTGACTAAAACATTGCGGCTTTAACCCTAGTTGGTGGCGAAGAATTCACGAAAGACATCCGGTATGCAGACATTAAATACAGCAGCGTGGGGACCATTTTGAGGCCAAGGCATGTCATCAGGCCTTTTGTTAGTCAAACGTATCCCCCACTGTCAGTCCCTTCGGGATCCATGCCTCATTCATCTTAAAAGAGGTGAGGTTATCAACACTTTTTTGACCGAGGCGACTTCTTTTGTCAGTGACAATGCCTCCTGCTGCACTGAAGGTCCTTTCTGACAGGACACTTGAAGCTGGGCAGGCCAGAAGTTCTATCGCAAACTTGGATAGCTCAGGCCACAGGTCAAGCCTGCACACCCAGTAGTCAAGGGGTTCATCGCTCCTCAGACTGTCGATATCTGCAGTTAAGGCGAGGTAGTCTGCTACCTGTCGGTCGAGTCGTTCTCTAAGGCTGGATCCCGAAGGGCTGTGGCGATGTGTAGGACTGAAAAAGCTCTGCATGTCCTCCATCAACAACACAACTGTAAAGCGTCCTGTCCTTGCCGCCGTGGTCGTGGTAGGAGGAGGATTACTTTCCCCTCTTCCCCTGTTAGATTCATGTTGTGCTGTGACATCCCCCTTATAAGCTGTGTAAAGCATATTTTTTAGTTTGGTTTTGAACTACTGCATCCTTTCTGACTTCCGGTAATTTGGTAACATTTCCGCCACTTTCTGCTTATGCCGGGGGGTCTAGTAGCGTGGCCACCCAGTACAGGTCGTTCTCCTTCATCCTTTTTATATGAGGGTCCCTCAACAGACATGACAGCATGAAAGACCCCATTTGCACAAGGTTGGATGCAGAGCTACTAATTTCCCGTTCCTCGTCCTCACTGATGTAATTGACGGTCTGTTCTTCCCCCCAGCCACATACAACACCACGGGTCCCAGATAGGTGACAACAACGAGCACCCTGGGATGCCTGCTGTGGTTGGTATTCCATCTCCTCAAAGCCACATTCCTTCTCTGACTCCTCTTCCTCATACTCCTCTTGCAGCGTTGCCGCAGGTCCTGTAAGCGATGATGACAAGGCTGTTTCTGGTGGTGATGGTGACCACAACTCTTCCTCTCCCTCTTCATGCTCATCTACAGCCTGATCCAGCACTCTACACAGGGCACACTCCAGGAAGAAAACAAATGGGATGAGGTCACTGATGGTGCCTTCGGTGCGACTGACTAGGCTTGTCACCTCCTCAAAAGGACACATGAGCCTACAGGCATTGCGCATGAGCGTCCAGTAACGTGGCAAAAAAATTCCCAGCTCCACAGAGGCTGTCCTAGCAGCCCGGTCATACAAATACTCGTTGTAGGCATTTTCTTGTTGGAGCAGGCGGTCGAACATTAGGAGTGTTGAATTCCAACGTGTCGGGCTGTCGCAAATAGAGCGCCTCACTGGCATGTTGTTTCGGCGCTGAATGTCTGAAAAGTGCGCCATAGCCGTATAGGAATGCCTGAAATGGCCACACACCTACCTGGCCTGCTTGAGGACGTCCTGTAAGCCTAAATTCAATGCCGCCAACAAATTGCTTCCATTGTCACACACCACTTTGCCAATCTCCAGTTGGTGCTGGGTCAGCCACTGATCCACCTGTGCGTTCAGGGCGGACAGGAGTGCTGGTCCGGCGTGGCTCTCTGCTTTCAGTGCAAGTCAACCCCAAAACAGTGTGACACTGTTGTATCCGGGATGTGGAATAGTCCCTAGGGAGCTGGGGGGATTCAGTTGATGTGCAGCTAGGCGCCGCAGCAGAAGAGGACTCAGCCGAAGAGGTTATGGAAGAGGATGGAGTAGGAGGAGTAAAGGAGGTGGCAGTAGGCCTGCCTGCAAGTCGTGGCGGTGTCACCAACTCCGCTGCAGAGCCATGCATTCCATGCTTGGCAGCCGTCAGCAGGTTGACCCAATGCGCAGTGTAGGTGATATACCTGCCCTGACCGTGCTTTGCAGACCAGGTATCAGTGGTCAGATGGACCCTTGCCCCAACGCTGTATTCCAGAGATGCCATGACTTCCTTTTCAATCACTGAGTAGAGGTTTGGGATTGCCTTATTTGAAAAAAAAAAATTGTCCGGGTACCTTCCACTGTGGTGTCCCAATAGCGACAAATTTTTTGAAGGCCTCAGACTCCACCAGCTGGTATGGTAAAAACTGGCGGGCTAAGAGTTCCGTCAGGCCAGCTGTCAGACGCCGGGCAAGGGGGTGACTCTGTGACATTGGCTTCTTACGCTCACACATTTCCTTTACAGACACCTGACTGTGGGCAGATGAGATGGAACTGCTGAAGGTGAGAGGCGGAGTGGCGGGTGGTTGAGGGGGGCAAGGAGGACAGCAGTGGTTGACGTGGCTGAAGATGCTGGACCAGGAGGAGGATGGTGGCTTTGAGCTTGTGTGCTGCTTCTACTCATCATCATTTGTTGATCCCATAGGCGTTTGTGATGTGCGATCATGTGCCTTTGCAAAACAGGTGTACCTAGGTGGGTGTTGGATTTCCCACGACTCAGTTTCTTTTGGCACAGCTTGCAAATGGCATCGCTGTTGTCAGAGGCAGACACACAAAAAAAATGCCACACTGCTGAGCTTTGCAATGACGGCATTCTGGTAGTGGCAACAGCATGCGTTGATTGGCGTGCTCTCTGGCTGACCCCGGGTGCCCATACATGCTATCTGACTGTGCCACTAGCTCCTTGCAGCGACTTCTCCCTGCTTCCAACTCGTCTCCTCCTTCTCTCTGTCTCCCCTTCTGAACTTTCCCCCTCTTCTTCTTCTCTTCAAGCAGGCACCCACGTGGTATCCACGGACACATCGTCATCATCAACGACTTCACTTGCATCTGACACCTCAGAAAAGGAAGCAGCAGCGGGTATAACATCATCATCATCATCACACTGTACTTCCATTTGTGTAATGCTGCCTGACTGAGACATATCCCTGTTCTCTACATTCCCTGGCAATAATGATTGCGCATCACTAATTTCATCCAACTGATGTGTAAATAACTCCTCTGAGGGATCAAGTGAAGCGGCTGTGGTGGAAGTGGTGGTGGTGGCGGCGGGCGGGAGAGTGGTAACTTGAGAGCAGGTGACCAAAGCTGAGCTGGAGGAGGATGGTGCGTCAAGGTTCTTAGCGGAAGCTGTTGAAGATTGGGTGTCCTGTGTAAGCCAGTTAACTATTTTCTCAGAATTTTTTGGGTTCAGGGTACGTGGCCTCTGAACACTGGGCATTATTCCAGGGCCAGTGGAAATCACAGCACCACGACCACGATGGCCCCTGCAGGGTGGCCTGCCTCTGCCTGACATTTTTTTTTTAGATAAGTGGTACTATGCCACTATGCGTGCAAGGTACTGTGCCACCCTATATAAGTTGTGGGCAGTGGGCACAGTACAGTCTGTGTGGGCCTGACACACACGGGCTTGCAATTTGCTAATGTGATAATATCACAGAATTTTTTTTAATATATATATTTTTTTTATCTGCAAGGTATTTGAGTGAATGACACCCTGTAACGGTATGAGTGGAGGCCTAGCCACTAGCCAGTGGCCAAAATACAGTCTATGTGGGCCTGACACACACAGGCTTGCAAATGTGATTATGTCACAGAAAAATCTTAAATAGAATTTTTTTTTATCTGCGAGGTATTTCTGTCACACCCTGTATGAATGGTGTGCACATGCTGTCTGTGACTGAGCCTGCAGCCTCTCACACACGGGCAGCAAGGCAACTGCAATATATATATATATATATATATATATAAATATATATATATATATATATATATATAAATATATATATATATATATATATATATATAAATATATATATATATATATATATATATATATAAATATATATATATATATATATATATATATATATATAAAGCACACTGCTGTACCAGCCCTGAAAAGGGCTTTTTGGGGTGCTGTCAGGACGCTGTCCTTACAGCAGATGAGTCTGTGGACACAGAAGTTCAGAACACTGCCCTAGCTAACGCTTTCCCTATTGAATCAGCAGCAGCAGTACTGTCCCTCCTCTCACTAAGTAAGCAGCTTCAAAATGAATCTAAAATGGATGCTGTCCAGGAGGTGGGAGGGTCTGGAAGGGAGGGCCTGCTGCTGATTGGCTGGAATGTGTCTGCTGACTGTGAGGTACAGGGTCAAAGTTTACTCAATGATGATGTATAGGGGGCGGACCGAACATCGCCCCCCGCGGCGAACGCAAACAAGCTATGTTTGCCGGGAACTATTCGCCAGCGAATAGTTCGGGACATCACTAGTCAGCACTACATAACAGTATGTTTTTTACCTGTCTCCCTGCAGCCGTTCTGATAAAATAAGCACTTTTATAATGTGCTAATGAGCCTCTAGGTGCTATGTGGGCGTAAAATCAGCACTTAGAGGCTCCGTTTACTCACCCTTTATCCCGCCCAGGTCCCCTGTTCTGCCCGCCTGCTCCTCTTGATTGATGCCACGGTTTGCAGCATTGCTTACGAAATCCCGCGCCTGCGCCGTTCACTTCTGTATTCGCCGACTACGTCACAGTGAGGAAGCTGGCATCAGGAAAGCGGCCTTCAGTCACTGCGACTGCACCGAATACAGAAGTGAACGGCGCAGGCGCGGGATTTCTTGAGCGATGCTGCGAACCATGGCATCAATCAAGAGGAGCAGGGTGGGCAGAACAGGGGACCTGGGCGGGATAAAGGTTGAGTAGACGGAGCCTCTAGGTGCTGCTTTTACGCCCACATAGCACCTAGAGGCTCATTAGCATATTATAAAAGTGCTTATTTTACCAGAACGGCTGCAGGGAGAAAGGTTAAAAAACATACCGTTATGTAGTGCTGACATTAGCGCATCACTAATGTCAGCCAGCTACATAACATTATTTCTGGTGGTAGAAAACTTTTAAATTCGAAAAAAAAGAAATAGAAGCTACAATAGGAGAAGATTGTTTTCTGTCACACACTGCATAGACCCCTCTACGCTCATTCATAGCCCAACACAGAATGGCGTTCTGCTTGCTCTGCAAGGGCAGCTCCCTGACTAACCCCCCCCCCCCCCCACCCGCTTCCTCTGAGAGTCATGTGAGCATCCTCCTTCTTTCCCTCTTATGCTTTTTTCCACTGACATGTGCAGTAAAATGGTTCATCTTGCAGACAAATTGTTAGGATGTTCGTAACAAATAGATTCACTAATTTCTATTCTATGCAGAGGCGTAACTAGAGTTCTATCGGCCCCAAACTTTGAATTGGGCCCCCCCACCGGTCCCGACCCCCCCCCCCCCTCCAGTCATACACAGGGGACTGGCATGGTAGCAAATCCTTCATAGAGGCCCGGCCTCGGGAGCAAAATCATGAAATATATACAGAGCGGGCAAAAAATGTAATATATACACAGGAGACAAATGTAATATATACAGAGGGGGTAAAATGTATGTATATATATATATATATATATATATATATGTATATATATATATATATATATATGTATATATATATATATATATATATATGTATATATATATATGTATATATATACCCTCTGCGACTGCGATCGTTATGCCCCTGTCTTTATATAAATCCATTTTGCCCCCTGTGTATATATTAAATTTTTTGCCCGCTCTGTATATATATATATTTTTTTCACTTTGCCCCTATATATGTCATGATTTTGTCCCCCAGGCTGGGCCCCTATGAAGGATTTGCTGCCATGCCAGTCCCCTGTGTATTACCACTGTGCCGCACTGCCAGGTGCCCCTCTGTGAGTTATGAAGCCAGCGGTGTGTGCACATTTACACACCTTCTCTGAGGAGACTGCTCCACTCCCGTCATCCGGCGTGCGCTGCGGGCCCGAGTGATACGGCGAGATAACAGCAAGAAAGCAGCGCCGGATTGGTCTAGGAGGGGCTGGGGGTGGGGTGGGATGTAATTAACTGTGAGAGCGCAGTGCTGTGCTGCCGGTCAGGCACAACCTGACTGGCCATTATTAAAGTAAGATGACATTTTTTAAAATCACTTGCATGCGGGGCTGCGGAGACCGCAATCATTAGGCCCTCTGGTCCCCCCTGGTTTAGGGGCCCGGTCGCAACTGCGACCCCTATAGTTACGCCACTGATTCTATGCCAGAATTTTATTTGTGGATTTCAGCTCTTCATTTACTATCATAATACCATTGCTGCTGCACAGCAAGCTCTCCCACCTACGCATACCTTAATCCATCTGCAAATGGATAACCAATTTCTTAACAGACAGGAGACAGCAGGTTAGACTTGGGAAACCTCAAGCTCTTTGACAGTCAATACGAGAGCTCCCCAGGGCTGTGTGCTTTCCCCACTGCTCTGCTCACTGTACACCAATGACTGCATCTGCACAGACCCATCTGTTAAGGTTCTGAAGGTTGCTGATGACACAACAGTAGTTGGTCTCATACAAAATGGAGAGGAGTCTGCATATAGGCATGAAGTGGGACAGCTTTCCTTCTGGTGCAACAACAACTTGGAACTTAATGCTCTTAAGACCATGGAGAGGATAATAGACTTTAGAAGATCTCTCCCCCAGCACCTCCCCCTAATCATAAATGGATCTACAGTAACCTGAGTAGAGTCATTCAAGTTTCTTGGAACCACAATTTCCAACGACATACATAAAATAGAACAACAATACTGTCACGATCATCAAGGAAGCGCAACAGAGGATGTACCACCTACGACAGCTGAAATAGTTTGGCCTACCACAAAAATGAATGGTGCAGTTCTACACTGCAATCATCAAATCCTTCATGATATCATCTATGACTATGACTGTATGGTTTGGTTCCTGCTCAGTATTAGAAAAGGTGAGACTGCAGTGCATCATCCGAACAGCGGAAAAGGATAATTGGCTGTAGCTTACCTTCCCTGCAGGATCTTCACGCTAGTAGGTGTAGAAAGAGAGCCGCTAAGATTGCCTCAGACCCCTCTTGCCCTGCTCACTCCATCTTCCAGCCTATGTTGTCAGGAGTGAGATACCGTTCAGTGGCTACTAAAACTTCCAGCCACAGGAACAGTTTTTTCCCTCAGGCAGTTGCCTTGCTTAATGCAGAACCACGCTAAAGCTGCTATGACTTGGAAGCATTACAGCATAGAACTGAAAAAGGACCCTTCTCCCTGTTTATTGCCACTAAAACTTACATACTGTCCTTGTCCTGCACTATCCATACTGTCTGTCCTTGTACTGTTCTGTTTGTGTCTGTCAAGCAACTGCCAAGTCAAATTCCTTGTAAGTGCAAACGTATTTGGCCAAATAAATTGATTCTGAATTACAAACCGGATTCCCAAAAAGTTGGGACACTATACAAATCGTGAATAAAAACTGAATGCAATGATGTGGAGGTGCCAACTTCTAATATTTTATTCAGAATAGAACATAAATCACGGAACAAAAGTTTAAACTGAGAACATGTACCATTTTAAGGGAAAAATATGTTGAATCAGAATTTCATGGTGTCAACAAATCCCCAAAATGTTGGGACAAGGCCATTTTCACCACTGTGTGGCATCTCCCCTTCCTCTTACAACACTCAACAGACGTCTGGGGACCGAGGAGACCAGTTACTCAAGTTTAGAAATAGGAATGCTCTCCCATTCTTGTCTAATACAGGCCTCTAACTGTTCAATCGTCTTGGGCCTTCTTTGTTGCACCTTCCTCTTTATGATGCGCCAAATGTTCTCTATCGGTGAAAGATCTGGACTGCAGACTGGCCATTTCAGTACCCAGATCCTTCTCCTACGCAGCCATGATGTTGTGATTGATGCAGAATGTGGTCTGGCATTATCTTGTTGAAAAATACAGGGTCTTCCCTGAAAGAAATGACATCTCGATGGGAGCATATGTTGTTCTAGAACCTGAATATATTTTTCTGCATTGATGGTGCCTTTCCAGACATGCAAGCTGCCCATGCCACACGCACTCATGCAACCCCATACCATCAGAGATGCAGGCTTCTGAACTGAGCGTTGATAACAACTCGGGTTGTCCTTGTCCTCTTTGGTCCGGATGACATGGCGTCCCAGATTTCCAAAAAGAACTTTGAATCGTGACTCGTCTGACCACAGAACAGTCTTCCATTTTGCTACACTCCATTTTAAATGATCCCTGGCCCAGTGAAAATGCCTGAGCTTCTGTATCTTGCTTAGAAATGGCTTCTTCTTTGCACTGTAGAGTTTCAGATGGAAACAGCGGATGGCACGGTGGATTGTGTTTACTGACAATGGTTTCTGGAAGTATTCCTGAGCCCATTCTGTGATTTCCTTTACAGTAGCATTCCTGTTTGTGGTGCAGTGTCGTTTAAGGGCCCGGAGATCACGGGCATCCAGTATGGTTTTACGGCCTTGACCCTTACACACAGAGATTGTTCCAGATTCTCTGAATCTTCGGATGATGTTATGCACAGTTGATGATGATAGATGCAAAGTCTTTGCAATTTTTCGCTGGGTAACACCTTTCTGATATTGCTCCACTATCTTTCTGCGCAACATTGTGGAAATTGGTGATCCTCTACCCATCTTGGCTTCTGAGAGACACTGCCACTTTGAGAAGCTCTTTTTATACCTAATCATGTTGCCAATTGACCTAATTAGTGTAAATTGGTCTTCCAGCTCTTCGTTATGCTCAAATTTACTTTTTCCAGCCTCTTATTGCTACTTGTCCCAACTTTTTGGGGATTTGTTGACACCGTGAAAATTTGAATCAACGTATTTTTCCTTTAAAATGATACATTTACTCGGATTAGACGTTTGATCTGTCATCTACGTTCTATTACAAATAAAATATTGACATTTGCCATCTCCACATCATTGCATTCAGTTTTTATTCACAATTTGTTTAGTGTCCCAACTTTTTTGGAATCCGGTTTGTAATTCTGATTTATACCTACCTGTAAATGCTGCTTTTCATGCTCTGGATGGGTGAATATAGATAGATAGATAGATAGATAGATAGATAGATAGGATATTTGATATGCACACTCTCATTCTTTATTGATTTGGAGAATGTTAAAATGCAAAAGTCATTCATTTTATGATTAGTGCTGAATAGGGATGAGCGAACTCGAACTGTATAGTTCGGGTTCGTACCGAATTTTGGGGTGTCCGTGACACGGACCCGAACCCGGACATTTTCGTAAAAGTCCGGGTTCGGGTTCGGTGTTCGTCGCTTTCTTCGCGCTTTTGTGACGCTTTCTTGGCGCTTTTTGAAAGGCTGCAAAGCAGCCAATCAACAAGCGTCATACTACTTGCCCCAAGAGGCCATCACAGCCATGCCTACTATTGGCATGGCTGTGATTGGCCAGAGCACCATGTGACCCAGCCTCTATTTAAGCTGGAGTCACATAGCGCCGCCCGTCACTCTGCTCTGATTAGCGTAGGGAGAGGTTGCGGCTGCGACAGTAGGGCGAGATTAGGCAGATTAACTCCTCCAAAGGACTTGATTAACTGATCGATCTGCAGCTGTGGATCATTGAGCTGCTGATCCTCAATTGCTCACTGTTTTTAGGCTGCACAGACCGTTTGTCAGTCTCATTTTTCTGGGGTGATCGGCGGCCATTTTGTGTCTTGTGGTGCGCCAGCACAAGCTGCGACCAAGTGCATTTAACCCTCAATGGTGTGGTTGTTTTTTGGCTAAAGCCTACATCAGGGTGAAGCTGTCACACCAAGTGCATTTAACCAGCAATAGTCTGTTCATTTTTTGGCCATATACAAAATCAGGGGCAAGCTGCGCCTGTCACCAAGTGCATTTAACCCTCAATGGTGTGGTTGTTTTTTGGCTAAAGCCTACATCAGGGTGAAGCTGTCACACCAAGTGCATTTAACCAGCAATAGTCTGTTCATTTTTTGGCCATATACAAAATCAGGGGCAAGCTGCGCCTGTCACCAAGTGCATTTAACCCTCAATGGTGTGGTTGTTTTTTGGCTAAAGCCTACATCAGGGTGAAGCTGTCACACCAAGTGCATTTAACCAGCAATAGTCTGTTCATTTTTTGGCCATATACAAAATCAGGGGCAAGCTGCGCCTGTCACCAAGTGCATTTAACCCTCAATGGTGTGGTTGTTTTTTGGCTAAAGCCTACATCAGGGTGAAGCTGTCACACCAAGTGCATTTAACCAGCAATAGTCTGTTCATTTTTTGGCCATATCCCAGTCTAATTCTGTCACTAAATCCATACCGGTCACCCAGCGCCTAAATACTAGGCCTCAAATTTATATCCAGCTAAATCTGTCCCTAGTGCTGTAGCTGGGCGAGTTATTTAGTGTCCGTTCAAGCACATTTCTTGTTCTGGGTTGAAATACAATTCCCAATTTAGCAATTTCATAATTTAGTGGTTCCTGCTATATCAGAGCTCTTTGAAATCTATCCCAAAAAGGGTATATAATATTGAAGGTGCACATAGGGTCATTCAGAGTAACTTCACACACACCCGCTACTGTGTATTTCCAAGTCTAATTCTGTCACTAAATCCATACCGGTGACCCAGCGCCTAAATACTAGGCCTCAAATTTAATTCCCTCTAAATCTCTCGTTACCCACCGCTGTACTGTTGTTGCTGGGCAAGATATTTAGTGTCCGTCAAAGCACATTTTTTGTTCTGGGTTGAAGTACAATTCCCAATTTAGCAATTTCATAATTTAGTGGTTTCTGCTATATCAGAGCTATTTGAAATCTATCCCAAAAAGGGTATATAATATTGAAGGTGCACATAGGGTCATTCAGAATAACTTCACACACACCCGCTACTGTGTATTTCCAAGTCTAATTCTGTCACTAAACCCATACCTGTCACCCAGCGCCTAAATACTAGGCCTCAAATTTAAATCCCTCTAAATCTCTCGTTACCGTTGTCCTGTTGTAGCTGGGAAAGTTATTTAGTGCCCGTCAAAGCACATTTTTTGTTCTGGGTTGAAGTACAATTCCCAATTTAGCAATTTCATAATTTAGTGGTTCCTGCTATATCAGAGCTATTTGAAATCTATCCCAAAAAGGGTATATAATATTGAAGGTGCACATAGGGTCATTCAGAATAACTTCACACACACCCGCTACTGTGTATTTCCAAGTCTAATTCTGTCACTAAATCCATACCGGTGACCCAGCGCCTAAATACTAGGCCTCAAATTTAATTCCCTCTAAATCTCTCGTTACCCACCGCTGTACTGTTGTTGCTGGGCAAGATATTTAGTGTCCGTCAAAGCACATTTTTTGTTCTGGGTTGAAGTACAATTCCCAATTTAGCAATTTCATAATTTAGTGGTTTCTGCTATATCAGAGCTATTTGAAATCTATCCCTAAAAGGGTATATAATATTGAAGGTGCACATAGGGTCATTCAGAATAACTTCACACACACCCGCTACTGTGTATTTCCAAGTCTAATTCTGTCACTAAACCCATACCTGTCACCCAGCGCCTAAATACTAGGCCTCAAATTTATATCCAGCTAAATCTCGTCCCTAGTGCTGTTAGCTGGGCGAAGTTATTTAGTGTCCGTCAAGCACATTTCTTGTTCTGGGTTGAAGTACAATTCCCAATTTAGCAATTTCATAATTTAGTGGTTCCTGCTATATCAGAGCTATTTGAAATCTATCCCAAAAAGGGTATATAATATTGAAGGTGCACATAGGGTCATTCAGAGTAACTTCACACACACCCGCTACTGTGTATTTCCAAGTCTAATTCTGTCACTAAATCCATACCGGTGACCCAGCGCCTAAATACTAGGCCTCAAATTTAATTCCCTCTAAATCTCTCGTTACCCACCGCTGTACTGTTGTTGCTGGGCAAGATATTTAGTGTCCGTCAAAGCACATTTTTTGTTCTGGGTTGAAGTACAATTCCCAATTTAGCAATTTCATAATTTAGTGGTTTCTGCTATATCAGAGCTATTTGAAATCTATCCCTAAAAGGGTATATAATATTGAAGGTGCACATAGGGTCATTCAGAATAACTTCACACACACCCGCTACTGTGTATTTCCAAGTCTAATTCTGTCACTAAACCCATACCTGTCACCCAGCGCCTAAATACTAGGCCTCAAATTTAAATCCCTCTAAATCTCTCGTTACCGTTGTCCTGTTGTAGCTGGGAAAGTTATTTAGTGCCCGTCAAAGCACATTTTTTGTTCTGGGTTGAAGTACAATTCCCAATTTAGCAATTTCATAATTTAGTGGTTCCTGCTATATCAGAGCTATTTGAAATCTATCCCAAAAAGGGTATATAATATTGAAGGTGCACATAGGGTCATTCAGAATAACTTCACACACACCCGCTACTGTGTATTTCCAAGTCTAATTCTGTCACTAAATCCATACCGGTGACCCAGCGCCTAAATACTAGGCCTCAAATTTAATTCCCTCTAAATCTCTCGTTACCCACCGCTGTACTGTTGTTGCTGGGCAAGATATTTAGTGTCCGTCAAAGCACATTTTTTGTTCTGGGTTGAAGTACAATTCCCAATTTAGCAATTTCATAATTTAGTGGTTTCTGCTATATCAGAGCTATTTGAAATCTATCCCTAAAAGGGTATATAATATTGAAGGTGCACATAGGGTCATTCAGAATAACTTCACACACACCCGCTACTGTGTATTTCCAAGTCTAATTCTGTCACTAAACCCATACCTGTCACCCAGCGCCTAAATACTAGGCCTCAAATTTAAATCCCTCTAAATCTCTCGTTACCGTTGTCCTGTTGTAGCTGGGAAAGTTATTTAGTGCCCGTCAAAGCACATTTTTTGTTCTGGGTTGAAGTACAATTCCCAATTTAGCAATTTCATAATTTAGTGGTTCCTGCTATATCAGAGCTATTTGAAATCTATCCCAAAAAGGGTATATAATATTGAAGGTGCACATAGGGTCATTCAGAATAACTTCACACACACCCGCTACTGTGTATTTCCAAGTCTAATTCTGTCACTAAATCCATACCGGTGACCCAGCGCCTAAATACTAGGCCTCAAATTTAATTCCCTCTAAATCTCTCGTTACCCACCGCTGTACTGTTGTTGCTGGGCAAGATATTTAGTGTCCGTCAAAGCACATTTTTTGTTCTGGGTTGAAGTACAATTCCCAATTTAGCAATTTCATAATTTAGTGGTTTCTGCTATATCAGAGCTATTTGAAATCTATCCCTAAAAGGGTATATAATATTGAAGGTGCACATAGGGTCATTCAGAATAACTTCACACACACCCGCTACTGTGTATTTCCAAGTCTAATTCTGTCACTAAATCCATACCGGTGACCCAGCGCCTAAATACTAGGCCTCAAATTTAATCCCTCTAAATCTCTCGTTACCCACCGCTGTACTGTTGTTGCTGGGCAAGATATTTAGTGTCCGTCAAAGCACATTTTTTGTTCTGGGTTGAAGTACAATTCCCAATTTAGCAATTTCATAATTTAGTGGTTTCTGCTATATCAGAGCTATTTGAAATCTATCCCTAAAAGGGTATATAATATTGAAGGTGCACATAGGGTCATTCAGAATAACTTCACACACACCCGCTACTGTGTATTTCCAAGTCTAATTCTGTCACTAAATCCATACCGGTGACCCAGCGCCTAAATACTAGGCCTCAAATTTAAATCCCTCTAAATCTCTCGTTACCACCGCTGTACTGTTGTTGCTGGGCAAGATATTTAGTGTCCGTCAAAGCACATTTTTTGTTCTGGGTTGAAGTACAATTCCCAATTTAGCAATTTCATAATTTAGTGGTTTCTGCTATATCAGAGCTATTTGAAATCTATCCCTAAAAGGGTATATAATATTGAAGGTGCACATAGGGTCATTCAGAATAACTTCACACACACCGCTTACTGTGCATTTCCAAGTCTAATTCTGTCACTAAATCCATACCGGTGACCCAGCGCCTAAATACTAGGCCTCAAATTTAATTCCCTCTAAATCTCTCGTTACCCACCGCTGTACTGTTGTTGCTGGGCAAGATATTTAGTGTCCGTCAAAGCACATTTTTTGTTCTGGGTTGAAGTACAATTCCCAATTTAGCAATTTCATAATTTAGTGGTTTCTGCTATATCAGAGCTATTTGAAATCTATCCCTAAAAGGGTATATAATATTGAAGGTGCACATAGGGTCATTCAGAATAACTTCACACACACCGCTACTGTGTATTTCCAAGTCTAATTCTGTCACTAAATCCATACCGGTGACCCAGCGCCTAAATACTAGGCCTCAAATTTAATTCCCTCTAAATCTCTCGTTACCCACCGCTGTACTGTTGTTGCTGGGCAAGATATTTAGTGTCCGTCAAAGCACATTTTTTGTTCTGGGTTGAAGTACAATTCCCAATTTAGCAATTTCATAATTTAGTGGTTTCTGCTATATCAGAGCTATTTGAAATCTATCCCTAAAAGGGTATATAATATTGAAGGTGCACATAGGGTCATTCAGAATAACTTCACACACACCGCTTACTGTGTATTTCCAAGTCTAATTCTGTCACTAAATCCATACCGGTGACCCAGCGCCTAAATACTAGGCCTCAAATTTAAATCCCTCTAAATCTCTCGTTACCCACCGCTGTACTGTTGTTGCTGGGCAAGATATTTAGTGTCCGTCAAAGCACATTTTTTGTTCTGGGTTGAAGTACAATTCCCAATTTAGCAATTTCATAATTTAGTGGTTCTGCTATATCAGAGCTATTTGAAATCTATCCCTAAAAGGGTATATAATATTGAAGGTGCACATAGGGTCATTCAGAATAACTTCACACACACCGCTACTGTGCATTTCCAAGTCTAATTCTGTCACTAAATCCATACCGGTGACCCAGCGCCTAAATACTAGGCCTCAAATTTAAATCCCTCTAAATCTCTCGTTACCCACCGCTGTACTGTTGTTGCTGGGCAAGATATTTAGTGTCCGTCAAAGCACATTTTTTGTTCTGGGTTGAAGTACAATTCCCAATTTAGCAATTTCATAATTTAGTGGTTTCTGCTATATCAGAGCTATTTGAAATCTATCCCTAAAAGGGTATATAATATTGAAGGTGCACATAGGGTCATTCAGAATAACTTCACACACACCGCTTCTGTGCATTTCCAAGTCTAATTCTGTCACTAAATCCATACCGGTGACCCAGCGCCTAAATACTAGGCCTCAAATTTAAATCCCTCTAAATCTCTCGTTACCCACCGCTGTACTGTTGTTGCTGGGCAAGATATTTAGTGTCCGTCAAAGCACATTTTTTGTTCTGGGTTGAAGTACAATTCCCAATTTAGCAATTTCATAATTTAGTGGTTTCTGCTATATCAGAGCTATTTGAAATCTATCCCTAAAAGGGTATATAATATTCAAGGTGCACATAGGGTCATTCAGAATAACTTCACACACACGCTTCTGTGCATTTCCAAGTCTAATTCTGTCACTAAATCCATACCGGTCACCCAGCGCCTAAATACTAGGCCTCAAATTTATATCCCGCTGAATTTGAATACAATACATTGGGCCAAATAATATATTTGTTGTTGTGGTGAACCATAACAATGAGAAAAACATCTAGTAAGGGACGCGGACGTGGACATGGTCGTGGTGGTGTTAGTGGACCCTCTGGTGCTGGGAGAGGACGTGGCCGTTCTGCCACATCCACACGTCCTAGTGTACCAACTACCTCAGGTCCCAGTAGCCGCCAGAATTTACAGCGATATATGGTGGGGCCCAATGCCGTTCTAAGGATGGTAAGGCCTGAGCAGGTACAGGCATTAGTCAATTGGGTGGCCGACAGTGGATCCAGCACGTTCACATTATCTCCCACCCAGTCTTCTGCAGAAAGCGCACAGATGGCGCCTGAAAACCAACCCCATCAGTCTGTCACATCACCCCCATGCATACCAGGGAAACTGTCTCAGCCTCAAGTTATGCAGCAGTCTCTTATGCTGTTTGAAGACTCCGCTGGCAGGGTTTCCCAAGGGCATCCACCTAGCCCTTCCCCAGCGGTGAAAGACATAGAATGCACTGACGCACAACCACTTATGTTTCCTGATGATGAGGACATGGGAATACCACCTCAGCATGTCTCTGATGATGACGAAACACAGGTGCCAACTGCTGCGTCTTTCTGCAGTGTGCAGACTGAACAGGAGGTCAGGGATCAAGACTGGGTGGAAGACGATGCAGGGGACGATGAGGTCCTAGACCCCACATGGAATGAAGGTCGTGCCACTGACTTTCACAGTTCGGAGGAAGAGGCAGTGGTGAGACCGAGCCAACAGCGTAGCAAAAGAGGGAGCAGTGGGCAAAAGCAGAACACCCGCCGCCAAGAGACTCCGCCTGCTACTGACCGCCGCCATCTGGGACCGAGCACCCCAAAGGCAGCTTCAAGGAGTTCCCTGGCATGGCACTTCTTCAAACAATGTGCTGACGACAAGACCCGAGTGGTTTGCACGCTGTGCCATCAGAGCCTGAAGCGAGGCATTAACGTTCTGAACCTGAGCACAACCTGCATGACCAGGCACCTGCATGCAAAGCATGAACTGCAGTGGAGTAAACACCTTAAAACCAAGGAAGTCACTCAGGCTCCCCCTGCTACCTCTTCTGCTGCTGCCGCCTCGGCCTATTCTGCTGCTGCCGCCTCGGCCTCTTCCTCCGCCTCTGGAGGAACGTTGGCACCTGCCGCCCAGCAAACAGGGGATGTACCACCAACACCACCACCACCACCTCCGTCACCAAGCGTCTCAACCATGTCACACGCCAGCGTTCAGCTCTCCATCTCACAAACATTTGATAGAAAGCGTAAATTCCCACCTAGCCACCCTCGATCCCTGGCCCTGAATGCCAGCATTTCTAAACTACTGGCCTATGAAATGCTGTCATTTAGGCTGGTGGACACAGACAGCTTCAAACAGCTCATGTCGCTTGCTGTCCCACAGTATGTTGTTCCCAGCCGGCACTACTTCTCCAAGAGAGCCGTGCCTTCCCTGCACAACCAAGTATCCGATAAAATCAAGTGTGCACTGCGCAACGCCATCTGTAGCAAGGTCCACCTAACCACAGATACGTGGACCAGTAAGCACGGCCAGGGACGCTATATCTCCCTAACTGCACACTGGGTAAATGTAGTGGCAGCTGGGCCCCAGGCGGAGAGCTGTTTGGCGCACGTCCTGCCGCCGCCAAGGATCGCAGGGCAACATTCTTTGCCTCCTGTTGCCACCTCCTCCTTCTCGGCTTCCTCCTCCTCTTCTTCCACCTGCTCATCCAGTCAGCCACACACCTTCACCACCAACTTCAGCACAGCCCGGGGTAAACGTCAGCAGGCCATTCTGAAACTCATATGTTTGGGGGACAGGCCCCACACCGCACAGGAGTTGTGGCGGGGTATTGAACAACAGACCGACGAGTGGTTGCTGCCGGTGAGCCTCAAGCCCGGCCTGGTGGTGTGTGATAATGGGCGAAATCTCGTTGCAGCTCTGGGACTAGCCAATTTGACGCACATCCCTTGCTTGGCGCATGTGCTGAATTTGGTGGTGCAGAAGTTCATTCACAACTACCCCGACATGTCAGAGCTGCTGCATAAAGTGCGGGCCGTCTGTTCGCGCTTCCGGCGTTCACATCCTGCCGCTGCTCGCCTGTCTGCGCTACAGCGTAACTTCGGCCTTCCCGCTCACCGCCTCATATGCGACGTGCCCACCAGGTGGAACTCCACCTTGCACATGCTGGACAGACTGTGCGAGCAGCAGCAGGCCATAGTGGAGTTTCAGCTGCAGCACGCACGGGTCAGTCGCACTACAGAACAGCACCACTTCACCACCAATGACTGGGCCTCCATGCGAGACCTGTGTGCCCTGTTGCGCTGTTTCGAGTACTCCACCAACATGGCCAGTGGCGATGACACCGTTATCAGCGTTACAATACCACTTCTATGTCTCCTTGAGAAAACACTTAGGGCGATGATGGAACAGGAGGTGGCCCAGGAGGAGGAGGAGGAGGATGAGGAAGAGGGGTCATTTTTAGCACTTTCAGGCCAGTCTCTTCGAAGTGACTCAGAGGGAGGTTTTTTGCAACAGCAGAGGCCAGGTACAAATGTGGCCAGCCAGGGCCCACTACTGGAGGACGAGGAGGACGAGGATGAGGAGGAGGTGGAGGAGGATGAGGATGAAGCATGGTCACAGCGGGGTGGCACCCAACGCAGCTCGGGTCCATCACTGGTGCGTGGCTGGGGGGAAAGGCAGGACGATGACGATACGCCTCCCACAGAGGACAGCTTGTCCTTACCCCTGGGCAGCCTGGCACACATGAGCGACTACATGCTGCAGTGCCTGCGCAACGACAGCAGAGTTGCCCACATTTTAACCTGTGCGGACTACTGGGTTGCCACCCTGCTGGATCCACGCTACAAAGACAATGTGCCCACCTTACTTCCTGCACTGGAGCGTGATAGGAAGATGCGCGAGTACAAGCGCACGTTGGTAGACGCGCTACTGAGAGCATTCCCAAATGTCACAGGGGAACAAGTGGAAGCCCAAGGCCAAGGCAGAGGAGGAGCAAGAGGTCGCCAAGGCAGCTGTGTCACGGCCAGCTCCTCTGAGGGCAGGGTTAGCATGGCAGAGATGTGGAAAACTTTTGTCAACACGCCACAGCTAACTGCACCACCACCTGATACGCAACGTGTTAGCAGGAGGCAACATTTCACTAACATGGTGGAACAGTACGTGTGCACACCCCTCCACGTACTGACTGATGGTTCGGCCCCATTCAACTTCTGGGTCTCTAAATTGTCCACGTGGCCAGAGCTAGCCTTTTATGCCTTGGAGGTGCTGGCCTGCCCGGCAGCCAGCGTTTTGTCTGAACGTGTATTCAGCACGGCAGGGGGCGTCATTACAGACAAACGCAGCCGCCTGTCTACAGCCAATGTGGACAAGCTGACGTTCATAAAAATGAACCAGGCATGGATCCCACAGGACCTGTCCGTCCCTTGTCCAGATTAGACATTAACTACCTCCCCATAACCATATATTATTGGACTCCAGGGCACTTCCTCATTCAATCCTATTTTTATTTTCATTTTACCATTATATTGCGATGCTACCCAAAGTTGAATGAACCTCTCCTCTGCCTGTGTGCTAGGCCTAAATATATGCCAATGGACTGTTGCAGTGGTGGCTGACATGAAGCCTGATTCTCTGCTATGACATGCAGACTAATTCTCTGCTGACATGAAGCCAGATTGTCTGTTACGGGACCTCTCTCCTCTGCCTGGGTGCTGGGCCTAAATTTATGACAATGGACTGTTGCAGTGGTGGCTGACGTGAAGCCTGATTCTCTGCTATGACATGCAGACTGATTCTCTGCTGACATGAAGCCAGATCGTCTGTTACGGGACCTCTCTGCTCTGCCTGTGTGCTAGGCCTAAATATATGCCAATGGACTGTTGCAGTGGTGGGTGACGTGAAGCCTCATTCTCTGCTATGACATGCAGACTGATTCTCTGCTGACATGAAGCCAGATTGTCTGTTACGGGACCTCTCTGCTCTGCCTGTGTGCTAGGCCTAAATATATGCCAATGGACTGTTGCAGTGGTGGGTGACGTGAAGCCTCATTCTCTGCTATGACATGCAGACTGATTCTCTGCTGTCATGAAGCCAGATTGTCTGTTACGGGACCTCTCTGCTCTGCCTGTGTGCTAGGCCTAAATATATGCCAATGGACTGTTGCAGTGGTGGGTGACGTGAAGCCTCATTCTCTGCTATGACATGCAGACTGATTCTCTGCTGACATGAAGCCAGATTGTCTGTTACGGGACCTCTCTGCTCTGCCTGTGTGCTAGGCCTAAATATATGCCAATGGACTGTTGCAGTGGTGGGTGACGTGAAGCCTCATTCTCTGCTATGACATGCAGACTGATTCTCTGCTGTCATGAAGCCAGATTGTCTGTTACGGGACCTCTCTGCCTCTGCCTGTGTGCTAGGCCTAAATATATGCCAATGGACTGTTGCAGTGGTGGGTGACGTGAAGCCTCATTCTCTGCTATGACATGCAGACTGAATTCTCTGCTGACATGAAGCCAGATTCTCTGTTACGGGACCTCTCTCCTCTGCCTGGGTGCTGGGCCTAAATATATGCCAATGGACTGTTGCAGTGGTGGCTGACGTGAAGCCTCATTCTCTGCTATGACATGCAGACTGATTCTCTGCTGACATGAAGCCAGATTCTCTGTTACGGGACCTCTCTCCTCTGCCTGTGTGTGCTGGGCCTAAATATATGCCAATGGACTGTTGCAGTGGTGGCTGACGTGAAGCCTCATTCTCTGCTATGACATGCAGACTGATTCTCTGCTGACATGAAGCCAGATTCTCTGTTACGGGACCTCTCTCCTCTGCCTGTGTGTGTGCTGGGCCTAAATATATGCCAATGGACTGTTGCAGTGGTGGCTGACGTGAAGCCTCATTCTCTGCTATGACATGCAGACTAATTCTCTGCTGACATGAAGACAGATTCTCTGTTACGGGACCTCCCTCCTCTGCCTGGGTGCTGGGCCTAAATATATGCCAATGGACTGTTGCAGTGGTGGCTGACGTGAAGCCTCATTCTCTGCTATGACATGCAGACTAATTCTCTGCTGACATGAAGACAGATTCTCTGTTACGGGACCTCTCTCCTCTGCCTGGGTGCCGGGGCCTAAATATCTGAGAATGGACTGTTCCAGTGGTGGGTGACGGGAAGCCAGATTCTCTGCTATGGAACCTCTCTCCAATTGATTTTGGTTAATTTTTATTTATTTAATTTTTATTTTAATTCATTTCCCTATCCACATTTGTTTGCAGGGGATTTACCTACATGTTGCTGCCTTTTGCAGCCCTCTAGCTCTTTCCTGGGCTGTTTTACAGCCTTTTTAGTGCCGAAAAGTTCGGGTCCCCATTGACTTCAATGGGGTTCGGGTTCGGGACGAAGTTCGGATCGGGTTCGGATCCCGAACCCGAACATTTCCGGGATGTTCGGCCGAACTTCTCGAACCCGAACATCCAGGTGTTCGCTCAACTCTAGTGCTGAATATAAACATGAATTATTATTGATAAAGCGATGCATGAGTACAAAAACTGTGCATTGACATTTGACATATGACTCTTGGTGCTTCTACATTCAATTTTAATATTATTTTATATTAACCCTTTCTACCTCTGAGGGTTTTTTTGCGGGACAAGCTGTACTTTCCAACGCCACCACTTGATATTGCATATGATGTAGGGGGAAGCGGTAAAAAATATCCAAATGGGGTGAAATAGCAAAATAAATAAGCAATTCTGCCAGTTTTATGGTTTTTTTTATTTACAACGTTCAATGTGCAATAAAACTGACCAGTAGCTTTCATTCTACAGCTCAGTATGAATCTGGTGATACCTTATACAAATAGTTTTTCTTGTGTTTTGATAAAATAATAAAAAAGTTGGAAAAAATCAGTTAAATTTTTTTCATTGCCATATTTTGCCCCCTATAAAATTTTTGGTAATTATGTGTATGGCTTTGCATGGGGGCTCATTTTTGTGGGGCGATCTGAAATGTTCATTGATATCATTCTGGGGTGTGTATGACTTTTTGATCACTTTTTATCTAATTTTCTTTTAAAACATAAAGCAGCCAAAAACTGCAAATTGGCCATTTTCACATTTTTTTTTTCCCGTTACGCTGATTTCTGCATGGGGAATATATTTTTATACTATGGATTTTTTTGCACATGGCAATACCCATGTTGTATTTTTTTTTTGTTCTTTTATTTTTATTTTGGGGAAAGGGGGCGATTTGAATGTTTATTTATTTTATTTTTTTAAACCTTTATTTAACTTTTTTTTTTTTTTACAATGTTTTATAGTTCCCATAGGGAACTATAACAAGCTATCATTAGATTGCTATTCTCATAGACCCTAATACATTAGCATTGGACTCTATGAGAAAATTTGTTAGGCAAGGGCTCCATAGGAACTCCGGCTACTCTGATCGCCACAAGGGGGAGCTGGAGCATCACTGGAAGGGGTTTAATATCCACAATATGGGTTAAATATCCACGATCGGCATAACCACCAGTTGCAGACACTAGCCGCGGGTGTCTGCTATAAGAAACAGCAGGCACCCCATGGCTATGGTGCCCGCTCTGCTAATGAGCGGGCAGCATCTTTAAAGACCCAACCAGTGCAGTACTAGTACGACACTGGTCAGGAAGGAGTTAACAATACATAATTACATGTTATATCAAGAGAGACTTATTTTATAAAACATAATAAAGTATTGTACTCAATGCCCTTGCTGTGCATCTTCAGTATAGATGTACAATACAGTAAGTGCTTCCAGACAATGTGATACAGCCATTTACATCACTGAAAGAACAGAGTTGATAGAAAACTTAGAAGATTAATGGTTTGTTATTGAAAGTATAGTCATTTGGTGCTTTAGGAGCAAGCTCAGCTTCAAGGGACAAATGATTTAATGAAACAAAAGATCTAGCTTTTTCCTCCTGTAGCTTGCACACAAAGACAGACAAGCTGATTATTTTGACATTTAGGACATAGAAAGGATAAGAAGAAACAATGCATCCTTATATTTAGTATATAATAAGTCTATTTCTATATGTTATTGACAGAAAAGTAAAACATTTCAAACTAAACTGTTATTTTGTTCATAAAAAGTAAATGCAATCATATGTAATGGAAAAACGTTTACTTGATTTCTAATTTGTTGATACAAAGGAGCAGACTATTTCAATTAGAGATAAGCAATCCTATTTGAAATGTATCAGATTTATTACGAATTGCAATAAAACTAATCTGCCAAATGAATCTGAAGCCAGGTACTAGGGACACTATAGAAACACTATAGACAGGCTCGGACTGACCCACATGGGACCAGGGGAATCCCCTAGTTGGCCCTGGAGCAAGGTGGGCCCCTAGACCACATACCCTGCAAGATGCACATGGCAACTGCACTACATATACTGTAGATATGTGTCACGGATGGTGTTGCAGAAAGCTGGAACTTACAAATAAACATCTGACTGGCTTGATCCCAAACTAAGGAGCATATGGGTGAGCCCTATAAAACTCCTAGAACTATCCCTGACTGCTATGCCCATGCAAAGGTCTTTATGGTAGATGATTGCATGTCCACGTACCTAATACTATGTGACACCTGAAAACCCTATAATAGTGAGGGGACATGACCACCGGCTCCCTGTACTTAATATGGACGGAGTCAGGGTCATCTAGAATCAAGTCAGCAAGGAAATACAAATAAAGGAAACAGACTTATCTGAGGAATCAGCAAAAGCAGCCTCCAGCAGTGAACACAATCCAGGAAGTAGTATAAACCGCAAAGTGAGGCAGTATAGGAGGGAATATAAAGGGAGACAATTAGTGTAAATAGGTGACAGCTGGGAGAAGGAAAGGAGATGACAAATTGAAACCAAAACAAAGAACGTCATGCAGGTAGAGAAGAACATCTAACAGACCTTCTCACAGAAGTGGCGGTGACATTACCCCTCCCTCTACGAGTGGACTCCGGACACTCAGAGCCCACCTCTTCTCAGGATGAGACCTATGGAAAGCCCTGATAAGACAAGTGGCCTTAATGTCCGCCACTGGGACCCACATCCTCTCTTCAGGACCATAACCCTCCCAATGAACAAGGTACTGGAGAGAACCGCGGATAATGTGAGAATCCACAATCCTAGATTACCATCAACAATCGGAAGAGGAGGGAAAGAGGAGGGTACAGTGGGTTGGATATAAGGTTTTAATAGGGACCTGTGAAAAACATTATGGATCTTCCAAGTCTGAGGAAGATCAAGACGGAAGGCAACGGGATTGATGACGGACAAGATCTTGTAAGGCCCAATAAACTTAGGACCCAACTTCCAGGAGGGAACCTTCATTTTGATATTCTTAGTAGAAAACCACACCAGATCACACACATTCAGGTCCGGACCAGGCACACATTTCTTATCCGCCACACGCTTATATCTCTCACTCATCCTCTTCAGATTACCCTGAATCTTTTGCCAAATAAATGACAAAGATGAGGAAATTCTCTCCTAATCAGGTAAACCAGAAGACCCCTCTCCAGAGAATGTCCCAAACTGCGGATGAAATCCATATGCACCAAAAAATTGAGACTTATAAGAGGACTCATGGCGACGTTTTTTTTATAGCAAACTCAGCAAGGGACAAAAAAACACCAATCCTCCTGATTCTACACCACAAATATGCTGGACCCTGATATCCATGATATACTTCCATCAAAACCGGCCATAACATACAGGAGGGGTAGATCTTTAGGTGACCGTTTTGTTCATAGTCATTACACAGCGCCCAAACAAATAGGCACTTGGCTAGATAGAAAACCCCTGGGTATGTTCCGATGCGGATCGTGTATAGCTTGCCCATACATCTACCAAACTAAAAACTTTACAAGCTACACCACCAACAAAACCTATAATATTCGGGACTTTGCAAATTGCAAAACAACTGGGGTAGTCTATCTCTGTATCTGTGTATGTAAACTTCAGTATGTCGGCAAGACAAAACGTGAACTCAGAAGAAGAATTGGAGACCACCTTGGAGACATAAGGCACAAAAGGGACACTACCATCTCTAGACATGTGCATGATCTCCATGATGGAAATCCAAAATGTCTGAAGTTCTGCGTTGTTGAGGTCATTCGTCCATCCCCCAGAGGGGGTGACCTCGACAAGAGAATCCTACAAAAAGAGTCCGAATGGACTTACCGTTTAAAAACTGTGAGCCCCTCCGGACTCAATGAAATTTTGTCATTTAGTTGCTTTATCTGAGTATGGCTCTTGAATGGCGTTACTTTATAATATTTAGTCTTATATATCATCAATTCTACCATGCTCTCATCATAAATCTCCTTGCGGTCATGGTCCAATTGATATAAAATATAGGATATTCATTTTGATAACTTGATACACCTCATTGCATTGATCAAAATTATTGTTTATCTTTTTTCGGACTATACAAATGAAGGCATCAGACCGTAATAGGTCTACTTTGTAATATCTGTATGCTAATGGAATCTTTATCAGTTGTTAGGACTTTATTAGTCATAAGTATTGACAATACAATGTTCTTTCCTGTTTCCATCTAATCTCCCACACTATCAATCCAACCCTCCTTATAATCAATTCATATATGCTTCACTTGACAACCTTTCATCTAATAACGTCCATTGACTATGTATCTTTAAATTTTAAATAGTATTTCATTCATTTTTATCTATTATTCCTTTCTACGTATGTTTATTCGCTGGTGATTCATCTTGGAGCGCATATACCATGCGCCGCAGCGTTCCGCATGTGTCATTTCCGGTGTATGTGACATACTTCCGGTTTTCATGCGGTTCATCCACGGCCTGCGTTCCACCGCCGGCCAATAGCAGCGGTTGGCGCACGCGACCAGACGCACTTCCGGTTTTGCCTGGCTGGCGGTGGAACGCACGCCGATTATCATACACACCATGAGGTAATTAATCCATCTAAAGTTTGTCCAGTTTACTTTAGCGTATATATAGAGGTGCAGTCACAGAGAGATCTCTGGACTGCATTACCCAGTTGGATTTATCAACAGAAGAGCCATTGTTGCTGAGGGCTATTGTGCCACATCTATACAATATATTTACATCTTCTTTTTTCCCCTGATGAATCCGGTCACATTTGTATTGGAGGAAACGCGTTGGGAATTTCAAATCTCTTCAATTTTTGGCTGTACAGACACTGGGAGCTATTTTTACAGGGATAGGATAATAGGGAAAGCCACCGATAAGTGGGGTCGCCTCCTCTGGAGGTGATTCTCCCGCATTCAGGCGGGAGATTTCTCCGCTTTTAGGCAGAATTATATAGTCTGATAGGGACATTTTTCTCCCCAGCCTTTGCCCTTTTTTTTCCATCCTGCAAATAGAAATATCGCTCTATTTCAAATTCTCTCAACTAAGATGCCTGTGGACCTTCCCACTACACCTGTTCTGTCGTGGCTTATTTCCATATAAGAAAATATCATCAAACCGTGAGTGGGACTCTGTTGGTCCAAATCTGAGCATATGAGATTATTTATTCATTTCAATAGAAGACTGGGCACACCACAAGATATTAAGCCACAAGATTTAATTAGTTTAAAACAGTTCAAAACATCAATTAAAATAGTAAAAAATATATAGGATAATACAAGAATAAGTAAAAGTAGTAGGAACAGGGTCAATCTATAATAATACACGTTATACAAATAGATCTATCAGTGTGCTGAGGATCCGGATAAAAGATGGTAGTAAAATCGGCTGACAGTAAGCACGACTTTAGAGGACACTCAGTCACTGATAGTAAAAATCTAAAATCCTTAACAGCCAACTGATGGCGGCACAGTAGTGGGTATCAAGGTAACTTGATCTCTTGGACCAGGGTAGATGCAAGTCCGTGTTGCCAGCTATCGGCCCTTATGCCACCTTGATAGCGTCTGCTGGATTCCCACAACACAGTAGTCAAAAACAATTCCGAGCAGTTAATAGCAATTGCTGTATAAGAATAGAATATGCGCAGCAGTCAGTGATTAGCTCATTTTTCAATGTCCTAAAAAATATTGGTTCTAGCAACGATATAACAACCAAAAGGAGATGGATAGAAGATGGCTATGCGTTCCCACCATAGAGAAATAATTATTCGTCCATAATCAAAATCAACGGCTTTGTACCTCCTTTATAGCGCCTGCAGTGAGAATGTAAAGCGTAGCTGCTAGCTGACATACGGCGGCGTCCCGCTATCTGTATGTCCCAGCAGTATCCAACTCAAAGTCGCTGAATATTATATTGGTGATACCGACCTGAGGTCGGAACGGTCTTACCCGTTTGGAGTGACCCCGGCTGCCGTGTTCAGGTGAAGATTTCCCTTTGCTTCACCAAGGATTCGTTTGCCGTATCGTGGATCAGTGCATATGAGTCCGCCGGTTTGGCTTCGGACCCGATTCAGTCCAGCTTTCCACGCGGTCTTTCAACGGATAATCGGCAGCGGTCTTCCTCTTTATGTAGTGCACTACTTTGAAAGTGATGGGGGGTCTGACCAGACGCGTTTCGGGGCTAGAGTATCCCCTTCTCCACCACTGAAGAAGGGGATACTCTAGCCCCGAAACGCGTCTGGTCAGACCCCCCATCACTTTCAAAGTAGTGCACTACATAAAGAGGAAGACCGCTGCCGATTATCCGTTGAAAGACCGCGTGGAAAGCTGGACTGAATCGGGTCCGAAGCCAAACCGGCGGACTCATATGCACTGATCCACGATACGGCAAACGAATCCTTGGTGAAGCAAAGGGAAATCTTCACCTGAACACGGCAGCCGGGGTCACTCCAAACGGGTAAGACCGTTCCGACCTCAGGTCGGTATCACCAATATAATATTCAGCGACTTTGAGTTGGATACTGCTGGGACATACAGATAGCGGGACGCCGCCGTATGTCAGCTAGCAGCTACGCTTTACATTCTCACTGCAGGCGCTATAAAGGAGGTACAAAGCCGTTGATTTTGATTATGGACGAATAATTATTTCTCTATGGTGGGAACGCATAGCCATCTTCTATCCATCTCCTTTTGGTTGTTATATCGTTGCTAGAACCAATATTTTTTAGGACATTGAAAAATGAGCTAATCACTGACTGCTGCGCATATTCTATTCTTATACAGCAATTGCTATTAACTGCTCGGAATTGTTTTTGACTACTGTGTTGTGGGAATCCAGCAGACGCTATCAAGGTGGCATAAGGGCCGATAGCTGGCAACACGGACTTGCATCTACCCTGGTCCAAGAGATCAAGTTACCTTGATACCCACTACTGTGCCGCCATCAGTTGGCTGTTAAGGATTTTAGATTTTTACTATCAGTGACTGAGTGTCCTCTAAAGTCGTGCTTACTGTCAGCCGATTTTACTACCATCTTTTATCCGGATCCTCAACACACTGATAGATCTATTTGTATAACGTGTATTATTATAGATTGACCCTGTTCCTACTACTTTTACTTATTCTTGTATTATCCTATATATTTTTTACTATTTTAATTGATGTTTTGAACTGTTTTAAACTAATTAAATCTTGTGGCTTAATATCTTGTGGTGTGCCCAGTCTTCTATTGATTTTTGTATTATTATTCTGAGTAGTGGGGTGTTACTACTCGACTGTGGGCACCCCGGTTGGTGATCACATAGACCTGTGCGTTTGACTACCTCTTATCTATTTATTCATTTGCCTCTGTGTCCTACTGTACCTAAGTCCATATTATTTCACTTGTGCAGTTATCAAAACATACACATTGTTTTTTGTGGGACTTATTTTTAAATAATAATTACTAAAAGTTATGTTTTAAGTAGGATAATTATTCAGTGACACAAACTCAGCAAGGGACAAAAAAACACCAATCCTCCTGATTCTACACCACAAAACAGCGCAGATATGTCTCCAGATTCTGATTGACGCGTTCGGTCTGACCATTCGACTGCGGGTGAAAAGCAGAAGAGAACAACAACCGAACCCAAGCGAGAACAGAAGGCCTTCCAGAAATTGGAAACAAATTGTGTGCCCCTATCAGAAACGATGTCTGAAGGAATGCCATGCAATTTAACAATGTGATCAACAAACACTTGCGCCAGTGTCTTAGCATTGGGTAACCCATGAAAGGGAATGAAATGCGCCATTTTGCTAAAACGGTCCACTACTACCAGAATCACAGTCTTCCATGAGGAACGAGGCAGATCAGTAATGAAGTCCATGGACAGATGCGTCCAAGGACGGGAAGGAATGGGTAACGGGAGGAGAGAACCCGATGGCCGTGAATGAGGGACCTTGGCACAAGCGCAGGTCTCGCAGGCTGCCACAAAACCCTCAACCGTCTTACGAAGAGCCGGCCACCAGAATCTCCGAGCAATGATATCCACTGTGGCTCTGCTCCCCGGTGTCCAGCAAGGACAGTATCGTGGTACTCCTTAAAAACCTTGTGTCGTAAAGCGAGAGGCACAAACAACCTCCCAGGGGGACAAAGATCAGGAACCTCTGCCTGGGCTGCCTGAACCTCTGCCTCCAAATCAGGATAAAGAGCAGAGACGACCACCCCTTCAGCCAAAATGGGACCCGGGTCTTCAAAGTTCCCCCCTCCCAGAAAATAACGTGACAGGGCATCCGCCTTCACATTTTTAACCCCAGGGCAGAACGTAACAACAAAATTAAACCTAGAAAAGAACAAAGACCATCTGGCCTGTCTCGGGTTCAGACGCTTTGCCGATTCCAAGTAGGCCAGATTCTTATGGTCTGTAAGCACGGTAATAGGGTGTCTGGCTCCCTCTAACCAATGGTGCCATTCCTCAAAAGCTAATTTGATGGCCAACAACTCCCTATCTCCCACATCGTAATTTCTCTCTGCAGAGGAGAGTTTCCTTGAGAAAAAGGCACACGGTCGCCATTTGGCAGGAGAGGGACCCTGAGATAAGACCGCACCCACACCCACCTCAGAAGCGTCCACCTCAACAATAAAAGGTAGAGAGACATCAGGTTGTACCAAAATGGGAGCGGAAGCAAAACTCTCTGATACTAGAAAAGGCTTTAAGCGCATCTACGGACCACAAAGAAAAATCTACCCCCTTTTTAGTCATATCAGTGAGTGGCTTAACAAGAGAGGAATAATTCAAAATTAACTTTCTGTAATAATTGGCAAAAACCAAAAACCGCATCAGTGCCTTCTGATTCTCAGGAAGCTCCCAATCAAGCACAGCGCGGACCTTCTCAGGGTCCATGCGAAAACCAGAAGCGGAGAGAAGAAAACAAAGAAATTGAATCTCCGGAACCGCAAACACACATTTTTCAAGTTTACCGTTCAATTTATTATCCCGCAGAATCAGCAAGACCTGATGTAGGTGGTCTCGATGAGTCTTGAAATCAGGAGAAAAAAGATCAAAATGTCATCCAAATACACCAGTACAAATTTCCCCATGAAATGATGAAAAATGCTGTTCACAAAATGTTGGAAGACGGCCGAAGCATTCATCAAACCAAAAGGCATAACCAAATTCTCAAAATGACCCTCAGGGGTATTGAAGGCTGTCTTCCATTTGTCCCCTTCCCTAACCCTGACTAGGTTGTATGCCCCTCTTAAATCAAACTTAGAAAAAATCTTAGCCCCAACAATCTGGTTAAACAGGTCCTGGATCAGAGGAAGCGGATATGGGTCACGAATCGTGATACGGTTCAGCTCCCTGAAATCCAGACAAGGTCTTAAAGAACCATCTTATTTCTTAACAAAAAAAAACCAAAAAAACAGCAGCAACAGTTGACTTCGAGGGTCGGATGTGTCCCTTTCTCAGGCTCTCAGAGATATACGTACGCATAGCGACTCTCAGGTTGGGAGAGATTGTATAAACGTGATTTTGGCAGTTGGGATGAGATTAATAGGGCAGTCGTACTCCAGATGCGGGGGCGACTCCTGGACACCACTCTCCGAAAACACATCCGAAAATTCAGAGAGAAAAGATGGCACAGTCTTGGTAGAAACCTCTGAAAGAAACGCAGTGAGGCAATTCTCTCTGCAAAACTCACTCCAACCATTTATTTGCCTTGCTTGCCAATCAATGGTGGGGTTATGTTTAGTGAGCCAGGGTATCCCCAACACTAGAGGAGTAGGTAATCCGCTTAAGACGAAACATGACATATCCTCAACATGAACGTCACCCACAGTCAAACGGATATTGTGAGCTATGCCCTTTAACGATCTTTGAGAATATGGAGCGGAAACCATAGCAAAAACAGGTATATCATTTTCCAAAGTGCATACCTGGAAACCATGTGTTATTGCAAATTGATTATCAATGAGATTGACAGCTGCTCCACTATCTACAAAAATCTCACAAACAATGTTCTTGCTGTCTAGCGCCACGAACTACAAGTAAATGGCAAACCTTCAATTTCCACATCAACCTTACCAATAGTAAAAAAATTGAATGTTTTTAGATGTTTTTTTTTCTTTTTGTTTTTCTTTTATTACCCTAAGAAAACTTCATGAATCTCCTAGAGGGGCAAATATTTGACAAATGATTTATACCCCCACAACAGAAGCAAACCCTCCTCTGAGAGCTGAATCATCTACTATCAGAGGCAAGCAAACCCAGCTGCATTGCACACTGAATGAGACAGCCCCAGTGTCATGGGACTGAATATGACAGGAAGGAGTAGTCTCCTCTCTCTCTCTCTAAGACGACTGTCAATACGAACAGCTAGAGACATGGCAGATTCTAACGAGGCTGGTCTCTCATGAAAAGCAAATGCATCTTTCAATCTTTCCGAAAGACCATGGCAAAATTGACTTCGGAGTGCAGCATCATTTCAACCAGTATCAGCTGCCCATCTCTGAAATTCTGAACAATATAGCTCTGCTGACTGTTTTTCCTGGCATAAAAGAGTTTAGATTCAGCCAGAGCAATACGATCCGGGTCATCATAAATCTGCCCCAGGGCTACAAAAAATTCATCCACCGATCGGAAGGGCCACGCCCCGACCGGCAGCGAAAAGGCCCAAGACTGAGCGTTCTCCCTCAGCAGCGAGATGATAATCCCCACCCTCTGCTCCTCATCACCACAGGAATGGGGAAGTAGGCAAAATGGAGTTTGCAAGCCTCTCTAAAGCGAACAAAATTCTCACTATCCCCAGAAAACGTATCCGGAAGGGAGATCTTATGCTCAGAACAAACTCCATGAACGCCAGCAGAACCGGTCACCTGAAACTGAGACACAGTTTTACGGAGATCTGCTACCTCCAGCGAAAGACCCTGCACGCGGTCAATCAAGGCTGAAACCGGATCCATGCTTAAGACGGTTATGGCAGTTTATAATGTCACGGATGGTGTTGCAGAAAAATTTAACTTATAAATAAACATCCGACTGGCTTGATCCCAAACTAAGGAGCATATGGGTGAGCCCTATAAAACCCCTAGAACTCTCCCTGACTGCTATGTCCATGCAAAGGTCTTTATGGTAGACAATTGCATGTCCACATACCTAATACTATGTGACACCTGAAAACCCTATAATAGTGAGGGGACACGACCACCGGCTCCCTGCACTTAATACGGACAGAGTCAGGGTCACCTAGAATCAAGTCAGCAAGGAAACACAAATAAAGGAAACAGACTTATCTGAGGAATCAGCAGAAGCAGCCTCCAGCAGTGAACACAATCCAGCAAGAAGTATAAACCGCAAAGTGAGGCAGTATGGGAGGGAATATAAAGGGAGACAATTAGTGTAAATAGGTGACAGCTGGGAGAAGGAAAGAAGATGACAAAGTGAAACCAAAACAAAGAACGTCATGCAGGTAGAGAAGAACATCTAACAGACCTTCTCACAGAAGTGGCAGTGACAATATGCAATGTACAGCATCCCAACCAGTCAATGTTCATATAAATAACAGGTTAGATAATGTAACAAATTAGGGTACGTTCCCACTATCTTGTAAAATCAAATTAGGTAGCACTACTGTGTCAGGTTCCCCAGATGGGTGCTCTCAGCCAACAGATTCATCCAATCTATAAATGCTAAAATATATAAAAAAGAGGCTGTGCACTCGCTATATCTGGAGTAATGGTACTTTATTTAGTAACTATAAAACCATAAAGATTTGGGGCAATAAATATATATGTGAGGATGTGTCTGGCCAGACTGAAAAGTGATATAAATGATAATAAATAATATAAATATACAATACAATTGTAGAGTTAAAATTGTGTAGGTTCTTCAGTAGAACCCGATCTGTGAGGAATTAATATGTTCTTACTGCAATATAACTTTCGATCAAATAATCACATATGCTTGTTTTTCACATGAATTTTCTTGCATTAGTACTATTGTAGCAATATTCGCAGAAAAATTTGCATACAGTTTTGTATATTTCCACGATAGTAAATGTTCGCAATTAAATTTGAATGTATTTCTACAATGTCCACCATCAAAATTTGAATGTTGTCAGAACCGTATCATTCAGTTATAATAGTTATATTGTTCGAATCGAGCTAAACAATCGATTGGACCCCCAACACAGTTGTTTTGATTAACCTCTATACAATGTATCTACTCACAAGCCAGGTCAATATGGGTGGAATCCGGTTAATTGGTCTGCGGCGTCCCGCGTGGTAGCTACACCAGGTCCCCCACTCCTGCTTACTCACGTGAGTATCGAATTTCACCAGAGGTATATAGTAAATCGAAAAACTGTTGGTTTTCTGCTGCGATGTCGAGGGTGTCTCGATTGTGATGTTCTTTATCATCCACTTTTAGCGAATGTGAATGTATCTCACTCGCGCCAGTGACTTTGTTGCGTATTTTCGGTTCTCAGGATGACACGAGCTTTAGAATCTGGTTGTGATTTTTCTACCTAGAATACTCGTTGGTGTAAATAACGGTGGTCTTTATGTTTAGCAGGATGATCCAAAACCAAAACGCGTTTTGGGGCTCTAAGTGACCCCTTCCTCAGTGTTTTTTTGTTTTTTTTTACCAGTATGCCTTCCGTTTAGTCACTGTCAGGCGATATGTCCGTTTAAAATGCCTGATCAGTTGCCGGAATTAATTCCCATTGACTTGCATTAGTGCCGGATCCGGCATTGCAAAACAACTGAAGGACGGATCCATCCTTCCTGTCTGCGCATGCGCAGACCGGGAAAACTGTGAATAAGACTGCAAGATGGATCCATCCGCATGACAAGCGGAGAGATGGATCCGTTCTTGCAATGCATTTGTAGAGGGATCTGCACCCGGAACTGTCTACAAATGCCAACAGTTGTCACACTGATCAGCGGATCCGGCAGGCAGCTCAGACGAAGAAACTGCCTGCCGGATCACACTAACGCTAGTGTGAAAGTACCCTTACCCAGATTAATATTATAGATCCATCAGGGGGCTGAGAGATCTTCAAGGTAAATAGGCAGGCCAGCCAGTATCATCTTTCATCAGGGACCTGCCCTCTCAAAGTCACTGCAGGGACCCCCATAATCATCTTGCAGTGTCTTGCTGCTGTCTGACCCAATATTTGCATGTAGTTATACAGTGGGCCCCCAGAGTGAATTTTACTGGTGGGCCCTAGGTACTCCAGTCCGATACTGACTATAGGGGCACTATAAGGAGAGAACATGGAAATATAATTGGGTTGATTTTAAAGTTCACTGTCCCAGTTGTTTCATTTCGTTTGCTGGCAAGTTCTGTATTACAGAATCCTGCAGGAAACTCTTAATTTTCTGTATGAATCATCCAGCATTTTTTTAAGTTCCTACAGTTTATAGCCAGCTTATTGATAGCATCCACATAGCATGAATTGTGCTGCAAACACTGAGTAATTGCCCCTTTTTCCCCTTAAAAATTTGTTTCTATTTATGATTTTAATTGGGCATTTTTAGTGCAGTATACCTGTGTTATTGAACGAGTTGCATGCTACTGTTACGTGTTACAGCAAACACATTTTACTTCAATAACGCCATTATTATACCCATTCAGTGTAATAGTATAGGCATTTTACCGAGATCTTTCTATTGGGCATTCGCGGGATCTCGGAATGTCGGGGACAGCAGAAGTTGCCCAGTGAAGTGAATATTGATGAGCTAGGCGGCGCTTGAAAACGACGGTTGGGGCACGTGTGTGCGCCCATGTGGAGCTGAAACGCTGCCCCTTGAGTAGAAGGAAGAGCACGATTTTGCTGTATTTATAAGGTGGACAGCGGTTATACTTATATGTTTTTAATACACATTAAAATACCTATATATATATATATATATATATATATATATATAACTAAATATGCTTATTGGGCCTGTTAGTGTGCCTTTAATATACCATCGGATATTAATATACCATCGGATATGAGTTTTCTCCAATCCGATGGTATATTTTAACTTGAAGCGTCTCCATCACCATGAGATTGGGAACGCTTCTATGTTAGAATATACCATTGGATTTGAAAACTCAGATATGACAGTATATTCTAACACAGAGGCGTTCCCATAGTGATGGGGACGATTCAAGTTAGAATATACTGAGAACTGTGGACATAACAGCCCCATGCTGCCGGGCAGCACCTGATCTCTTACAGGGGGCTATAATCTGCACAATTAACCCCTCATGCACCTGAGGGGTTAATTGTGTGGATCACAGCCCCCTGTAAGAGATCAGGTGGGGGGCCAGACCCCCCTCCCTCCTCAGTATTAAAATCATTGGTGTCCAGTGTGGCCTTCCTTCTCCCCCCCTAATTAAAGTAATTGGTTAACAACCCCCCTCCCCCCCATCATTAGTGGCAGCGGAGTGGCAGTTCCGATCGGAGTCCCAGTTCAATCGGTTACCATGGCAGCCAGGACGCTACTGCAGTCCTGGCTGCCATGGTTACTTAGCACTTTTAGCAGCATTATACTTACATGCACTGTCAGTGGCCGGCCGGCGCTCCTCCTACTGGTAAGTGACAGGTCTGTACTATAAGCAATGCGCCGCACAGACCTTTCACTTACCAGTAGGAGGAGCCACAGACAGCGCACGTAAGTATAATGCTGCTAAAAGTGCTAAGTAACCATGGCAGCCAGGACTGCAGTAGCATCCTGGCTGCCATTGTAACCGATCGGAGCCCCAGCGATTAAACTGGGACTCCGATTGGAACTGCCGCTCCGCTTCCACCAATGATGGGGGGAGGGGGGGTTGTTAACCTGTGGCCACTGCCACCAATGATTTTAATTAGGGGTGGGGGGAGAGGGGAGGCCGCACTGGACACCAATTATTTTAATAGGGAGGGGGGGCCGCACTAACCACCAATGATTTTAATAGGGTGGGGGTGGAGGGGTCACACTGGCCACCAATGGTTTTAATACTGGGGAGGGAGGGGGGTCTGGCAGGCAGCAGGGGGTTAATTGTGCGGATCACAGCCCCCTGTAAGAGATTGGGTGCTGCCAGGCAGCAGGGGGCAGTTATGTACACAGTTCTTAGTAGATTCTATCTTGAAGCGTCCCCATCACCATGGGAACGCCTCTGTGTTAGAATATACTGTCGGATCTGAGTTTTCACGATTGTGAAAACTCAGATCTGAAAAAGCTATTACTATTATTTTCCGTTATAACCATATTATAACGGAAAATAATAAAGTGAAGTTCGGGTCCCCTTTGACTTCAATGGGGTTCGGGTTCGGGTCCAAGTTCGGATCAAGTTCGGGTCCCGAACCCGAACTTTTTTTAAAGTTCGGCCAAACTCCCCGAACATCTAGGTGTTCGCTCAACTCTACTTACGACAAAATTAATTGGGACTTTACTTTTGCAACCCTCCAGAAATTTGTGCTTGCGGGTTCCATTCTTGTGGGAATACAGGCTCTATATTTATTTCCCTCGGCACGAGTTTCGGTGAATGGAGCGATGCCTATTTCCATGATGAATGGAACCTGGCAGGGTTGTCCAATGTCTCCCTTTTTATTTTTGATGGTTATGGAACCTTTCACTGAGGGGGTATGAATAAACCCTCAGATCGCGGGTATACTTGTTGGAGGTTGTCAACATAAATTGGGGTTATATGCAGATTACGCTATTTTAACCTTACTTAACCCTATCTTGTCTCTGAGAAATTCCACTTGGGAGATGACATTTTTTGGAGAAGTATCATATAAAATACATTTTGTAAAGTCCAAAATGTTACCAATCCATGGCATATAGGCTCTTAAGTCAGACATTGATCCTCCTTATCAGTTTCTTATTTTGAAATTCATTTATGCTATCCTCTCTATAATATTCCTAAAGTCAATCTATGCCCTCTGTTTTCTGCTGTTTAGGGTGAACTTAAAATGTTGGCCAATAAAGAATTTTCATAAGAAATGTGGGGGATTAGGTGTTCCTAATCTTTGGAACTATTTAACTATAATCTTGAAGCAACTTGCCATTTGGTGGTCTTTTTCAACAAGTTCAGGCTGGCCAGCGATTGAGTCCTCTCTGGTTGGCGCCCCATCTCTTCGTTTATCTTATATAATAGACTCAAATAGGCTACTTCCCATTGCCCCAACTCTAAAGGCATTAGTCTGGGCTTGGATGGCTTTTTTGAAGGGAGACTTTGGTGTTCACAAAACAAGACTTATTTCTCTGTCAATTAACATTTTACGGTTTTTAATCCCCTTTTTTCCTTTTAAATATTGAATGGAAAATGGTATTATTCTACTATCTGATCTTTTCAATGATAGGCCTTTGAATTCCTTCTCAGCCCTCCAGGACACGTATGCTATACCCTCAAATAGACTGATTATTTAGAAATACATTACTATCTTTCTAAATCACCTACGTTGCAAAAAAATGTTCCTTCTCCTATTTATAAGTGGCTCTGTGATAAAGACTAGGGTTGAGCGAACCCGAACTATAAAGTTCGGGTTCGTACCAAACTTTAGGTTTTTTGGACCCTGGACCTGAACCCAAAAATTTCCATAAAAGTTTGGGTTTGGGTTCGGTGTTCGGAGCTTTCTTGGTGCTTTTTGAAAGACTGCACAGCAGCCAATCAACAAGCGTCATACTACTTGCCCCAAGAGACCATCACAGCCATGCCTACTAATGGCATGGCTGTGATTGGCCAGAGCAGCATGTGACCCAGGCCCTATATAAGCTTGAGTCACGTAGCGCTGCAAGTCACTCTGCTGTTACAAGTTTAGGGAGAGGATGCTGCTGGACTTGTGATTTCAAGGAGAGAATCTAACAGCGATCTACAGAAATAATTGTGTGGGTGCAGGGCACAATCGTTTTACCCTGCCCTGAGGCCATTGACCCCCCAAAAAAACAACTTTTATAATTCTGTTAGGTGGGTGGCGGCGGAGGCCATTTTATGCAAGTTCAGTGCACCAGTACTGCATCTGAGCTTTTGGGACATTGCGAATCACCATTTTTGGGGGGCAAACAACAACATCTGGATCAGTCAGTGTGCAGTTTAACCACTTCAACCCCGCTAGCTAAAACCCCCTTCATGACCAGGCCACTTTTTACACTTCTGCACTACACTACTTTCACCGTTTATCGCTCGGTCATGCAACTTACCACCCAAATGAATTTTACCTCCTTTTCTTCTCACTAATAGAGCTTTCATTTGGTGGTATTTCATTGCTGCTGACATTTTTACTTTTTTGTTATTAATCGAAATTTAACGATTTTTTTGCAAAAAAATGACATTTTTCACTTTCAGCTGTAAAATTTTGCAAAAAAAAACGACATCCATATATAAATTTTTCGCTAAATTTATTGTTCTACATGTCTTTGATAAAAAAAAATGTTTGGGCAAAAAAAAAAATGGTTTGGGTAAGAGTTATAGCGTTTACAAACTATGGTACAAAAATGTGAATTTCCGCTTTTTGAAGCAGCTCTGACTTTCTGAGCACCTGTCATGTTTCCTGAGGTTCTACAATGCCCAGACAGTAGAAAACCCCCACAAATGACCCCATTTCGGAAAGTAGACACCCTAAGGTATTCGCTGATGGGCATAGTGAGTTCATAGAACTTTTTATTTTTTGTCACAAGTTAGCGGAAAATGATGATTTTTATTTTAATTTTTCTTTTTTCTTACAAAGTCTCATATTCCACTAACTTGCGACAAAAAATAAAAAATTCTAGGAACTCGCCATGCCCCTCACGGAATACCTTGGGGTGTCTTCTTTCCAAAATGGGGTCACTTGTGGGGTAGTTATACTGCCCTGGCAATTTAGGGGCCCAAATGTGTGAGAAGTACTTTGCAATCAAAATGTGTAAAAAATGGCCTGCGAAATCCGAAAGGTGCACTTTGGAATATGTGCCCCTTTGCCCACCTTGGCTGCAAAAAAGTGTCACACATCTGGTATCGCTGTACTCAGGAGAAGTTGGGGAATGTGTTTTGGGGTGTCATTTCACATATACCCATGCTGGGTGAGAGAAATATCTTGGCAAAAGACAACTTTTCCCATTTTTTTATACAAAGTTGGCATTTGACCAAGATATTTTTCTCACCCAGCATGGGTATATGTAAAATGACACCCCAAAACACATTGCCCAACTTCTCCTGAGTACGGCGATACCAGATGTGTGACACTTTTTTGCAGCCTAGATGCGCAAAGGTGCCCAAATTCCTTTTAGGAGGGCATTTGTAGACATTTGGATCCCAGACTTCTTCTCACACTTTCGGGCCCCTAAAAATCCAGGGCAGTATAAATACCCCACATGTGACCCCACTTTGGAAAGAAGACACCCCAAGGTATTCAATGAGGGGCCTGGCGAGTTCATCGAATTTTTATTTTTTTTGCATAAGTTAGCGGAAATTGATTTTTTTTTTGTTTTTTTTCTCACAAAGTCTCACTTTCCGCTAACTTAGGACAAAAATTTCAATCTTTCATGGACTCAATATGCCCCACACGGAATACCTTGGGGTGCCTTCTTTCCGAAATGGGGTCACATGTGGGGTATTTATACTGCCCTGGCTTTTTAGGGGCCCTAAAGCGTGAGAAGAAGTCTGGAATATAAATGTCTAAAAATGTTTACGCATTTGGATTCCGTGAGGGGTATGGTGAGTTCATGTGAGATTTTATTTTTTGACACAAGTTAGTGGAATATGAGACTTAGTAAGAAAAAACAAACAAAAAAAATATATATTTCCGCTAACTTGGGCCAAAAAAATGTCTGAATGGAGCCTTACAGGGGGGGTGATCAATGACAGGGGGGTGATCACCCATATAGACTTCCTGATCACCCCCCTGTCATTGATCACCCCCCTGTAAGGCTCCATTAAGACGTCCGTATGATTTTTACGGATCCATGGATACATGGATCGGATCCGCAAAACGCATGCGGACGTCTGAATGGAGCCTTACAGGGGGGTGATCAATGACAGGCGGGTGATCACCCATATAGATTCCCTGATCACCCCCCTGTCATTGATCACCCCCCTGTAAGGCTCCATTCAGACGTCCGAATGATTTTTACGGATCCATGGATACATGGATCGGATCCGCAAAACACATGCGGACGTCTGAATGGAGCCTTACAGGGGGGTGATCAATGACAGGGGGTGATCAGGGAGTGTATATGGGTGATCACCCGCCTGTCATTGATCACCCCCCTGTAAGGCTCCATTCAGACGTCCGCATGTGTTTTGCGGATCCGTTCCATGTATCTATGGATCCGTAAAAATCATACGGACGTCTGAATGGAGCCTTACAGGGGGGTGATCAATGACAGGGGGTGATCAGGGAATCTATATCGGTGATCACCCACCTGTCATTGATCACCCCCCTGTAAGGCTCTATTCAGACGTCCGTATGTGTTTTGCGGATCCGATCCATGTATCCGTGGATCCGTAAAAATCATACGGACGTCTGAACGGAGCCTGACAGGGGGGTGATCAATGACAGGGGGGTGATCAATGACAGGGGGGTGATCAGGGAGTTTATATGGGGTGATCATGGGTGATCAGGGGTTCATAAGGGGTTAATAAGTGACAGGGGGGGGTGTAGTGTAGTGTGGTGTTTGGTGCGACTTTACTGAGCTACCTGTGTCCTCAGGTGGTCGATCCAAACAAAAGGGACCACCAGAGGACCAGGTAGCAGGTATATTAGACGCTGTTATCAAAACAGCGTCTAATATACCTGTTAGGGGTTAAAAAAAATCACATCTCCAGCCTGCCAGCGAGCGATCGCCCCTGGCAGGCTGGAGATCCACTCGCTTACCTTCTGTTCCTGTGAGCGCGCGCGCCTGCATGCGCACATTCACAGGAAATCTCGGGTATCGCGAGATGACGCGCCGATGCGTCCAGGAGGAGTAAATCAACCACCTCCCGGACGCATCGGTGCGTTAGGCGGTCGGGAGGTGGTTAAGGTACAAATACACCCATCATGTTCTGTGCTTTGAAAAACACACTTTAAAAAAAAACAAAAAAAAAAAACGGTATTTTCCAGATCTGCAAGTACTAAATTCAAATTTAATATATACAGCTTTCATATTCTGTTACCCAAAAAAATACTTTTTGGGCAATCTACAACATCTGTATTAGTCTGTGTGCAATTTAAACTAGAAATACACCCATAATTTTCTGTGGTTTGAATAACACTTTTGTTTCACAAAAAACTGTATTTTCCATATCTGCAAGTGTTAAATTCAAGTTTAATATATACAGCTGTCATGTTCTGTTACCAAAAATACTTTTTTTAGAAATCTAAAACATCTGTATTAGTCAGTGTGCAATTTAAAGGGCTTCTGTCACCCCAATAAAGTGTTTGTTTTTTTTTTGGGCTAGTGAAATTAGTTATATTGTGATAAATGACAATATAATTGTGTTACTTACTTTGATCCAGCAGTTTCTGCAAAAAACGAAGTTTTATAATATGTAAATTCGGTCTCTACCAGCAAGTAGGGCGTCTACTTGCTGGTAGCTGCTGCAGAAATCCGCCCCCTCGTCGTGTTGATTGACAGGGCCAGCCGGGATCTCCTCCTCCGGCCAGCCCTGTCGGCATTTCAAAAATCGCGCGCCTGTGTGGATTCGGCGCAGGCGCTCTGAGATCAGGAGGCTCGTCTCCTCAGCACTCCCTCAGTGCGCCTGCGCCGATGACGTCTTCTATTTCGGTGATGTCATCGGCGCAGGCGCACTGAGGGAGTTCTGAGGAGACGAGCCTCCTCATCTCAGAGCGCCTGCGCCGAATCCACAAGACGAGGGGGCGGATTTCTGCAGCAGCTACCAGCAAGTAGCCGCCCTACTTGCTGGTAGAGACCGAATTTACATATATTAAAACTTCGTTTTTTGCAGAAACTGCTGGATCAAAGTAAGTAACACAATTATATTGTCATATATCGCAATATAACTAATTTCACTAGCCCAAAAAAAAAAAATCACTTTAGTGGGGTGACAGAAGCCCTTTAAGCTAGAAATACACCCATCATTTTCTGGGGTTTGAAAAACACACTTTTTTTTTTTCCCAAAAAACTGTATTTTCCAGATCTGCAAGTGTTAAATTCAAGTTTAATATATACAGCTTTCCTATTCTGTTACCAAAAAAAAGACTTTTTTGGCAGTCTACAACATCTGTCTTAGTCATTGTGCAATTTAAGCTAGAAATACACTCATCACTTTCTGGGGTTTGAAAAACACACTATTTTGACAAAAAAACACTATCTTCAGGCCTTGCAGCATCAGCACGTGTGAAATGACATGCTTATATACTGCTGTTGTTAAACAAACACTCGTTTGGGCACAAACGATTTAGTTGGCAGCCTTTGATGCAGATATCATTGTGAGATACACCCTTAATACATTTGGGTTACATTCAGAGATTTTAAATACCGCCATTTGGTGCTCCAATATTGAATAGGCCGTGTGAGATACCCCCTCTACATACAGGGGTTTGAATCCGGCATTAGAAATACAGCCATTTGAAATACAGCCATTTTGGGCAAAGAAATATTGAATTCAGGCCAACAGTGGTTCAGACCATGTGAGATACTCCCTCTACATACAGGGGTTTGATTTAGGGATTTAAAATACAGCCATATGAAATGCAGCCATTTTGGGCAAAGATATATTTACTTCAGGCCTACAGTGGTTCAGACCGTGTGAGATACTCCCTCTACATACAGGGGTTTGATTCAGGGATTTAAAATACAGCCATTTTGTGCAAAGATATATTTATTTCAGGCCTACAGTGGTTCAGGCCCTGTGAGATACCCCATCTACATACAGGGGTTTGAATCAGGCATTTGAAATACAGCCATTTGAAATACAGCCATTTTGTGCAAAGACATATTGGCTTCAGGCCTACAGTGGTTTAGGCCCTGTGAGATACCCCCTCTACATACAGTGGTTTGAATCAGGCATTTGAAATACAGCCATTTTGAGCAAATAAATACTTACTTCAGGCCAACAGTGGTTCAGGCCCTGTGAGATACTCCCTTTATATACTGTCGTTCTATTCTACTATTAATTAAACACCCATTTAGGGCAAGATCCTAAATTCGAAAAATATGAGGAGAGCGTCGAATAAGGGACGTGGCCCAGGTCGTGGTGCTGCTAGTAGAGCTCCTGTTGCAGGGAGAGGACGTGGTCGATCTGTGCCAGCTACACGCACAAGTAAAAACCCTTCCTCAGGTACGAGTAGGCAACAAAACCTGCAGCTGTATTCGGTCTGGCCTAATGCTGCTCTACGAATGGTGAGGCCTGAACAAGTACAGGCGATAGTAGATTGGGTTGCTGACAGTGGATCCAGTTCCTTCACATTGTCTCCCACCCAGTCTCCTGCTGAAAGTCCACAGTTGGCACCTGCAACAGATGTCCATCAGTCTTTCACCCAACCCCATTGCAAATCATCCAAGCAGTCTGAGCCCCAAGTCATGCAGCAGTCTCTTTTGCTTTTTGATGACTGTTAGCAGGGTTTCCCAGGGCCATCCACCTAGCCCTGCCCCAGAAGTGGAAGAGATTGAGTGCACCGATGCCCAACCACTTATCTTTCAAGATGAGTACATGGGAGGACCATCACAGCACGTCTCGGATGATGACGAAATACAGGTGGCAACTGCTGGGGCTTTCGAAAGTGTGCAGACCGACAAGGAAGGCAAGGGTGAAGACTGGGTGGAAGATGATGTGGAGGACGATGAGGTCCTCGACCCCACATGGAATCAAGGTCATGCGAGTGACCTATGTAGTTCGGAGGAAGAGGCGGTGGTCGCACAGAGCCACCAGCACAGCAGTAGAGGGAGCAGGGTGCAAAAGCAGAGCGGCCCTCCTCTAGACAGTACGCCTTCTACTGCCCACCGCAGCAAGGGACCGAGCACACCAAAGCCAGCTCCAAGGAGTTCCCTGGCGTGGCAGTTCTTCAGACAATGTGCTGACGACAAGACACGAGTGGTTTGCACACTTTGCAATCAGAGCCTGAAGCAAGGCATACATGTTCTCAACCTGAGCACAATCTGCATGACCAGGCATTTAAGTGCAAAGCACGAGCTGCAGTGGAGTAGACACCTCAAAAACCAAGAAAAGTCTCTGGCTCCTCCTGCTTCCTCTTCTTCTGCAGTCGCGGCCTCTTCCTCCACCTCTGGAGTGACAGTGCACCAGGCACCCTGCAAACAGAGGATCTGCCAGCAACACCAACACCTGGGTCACCAAGCATCTCCACAATGTCCCACGAAAGCGTTCAGCTCTCCATATCCCAAATGCTGGAGAGGAAGAGGAAGTACCCTCCTACCCACCCGCGATCCCTAGCGCTGAATGCCAGCATTTCAAAATGAGTGGCCTTTAAAATGCTGTCATTCCGTATGGTGGAGACAGATAGTTTTAAAGGCCTTATGGCAGTGGCTGTCCCATAGTACATCGTTCCCAGCCGCCACTACTTTTTAAGGCGAGCCATCCCTTCCCTGCACAACCAAGTAGGGGACAAAATCTGGTGTGCACTGTGCAACGCCATCTGTGGCAAGGTGCACCTGACGACGAATACGTGGACCAGTAAGCACGGTCAGGGCTGTTATATCTCTATAACAGTACACTGGGTAAATACAGTGGTGGCTGGGCCTGAGGCGGATAGCAGTTTGGCGCATGCCCTTCTACCACACAGGATTTCAGGGCGCTTCAGTTTGCCTCCTCTTGCTTCCTCCAGTTACTCTGCTTCCTCATCCTCTACAAGCTCCTCATCCGGTCAGCGTAACACCTTTACCACAAACTTCAGCACAGCCTGGGGTAAAAGACAGCAGGCAGTTTTAAAATGTATCTGTTTGAGGGACAAACCCCACATCGCGCAGGAGCTGTGGACGTGCCTTGAACAACAGACCGATGAGTGGTTTGTGCCAGTCAGCCTCAAGCCCGGCCCGGTAGTGTGCGATAATGGGCGAAATCTCGTAGCAGCTCTGGGACCAGCCGGTTTGACGCACATCCCTTACCTGGCACATGTGCTGAATTTGGTGGTGTATAGATTCCTTAAAAATTAGCCCGACGTGTCAGAGCTGCTGCATAAAGTGCGGGCCGTCTGTGCACGCTTTTGGCGTTCTCACCCTGCTGCTGCTCGCCTGTCAGCACTGCAGCGTAACTTCAGACTTCTCGCTCACCACCTCATATGCGACGTGCCCACAAGATGGAACTCCACTTTGCATATGCTGGCCAGACCATCACTACTTCACCACCAATGACTGGGCCTCCATGCGTGACCTGTGTTCCTTGTTGCGCTGTTTCGAGTAGTCCACCAACTTGGCCAGTGCCGATAACGCCTTTTTCAGCATTACTATCCCACTTCTATTCCTCCTTGAAAAAATGCTGCTGGCGATGATGGAAGAGGAAGTGGCACAGAAGGAGGAGGGATCATTTCATAGGGTTTCCAGCCAGTCATTCCCAAGTGGCTCCGAGGGTGGGTTCCTGCACCCACAAACCCAAGATACACAATTGTCCAGCCAGGGCACAGTTCAGGAGGATGACGAGGTGGAGGATGAGGCGGAGGATATGGAGGAGGAACCATGTTCACAGCAGGGTGTCACCCAGACCAGCTCATGGCCATCACTGGTGCATGGCTGGGGGGATACAGAGGACACAAACGATACACCTCCCACAGAGGACAGCTTTTTGTTGCGTATGGGCAGCCTGGCACACATGAGCGATTACATGCTGCAGTGTCTCCGCAACGACCGCCGAGTTGCCCACATTCTAACTTGTGCTAATTACTGTATTATTAGTAAAATATAAATTTTCGCAGATGACACTAAACTGTGTAAAGTAATTAACACTTAAGAGGACAGTATACTACTACAGAATGATCTGGATAGACTAGAGGCTTGGACAGATAAGGTTTAACACTGGAAAATGTAAAGTTATGCACATGGGGAGGAATAATGCAAATCACCCGTACATACTAAATGGTAAAACACTCGGTAACACTGACATGGAAAAGGATCTAGGAATTTTAATAAACAGCAAACTAAGCTGCAAAAAACAGTGTCAAGGCCAATAAGATAATGGGTTGCATCAAAAGGGGCAACAATGCTGTGATGAGAACATAGTCCTGCCACTTTACAAATCACTAGTCAGACAACACATTGAGTACTGTGTTCAGTTCTGGGCCCCTGTGAACAAGACAGACATAGCAGAGCTGGAGAGGGTTCAGAGCAGGGCAACTAAAGTAATAACTGGAATGGGGGGACTACAGTGCCCTGAAAGATTATAAAAATTAGGGTTAGTCACTTTAGAAAAAATACGACTGAGGGGAGATCTAATTACTATGTATAAATACACTGCCTGTCCCCCAAAAAAAAGTTGCCATAAAAAAAGCCTTTAGCTTTGATTAAGGCACGCATTTGTTGTGGCATTGTTTCGATAAGCTTCTGCAATGTCACAAGATTTATTTCCATCCAGTGTTACACTGAGATCTTGTATTGATAATGGTAGAGTCTGACTGCTGCGCAAAGCCTTCTCCAGCACATCCCAAAGATTCTCCATGGGGTTAGGTTCTGGACAATCCATGTGTGAAAATAAATGTCTCATGCTCCCTGAACCACTCTTTCACAATTTAAGCCCAATGAATCCTGGCATTGGTATCTTGAAATATGCCCATGCCATCAGGGAAGAAAAAAATCCATTGATGTAATAACCTGGTCATTCAGTATGTTCAGGTAGTCAGCTGACCTCATTCTTGAAGTACATACTGTTGCTGAACCTAGACCTATACAACTGCAGCAACCCCAGATCATAGCACTGCCCCCACAGGCTTGTACAGTAGGCACTAGGCATGATGGGTGCATCACTTCATCTGCCTCTCTTCTTACCCTGATGCTCCCATCAGTCTGGAACAGGGTAAAACTTGACTCATCAGACCACATGACCTTCTTCCATTGCTCCAGAGTCCAATCTTTATGCTCCCTAGCAAATTAAAGACCTTTTTTTCTTGTTTGCCTCACTGATTAGTGGTTTTCTTACCGCTACACAGCTGTCCCTTTCCTATATCATTGCTAGAATTAGCGAAGTTGACCAATAGGTAGCTAAAACGAAGATGCAGAATACGTCGTTATCTTCGTTTTGTGGAATATAACGAATATATTCGTCATATTCGCTAATTCTACCAAGCCATTTGAAGCCAACCATATAGTAAACCAGGTCCAAGTTGAAATCGCCATGCAATTAATATAACTCGAAGGAGTCGCATGGCAATTTCAACTTAGTAATGCTATATTCCATGCTCATGGAGCGTCCCCATCACCATGGGAATGACTCCATATACTAGAATGTACTGTCGGATTTGAGAATTACGTTGAAATCGCAATTCGATTATTTCAAGTTATAATAATCGAATTGCGATTTCAACTTAGCACTGCTATATTCGAAATATTCGCGAATTAGCGAAGTGCCGATATTCACAAAAAAATATTGATATTTGAATATTCGCGCTCAACACTATTCTTAACCCAATGTTAGTAGTTTCTGCAATCTCCTTAGATGTTTTCTCTGCTTGATGCATGCCAATGATTTGACCCTTTTCAAACAGACTAACATCTTTTCCACGACCACGAGATGTGTCTTTCGACATGGTTGTTTAAGAAATGAGAAGCAACTCATTGCACCAGTTGGGGTTAAATAACTTATTGCCAGCTGAAAGATAATCACCCATGCAGTAATTACCCAATAGGAGGCTCATAACTAATTGCTTAGTTAAATACAGGTGGCGACTTTTTTTTCCGACAGGCAGTGTATATCAGGGGTCAGTACAGATATCTCTCCCATCATCTATTTATCCCCAGGACTGTTACTGTGACAAGAAGACATCCCCTGCATCTGGAGGAAAGAAGGTTTGTACACAAACATAGAAGAGGATTCTTTACGGTAAGAGCAGTGAGACTATGGAACTCTCTGCCTGAGGAGGTGGTGATGGTGAGTACAATAAAGGAATTCAAGAGGGGCCTGGATGTATTTCTGGAGTGTAATAATATTACAGCCTATAGCTACTTGAGATGGGTTGTTGATTCAGGGATTTATTCCGATTGCCTGATTGGAGTCGGGAAGGAATTTTTTCCCCCTTAAGTTGAAAAGTGGCTTCTACCTCTCACGAGTTTTTTTGCCTTCCCCAGATCAAATTTTAGGATAACAGGCTGAACTGGATGGACAAATGTCTTTTTTAGGCCTTATAAAACTATGTTACTATGTTATTGTTTCAAACCTGCCTTTGTTATGGACTGACACACTGCCCCAACTGCTTGTGTGATGATCTGGGGACCCATTGCATGAGACCGTTGGTCACCCCTAGAAGGGACACTAAAAGCCCTGTGCAGGACATCCTGCCGTACATGTTACCATCATATCAGGGCTTCCATCCAGCATTTAATAGGGCAATGCTCAGCCACACTGCCAGGGTCTCCCAGGAATGTACTTAGCAGATAGGCCAAGGCTGTGTTACAATCAGGATACCAGAATTCTTGCAAATTGAGCATTTTTGTGACTAGCTGGCAACCTTCAAGTGTGCAGGATCTTTAAGCACAGCTATAATATCTGTGGACAAATATGAAGGGCACCATAGAGAACCTGTATGCATGTTTGCCTCAATGTCTAACTGTATCTCATCTTGTATACAGCCTAGAGGTTGCCCAACAGGGTACTAGAGCCTCCTTTCAATTGTACAGTTTTCCCCAATAAACATATCCTTTTGCTGTAAAATAGTAATCAGTAATTTGAAAAATTTGATTCAGCTAATTTGCCGAACTTCAACAAGAAACTCAATCAGGTATACCCCAATATTACAGTGGCTGAGAAAATGTATGAAGTGGCCTGCTGCAGTGAGCTGTATCATACAGCTGACATCCGGTCGCAATGACAGGGAATAGCGATCACTTCGAACGCCATCATTTAACCCCTCAGATGCCACAATCAACACATATCGTAGCATACTGTATGTTAGGTAAGGCTCCCTCTGCCTTCCAATCGAATTCCCCATAGTGAAATCACCACAGGTTTTGCACCCCTGCTATAGATGCTCCTCTGGTCCTGGCGACCAGAGAGGCCACTGCTTTTATCTATAGTGTGCAAGCACAGCCACCTCTGCTAGATTGCAGTAGTGGCCATAACACCTGGAAACGAGCAGTGTATAACACAACAAAAAAACTACTACACTTCCATAGTCAACTACATGGAAATGGAGGGACTGTAGTACTAGCAACTTAGTCAGGTGCATGTTAAGCTTCTCCGCCATTGGATGAGTGGATGCCTACTGTTGTCTTTTTGCAATCACCTCGGCGATCAACTGCTGTTGAAGCAAGTAATGAGGAGGAGGAGGAGGAGCATCAGGAGCAATAGACAACATTCAAATCAATGGGAAGGATAGATAGCTTCCTTCTGATGACGTTGACAAGCCCTGACTGCTGGAGAGGGGATTCAGGCTGATGGGATATGCTGCAGTTGCTGCATCATGCTGTAACACAAAATGAGTGGCACGTTTATTCCCATGTCACTTTTTGGTGACACTCCATGTGTTACCACAGGGAATGTCGCAGCAATACAACAAGATAAACAAAAACATATATTAGACTGCCCTTTAATACTGAGGCACAGTAATTTTATGTATGAACTAAGAAATTAACTGGGAATGTGGCAGCAGTTCAACAAGATGCACGTGGCGATATATTACACTGCACTTTAATAGATAGGATCATGGTAAGTATCTCTACATTCAAGGGTTAATATTTAAATACAACTATTTTAGAGGGAAATACTTTTAACATAATTTTAGCAACATTTTGAATTTTGGCAAGCCTGGCTATAATTCTACAGATTAACTGGGAAAGTGGCAGAAGTTCAACAAGATGCACAAGGCGATAACACTCAACCTGCACTTTCCCTCTCTAATATTCCTTTTTAAACAGTTTTCAGCAACACTGCCCCTAGTGCATAAGCACTTGTCACGTCTGTCCCTATGCTTAGCTCACAGTAAAGTGGTGGAGACCACATAGGATGAGGGTTTTATAGGGCTGTAACATCACAGGGGATGGCTACCTGCGTATTGGCTGGCTGCCCTGCATTATGGGTCATATCACGTCCCCGGGCTCCTTAATTGTACACATACAGCAGCCATTTTAGAGAAAAAAACATTTGAGGAATTTTGAAATTGTGGCAAATCAAATTTTTCTAAACTTTGGATCAAATTCCACTTTGGATGCTTCGATTCACTCAACACTAATAGTAATCCCTGACATACTCTTTATCATCATAGCATTCAAACAAATAAAGTTTTATTCAATTCCAACAACTTGGTGCATAATTTTTTATCTATGGGTGTATTTTTCTCTTGCATGTTGTAAATTAAATTACTAAAACCACTAAAATTGCTAAACTTTCAGGCATTTTTAACAAAATAATATGAATTACATTCTTTGGCCTCCTTACAGAACATCAATTATAGGAAATACTTGTCAACTGGTTTGGAACTCAATTAATCCTATTAGGTGAAATTAATTTGAATGCTAATTTAATAGGCTTTTCTGTGTTGTAAATTATCATAACAATTCCATTAGTTGTTAACAAAATAATTATTTAAAGTCTGAAAGGGTTCTTATTCATAATATACATCGCAAACCAGTCTAATCTTGGATGTGTGAGGAAATCATGCTGAAACATACATATATGCTAATATTGTATACATAAGCTATAAGATTTACAAAGTAACATTTACAACATTATATACTTGTATGCAGTGTTACATTTTGCTGGACTAGTTGGTCTTTTGGTATGATTTTGGAGCACATATGCTAGTATATTTATAATAATTTATATTTTCATCTACATGAAATTTTTTATTTTTTTTTATTTTTTGCAACACTGTATTTTTTATACAATTCCCAAATCCCTACAAAAGTAGTTAATAAATGTATGGAATAGGTTGTTACTGTTATATTGATACCCAATATATGTGTAAATATTTTTATTTTGTCACAGTATTTAATATATAATTTATTTTTACATAATAGAATGCATATACAAAAAATATTGTTAGTGTTTTATTATTAAAGACATTTTAACTATTTTATTTTTACTTTTTATTTTTTTATTGTTTATGTAAGGTTTTACTTAATAATGTACTTGCATATATGAATACTCCATACAATATGGGCAAAAACATTGGGACACAGCTCTTAATCGTGTTTTCTGAGATATTTTAACTGATGACCTATCCTCTCCATAGGTCATCAGTATCTAATCTGTATGGGTCTGACACCTAGGACCCCAATGATCAGCTGTTTGAGAAGGCACTGGCATGTTCAGTAGTGCCTTGGCCTTCGCAGAACTTTACCTTGGCAATGTGACATCAGGTTCATCGGTCACATGGCCTAGGCACAGCTCAGCACCATTGCAGTGAATGGGGCTGAATTTTGATACCAAGCACAGCCGCTATACAATGAACAGCACTGTGTTTGGTGAGCTTTGAGGAGAATGTGGCGCTACTGCAAGGACCAGTGCCTTCCTAAACAGCTGATTGGCAGGGGTCTCAAGTGTCCAGAGGATATATCTGTAGTTCATTTATCTTGATAAACACTTTAATCATTGAATTTAGGTAGTTCATTAAGTCCCTTTGCCATAGTTGTGTACACAATCAAGCCTCTAGTCATGCTGTCTGCCTTTACAAACATTTGTGAATTGGACATTTTACAGAGCTTCTACCATTACAACAATGGTGGAAGCTCCGTAGAACGCCATTGCAACAAGTCTGTGAAATAGATATTACACCATCAAATGTGAGAGGTATTATTGAAAAGGGGATGTGTTCATCACCACACCAACTCAGTCAAAATGTGTCAGACCATGTAAAGATACAGAGCATGGTCATTGATTGCTGAAGCACATAGTGCATATAAGTCAGTAACACCCTACTGACTCAATAACTGCATAGTTCAAAATCCAGACTTCCTATGACTAACATCAGCAAAAAAACTGTGTACTGGAAGCTTCATGTCATGGGTTTCCATGGCATAGCAGCTGAATGCAAGCCTTACTGGACCAAGTACAATGCCAAGCTCTGGGCTTTAGAGCAACGGAAACATGTTCTGCAGAGTGACAAATCACAATTCTCTATCTTACAATCTAACAAACGAGTCTGGTTTTGAAAAATGTCAGATGTTGCCTGCCTGATTTCATTGTGGCAACTGTAAAATTTGTGGAGGAGAAATAATGCTATGGGGTTGATTTAAAGGGGTTAAACTAGGCACCTTAGTTTCAGTGAAGGAAAATTTAATTGCTTCAGCATACCAAACATTTCAATTTCATGCATCCAACTTTGTGAGGACAGTTTGACGAAGACCCTTTTCTATTCCATCATGACTGTGCCTGAATGCACAAAGTTAAATCCATAAAAATATGGCAGGGTGAATTTAGTGTGGACGGAGTTGACTGGCCTACACAAAATCCCAACCTCAATCCAATTTAACACCATTAGGATGAACTAGATTAGAGATTGTGAGCCAGAAAGTCCTAAAGTATTATAGAAAAGGTATCAGAAGACTTTTTTTCTTTGTATAGGTCTGCATAGGTGCAGATCATTCAGGGTGTTAATTTTAATCCCTTTCCACTGCAGAAAACGCCTACAATGAACACATCAGCATTATAACTAGACTATAAAAGAATGGGAAAAACTGGTCTGGTCAGATGAATCTCATTTTATTTGACATCATCTGGCAACTGGATGTATGCATCACTTATCTGGAGACGAGATGGCACCAGTATGAGCTATGGGATGAAGCAGTAGAGACAGTGTGATGCTCTGGACAATGTTTTGATCCTTGGGTCCTGGCAATATTCTGTTACTTACTGCCTACCTGAACATTGTTCAGATAAAATACAGCCCTTTATGCAAATGTATTTCCTGATGGCAGTGATTTGGTTTGATAAAAATGACCTGGTTCAAGATGTTGATGTCACGGTCCCACCTGTGACAGGGACTAGAAGATCAAGGAGACTGGCTGCACATGATTGACAGCCTCTTAGGTTTCACCTTCCTGTGTTGTTGCTGGGGATGACCACACCTCTTGTCTCAGGTGTAGCTTAAGTGGTCATTCCTTCTCCTCTATTTAGCCTAGCCTCACCCATCAGGCTATGCTGTTGATAGTGCCTTGTTTGTGGAAGTCCTGTTGTTGGTCTCCTTTGAGTTCCTGCTCATCCTCATACTTCTGGAAGTTAAGTGTATCTTCTTTGTTGTCTATTATTTTCCCCTATCTCCTGATATTAGGCCTGAGGGGGGTCTCATATTCCTTCATCTGGGAATGAATAGGTCATCCGTGTCCTGACACTATCTGCAGGGACCTGTTAGGGTGAGATTGGGCTTAGGTTCCTATGTATGAACATTCCTACCATCAAGGTCTGTTCATACTGATAGTAGTCAGGGCTCGGTGTAGGGACTCACTAGGTGTGACCTTTTCCTTTTCCCTAGGTTCCAGGCCTAATACTTTTTCCCTTCCCTTCTATGTTCAGTGTGGAATGTATTTACCACACTGCACCATGAAAGCTAACTGGGCCTTAAAATTTCACAAATCACAATATGATCAAGCATCTCTAGTATTTGCTAGAAAAACAAGTTCTATCTAAAACTCAGCAGTGCAAGTGATCACTCGGCATGTCTGTGCCAGAAAATCCAAAATGTAAAGAAGTTCACATCATTGCAGGAATTTCTCAGTATTGAGTTAGGTGCTGTATTCACATATGTTCATTTATGATAAAGTGCACTTGAATGGGACAAAGTGGATTTGTCTTTATTGGAAGCATAAGCATAGCAACTCATCAAATGGTAGATCTGTGACAGTCAGTTGGGAGTTGGATCCCTATTAATCTAACATTCATGGTCAATTCTAAGAGTAAGTGATCAATTTTTAAAACCTGAATAACCCCTTTAAGACATATGAAGCATTGGGTGTTCCAATAAAAGAAGGGGACTTTCAATCCTCAGTAATACATGGATCATATGATAGCATATGTTAACAACTCTCCTAATTATTGATCTCTGGGTAGAACAATGCATAGAAAATTGAGCTGGTAGTGGTACTGCTAATGATAACAACTCTTGGGAACAATCAGTACAGGCTTTATTGGTAGCAAGACTTAGACTAAATATTGATCTCAGGAGTTTCAATCACAATCATTTCAAATAGGTGCTTAAAATCAAGTACATAGCAATACCATATTTATAGACAAACATTAGCAATATGATATGTTACAGTGAAGAGCTTGATAACCTAAATCTGGCTATTTTCTTTTTTTTCTTTTTAAAATCTTTTTATTGATTTTATCACAGAAATGGGGGTGAACAAACAATATTGCCGACAGGCAGATTCTGCAAAGGTATACTAGTAAGTCCGCACAGAAGGTTTACAGCTATAGGACAAAGGTACAATTTGATACATTAAAACACAGCCTGACCGACTAAGGCAGATAAAGCATACTAAAATGCATAAAACAGTCATTATTGGTAAGTTAACCATTACAACCTGTTTTCTGCTAGCCTCACTTCGTCCAATAAATCAAGGCTATGTCAAACAGTCTTTCCTGAGCTGGGACGCGCGAGACCAACATCCCTTTTTATTTAAAAAAAAACCCTTGTCCGGATGGAGCAAGGAGCCGAGCGGATAGTACCTAGGCTTCTGACAATAAGAATAATAATATCAAGTGTAGTAAAACCAGAAAGGAAGAAAATAATCAAAAGGAAACTATAAATGAAATTGGGAGAAAAAATAAATAAACTGAACAGTTAAGTAGGAAGGGGGGGGGGGGACGTGGCGGGAGGGCATTCATTTACCACCGATATGAAGGCGGAAGACTGAACCTACGGGGTGTAGTATAAAACTGGTAATCTGTGGGCTAGCTGGAGTGACCAGGCATCTCGTCGACACTGTGTAAGAAGTTGGTGTCAAGCATCTCACCAAAGGTAACGCACTGAGCTTAGGGTAATTGTGTGGTGGAACCTCATGAGTGGGGACTACAGAGAGGGAGTATCAAGTTCAGTAATCTGTTGAGTGGTGATGTAATCAGTATGATCTCTCCAGGGAGACCAGATTTTCAGGTATTTATGATGCGAGCGTGTTTCCCAGTGTGACAACTCCTCTAGTCTAGCTAAAGCTTCTACTTTACTTTTCCACTGTGATATTGACGGTGTATTAGTTGACTTCCAGTTGTGAGCGATTAGAAGTCTGGCTGCGGCCAGTAGGATGCTCAAAAGTGCTTTTTTTGGGTTATCTACGGGATGCGTTAATAGGGACAGAAGGGCAGTCTTAGGGCAAGTCGGGAGAGAAACTATACTTAGTCCCAGTATGACTCTAGTTAACTTAAAGATTTTATCCCAATATGTCTGAATATATGGGCATGCCCACCAAATGTGTAGGAAGGATCCTTTCTCTACCAAACATCTCCAGCATCTGTCAGAAGAACTGCTATACATCAGACTCAGTCTCACAGGGGTTAAGTACCACCTGGTGAGTACTTTATATGCATTTTCTTGTATTGTGACACATCTAGAAGACAGTCTGGGTGCGTTCAACAATATCTTGTTATCCTCTGCTGAGAATTTTACATTTAAGTCCCTTTCCCATTCCTTTAAGAAATATAAGGAGGGGGGGGGGATTCTAGTAATAGCAGGTTCTTAGAGACAGTGGAAATTATTTTAATAGGATAGCGAGTTTGTGAGACTAGTTTTTCAAACCAGGATAGTGATGCGTCTGATCTTATTTTCTTAATGGTGGGGCTCATAGAGTTTTTCAGACAAGCATATTGTATCTGATTTAGATTGGGTAATTGGAACTTCTTTATTACGTTTGTAACATTTAGGAAGGTGCCATCACTGTCTAAGAGTTCCTCAATAGGGAGTGTTGAGTCCCGTATTTGTGTAGGCAAAATTTTAAAGCAATCCGTATTTAGGCTGAGGCAATCCCTAATGGTCATGAGGGGGGAAGGGAAGGGCATACAACTTCTTCTTACCTCTGGGACGTTCCAGATTGACAGAGTGGTTGAAATAAATGGGTTATCCATGCTCCGGGACATGACTCTACTAGTATCAGACATCAATAGAGGCCTGATCGGGAGACCTATCAGTTTCTCCTCTAGTGGGATCCAGAGCTTGTGTTTAGGCTGTCTCAGTAGATCAATGATCCTATTTATATGAACCGCTCTGTGGTATCTTGTGATGGAAGGGAAACCTATCCCTCCTTTAACAAAAGGCAGCAATAAGATCTTGTTAGAAATTCTAGGTTTCTTGTTACCCCAAATGTAGGAAGAACAGATTCTTCTAAAAGAATTGAAAAAGCTACTGGGTAGTTTTATCGGTAAAACTTGCAGTAAGTAGGTGACTTTAGGTACTATAAGGGAGTTAAAAATATTGTGCCTGCCTAGCCAGGAAATGAAAGAGGGAGACCATGAATTTAAAGTGTCAGGAATTGTTTTGAGCAAAGGCGGAAAGTTGGCTTCATATAATTTAGCTAGGTCAGGTGTTATGTTTATGCCCAGAAACTTTACATGGGATTGTGACCACTCAAAGGGGGAATTTGTTTTAAGCTTTTTTAAGAGATTGTGCGGGAGGTTTATGTTCATAGCCTCGGACTTCGGGAGGTTTATCTTAAAATTTGCAATGAAGCCAAATTCTGTGAATACTTTAATGATAGCCGGAAATGCTCGTAGGGGATTAGATACTAGTAGCAAAAGGTCATCGGCATAGGCCGCTTGTTTAATCTCTAAGTCTCCACATACTAACCCCCTTATTTCTTTTGATTGTCTGATAAACTGTAAAAGTGGTTCTATTGTGAGAATAAATAGAATTGGAGAGAGAGGGCATCCTTGTCTGGTCCCGTTATTAATTTGAAACGGGTGAGAAAGAGTGTCATTTATCTTTAAGTTTGCACTGGGTGCGCCGTACATTGAGAAAATTGCGGAGATAAAACATTTGGGAAAACCAAACTTGGTCAGGACGTTTTTAATGAATGCCCATGCCACCCGATCAAAAGCTTTCTCTGCGTCTGTTCCCAGAACCACTAAGGGAGTCCCTGATCTCTTCGCCAAGGCTATGGTGTTGAGTACTTTGTAAGTACTGTCTTTACTTTCTCGGTTGGGTACAAACCCAGTTTGGTCGGGATGCACCAGATCTTGCAGTAATGGTTTAATCCTGTTAGCTAGAATTCTTGCATAAATCTTTATATCCAGATTCAACAAAGAAATGGGTCGATAGCTAGAGCAAAGGCTGGGATCCTTCTGTGGCTTCGGGATTAGGGTGACATGGGCATTCACCGCTTGCGGTAAAAACGCCTTACCTGAGAGGGCAGTATTAAATGAGTTGAGTAAGTGTGGCATTAGCGTGTCCTTAAAAGAGGTATAATATAACAAAGGGAGGCCGTCCGGACCCGGGGCCTTACCTTTTGCCATTTGTTTTAAGGTGGCTGAAATCTCCGAGGGAGAAATTGGAGTGCATAGCTCAGAGGCCTGCGTAGGGGACAAAGAAGGAAGTGAAAGGCTGTCCAAAAAGGTAGCAGTTCGGGCTGCCTTCTCTAGACGGGTATTTTCGGAATCTGATTTATCTATGTTATAAAGCGCCGAATAGAAATCATGGAAGGCGTTTGCAATTTCCAAATCATCTTCCACTAGTTCCTTTTTCTCATTTCGGATAATCGCGATCCTGGATTTCCTTTTACGTTGTCTTATTAGGGCTAACATAAATTTGGTAGGTTTATTACCATGGGCGAAGAACTTTTGTTTTAGGGCCAAATAAAGTTTAGCTGATTGCTTGTTCAGGAGTCCTTTTAATTCGTCTCTAGTTGCTGCCAGTTCTATTAAGTGATGATCAGAGCGGGACCGTTTGTGAGCAGTTTCTAACTCAGATAATTTATCATAGAGCTCAGCGATTTTGGCGCGTCTTAGCCTATTAATATGTGAAGCTGTGGAGATAAACTCTCCCCTAATTACGGCTTTATGTGCTTCCCAGACTATATGCGGGGATACTTCATCTGACGCGTTCACCTTAAAGTACTCTGACAACTTTCCCTTTATCTTTTCAATGACTCGTGTGTCATCTAATAAGGTCTCATTTAGCCTCCAAATAAAAGTTTTAGGACGGGTATTAGTTAGTTTCCAGGTAATGAAGATTGGGGCATGATCAGAGTGAACTATGTTGCCAATATGCGTTTGGGTACACAGGTGTATTTGTGATAAAGGCACTAGGATATAGTCAATCCTGTGGTAGGAGTTATGAGGGGCCGAGAAAAAGGTATAATCTTTTTCTTTAGGGTTGTTCGCTTTCCAAACATCTATAAGGTTACTTCTGTGTATAAGTTTCTGTATACAGTTGAGGGTTTTATAAGGTACAGAGGATTTTCCTGATGAGGTTTCAAGCAGAGGATTGAGGGTGACGTTAAAATCCCCAGCTAGGAATACTATGCCTTCCCTGAAGTCTTCAAATTTTTGCCACGTCTCTTCAAACCAGCTTTTCTGGGCCTCATTGGGTGCATAAAAATTTGCAAAGGTATATAATTGGGAGTTAATGGTACCTTTTACTAAGATAAAGCGGCCGTTCGGGTCCGTTAGTGTGTCGGTCATGCTAAAATCTAGTTGTTTATGAAAGCCTATGCTAGTACCAAGTCTGTTCGAGTGTGGGGAGGAACTATGAAACCATTGGTTGTAATATGACCTGGAAAGATTTGGGATCCTATTATTTTTAAAATGTGTCTCCTGTAGCATTATAACTTTGGATTTTTCTTTATGTAAATAGTGTAGGATCTGACCTCTCTTACATGGGTCTTTAAGCCCTTTAACATTGTATGATGCTATATGAATGTCAGCCATGATGATATTTGAGGAGAGCAAGGGGGGAACTTACGTATCGACGGATGCCTGGTTCAACTCCGTTTTCGATGCCCAGTGGAGATGGTGGTGGAGGTAAAGGTGCCAAAGAAGCGGTTTTGTAAGGGGGTGGGGAGGAGCTAAGGAATAAAGGAAAGAACGTCAAAACATAGATCAGACTCAAAATGAACAATCCTCTGCTGCAAGAGGAATCTTGGGATTTCAGTCTCCCAGTGAAGGACCAAACTAGGTCCGTACTTCCAATCCGTAATAGAAGTACTCTGCCCTGATAACAGTACAGGGCCAGCATATGAGGCATAAACAGTAAACAGTAAACACATAGGTGAGATGAAGAGGTGAGCGTTCTTATAAACTACTAAAGTAATGGTAGTTATCTTAAGCAGCCATTAGATCAAAAAGAAACATATATCAATCACTGTGAAAGTCCGAACGCTGCGAATCCAGGTCGCCAACCGCCCAGACCCGTTCTACACCCGAAACTACGGCGGGTGTGTTAACTATACCAACTCTGCATGGGTATTACTAATAGGGGTCTGTGCGGCTAGCAATCCAGTCGCCTCGTCCAGACATAGAAGTAAGGCCAAGTCCAATGGGACAAGACCCTGGAGAAACTCGGATCGTCCGCTTAATCATCTTCAGGAATGATGCGTCTGGGAGTAAGTTTCCCGTGTCTTTTCTTGGACTTCGAGGTCTTGCCAATTCCGACTAGTTCCCACGCAGAAGGCGGCAAGATGTCTTGTGGGATGGAAACATCATTAGTAGCAGACCAGTCCGGGATATCTACATCTTGTATCTCCAGTGCTTCTAGGATATCTGGGAGGTCCTTTGGTGATCTCAAAATAAATTTCTTTTCTTTCCATGTGATTAACATGCCAAATGGGAAGAGCCATCTGAAGGCGATACGTCTATGTCTGAGACGGTCCGTAAGTGGCTTCAGGGCTCGTCTCTTATTTAGAGTGGCCGGGGCAAGATCTTGAAAAAGAAGTATTGGGGCACCTTCGTAGGTGATGTTTTCACTTTCTCTGGCATTTTTCATAATAAGGTCTTTTTGTGCAAAGTTCAGTAACTTACAGATGATGTCCCTAGGAGGGTCGCCAGGTTTTGGTTTGGGGCGGAGTGCACGGTGAGCCCTTTCAATTATAATAGGATCCAGGTATTCTTCACCCAACAGGGCTTTGCAAATTTCTCTGACCGCATTAGGAATGGCCTCATTTGCGACCGACTCAGGGACGCCTCTGATGCGGATGTTGTTTCTTCTCCCTCTGTTGTCCTGGTCCTCAATGTAGTCATAGAGGTAATTTATATGATTTTGATAAGCTGAGAGGGCAGTGGAGTTCTTGTTTGTGTATTCTGCAACCGCTGTTTGAGAGGACTCTAAGGCTTCAACTCTCTGACCCATTTGTCTCATTTCCCGCTTTATTTCGGATAATTCCTCTAGGACAGGATTCAAAGCTTTAGTTAAGGCTTGAGATATGAAGGATCTGGAAATAGGTAGCTCAGAAGATGACTCAAGGGATTCTTCTTCTTCACTTTCTCCATCTGGAAGGGGAGCTAGCTGTTTCTGTGTGTTATTTTTTGAGGCGGATGAAGGGATCCCTTGGCTTGAGGTATTTTTCTTCATCATGAAACGATCCAGATCAGACTGGGAAAGAGATGGCGTTTTTGCTTGTTTCTGGGAGTCCTGTTCCGCCCCTCTGTACCTGCCCACTTTTACCATAGGTGCGATAGATCTTGCCCTTAATGCTAAATATGCTCACTACTTCATCAGGGATAAGAAAGCATTACTTTGATGAGAACATAGGTGTTCAAGGTATTAAAGAACAGGAGCAAACTGACTTATAACATGATGTGGAAAGATTCCGGGTATTCCACTAGGTCTGGTGGGTATCCAGAAATGGGGATACTGTCCCTTTAAATAGACTAGCTGGTCTGCAGGTAGAGTTACTTAGCAGATATCCAAGTCTAAGGTGGTTTCAGTGATTATAGATAACTTGCTTGAGTTCAACGGACCGTCTCTGGATCTTAGGAGAGGATCTGCAGAGGCCTGATCGCTGTGTGCCACACTGATGATGCAGCTGAGGGCCCTGGCTTCACTCCGGTCTCAGAGGTAAGTGGCTGAGGCTAAGCAGCGGATCGGAGTGGCAAGGGCAGGGGGGGGAACCTTATGTTTGATTCCGGTACCTACAGTCGGATCCCAGCTGTCCGACTCTCGCTGTCTTGGGCCGCAAAATGGCGCCGCTATGTGCCGGTAGTATCGGGCGTTAGACCCCGCCGGTCGGAGTGTGGTGCTGAAGCCGCTCACCAGCCCTCAGAGGAGATGTTATCTCGGCGATGGTCTCAATGGTCGAGCCGCAACTGTCACCGGAGGAATCGCTGGGGTCTTCCGATCCACGGGGCAGTGAGGAAATCTAGCCGCCGGATGTAGCACGCCACTAGGCCGCGACTGTATCTCCGGTCCCAGACGGATCAGCGGCTTGGGAGAGGTCTCAAAATGAAGGTGGCGGTGTCCACAATTCACAAGGTGTGGATAGGGGGCTTTTCAGACCTAGAAAGAATGTGGATGGTCTGAGATTGTAGGATGCTCAGCAGAGCGGTGTGGAGAGATGTCCTCTTCCTTGCTCGGCTGGCCACGCCCCTCCTAAATCTGGCTATTTTATAGCTTTCTACAAGTGTTGAACAAACCCGTGGAAGTTTATATTAAAACAGAATGCTAAATAAAATGTCTATTGAGGGATAAAAAAAATAATAATCACCTCATCCACTTGATCACACAGCTGGTATCTCCTTTTCTTCAGGACCTGCAAAAGGACCTGTGGTGACGTCACTGCGCTCACTACGTGGTGAGCGCGGTGACGTCACCGCACGCCCTGATGAATGAAGATAGAAGATGCTTCTATCTTCATTTAGCAGGACCACCACAGGTCCTTTTGCAGGTCCTGAATAAAAGAAGATACCGGCTGCGCGATCAAGTGGATGAGGTGAGTTTTATTTTAACCCCTCAATAGACATTTTATTTAGCATTGTGTTTTAAGAATGCTATTAGTTTCCCATGTTATTTATAACCATGTTATAACTGAAAATAATAAAATCACTCGAACACCGAACTTCAGTGAAAAAGTCCAGGTTCAGGTCCGGGTATCCGAACTCGCAAAGTTCGGTACAAACCCAAACTTTGCAGTTCGAGTACGCTCAACTCTACTTGCTACCTTTGTCACAAGTAAAATCAGCTAGATATATCCAACTCAACTGTGCTATTTTTATGAAGTGGAAGCATCTAGGAGAAACAATAGTTCAGCCACAAAAGCTGAAGTGCATAGCATTTAAAACTGCCTCTGGAATTAGTGGTGACATTAACAAAGACTTTGAGTTTTAAAGCTCAAGTAGCTGCACACAAGTCTAACATCACCCGGAACAATACCAAGCATTGAATGGAGTGTTGTAAAGCATGTTACCGCTAGACTCTTGAGTAGCAGAAAAAGGTTATTTGGAGCAGTTTCACCATCTGGCAGTTTGATTGATTAACCTGGGTTTGGAGGTTGCCTCTAGAACACTATCTACTGGAATGCACAGCACATACTGTAAAATTGGATGGAGAAGGGATAATGGCAATTTTTTAAGGTCTGAGTTTGGACAATGGCATTTTAGACAATTGTATGTTTCATTGGGACAATAGTTTGAGGACTATACTTTTCTATTTATTAGTGTCTATGTGCACAAAGCAAGGTTTATAAAGATATGGTTTAATTAGATTATCGTGGAAGAACTCAGGTGGCCTGCACAAAACCTTGATCATACCCACATCAAACAGCTTTGGGATAAACTAAAATGTTGATTGTGAACCGGACCTACTCTTTCACCATCCAACAGTGTCTTACATCACAAATGCTCTTTTGGCTTACTCCAAAATTTTGTAGTAGACTTTCCTGGAAAGTGGCCTCTGCATCACAAATACTACTCTCATAATGGGGCTTAACAAAAATAAGATGATTAAAGTTTATAGATGAAAAAAATATATATACATAATATTGTGAAAGTTGTTGTCACAAACTTACCTGTCTAGGCTCCAGCGCTGCGGTATCTGGCTTCGGTGTTTTCATGTTGGGTGAGACGCGCTGCCAGGCCATGCCCCCTAGGGACACAGTTGTGTCATAGCAGAGAATTAGGCTTTATGTCATAGCAGAAAATCAGGCTTCATGTCCACCACCACTGGAACAGGCCACTGTCAGATATTTTTAGGCCCCGGCACCCAGACAGAGGAGAGAGGTCCCATAGTAGAGAATCAGGCTTCATGTCATAGCAGAGAATCATGCTTCATGTCACCCACCATTGGAACAGGCCATTGTCAGATAATTAGGCCCCGGCACCCAGACAGAAGAGAGAGGTCCCATAGCAGAGAATCAGGCTTCATGTCATAGCAGAGAATCAGGCTTCATGTCATAGCAGAGAATCAGGCTTCATGTCACCCACCACTGGAACGGGCCACTGTCAGATATTTTTAGGCCCCGACACCCAGACAGAGGAGAGAGGTCCCATAGCAGAGAACCAGGCTTCATGTCATAGCAGAGAATCAGGCTTCATGTTATAGCAGAAAATCAGGCTTCATGTCCACCACCACTGGAACAGGCCACTGTCAGATATTTTTAGGCCCCGGCACCCAGACAGAGGAGAGAGGTCCCATAGTAGAGAATCAGGCTTCATGTCATAGCAGAGAATCAGGCTTCATGTCACCCAACACTGGAACAGGACACTGTCAGATATTTTTAGTCCCCGGCACCCAGACAGAGGAGAGAGGTCCCATAGCAGAGAATCAGGCTTCATGTCATAGCAGAGAATCAGGCTTCACGTCACCCACCATTGGAACAGGCCATTGTCAGATATTTAGGCCCCGGCACCCAGACAGAGGAGAGAGGTCCCATAGCAGAGAATCAGGCTTCATGTCATAGCAGAGAATCAGGCTTCACGTCACCCACCATTGGAACAGGCCATTGTCAGATATTTAGGCCCCGGCACCCAGACAGAAGAGAGAGGTCCCATAGCAGAGAATCAGGCTTCATGTCATAGCAGAGAATCAGGCTTCACGTCACCCACCATTGGAACAGGCCATTGTCATATATTTAGGCCCCGGCACCCAGACAGAGGAGAGAGGTCCCACAGCAGAGAATCAGGCTTCATGTCATAGCAGAGAATCAGGCTTCACGTCACCCACCACTGGAACAGGCAATTGTCAGATATTTAGGCCCCGGCACCCAGACACAGGAGAGAGGTCCCATAGCAGAGAACCAGGCTTCATGTCATAGCAGAGAATCAGGCTTCATGTCATAGCAGAAAATCAGACTTCATGTCCACCACCACTGGAACAGGCCACTGTCAGATATTTTTAGGCCCCGGCACCCAGACAGAGGAGAGAGGTCCCATAGCAGAGAATCTGGCTTCATGTCATAGCAGAGAATCAGGCTTCACGTCACCCACCATTGGAACAGGCCATTGTCAGATATTTAGGCCCCGGCACCCAGACAGAAGAGAGAGGTCCCATAGCAGAGAATCAGGCTTCATGTCATAGCAGAGAATCAGGCTTCATGTCATAGCAGAGAATCAGGCTTCATGTCACCCACCACTGGAACGGGCCACTGTCAGATATTTTTAGGCCCCGACACCCAGACAGAGGAGAGAGGTCCCATAGCAGAGAACCAGGCTTCATGTCATAGCAGAGAATCAGGCTTCATGTTATAGCAGAAAATCAGGCTTCATGTCCACCACCACTGGAACAGGTCACTGTCAGATATTTTTAGGCCCCGGCACCCAGACAGAGGAGAGAGGTCCCATAGTAGAGAATCAGGCTTTATGTCATAGCAGAGAATCATGCTTCATGTCACCCAACACTGGAACAGGCCACTGTCAGATATTTTTAGTCCCCGGGACCCAGACAGAGGAGAGAGGTCCCATAGCAGAGAATCAGGCTTCATGTCATAGCAGAGAATCAGGCTTCACGTCACCCACCATTGGAACAGGCCATTGTCAGATATTTAGGCCCCGGCACCCAGACAGAGGAGAGAGGTCGCATAGCAGAGAATCAGGCTTCATGTCATAGCAGAGAATCAGGCTTCACGTCACCCACCATTAGAAAAGGCCATTGTCAGATATTTAGGCCCCGGCACCCAGACAGAAGAGAGAGGTCCCATAGCAGAGAATCAGGCTTCATGTCATAGCAGAGAATCAGGCTTCACGTCACCCACCATTGGAACAGGCCATTGTCAGATATTTAGGCCCCGGCACCCAGACAGAGGAGAGAGGTCCCACAGCAGAGAATCAGGCTTCATGTCATAGCAGAGAATCAGGCTTCACGTCACCCACCATTGGAACAGGCCATTGTCAGATATTTAGGCCCCGGCACCCAGACAGAAGAGAGAGGTCTCATAGCAGAGAATCAGGCTTCATGTCATAGCAGAGAATCAGGCTTCATGTCATAGCAGAGAATCAGGCTTCATGTCACCCACCACTGGAACAGGCCACTGTCAGACATTTTTAGGCCCCGGCACCCAGACAGAGGAGAGAGGTCCCATAGCAGAGAATCAGGCTTCATGTCATAGCAGAGAATCATGCTTCATGTCACCCAACACTGGAACAGGCCACTGTCAGATATTTTTAGTCCCCGTCACCCAGGCAGAGGAGAGAGGTCCCATAGCAGAGAATCTGGCTTCAAGTCATAGCAGAGAATCAGGCTTCATGTCACCCAGTGAAGTGGTGCTGTTCAGCAGTGCGATTGACCCGTGCGTGCTGCAGTTAAAACTCCACTATGGCCTGCTGCTGCTCGCACAGTCTGTCCAGCATGTGCAAGGTGGTGTTCCACCTGGTGGGCACGTCGCATATGAGGCGGTGAGCGGGAAGGCCGAAGTTACACTGTAGCCCAGACAGGCGAGCAGCGGCAGGATGTGAACGCCGGAAGCGCGCACAGACGGCCCGCACTTTATGCAGCAGCTCTGACATGTCGAGGTAGTTGTGAACCACCAAATTCAGCACATGCGCCAGGCAAGGGATGTGCGTCAAACCGGCTAGTCCCAGAGCTGCAACGAGATTTTGACTATTATTGCACACCACCAGGCCGGGCTTGAGGCTCACCGGCAGCAACCACTCGTCGGTCTTTTGTTCTATACCCCACCACAACTCCTGTGCGGTGTGGGGCCTGTCCCCCAAACATATGAGTTTCAGAATGGCCTGCTGACGTTTACCCCTGGCTGTGCTGAAGTTGGTAGTGAAGGTGTGTGGCTGACTGGATGAGCAGGTGGAAGGAGAGAAGGAGGAAGCCGAGTAGGAGGAGGTGGCAACAGGAGAGGCAAAGAATGTTGCCCTGCGATCCTTGGCGGCGGAAGGACGTGCCCCAAACAGCTCTCCGCCTGGGGCCCAGTTGCCACTACATTTACCCAGTGTGCAGTTAGGGAGATATAGCGTCCCTGGCCTTGCTTACTGGTCCACGTATCTGTGGTTAGGTGGACCTTGCCACAGATTGCGTTGCGCAGTGCACACTTGATTTTATCGGATACTTGGTTGTGCAGGGAAGGCATGGCTCTCTTGGAGAAATATTGGCGGCTGGGAACAACATACTGTGGGACAGCAAGCGACATGAGCTGTTTGAAGCTGTCTGTGTCCACCAGCCTGAATGACAGCATTTCATAGGCCAGTAGTTTAGAAATGCTGGCATTCAGGGCGAGGGTGGCTAGGTGGGAATTTACGCTTTCTCTCAAATGTTTGTGAGATGGAGAGCTGAACGCTGCCGTGTGACATGGTTGAGATGCCTGGTGACGGAGGTGGTGGTGTTGGTGGTACATCCTCTGCTGCTGGGCGGCAGGTGCCAACGTTCCTCCAGAGGCGGAGGAAGAGGCCGAGGCGGCAGCAGCAGAAGAGGTAGCAGGGGGAGCCTGAGTGAGTTCCTGGTTTTTAAGGTGTTTTCTCCACTGCAGTTCATTCTTTGCATGCAGGTGCCTGGTCATGCAGGTTGTGCTAAGGTTCAGAACGTTAATGCCTCGCTTCAGGCTCTGATGGCACAGCGTGCAAACCACTCTGGTCTTGTCGTCAGCACATTGTTTGAAGAACTGCCACGCCAGGGAACTCCTTGAAGCTGCCTTTTGGGTGCTCGGTCCCAGATGGCGGTGGCCAGTAGCAGATGGACTTTCTTGGCGGCGGGTGTTCTGCTTTTGCCCACTGCTCCCTCTTTTGCTACGCTGTTGGCTCGGTCTCAGTACTGCCTCTTCCTCCATACTCTGAAAGTCAGTGGCACGACCTTCATTCCATGTGGGGTCTAGGACCTCATCGTCCCCTGCATCGTCTTCCACCCAGTCTTCCTCCCTGACCTCCTGTTCAGTCAGCACACTGCAGAAAGACGCAGCAGTTGGCACCTGTGTTTCGTCATCATCAGAGACGTGCTGAGGTGGTATTCCCATGTCCTCATCATCAGGAAACATAAGTGGTTGTGCGTCAGAGCATACTATGTCTTCCACCGCTGGGGAAGGGCTAGGTGGATGCCTTCGGGAAACCCTGCCAGCAGAGTCTTCAAACAGCATAAGAGACTGCTGCATAACTTGAGGCTCAGACAGTTTCCCTGATATGCATGGGGGTGATGTGACAGACTGATGGGCTTGGTTTACAGGCACCATCTGTGCGCTTTCTGCAGAAGACTGGGTGAGAGATAATGTGAACGTGCTGGATCCACTGTCGGCCACCCAATTGACTAATGCCTGTACCTGCTCAGGGCTTACCATCCTTAGAACGGCATTGGGCCCCACCAAATATCGCCGTGAATTCTGGCGGCTACTGGGACCTGAGGTAGTTGTTTCACTAGGATGTGTGGCTATGGCAGAACGGCCACGCCCTCTCCCAGCACCAGAGGGTCCACTAACACCACCACGACCATGTCCGTGTCCGCGTCGCTTACTAGATGTTTTCCTCATTGTTACCGTTCACCACAATAAGAAAAAAATGATTTGGCCCAATGTATTGAATTCAAATTCAGGCCTTTTTTTACAGGCACCTAACACTTTCGCGCCGAATGACAGGTATACGTTTACGGACAGAATTAGTCTTGGAAATGCATGGTAGCGTGTGAAGTTATTGAGGATGACCCTATCCGCACCTTCAATATAATATACCCTTTTATGGATAGATTTAAACTTGGCCTGATACAGCAGAAACCACTGATTTAGGAAATTGCTAAGTTGGGAATTGTATTTCAACCCAGAACCAAAATATATCCTTTGCCAGACAGCAGATAGTATTACAATTGGCTAGCAACAGCTGAAACACCAGATTTAGGGTACTGCTATTTTGGCAATTGTATTTCACCCCTCAGTAAAATAGCAAGCACAGCCAAGCACCTGATGTAGGATATAGCAAAAAAAAAAAAAAAAAAAAAACACTATTGATGGTTGAATGTATTTGGTGGCAGCTTGTGCTGGTTCACCACAAGACACAAAATGGCCGCCGATCACCCCAGAAAAAAGTGACAGAAAAACGCTCTGGGCAGCCTAAAAAAAGTGAGCATTTAAATAGCAGAGGTTGAATGATTCACAGCTGTAGATCGATCATTTCATCAAGTGTTTTGGAAGAGTAAATCCCTGCCTAATCTCGCCCTAACAGCAGCAGCTGCATCCTGTCCCTACACTGATCAGAGCAGAGTGATGTGCGGCGCTACGTGACTCCAGCTTAAATAGAGGCTGGGTCACATGCTGCACTGGCCAATCACAGCCATGCCAATAGTAGGCATGACTGTGATGGCCTCTTGGGGCAAGTAGTATGACACTTGTTGATTGGCTGCTTTGCAGACTTTCAAAAAGCGCCAAGAAAGCGCCGAACACCGAACCCAAACTTTTACGAAAATGTTCGGGTCCGTGTCACGAACACCCCAAAATTCGGTACGAACTCGAACTATACAGTTCGGGTTCGCTCATCTCTACTTTTGGATTGTTCATATAATTGACCTCGGATTGCTTTTGACTAGAGTTGAGCGAACACCTGGATGTTCGGGTTCGAGAAGTTCGGCCGAACTTCCCGGAAATGTTCGGGTTCGGGATCCGAACCCGATCCGAACTTCGTCCCGAACCCGAACCCCATTGAAGTCAATGGGGACCCGAACTTTTCGGTACTAAAAAGGCTGTAAAACAGCCCAGGAAAGGGCTAGAGGGCTGCAAAGGGCAGCAACATGTAGGCAAATCCCCTGCAAACAAATGTGGATAGGGAAATTAATTAAAATAAAAATTAAATAAATAAAAATTAACCAAAATCAATTGGAGAGAGGTCCCATAGCAGAGAATCTGGCTTCACGTCACCCACCACTGGAACAGTCTATTCTCAGATATTTAGGCCCCGGCACCCAGGCAGAGGAGAGAGGTTCCGTAACAGAGAATCTGTCTTCATGTCAGCAGAGAATCAGTCTGCATGTCATAGCAGAGAATCAGGCTTCACGTCAGCCACCACTGCAACAGTCCATTGTCAGATATTTAGGTCCAGCACCCAGGCAGAGGAGAGAGGTCCCGTAACAGACAATCTGGCTTCATGTCAGCAGAGAATCAGTCTTCATATCATAGCAGAGAATCAGGCTTCACGTCACCCACCACTGTAAAAGTCAATTTTCATAAATTTAGGCCCAGCACCCAGGCAGAGGAGAGAGGTCCCGTAACAGACAATCTGGCTTCATGTCAGCAGAGAATCAGTCTTCATATCATAGCAGAGAATCAGGCTTCACGTCACCCACCACTGTAAGAGTCCATTTTCATAAATTTAGGCCCAGCACCCAGGCAGAGGAGAGAGGTCCCGTAACAGACAATCTGGCTTCAAGTCAGCAGAGAATCAGTCTTCATGTCATAGCAGAGAATCAGGCTTCACGTCAGCCACCAGTGCAACAGTCCATTGGCATATATTTAGGCCCAGCACCCAGGCAGAGGAGAGAGGTCCCGTAACAGAGAAACTGGCTTCATGTCAGCAGAGAATTAGTCTGCATGTCATAGCAGAGAATCAGGCTTCACGTCAGCCACCAATGCAACAGTCCATTGTCAGATATTTAGGCCCAGCACCCAGGCAGAGGAGAGAGGTCCCGTAACAGAGGATCTGGCTTCATGTCAGCAGAGAATCAGTCTGCATGTCATAGCAGAAAATCAGGCTTCACGTCAGCCACCACTGCAACAGTCCATTGTCAGATATTTAGGCCCAGCACCCAGGCAGAGGAGAGAGGTCCCGTAACAGACAATCTGGCTTCATGTCAGCAGAGAATCAGTCTTCATATCATAGCAGAGAATCAGGCTTCACGTCACCCACCACTGTAAGAGTCCATTTTCATAAATTTAGCCCCAGCACCCAGGCAGAGGAGAGAGGTCCCGTAACAGACAATCTGGCTTCATGTCAGCAGAGAATCAGTCTTCATGTCATAGCAGAGAATCAGGCTTCACGTCAGCCACCACTGTAACAGTCCATTGTCATAAATTTAGGCCCAGCACCCAGGCAGAGGAGAGAGGTCCCGTAACAGACAATCTGGCTTCATGTCAGCAGAGAATCAGTCTTCATATCATAGCAGAGAATCAGGCTTCACGTCACCCACCACTGTAACAGTCCATTTTCATAAATTTAGACCCAGCACCCAGGCAGAGGAGAGAGGTCCCGTAACAGACAATCTGGCTTCATGTCAGCAGAGAAACAGTCTTCATGTCATAGCAGAGAATCAGGCTTCACGTCAGCCACCACTGCAACAGTCCATTGGCATATATTTAGGCCCAGCACCCAGGTAGAGGAGAGAGGTCCCGTAACAGACAATCTGGCTTCATGTCAGCAGAGAATCAGTCTTCATATCATAGCAGAGAATCAGGCTTCACGTCACCCACCACTGCAACAGTCCATTTTCATAAATTTAGCCCAGCACCCAGGCAGAGGAGAGAGGTCCCGTAACAGAGGATCTGGCTTCATGTCAGCAGAGAATCAGTCTGCATGTCATAGCAGAGAATCAGGCTTCACGTCACCCAACATTGGAACAGTCCATTGGCATATATTTAGGCCCCGGCACCCAGACAGAGTAGAGGTTCATTCAACTTTGGGTAGCCTCGCAATATAATGGTAAAATGAAAATAAAAATAGGATTGAATGAGGAAGTGCCCTGGAGTCCAATAATATATGGTTAAGGGGAGGTAGTTAATGTCTAATCTGGACAAGGGACGGACAGGTCCTGTGGGATCCATGCCTGGTTCATTTTTATGAACGTCAGCTTGTCCACATTGGCTGTAGACAGGCAGCTGCGTTTGTCTGTAATGACGCCCCCTGCCGTGCTGAATACACGTTCAGACAAAACGCTCGCCGCTGGGCAGGCCAGCACCTCCAAGGCATAAAAGGCTAGCTCTGGCCACGTGGACAATTTAGAGACCCAGAAGTTGAATGGGGCCGAACCATCAGTCAGTACGTGGAGGGATGAGCACAAGTACTGTTCCACCATGTTAGTGAAATGTTGCCTCCGGCTTCCACTTGTTCCCCTGAGACATTTGGGAATGCTCTCAGTAGCGCGTCTACCAACGTGCGCTTGTACTCGCGCATCTTCCTATCACGCTCCAGTGCAGGAAGTAAGGTGGGCACATTGTCTTTGTAGCGTGGATCCAGCAGGGTGGCAACCCAGTAGTCCGCACACGTTAAAATGTGGGCAACTCTGCTGTCGTTGCGCAGGCACTGCAGCATGTAGTCGCTCATGTGTGCCAGGCTGCCCAGGGGTAAGGACAAGCTGTCCTCTTTGGGAGGCGTATCGTCATCGTCCTGCCTTTCCCCCCAGCCACGCACCAGTGATGGGCCCGAGCTGCGTTGAGTGCCACCCCGCTGTGACCATGCTTCATCCTCATCCTCCTCCACCTCCTCCTCATCCTCGTCCTCCTCGTCCTCCAGTAGTGGACCCTGGCTGGCCACATTTGTACCTGGCCTCTGCTGTTGCAAAAAACCTCCCTCTGAGTCACTTCGAAGAGACTGGCCTGAAAGTGCTAAAAATGACCCCTCTTCCTCCTCCTCCTCCTCCTGGGCCACCTCCTCTTCCATCATCGCCCTAAGTGTTTTCTCAAGGAGACATAGAAGTGGTATTGTAACGCTGATAACGGCGTCATCGCCACTGGCCATGTTGGTGGAGTACTCGAAACAGCGCAACAGGGCACACAGGTCTCGCACGGAGGCCCAGTCATTGGTGGTGAAGTGGTGCTGTTCCGCAGTGCGACTGACCCGTGCGTGCTGCAGCTGAAACTCCACTATGGCCTGCTGCTGCTCGCACAGTCTGTCCAGCATGTGCAAGGTGGAGTTCCACCTGGTGGGCACGTCGCATATGAGGCGGTGAGCGGGAAGGCCGAAGTTACGCTGTAGCGCAGACAGGCGAGCAGCGGCAGGATGTGAACACCGGAAGCGCGAACAGACGGCCCGCACTTTATGCAGCAGCTCTGACATGTCGGGGTAGTTGTGAATGAACTTCTGCACCACCAAATTCAGCACATGCGCCAGGCAAGGGATGTGCGTCAAACCGGCTAGTCCCAGAGCTGCAACGAGATTTCGCCCATTATCGCACACCACCAGGCCGGGCTTGAGGCTCACCGGCAGCAACCACTCGTCGGTCTGTTGTTCTATACCCCGCCACAACTCCTGTGCGGTGTGGGGCCTGTCCCCCAAACATATGAGTTTCAGAATGGCCTGCTGACGTTTACCCCGGGCTGTGCTGAAGTTGGTGGTGAAGGTGTGTGGCTGACTGGATGAGCAGGTGGAAGAAGAGGAGGAGGAAGCCGAGAAGGAGGAGGTGGCAACAGGAGGCAAAGAATGTTGCCCTGCGATCCTTGGCGGCGGAAGGACGTGCGCCAAACAGCTCTCCGCCTGGGGCCCAGCTGCCACTACATTTACCCAGTGTGCAGTTAGGGAGATATAGCGTCCCTGGCCGTGCTTACTGGTCCACGTATCTGTGGTTAGGTGGACCTTGCTACAGATGGCGTTGCGCAGTGCACACTTGATTTTATCGGATACTTGGTTGTGCAGGGAAGGCACGGCTGGGAACAACATACTGTGGGACAGCAAGCGACATGAGCTGTTTGAAGCTGTCTGTGTCCACCAGCCTAAATGACAGCATTTCATAGGCCAGTAGTTTAGAAATGCTGGCATTCAGGGCCAGGGATCGAGGGTGGCTAGGTGGGAATTTACGCTTTCTCTCAAATGTTTGTGAGATGGAGAGCTGAACGCTGCCGTGTGACATGGTTGAGACGCTTGGTGACGGAGGTGGTGGTGGTGTTGGTGGTAGATCCCCTGTTTGCTGGGCGGCAGGTGCCAACGTTCCTCCAGAGGCGGAGGAAGAGGCCGAGGCGGCAGCAGCAGAAGAGGCCGAGGCGGCAGCAGCAGAAGAGGTAGCAGGGGGAGCCTGAGTGACTTCCTTGGTTTTAAGGTGTTTACTCCACTGCAGTTCATGCTTTGCATGCAGGTGCCTGGTCATGCAGGTTGTGCTCAGGTTCAGAACGTTAATGCCTCGCTTCAGGCTCTGATGGCACAGCGTGCAAACCACTCGGGTCTTGTCATCAGCACATTGTTTGAAGAAGTGTCATGCCAGGGAACTCCTTGAAGCTGCCTTTGGGGTGCTCGGTCCAAGATGGCGGCGGTCAGTAGCAGGCGGAGTCTCTTGGCGGCGGGTGTTCTGCTTTTGCCCACTGCTCCCTCTTTTGCTACGCTGTTGGCTCGGTCTCACCACTCCCTCTTCCTCCAAACTGTGAAAGTCAGTGGCACGACCTTCATTCCATGTGGGGTCTAGGACCTCATCGTCCCCTGCATCGTCTTCCACCCAGTATTGATCCCTGACCTCCTGTTCAGTCTGCACACTGCAGAAAGACGCAGCAGTTGGCACCTGTGTTTCGTCATCATCAGAGACATGCTGAGGTGGTATTCCCATGTCCTCATCATCAGGAAACATAAGTGGTTGTGCGTCAGTGCAGTCTATGTCTTCCACCGCTGGGGAAGGGCTAGGTGGATGCCCTTGGGAAACCCTGCCAGCAGAGTCTTCAAACAGCATAAGAGACTGCTGCATAACTTGAGGCTCAGACAGTTTCCCTGATATGCATGGGGGTGATGTGACAGACTGATGGGGTTGGTTTTCAGGCGCCATCTGTGCGCTTTCTGCAGAAGACTGGGTGGGAGATAATGTGAACGTGCTGGATCCACTGTCGGCCACCCAATTGACTAATGCCTGTACCTGCTCAGGCCTTACCATCCTTAGAACGGCATTGGGCCCCACCATATATCGCTGTAAATTCTGGCGGCTACTGGGACCTGAGGTAGTTGGTACACTAGGACGTGTGGATGTGGCAGAACGGCCACGTCCTCTCCCAGCACCAGAGGGTCCACTAACACCACCACGACCATGTCCACGTCCGCGTCCCTTACTAGATGTTTTCCTCATTGTTATCGTTCACCACAACAACAAAAATATTATTTGGCCCAATGTATTGTATTCAAATTCAGCTGAATATAAATTTGAGGCCTAGTATTTAGGCGCTGGGTGACCGGTATGGATTTACTGACAGAATTAGACTTGGAAATGCACAGTAGCGTGTGTGTGAAGTTATTCTGAATGACCCTATGTGCACCTTGAATATTATATACCCTTTTAGGGATAGATTTCAAATAGCTCTGATACAGCAGAAACCACTAAATTATGAAATTGCTAAATTGGGAATTGTATTTCAACCCAGAACAAAAAATGTGCTTTGACGGACACTAAATAACTTGCCCAGCCACAACAGTACAGCGGTAACGACAGATTTAGCGGGATATAAATTTGAGGCCTAGTATTTAGGCGCTGGGTGACCGGTATGGATTTACTGACAGAATTAGACTTGGAAATGCACAGTAGCGTGTGTGTGTGAAGTTATTCTGAATGACCCTATGTGCACCTTGAATATTATATACCCTTTTAGGGATAGATTTCAAATAGCTCTGATACAGCAGAAACCACTAAATTATGAAATTGCTAAATTGGGAATTGTATTTCAATCCAGAACAAAAAATGTGCTTTGACGGACACTAAATAACTTGCCCAGCCAAGACAGTACAGCGGTAACGACAGATTTAGCGGGATATAAATTTGAGGCCTAGTATTTAGGCGCTGGGTGACCGGTATGGATTTACTGACAGAATCAGACTTGGAAATGCACAGAAGCGTGTGTGTGAAGTTATTCTGAATGACCCTATGTGCACCTTGAATATTATATACCCTTTTAGGGATAGATTTCAAATAGCTCTGATACAGCAGAAACCACTAAATTATGAAATTGCTAAATTGGGAATTGTATTTCAATCCAGAACAAAAAATGTGCTTTGACGGACACTAAATAACTTGCCCAGCCACAACAGTACAGCGGTAACGACAGATTTAGCGGGATATAAATTTGAGGCCTAGTATTTAGGCGCTGGGTGACCGGTATGGATTTACTGACAGAATTAGACTTGGAAATGCACAGTAGCGTGTGTGTGAAGTTATTCTGAATGACCCTATGTGCACCTTGAATATTATATACCCTTTTAGGGATAGATTTCAAATAGCTCTGATACAGCAGAAACCACGAAATTATGAAATTGCTAAATTGGGAATTGTATTTCAACCCAGAACAAAAAATGTGCTTTGACGGACACTAAATAACTTGCCCAGCCACAACAGTACAGCAGTAACGACAGATTTAGCGGGATATAAATTTGAGGCCTAGTATTTAGGCGCTGGGTGACCGGTATGGATTTACTGACAGAATTAGACTTGGAAATGCACAGTAGCGTGTGTGTGAAGTTATTCTGAATGACCCTATGTGCACCTTGAATATTATATACCCTTTTAGTTATAGATTTCAAATAGCTCTGATATAGCAGAAACCACTAAATTATGAAATTGCTAAATTGGGAATTGTATTTCAACCCAGAACAAAAAATGTGCTTTGACAGACACTAAATAACTTGCCCAGCCACAACAGTACAGCGGTAACGACAGATTTAGCGGGATATAAATTTGAGGCCTAGTATTTAGGCGCTGGGTGACCGGTATGGATTTACTGACAGAATTAGACTTGGAAATGCACAGTAGCGTGTGTGTGAAGTTATTCTGAATGACCCTATGTGCACCTTGAATATTATATACCCTTTTAGGGATAGATTTCAAATAGCTCTGATATAGCAGAAACCACTAAATTATGAAATTGCTAAATTGGGAATTGTATTTCAACCCAGAACAAAAAATGTGCTTTGACGGACACTAAATAACTTGCCCAGCCACAACAGTACAGCGGTAACGACAGATTTAGCGGGATATAAATTTGAGGCCTAGTATTTAGGCGCTGGGTGACCGGTATGGATTTACTGACAGAATTAGACTTGGAAATGCACAGTAGCGTGTGTGTGAAGTTATTCTGAATGACCCTATGTGCACCTTGAATATCATGTACCCTTTTAGGGATAGATTTCAAATAGCTCTGATATAGCAGAAACCACTAAATTATGAAATTGCTAAATTGGGAATTGTATTTCAACCCAGAACAAAAAATGTGCTTTGACGGACACTAAATAACTTGCCCAGCCACAACAGTACAGCGGTAACGACAGATTTAGCGGGATATAAATTTGAGGCCTAGTATTTAGGCGCTGGGTGACCGGTATGGATTTACTGACAGAATTAGACTGGGATATGGCCAAAAAATAACCACACTATTGCTGGTTAAATGCACTTGGTGTGACAGCTTGACCAACCACACTACTGAGGGTTAAATGCACTTGGTGACAGGCGCAGCTTGCCCCTGATGTAGTATATGGCCAAAAAATGAGTAGACTATTGCTGGTTAAATGCACTTGGTGTGACAGCTTGACCAACCACACTACTGAGGGTTAAATGCAATTGGTGACGGGCGCAGCTTGCCCCTGATGTAGTATATGGCCAAAAAATGAACAGACTATTGCTGGTTAAATGCACTTGGTGTGACAGCTTGACCAACCACACTACTCAGGGTTAAATGCACTTGGTGACGGGCGCAGCTTGCCCCTGATGTAGTATATGGCCAAAAAATTAACAGACTATTGCTGGTTAAATGCACTTGGTGTGACAGCTTGACCAACCACACTACTGAGGGTTAAATGCACTTGGTGACGGGCGCAGCTTGCCCCTGATGTAGTATATGGCCAAAAAATAAACAGACTATTGCTGGTTAAATGCACTTGGTGTGACAGCTTCACCCTGATGTAGGCTTTAGCCAAAAAACAACCACACCATTGAGGGTTAAATGCACTTGGTGACAGGCGCAGCTTGCCCCTGATGTAGTATATGGCCAAAAAATAAACAGACTATTGCTGGTTAAATGCACTTGGTGTGACAGCTTCACTCTGATGTAGGCTTTAGCCAAAAAACAACCACACCATTGAGGGTTAAATGCACTTGGTCGCAGCTTGTGCTCGCGCACCACAAGACACAAAATGGCCGCCGATCACCCCAGAAAAAAGTGACTGACAAACGGTCTGGGCAGCCTAAAAACAGTGAGCAATTGAATTTCAGCAGCTCAATGATGCACAGCTGCAGATCGATCGATTAATCAAGTCCTTTGGAGAAGTTAATCTGCCTAATCTCGCCCTACTGTCGCAGCCGCAACCTCTCCCTACGCTAATCAGAGCAGAGTGACGGGCGGCGCTATGTGACTCCAGCTTAAATAGAGGCTGGGTCACATGGTGCTCTAGCCAATCACAGCCATGCCAATAGTAGGCATGGCTGTGACGGCCTCTTGGGGCAAGTAGTATGACGCTTGTTGATTGGCTGCTTTGCAGCCTTTCAAAAAGCGCCAAGAAAGCGTCACAAAAGCGCCAAGAAAGCGACGAACACCGAACCCGAACCCGGACTTTTACGAAAATGTCCGGGTTCGGGTCCGTGTCACGGACACCCCAAAATTCGGTACGAACCCGAACTATACAGTTCGAGTTCGCTCATCCCTACTTTTGACCAATCTACACCTCGTGATTTGGTACTGTGTTTACCATCTGCGAAAAGAGGTTGGAAGAAATCCAGCTCCACTTGAATAAAGGAATGTAAAATTATTTTGCTTGCGGTAAAAACTCATCCATGAATTACAAAAATGGCAGTCTTGTCTACGCGTTTCGGGCTACCAGAAAGTACAGCCCATGTATTGCAGTTTACATTTTGTGCAAGTAATTAAATAAACAGCATGGGTTGTATTGCAATTGAGATACGCTTACATTGGGAAGACTCTGTTATTTGCAGTTGAAGAAAAGCTTTTGGATATTAACATATGTGTGCAGCAAATGCACCTGTGGTGTCCACACCTACAACTCCCCTTGGTCCGAAGTCAGACTGGTTGCATTTTTTTCTTTTCTTGATACAGACTGGGGCTGACATAGTTTGCAATTGTGGACGCCCTTCTAGCTGTGCATTTAACCCCATCTGCAACTATGTCAGTCCATTCTTTAGCATATGACAGGACAGGAAAATACTTCTTTATAATAAAACATATTGGTTGGTATTCTGTATTGTGTTACAGACAGATTATTTCTTCTGCCCTTGTCATTGATATTATGATTTTTGTTTTTATTTTTGTTTATATTTTTAATACTACTTATGCCTGTATCAGAAAGTGGAACCTCCTTTTGCAATAAATGTTCCTGTCTAGGATAAAGGAGGGATCCCCTTTCAATGGTTGAGACCTGTTCTATAGCATCCTCTACAAGTTTTACGCCATAGCCTCTTTTACCCAATCTGTGGGAGATGTGTCTAGCTTCCTCCATAAAACTCTTTTCTTCCGTGCAATTCCTTCTTGCACGGATTATTTCACCCCTGGGTATGTTGGCAATTACATGTTTTGGATGACAGGATGTTGCATATAGTGTGGTATTGCCTGCCATGGGTTTCCTATATGTGCAGGTAGAGACCCGATTGGTGGCGGGGTCCCCCCTCAGGCGCAAATCCAAAAAGGCCACCTCCCGTGTATCATGGTGGACACTAAAAGAAATTGTGTCCACACAGGAATTAATGTAACCACAAAAGGATGGTATGGCCGCCACATTGCCCGTCCAAATCAGGATCAGGTCATCGATGTAGCGGCCATACCACCTGATGTGGTGCTAAAAAGGGTGGGTATCAATGAAGAGAAAACACCTCTCCCACCATGCCATAAAAATGTTAGCAATGGAGGGAGAGAATTTGGCCCCCATCGACACCCCCGATATCTGGAGGTAAAATTTGTTGTTAAACATAAAGAAGTTGCGCCTGAGAAGGAAGTCCACCACCATCAAGACATATTCCTGCAGGCCTGCAGTAATTTTCCCATATATCCGTAGGAACCAAGTTAGGCATTTGATGGCCAGTTCATGAGGAATATTTGTATACAAGGACACTACGTCCACTGTGATCCATACATAATTTGAGGACCATTCAATATTATCAATTGTTTGAAGAACGGACGTAGTGTCCCTGAGATAACCTGGTATTAGTGGTATGAGTGGCTGAAGTATGGAATCAACCCATTGTGACATTCTTTCGTAAAAGGAGCCAATGCCCGCTACAATTGGCCTAAGAGGAGGTGGAAAAACGTTTTTATGTGTTTTTGGAAGTGCGTGAAACACTGGGATAACCGGGGACACAATATAAATATATTCTGATTCCTTATTAGTTAGGAAACCTGATTGGGTCCCTAAATCCAAGATGTCCCTCAGTTCCTTCTGAAAAGAGGGGAGGGGGTTGTCACTGAGAGTGACATATACTGTAGTGTCACTGAGCATGGATTCAATCAGGGTCCTGTAGAGACCACTGTCCAGCACAACAACCCCGCCCCCCTTATCAAATTGTTTGATTACAACATCCACCCTCGTTTTCAAATCCTGGAGTGCCTTTTTTTCTTTTTTAGTAACATTGTTGCAACCCCCAGGATTCTGATTAATCTGATCATGCAGCAAAACCAAATCACGTTCCACCAAATCCTGGTATCTGCTGGAGATCTGGACTGAATCGGATAAAAATCCTGATTCTTTGTATGGAAATACATGGACCAATTAAACAAATCCAGATCTTCCAGGACTGTGTTCGATTCCTGAAGTTCACATACATGCATCATTTCATGAAAGCTCATATGTCTAACATTTTGGGTACTTGTACCGACACAGACAAAGGGATCACTTGTGGACACAACAGGGTGATCAGCATCCTCAGTCTCCGCAGCACAGAAAATGCCGGCGGAGAGTGTGGGTGCGGGCGAGCCTGATGAAATCCAGAAGCGTCCTCTACAGGTCAAATCGACAGGTAGGAGAAAAGGTTAAACCTCTCTTGAGTATACTAATATCATCAGCTGACAATATGGAGGCTGATAAATTAATTACTTCAAGTTCATCCTGTCCTTTTTGTATCTTACTGGATACCGTTGGTTTTCCATGTTTTCGACCCGCCCTCCGTTTTTTGAAGCCGCTTTATTTGAAACAGTCTCTTGACTTTGTGCGATCTGCGTCCATGACGAGATGAGATCCTGTTCGGAATCAGCAGAATGCAGATCAGTTGAACTGAAGGAGACCCTTTGCGGATTATTTATTTTCTTTTTATTACACAGCATTTTTAAGATTGAACGAGGTGTGTTCTGTTTAGAATCTGTCCATGTATACACCTGGTCGGACTGATAGTCAAGCAGATCACGGTTATATTTCCTTTGCTTGAATTTGATGAGATCGTCCTCCATTTTTTGAAGATCATCTTTTAACTTGTTATCCAGGTTAATGAATTCAGGATTATTAATGTGTACGCACAGGATTTCTTGCGTTTTTTTTATGTTTGCCCTGAATTCCAAGAGAGCTTGACTCTCATTAGTTATGATTAAGTCCATCAGTTTCGGAGATCACTCTGACAAAATGACTTCCCACTCCTTTAAAAAGGTATCGGAATACATGGTGGTAGGTTTTTTCTTTAGTCTGAGCCCTCTAGTCATCATTCCTTTATCCGTATATTTTTTCAAGGAAGTAAGATCCCACCATGTACAGAGCTCTCTAGACATAAGATTTTCAAGTGAAGACATTGACATGGTAAGTTCTAAATTCTCCTGGATGGATTTGTAGGGTGCATCATAAATAGCATTCATTCGCTGTAGTCTATCTTCATCGTCCTCCAAGGGACGCAGCGAAACATGTGCCATAGCACGCACCCTTGTGAAAAAACGCTTATAACAGCCGAGGCAGGAAGTGCACGCAATCCTGACTTGCAATATATGAAGAAAAAGGAAAGTTCAGCAGCTCTCACCTGCCCCTCCTTCAGCTGTGAGCACGGAAGACCCGTGTCAGGTAACGGGCAGCTAATGCAAAAAGAGGTTGGAAGAAATCCCGCTCCACTTGAATAAAGGAATGTAAATTTATTTTGCTTGCGGTAAAAGCTCATCCATGAAATACAAAAATGGCAGTCTTGTCTATGCGTTTCGGGCTACCAGAAACAATTCCAGCCCTTCCTCATGACACAGAAAGACATTAAAAATGAGACCTTTTAAAGGGGAGGGTGCACCTGTATTTACTAATTGTCTTTACAGGCCTGTAACCGCCCCCAAGAAAAGGTGCCACACCTTCAATTAACTCTTCTCATGAAAAAAAAAAAATGAAAGAAAAAACTGAAAGCATTAAACCATACATATACATAGTGAAAAAATAATGACTATGCAGAGAAATAAATAAAAAGGATACGCATAAGGTGTATGCTAGATGCATACCAGTTGTTTGCTAGAATATGGTGGAATGTAGTAGAAGTCAAATTGGCAGAGTTTTGCTCCTAAAATTTTCCCAGGAAAAGGAGGGGGGAGGGATTTGTTGCACTAAGATTGTAGTACTAAAATTATTATTGCTGCAGGATCAGATCTAAGCGTTTATTAAGCCTCTCTGGTTGGCACGTGTTCAATGAAAATATCCAGAAAGACTCTATGTTTAATAATTTTCTTCTATAGTCTCCTCCACGTTTAGGCAAAAATACTTTTTCTATGCCTTGTACCACCATATCTGATGTGTCCCCACCATGGCAAACAGCAAAATGCAGACTAGCTGCAGATACATTGCGATTACCATGGTGGGGCACATCAGAGATGTGTTTGTGTATCCTGGATTTTATTGCATTAATAGTACAGCCCACGTATTGCAGTTTACATTTTGTGCAAGTAATTAAATAAACAGTACGCAACTTAGAATCCGTTTTGTGGGATGAAATAATGTATTGCATGACTTTAATTTTTTGGGGAGAAGGGCAGAACTAATAAACAATTTTGAAACTGTGACGGCAGTTGGTATGGAAGACATGGACAGTGAACTGGTTGACGTTGCCCACTCTACTAAGGTACAAGACGGACAAAACACGGGGACAAAACTAACAGAACAGCACAATCAAACAGAAATGGGTCAGGACCAGGTGGACAATACAGTACCAAACAATAGAACCAGATGGTAAACACAGTACCAAATCACGAGGTACAGATTGGTCAAAAGCAAGCCGAGGTCAATTACAGGTCCTTCTAAAAAAATTAGCATATTGTGATAAAGTTCATTATTTTCTGTAATGTACTGATAAACATTAGACTTTCATATACTTTAGATTCATTACACACCAACTGAAGTAGTTCAAGCCTTTTATTGTTTTAATATTGATGATTTTGGCATACAGCTCATGAAAACCCAAAATTCCTATCAAAAAAAAATTAGCATATCATGAAAAGGTTCTCTAAACGAGCTATTAACCTAATCATCTGAATCAACTAATTAACTCTAAACACCTGCAAAAGATTCCTGAGGCTTTTAAAAACTCCCAGCCTGGTTCATTACTCAAAACCGCAATCATGGGTAAGACTGCCGACCTGACTGCTGTCCAGAAGGCCATCATTGACACCCTCAAGCAAGAGGGTAAGACACAGAAAGAAATTTCTGAACGAATAGGCTGTTCCCAGAGTGCTGTATCAAGGCACCTCAGTGGGAAGTCTGTGGGAAGGAAAAAGTGTGGCAGAAAACGCTGCACAACGAGAAGAGGTGACGGACCATGAGGAAGATTGTGGAGAAGGACCGATTCCAGACCTTGGGGGACCTGCGGAAGCAGTGGACTGAGTCTGGAGTAGAAACATCCAGAGCCACCGTGTACAGGCGTGTGCAGGAAATGGGCTACAGGTGCCGCATTCCCCAAGTCAAGCCACTTTTGAACCAGAAACAGCGGCAGAAGCGCCTGACCTGGGCTACAGAGAAGCAGCACTGGACTGTTGCTCAGTGGTCCAAAGTACTTTTTTTGGATGAAACCAAATTTTGCATGTCATTTGGAAATCAAGGTGCCAGAGTCTGGAGGAAGACTGGGGAGAGGGAAATGCCAAAATGCCTGAAGTCCAGTATCAAGTACCCACAGTCAGTGATGGTCTGGGGTGCCATGTTAGCTGCTGGTGTTGGTCCACTGTGTTTTATCAAGGGCAGGGTCAATGCAGCTAGCTATCAGGAGATTTTGGAGCACTTCATGCTTCCATCTGCTGAAAAGCTTTATGGAGATGAAGATTTCATTTTTCAGCACGACCGGGCACCTGCTCACAGTGCCAAAACCACTGGTAAATGGTTTACTGACCATGGTATTACTGTGCTCAATTGGTCTGCCAACTCTCCTGACCTGAACCCCATAGAGAATCTGTGGGATATTGGGAAGAGAAAGTTGAGAGCCGCAAGACCCAACACTCTGGATGAGCTTAAGGCCGCTATCGAGGCTTCCTGGGCCTCCATAACACCTCAGCAGTGCCACAGGCTGATTGCCTCCATGCCACGCCGCATTGAAGCAGTCATTTCTGCAAAAGGATTCCCGACCAAGTATTGAGTGCATAACTGAACATAATTATTTGAAGGTTGACTTTTTTTGTATTAAAAACACTTTTCTTTTATTGGTCGGAGGAAATATGCTATATTTTTTTAAATAGGAATTTTGGGTTTTCATGAGCTGTATGCCAAAATCATCAATATTAAAACAATAAAAGGCTTGAACTACTTCAGTTGTGTGTAATGAATCTAAAATATATGAAAGTCTAATGTTTATCAGTACATTATAGAAAATAATGAACTTTATCACAATATGCTAATTTTTTAGAAGGACCTGTATATAAACAATCCAAAAGCTCATACAGAACCAAAAGCGGGAGCCCAGCTAGGAGTCAAGCACTATCACTGACAAAAATGTATGGCCAGGAGGGGATTTAAAGAGAGCTCAGAGTCCCTGGATCTGCACTCTGGCATCAATCGGACGAGTTTTCAATCTTCAAAGTAACTAGGCGGCTAAGCTGTAACTCAGTTCCTTGCCAATCTCAGCCATCGCACTCACGCTGTAGGGAGAAACAGAGGATTGCAGTCTGTTGCTAGGGAGATAACTGTGTCCCTAGGGGGCATGGCCTGGCAGGGCATCTCACCCGACATGAACACACAGAAGCCAGAGACCGCAGCGCTTTAGCCCAGACAGGTAAGTTTGTGACAACAACTTTCACAATATTATGTATATATATTTTTTTTCATCTACAAACTTTAATCATCTTATTTTTGTGAAAAAGTGTACTGGTTGTCACTGATATTATAGGGATGCAAACACTTTAAACAGGAGATGTGGGGCGGATAATTTAACTGTCTGCAGTGGACACCGTCTACAGAAAAACTGCACTGATGTCACTGATATTTTAGGAATGTGCACACTTTAAACAGGAGATGTGGCGCGGATAATTTAAGTGTTCGCAGCTGACACCGTGTACAGAAAAAGTGCACTGGATGTCACTGATATTTTAGGGATGCGCACACTTTAACAGCTACAGGACCGCCGCACGCAGGATCGTGTCCTGGCTGCGGCCCTGTTATTCCTCCTGGACGTGTCGGCGCATCCTAACCCCTAACAGGTATATTAGACACTGTTTTGATAACAGCATCTAATATACCTGCTACCTGGTACTCTGGTGGTCCCTTTTGCTTGGATCGACCACCAGAGGACAGAGGTAGCTCTGTAAAATAGCACCAAACACCACTACACTACACTACACCCCCCCTGTCACCCCCCTGTCATTGATCACCCCCTGTCATTGATCACCCCCTGTAAGGCTCCATTCAGATGTCCGTATGTGTTTTATGGATCCACACATCCATGGATCGGATCCGCAAAACACATACGGACGTCTGAATGGAGTCTTACAGGGGGGTGATCACCCAATATACACTCCCTGATCACCCCCTGTCATTGATCACCCCCCTGTCATTGATCACCCCCCTGTAAGGCTCCATTCAGACGCCCGTATGTGTTTTACGGATCCACGCATCCATGGATCGGATCCGCAAAACACATACGAACGTCTGAATGGAGTCTTACAGGGGGGTGATCAGGGAATCTATATGGGATGATCACCGCCCTGTAAGGCTCCATTCAGACGTCCGTATGTGTTTTACGGACGGATCCACGCATCCATGGATCGGATCCGCAAAACAAATATGGACGTCTGAATGGAGCCTTACAGGGGGGTGATCAATGACAGGGGGGTGATCACCCCATATACTGTCCCTGATCACCCCCCTGTCATTGATCACCCCCTTTTAAGGCTCCATTCAGACGTCCATATGTGTTTTGCGGATCCGATCCATGGATCCGCAAAACACATATGGACGTCTGAATGGAGCCTTACAGGGGGGTGATCACCCCATATACACTCCCTGATCACCCCCCTGTCATTGATCACCCCCCTGTAAGGCTCCACTTAGACGTCCGCATGTGTTTTACGGATCCATGGATCGGATCCGCAAAACACATACAGATGTCTGAATGTAGCCTTACAGGGGGGTGATCAATGACAGGGTGGTGATCACCCCATATAGACTCCCTGATCACCCCCCCTGTCACTGTTTTTGGCACAAGTTAGCGGAAATAGATTTTTTTTTTTTTTACAAAGTCTCATATTCCACTAACTTGTGTCAAAAAATAAAATCTCACATGAACTCACCATACCCCTCACGGAATCCAAATGCGTAAAATTTTTTAGACATTTATATTCCAGACTTCTTCTCACGCTTTCGGGCCCCTAAAATGCCAGGGCAGTATAAATACCCCACATGTGACCCCATTTCGGAAAGAAGACATCCCAAGGTATTCCGTGAGGGGCATATTGAGTCCATGAAAGATTAAAAATTTTGTCCCAAGTTAGCGGAAAGGGAGACTTTGTGAGAAAAAAAAAAATCCATTTCTGCTAACTTGTGCCAAAAAAAAATAAAAAATCTATGAACTCGCCATGCCCCTCATTGAATACCTAAAGCGTGAGAAGAAGTCTGGGATCCAAATGTCTAAAAATGCCCTCCTAAAAGGAATTTGGGCACCTTTGTGCATCTAGGCTGCAAAAAAGTGTCACACATGTGGTATCGCCGTACTCAGGAGAAGTTGGGGAATGTGTTTTGGGGTGTCATTTTACATATACCCATGCTGGGTGAGATAAATATCTTGGTCAAATACCAACTTTGTATAAAAAAAATGGGAAAAGTTGTCTTTTGCCGAGATATTTCTCTCACCCAGCATGGGTATATGTAAAAAGACACCCCAAAACACATTCCCTAACTGCTCCTGAGTACGGCGATACCATATGTGTGACACTTTTTTGCAGCCTAGGTGGGCAAATGGGCCCACATTCCAAAGAGCACCTTTCGGATTTCACAGGGCATTTTTTACAGATTTTGATTTCAAACTACTTCTCACGCATTTGGGCCCCTAAAATGCCAGGGCAGTATAACTACCCCACAAGTGGCCCCATTTTGGAAAGAAGACACCCCAAGGTATTCCGGTGTCACACATGTGGTATCGCCGTACTCAGGAGAAGTTGGGGAATGTGTTTTGGAGTGTCATTTTACATATACCCATGCTGGGTGAGAGACATATCTCGGCAAAAGACAACTTTTCCCATTTTTTTATACAAAGTTGGCATTTGACCAAGATATTTCTCTCACCCAGCATGGGTATATGTAAAATGACACCCCAAAACACATTCCCAAACTTCTCCTGAGTACGGCAATACCACATGTGTGACACTTTTTTGCAGCCAAGGTGGGCAAAGGGGCCCACATTCCAAAGAGCACCTTTCGGATTTCACAGGCCATTTTTTACACATTTTGATTTCAAACTACTTTGCACGCATTTGGGCCCCTAAAATGCCAGGGCAGTATAACTACCCCACAAGTGACCCCATTTTGGTGAGTTCATGGAAGTTTTTATTTTTTGTCACAAGTTAGTGAAATATGAGACTTTGTAAAAAAATAAATAAAAAAAATTCAGATAATTTAACTGTCTTCAGGGGACACCTTCTATGGAAAAAGTGCACTGGATGTGACAGATATTTTAGTGATGTGCACATTTTAAACATGAGATGTAGCGCAGATAATTTTACTGTCCACAGCAGACACCATCTACAGAAAAAGTGTACTGGATGTCACTGATATTTTAGAGATGTGCACATTTTAAACAGGAGATGTGACAAGGATAATTTTACTGTTCACTGCGGACACCGTCTACGAAAAAAGTGTACTCGATGTCACTGATATTTTAGGGATGCGCACACTTTAAACAGGAGAATTTGGCGTGGATAATTTAACTGTCTGCAGCAGACACCGTCTATGGAAAAAGTGCACTAGATGTCACTGTTATTTTAAGGATGCACTCACTTTAAACAGGAGATGTGGTGCAGATAATTTCGCGCAGGGGAATCTAAGTTGCGTACTTTATTACAAGGAGAACATACTGCAGAGGCGTATTGTGTTGAGTTTAGGAAATGGGCTACAGAGTCTGAGTGGAATGACCCCGCGCTTCATAGTCAGTTTTGTCAGGGGTTGTCTGAGAGATTGAAAGATGCCCTCGCTTTTCATGAGTATTTGGATACATTGGCAAATGCTATGTCTTTGGAAGTACGGTTAGATAGACGCATTAGAGAGAGTTGTAAGGTCCCCTCCGCGCGAGGGATCCCTTCTGTGAGTGGTTTCGTCTCACCAGCTTCCCAGTGTAATATGACATATATTTCTGGGGTAGGGGAAGAACCCATGCAGCTGGGTCAGGTGTCGTTCCGTTATTGTAATAGGAACTTTATGAGGTTGCATAAGCTATGTTATTACTGTGGAGAAAGTGGTAATTTTGTTTATGCTTGTCCTTTTGTTAAACTACATGTTGATGATAAAGAACCACAAAGAGGTTTACATAAAGAGAAACAAAAAAAAAAACATCCCTGACTCTTGGTAGTGTGAATGAGGTGCCGGAGCAAGCAAGCATGCAATCTCCCTGCAATACTTGTTTTCTCCTTCCAGCTATGGTGGCGCTAGACTCAAGAAAATTTAATTTTGAAGTATTCATTGATTGTGGTGCTGAGCTAAACCTTATTGATTATCTTTTTCTTTAAAATCTGGGCCTAAGTACTTGCACCTTAAGAGAGATTCCGGTGTTCGCAATTGATTCTTCCCCTCTTTCTCAAAGGAGTCTCACTCATATTGCTCATGGTATTCAGTTAAGGGTGGGTGATTCACATGTTGAGATCATTTATTGTTTTGTCATGAAGGACTTGCTCGCTCCTATGGTCCTAGGTTTACTGTGGTTGACAAAACATAACCCAACAATAGATTGGCAGGCAAGGCAGATCATTGGTTGGAGTGAATTTTGTTTGGACAATTGTCTTGGTGCATCTCTCTCAGGGGTGTCTACTACGGTTTTACCTCAGTATCTCTCAGATTTTGCGGATGTATTTTCGGAGGGTGGGTCTCAGGAATTGTCTCCTCATCGTGAATATGATTGTCCAGTTAATCTCATACCAGGGGCTAAATTGACAAAGTCTCAGCTATACAATCTTTCTCAACACGAAAGAGAGGTCATGCGGAAGTATATTGCTCAAAGTTTGGCAAAGGGTCATATTAGGCCATCTAAATCTCCGGTCGCAGTTGGTTTATTATTTGTTAAGAAAAAGGATGGATTGCTTAGGCCCTGTTTGGATTTCCAGGAATTGAACTGCATTACAGTCCGTGATCTGTATCCCCTTCCGTTGATCTCTGACCTTTTTGATCAAAATGTTGGAGCCAAGGTGTTCTCCAAGTTAGATTTAAGAGGGGCCTACAATCTGATCAGAATAAAGGAGGGGGATGAGTGGAAAAAGGCCTTCAACACGCACGAGGGTCATTTCGAGAATCATGTTTGGCCTTTTGGGTTAACTAACGCGCCAGCGGTGTTTCAGCAATTTGTCAATGACATTTTCCATCATTTTGTGGGAAGCTTTGTTGAAATTTACTTGGATGACATTCTAATTTACTCTCCTGATTAGAAGACCCATCAGGATCACGTGAGGGAGGTTTTGTTGATTCTTCAGGAGAATAAATTATATGCTAAATTGGATAAATGTGTGTTTTCTGTTCAGGAGCTTCCGTTTCTGGGTTATCTGCTTTCTGACTGGCTTTCGTATGGACCCCGAAAAGGTTCGAGCGGTTCTGGAATGGGACCGACCGGAGAATCAGAAAGCTTTGATGCGGTTTTTGGGGTTTACCAATTATTGTAGAAGATTTATCTTGAACTACTCTACCATTGTAAAACCCCTGACCGACATGACTCTCTGGTCGGATGTGGCATTGCAGGCCTTTTGGCTATTATGGAATGTTTTGCGTCTGCTCCCATTCTGATGCAGCCTGAGGTGTCTCAGCCATTCGTGGTGGAAGTGGATGCATCAGAGGTGGGGGTTGGAGCAGTGTTGTCGCAGGGTTTATCTCTTGGCAAGTGGCGTCCGCGTGCTTTTTTTTCCAAGAAGCTCTTGGTAGCCGAGAGGAATTATGATGTAGGAGATAGGGACTTGCTGGCCATCAAATTGGCCTTTGAGGAATGGCATCACTGGTTGGAGGAGGAGTCTCATCCCATTACGGTATATACTGATCATAAGAACTTGGCTTACCTGCAATCTGCCAAGCGTCTGAATCCTAGACAGGCTAGATGGTCACTGCTCTTTACTAGGTTCAACTTTGTGGTTACTTTTTGCCCGGGGGTTAAAAACATCAAGGCAGATGCATTGTCTCGTAGTTTTCCTGGGGGAGGTGATTCAGAGGATCCTGCTCGATTTTGGCTGATGGGGTGGTTTTCTCCGCTCTGTACCCCGAGTTGGAGATGGAGGTGTTGGGAGCCCAGGAGGAGGCTCCAGATTCTTGTCCCCTAGGTAGGTTGTTTGTTCCTGCTGGATTGTGATACAAGGTATTCAAGGCACATCACAATACTGTCCTGGCAGGACATCTTGGTGGCAAATCCACCTTTGATCTGATTTTCCGGAGGTTCTGGTGGCCCGGGTTACGTAAGAGTGTTGAGGATTACGTACCAGCTTGTGAGACCTGTGCACGGTCAAAGGTTGCTCACACTCGACCTTCTCTTTCACTTCTTCCTTTGTCTATTCCATCTCGTCCTTGGACGCACTTTTCTATGGACTTTATTACTGATCTGCCGAGTTCCTCCGGGTAAGCAGTGATTTTGGTGGTTGTTGACCGTTTCAGTAAAATGGCTCACTTTGTATCGTTAGCTAGTCTGCCCAATGCTAAGACTCTTGCTCAGGTTTTTGTGGATAACATCGTGAAATTACATGGCATTCCCTCGGATGTGGTTTCTGATAGGGGCAAGCAGTTTGTTTCCAGGTTTTAGAGGGCGTTCTGCTCTCGTCTTGGTATCCAACTTTCGTTCTTTTCGGCTTTTCATCCACAGTCGAATGGACAGAGAGCTTCCTAATCAAAATCTGGAGACCTACTTGAGGTGCTTTGTGGCTGAAAACCAGGAGGACTGGTCCTTCTTATCCTTAGCAGAATTTGCTTTGAATAACCATAGGCAGGAGTCCACGGGTAAGTCACCATTTTTACGGTTTTCATCCTCAGATTTCCTTCTGCCTTGTCTTCTATTTGGCGTCAGATTCAAGTGAATTTGGACAGGATGGGTGAGAGGTATAAGTGAATGGCTGACAAGAGACTCATGCTGGTCCAGACCTGTGTGTGGGTGATCTGGTGTGGTTATCTACTAAAAATATTAAACTGAGAGTACCAGTGGCGGATTACAATAGGGACATTCGGGTCGGCAGCCCCGGCCCAGCACTGCTGGGGGCCCATTGACAACCTGAACGCCTACATACTGCGGCGGGGCACGGGAGCACATAGCTCCCTGTCCCGTCACCGATCACCGCCATAGGCTTCAGGCTAGTAGGCCTGAGGCCTATGCAGTAGTGAAATCCCAGCGCAGGCAGGCGTGATGATGTCATTGCGCGCCTGTGCCGGGACACAGTACCGTGACGTGTGCACGCCTGCCTCATCCCGCCTTCCTCATCCCGCCTTCCTCTGCGAGCAAGCGCCTGTCCCTGGACATAGGTGAGTATTTAGCTTTTAATTTTTTTTCATTTTTTATTTTTTTATTTCATGTGCCTACTTTGGGGGACACACAGGAGGACATATTAGAGAAGAGACTTCGAGTACATGGGGGGAATGTGGGGCTGTGTGGGGCCAAATTATTATGGGAGGGAATACTATGTGGGGACAAATTACTATGTAGGGGCAAATTATTATGGTAGGGACTACTATGTGGGGGCAAATTGCTATATGGGGCAGTGTGGGGGCAAATTACTATGTTGGACAGTGTGGGGGCAAATTACTATGTGGGGGCAGTGTGAGGCAGATTATTATGGGAGGGACTACTATGTGGGGGCAAATTACTATATGGGGCAGTGTGGGGGCAAATTATTATGGGAGGAACTACTATGTGGGGGCGAATTACTATATGGGGCTGTGTGGGGCCAATTTATTATGGGAGGGACTACTATGTGGGGAAAATTACTATGTGGGGGAAAATTATTATGGGAGGGACTACTATGTGGGGGGAAATTACTGTGTGGGGGCAAATTACTATGTGGGGGCAGTGTGGGGGCAAATTATTATGGGAGGGACTACTATGTGGGGGCAAATTACTATATGGGGCATTGTGGGGGCAAATTACTATGTGGGGGCAGTGGGGGCAAACTATTGTGTGGGGGCAGTGTGGGGGAAAATTCTATGTGGGGACTGTGTGGGGTAATTTCTATGTGGGGACAGTGTGAGGAAATTGCTGTGTGGGGAAAAAATAGTATGTGGGGGCAGTGTGGGCGAAATTGCTCTGTGGGGGCAAATTACTATGTGCGGCAGTGTGAGGGCAACCTACTATGTGGGGGCAGTGTGGGGAAATTATTATGTGGGGGCAGTATGGTGGAAATTACTATGTAGGGGCAGTGTGGGGCAAATTACTATGTAGGGGAAATTACTGTGCGGGGGCAAACTACTATATGGGGCAGTTTGGGGGAAATTACTGTGTGGGGGAAAATTACTATGGGGGATTACTATATGGGGCAGTGTGGTGGAAATTACTATATGGGGGTGTTGCTATTGGGGAGGCACTGTAGCGGCAATTCTATTATTTTTGGGGACACTATACAGGGATTATTGCCTGGAGCACAATAGAGAGTGGTATTATTACTTGGGGCACTCTAGGGGACATTATAGCTGCTGTGGACACTATAGGAACATTTGGGGTAATTTATCAAACTGGTGTAAAGAACTGGCTTAGTTGCCCATAGCAGCCAATCAGATTCCACCTTTCATATTTGACAGCTCTTTTGGAAATCCAGTTCTACTTTACACCAGTTTGATAAATGACTCCAATTATGTCTTTTAGGGTCACTATTTTTTCAGCAGTACAGTACCTTGGACATTGGGGAGCAAAACAGGCACAGTATTAGGAGTGGCAGCAGGATGACACTGTGGGGACACCAGGATGAGAAGGTTGATGGAAAAATTTAGAAATCTAACGTGTCTGTGTTACAAACTGTAGAGACGAGATGTGGCTGAAAGAATTTGCCATGGTGGTCTGGGTCAAATGGGGAAAAGAGAAAAGAGAAGGTCTACATGACAGTAGATGTCACTGGATGTAAGAGATATGTGGTGCTGTATTCTCCTTCATGTCTTTTTTATTATAATTATATGTATTATAAATTTGGCGACCACATTTTTCAGTTTAGGACCCAATTTGGGGTATTTTTTTTTGTCTGAAGATGTCATATGGTCTAGGAAGAGACTGTGACTCTCATGAAGCACCGCAGCCTCTTCATACAGAAAAAAAAACTAAACTAAAATGGAGGGAGGGGCCCAAGTTGGATAGACAGCCCCGGGCCTATTATACACTTAATCCGCCCCTGGAGAGTACCATCTTGGAAATTGGGTCCAAGATTTTTTGGACCTTACAAAATATCTGCGGTGGTCAATCCAGCAGCATTTCGTCTGGATCTTCTGCAGATCTGGAGGATCCATGATGTGTTCCACAGGTCTTTACTGAAGAAATATGTGAAGCCGGTGGAACCATCGCCATTGCCTCCTCCCCCTGTTCTAGTTGATGGAAATTTAGAGTTTGAGATCTCTAGGGTTCTCGACTCACATGTTCTTTGGGGTTCCCTTCAGTACCTGGTACACTGGAGGGGATACGTCCCCGAGGAGAGGATGTGGGTTACGGCTTTGGATGTTAGTGCCAGCTGACTGGTGAGGGCTTTTCACAGGGTCACCCAGATAAAGTTGGGCCGGGGTGTCCGGAGGTCACCCGTAGAAGGGGGGTACTGTCATGCCCTGCTAAGGTTATGTGCGGAGGTCTGCCAGGTTAGCAGCACATGTGAAGATTTTTTGTTTTGGGTTTGGAGTTGAGCTGTATCTGCCTCCCTTCAGGTGCACTGGGTGGGGTCGTTTGTATGAGTTTAAATCAATCCCCTTCCCAGTGTCCTGTGTGGATTATAGAGGAAGGAAGGAAGGAATGAATTGCTGTTTCTGCTTAGTGACAAGATAAGTTGGTTTTGTTTTCTTTTGTGTGTTCTATCTAGGCTGTTAGAGAGACGCCTGCCCCCTCCGGGTCCCGAGGAAGCAGGCTGTCTTTTTCCCCCTTTCACCATCTTAGGGATTTCAGGTAATCTTCAGCCTTAGGCACGGGGGCACGTTTATGCCCACCTTTAGGGTCTGAACATGGGCACAGAAGTCTAGGGACAGCTGGTAGGGATTAGTCAGGAGGTGACCTTTATCCCCAGCTTCTGGCCTAGACACTTGTTTTTGTGGTTTTCTGTTTGTCTATTGTATCTTGTATCCTGTTCAGCGTGACAGCGGTAGTGGGCCGAGTACCACATGTGCTCGAGCGCAATGCTAAGCAGCCAATAAACGTGCAGGTAAGTACTGCCCTCACTGTAATGCCATGTTGGCTACTGGTATTACAGTAATTGGCTGGCCGGAACACGTCATCGGGTGTTTGGCTCATTCTAAGTCAGGGAGAGCTGAGTATAAATGGCCTTGCGGTTCGCCCGGCGGTCAGTTCGTGGCGAACTTTGCTCATTCGCGGTTTGCCGAACATGCGAACATATGGCAATATTTGCGCCCGCCATATTCTTTTACATTGTGAAGAACTTTGACCTATGACACATCCATCAGGTGGTACAGGACAGCCAATTGAGACATTTCAGCACATGGACATACCCCCTACCTTATAAATAGACCTGATCTGGCTGCCATTTTACATTCTGTCTTTTGTCAGTGTAGGGAGAGGTTGCTGTGTGGAGCAGGGACAAACTGTTAGTGACACAAATCGCCAGCTAATAGTTCCACAAAAGTCCATTTCAGGACTGGACCCAGGAGATAAAGAGGTACGGTTCAATAGTCTGAGACTATAATTCCTATTTCTGGCCGTTTTTTTTTATTTTTAAAATATAACTTTTATTTCTATTTTAATAAACAATATAGCCACAAAAACATATGTTTTTGTGGCTATATTGTTTATTAAAATAGAAATAAAAGTTATATTTTAAAAATTAAAAAACGGCCAGAAACAGGAATTATAGTTTCAGACTATTGAACCATTCCCTCTGCTGCACACAGTGACAAATAGTACTGACAAAAAGCCCCCAAAATGACAGATTGAAGCAGGGTGTTATATAACAATATACTCTCATAATAGTGTATTTGGGTACTGCAGACTTTTTTTTTCTGTTTTGCTGCGTTCCCTCTGCTACACACAGTGACAAACAGTACTGGAAAAACTGTATTATAACTGGTGTGATATACCAGTGGCCCCCCAAAATGACAGATTGAAGCAGGGTGTTATATAACAATATACTTTCATAATAGTGCATTTGGGTACTGCAGATTTTTTTGTTTTTGTTTTTGTTTTGCTGTGTTCCCTTTGCTACACACAGTGACAAACAGTACTGGAAAAAAGTATTATAACTGGTGTGATATACCAGTGGCCCCCCAAAACGACAGATTGAAGCGGGGTGTTATATAACAAAATACTTTCATAATAGTGTATTTGAGTACAGGCAGGCAGAACTTACATTGCACAGGAGGGAAAAACCAAATTGCTAATGTATCAGGAGTGAGCCATCAACCATGTACGGTAACATCTGGTGCTCTCAGGATACCAGCACATGGCTCCACAGTGTGGGCTTTTTTTTAACCTGTCCACTGCTGAAAAAAGTGTTGCCATCTGCAGCCAATGCATAAGTCACATGTAATGGGGTTCCGAAGGTGCACTCGGTCTCCCATTAGCCACAGACCTGCTGCTTAGCTTTGGGAGTGAGGATCTGTGCTTGACCTCATTCCCAGGGCGGCTTTGCTAGCTGGGAGGTTCCCTGCTCCTAAGTCTGCCTTGAGCGCCGAGCTGATCACTCGGTGCTCGACTGGTTGGTCTGTCGGTCATGTGACGCTGGCCACGTCACATGATCCTCACCCCCCACTATAAATACAGGCAGCCTGCTGGCCACAGGTTGCCTGTTAATTTAGGTTCCATCTGTGATGTTGTATTTCCTGGCGTACTTACCTCCTGCTGTTTCCTGACGATCCTCTGCCTGCTCCTTGTGTACTTTGCTGCTCTCCTGGTATTCTGACCCCGGCCTCCTCCTGACGATCCTCTGCTTACTCCTTTGGTACTTCACGACTCTCCTGGTATTTATGACCCCGGCTTCTCCTGACTATTCTCTGCTTGCTCCATTTGTACTCTGTATCTTTCCTGGTATTGACTCGGTCCGTTCACGTTCTTTTGTTTGTCTGTCTGTCATCCCTGCACTTAGTTCAAGCTAGGGATTGCCGTCCAGTTGTCCCCTGTCATTAGGACTCGCGAGGCAAGTAGGCAGTGCCAGGGGTAAGGGTGGAGCGCAGTGGTCACTTCCCTCCCCCTGTGTGTGTGTGTGTACGCGACCGTTACATCGCAGTAAGCCCAACACTCTCCTAGGGACGAACACCTTAAGAAGGCACCTGGCATCCCATCACTGAGCCCACTGGGAGCAACGTCGTCAGAACCCACAAAGCCACACTCCAGGCGCTCACCGTCTAGCCCCCAATTGTCCTCCACTCCACCTTCCATCATGCCGTCCTCACATTTATCTGCCAAAAGGCAGGCATCCATGGCCCAAATGTTAGAGCGTAAAAAAATTATGGCGCTGGATAACCCTCTTTCCCAATGGTTGACCGCTGGCTTGTCGGAAACTGATAGCCCGCCAACTACTGCCATATAAACTGGTGGACTTGGAGGCCTTTAGAATATTTGTGGCCATTGGAACACCGCAATGGAAGGTCCCAGGAAGGAAATATTTCTCCCAGAAGGGCATCCCAGAGATATATGGCCACGTTCAGCGGCAATTGAATGTATCTCTGGCACACAGTGTCGATGCCAAGATACATCTGACCACAGACACGTAGTCTAGCAAACACGGGCAGGGAAGGTACATAGCTTTTACTGCCCACTGGATGAACCTTCTGACGGCCGTCAAGCATATAACCCGTGGCACCCATGTAAATTTGGTTTTGCCGCCACGGATTGCATGCAGGCCTGCCTCTTCTTCTCCTCCTCCTACTCCATCCTCCCTCTCCTCCTCGGCTGACTCCTCCTTTCCCCTGCTACTGTCTCTTCCACTGCGCTCTACAAGATCCCCAGAACCTATTTGACATGCTAGGTGATACGTTGCCATGCTGTGCTGCGTCTGTTGTGCCTGGAAGCCAAAAGCCAGACCGGTCCTGCACTCCTTTCAGCTTATCGCTTACAGGCAGATCAGTGGCTAACCCTGCTCAATTTGACAGTTGGTAAAGTGGTGTGCGACAACGGTACCAATCTGCTGAGAGCGCTGAAACAGGGCAAAATGACACACGTGCCGTGCATGACACACGTCCTAAACTTGGTTGTGCAGCAATTTGTTGTCAAATACCCTGGGGTCCAGGACGTCTTGCGGCAGGCCAGGAAAATCTCTGGCCATTTCAGAAGAATTTACACGGCCATGCCTCGCCTTGCTGACATTCAGAGGCGACACAACCTGCTCGTCAGACGTCTTATTTGTGACTGCCCGACGCAATGGAACTCAATCTTGTATATGCTTGATAGGTTGCTCCAGCAGAAACGTGCAGTTAATGACTACCTGTATGAAATCTGTGGCTGGACAGGTTCTGGGGAGCTTTTTTTTTTTTTTTTTTTACTGCGCCACTGCGCCAGTGGCTGCTCATGCGCGACACATGCAGACTTCTGCGGCCATTTGATGAGATCACCAAACTGGTCAGTTGCAGCCAGGGCACCATCAGTGGCACCGTAGCTTACACCTTCTTTCTGGAGTATGCATTGCGTTGTGTCATTGATCAAGCCGTCGAGGAGCAGGAAGATGAGGAAGTCACAAACGTGGATGAATTCCCAGGGGAGGCCACTCCATCTGAGACTAGTCAACAACAGGAGTCTGAAGAGGAGTCAGAGGAGGATGGTGCCGGGACGGAAGAGGAGGAGCAAGAAGAGCATGCTTTAAATCTTTCTGGGATCCCTGGTGTTGTCCATGGATGAGGGGAGGAGAACGAGGACATTATACTGGATGATGAGCAGGAGCCAGGCCACTACACCGCTTCCAGTTTAGTGCAAATGGTGGCCTTCATGCTCCAGTGTTTTAAGAGGGACCCCTGTATAAAAAGCATAAAGGGCAAGGACCAGTACTGGGTGGCAACGTATTTAGACCCCCGGTACAAATAAAAAATTGTGGAAATGTTACCACCATCACAGGCCTTGTTTTGAGAAATGCTGCATTCTGCTCTTGCGGGCGCTGGCAGAGGAATTTCCACTTGCAGAGAAACAGTTGTTGATACCAATCATACAGTGCATGCAAGAAGAGGGCAGTTTGAAGATGTGTTGGTCACTTCTGATATGAAATCATTCTTTCAGCCAACCCATCGACAGCTGTCCTCTGGATCCAGCATCAGGGAATGCCTAGACTGACAGGTGTCCGACTACATCGGGTTAACGGCCGATGTGGACGCTCTGAGAAGTGATGAACTCCTGGACTACTGGGTGGTCAGGCATGACCTCTGGCCAAATCTGGCACAATTTGCCATGGAACTGTTGGCTTGCCCCTCGTCCAGTGTCCTGTCCGAAAGGACGTTCAGCGCAGCAGGGGGGATTGTGACCGATAAGTGCACTCGCCTAGCTCACAACAGTGTTGACTACCTCACATTTCTAAAAATGAATGAGGCATGGGTCTCTGAGGAATTCAACACATGTGATCAGTAGACCATGTTTGATTCAAATTCCTCATGACAGCCCACAAATATCCGCCACCACCCATAACAATTCATGGTCCATGTCTTAGGTAAATACAGCGGCATAAAAGGCCTTTTATGTCCGTTGAATGCCACATTTTTGGGGCCTGTACCGGTCGACACTTACTTCTTTATTCTGTGAATGCCTAATGTACCTCCAGCTACAGAATACAAAGTTCTTTGCTATCGCCTGTTGGCTAATTTTTTAGGCCTGTACTGGCCAACACTTCAATTTTTTATGACGGGAATGGAAAATCAATGAGTCTGTAAACATTCCACTTAATTGTGGAACAGATGCGGACCCATTTTATAGATGTGTGAATGGACCCTATATGTATTTGACATGTATTTACCAGCTGCTGTCAGTTCTGGCTGATTTAGGCCGAGCTATTACACTAAAACAGAGCAATACTAAAAATAAAAAAAAATACACATTATAACTGTATAAACGATTTATATAACATATTAGAAAAAATATATAAAAAAATTTGAAGGCAACTTTTCCAATAGCACCCCCTTCATGGCCTGGCGTTGCATCTCCTCCATGGCCTTCATCCGCTCCTGAATGGCCCACATATCATGGCGGTGCTCCTTATTGGCTAATTTCCAATTTGGCCTTCAATGTCTTCATTGATGTTTAAAAAAAAAATATATATATATATATATATATATATATATATATATATATATATATAAACATTATTTGCAATTTGTATTAAACCTTTAAACCTTTATTTTGTGTTGCATATGACTTTATGATTGCTTGCTATTACACCTTTTTGTGATACAAATTGTCCAAAAAATGCCTTTTTGAAGAGTTTATTTTTTTTGTTTTGAAAGGTGTCCACCTGAGGGGTTACTTGGCATGCTTGTTGTCACAGATGCGGCAAGACCTAGTATGTTTTCTTATTTTTATTTTTTGTTATTTCTGTTTTACACAAGAAGAGTGTTGTCGAACCAAAAATAATTCATGTTTTAGTGTCTCCATAGTTTGAGAGTAGAGTTGAGCGGACACCTGGATGTTCGGGTTCGAGAAGTTCGGCCGAACTTCCTGAAAATGTTCGGGTTCGGGATTCGAACCCGATCCGAACTTCGTCCCGAACCCGAACCCCATTGAAGTCAATGGGGACCCGAACTTTTCGGCACTAAAAAGGCTGTAAAACAGCCCAGGAAAGGGCTAGAGGGCTGCAAAAGGCAGCAACATGTAGGTAAATCCCCTGCAAACAAATGTGGATAGGGAAATTAATTAAAATAAAAATTAAATAAATAAAAATTAACCAAAATCAATTGGAGAGAGGTCCCATAGCAGAGAATCTGGCTTCACGTCACCCACCACTGGAACAGTCCATTCTCAGATATTTAGGCCCCGGCACCCAGGCAGAGGAGAGAGGTCCCGTAACAGAGAATCTGGCTTCATGTCAGCAGAGAATCAGTCTTCATGTCATAGCAGAGAATCAGGCTTCACGTCACCCACCACTGCAACAGTCCATTTTCATAAATTTAGGCCCAGCACCCAGGCAGAGGAGAGAGATCCCGTAACAGACAATCTGGCTTCATGTCAGCAGAGAATCAGTCTTCATATCATAGCAGAGAATCAGGCTTCACGTCAGCCACCAATGCAACAGTCCATTGTCAGATATTTAGGCCCAGCACCCAGGCAGAGGAGAGAGGTCCCGTAACAGACAATCTGGCTTCATGTCAGCAGAGAATCAGTCTTTATATCATAGCAGAGAATCAGGCTTCACGTCAGCCACCAATGCAACAGTCCATTTTCATAAATTTAGGCCCAGCACCCAGGCAGAGGAGAGAGGTCCCGTAACAGAGGATCTGGCTTCATGTCAGCAGAGAATTAGTCTGCATGTCATAGCAGAAAATCAGGCTTCACGTCAGCCACCACTGCAACAGTCCATTGTCAGATATTTAGGCCCAGCACCCAGGCAGAGGAGAGAGGTCCCGTAACAGAGGATCTGGCTTCATGTCAGCAGAGAATTAGTTTGCATGTCATAGCAGAAAATCAGGCTTCACGTCACCCAACATTGGAACAGTCCATTGGCATATATTTAGGCCCCGGCACCTAGACAGAGGAGAGGTTCATTCAACTTTGGGTAGCCTCGCAATATAATGGTAAAATGAAAATAAAAATAGGATTGAACGAGGAAGTGCCCTGGAGTACAATAATATATGGTTAAGGGGAGGTAGTTAATGTCTAATCTGGACAAGGGACGGACAGGTCCTGTGGGATCCATGCCTGGTTCATTTTTATGAACGTCAGCTTGTCCACATTGGCTGTAGACAGGCGGCTGCGTTTGTCTGTAATGACGCCCCCTGCCGTGCTGAATACACGTTCAGACAAAACGCTGGCTGCCGGGCAGGCCAGCACCTCCAAGGCATAAAAGGCTAGCTCTGGCCACATGGACAATTTAGAGACCCAGAAGTTGAATGGGGCCGAACCATCAGTCAGTACGTGGAGGGGTGTGCACACGTACTGTTCCACCATGTTAGTGAAATGTTGCCTCCTGCTAACACGTTGCGTATCAGGTGGTGGTGCAGTTAGCTGTGGCGTGTTGACAAAACTTTTCCACATCTCTGCCATGCTAACCCTGCCCTCAGAGGAGCTGGCCGTGACACAGCTGCCTTGGCGACCTCTTGCTCCTCCTCTGCCTTGGCCTTGGGCTTCAACTTGTTCCCCTGTGACATTTGGGAATGCTCTAAGTAGCGCGTCTACCAACGTGCGCTTGTACTCGCGCATCTTCCTATCACGCTCCAGTGCAGGAAGTAAGGTGGGCACATTGTCTTTGTAGCGTGGATCCAGCAGGGTGGCAACCCAGTAGTCCGCACACGTTAAAATGTGGGCAACTCTGCTGTCGTTGCGCAGGCACTGCAGCATGTAGTCGCTCATGTGTGCCAGGCTGCCCAGGGGTAAGGACAAGCTGTCCTCTGTGGGAGGCGTATCGTCATCGTCCTGCCTTTCCCCCCAGCCACGCACCAGTGATGGGCCCGAGCTGCGTTGGGTGCCACCCCGCTGTGACCATGCTTCATCCTCATCCTCCTCCACCTCCTCCTCATCCTCGTCCTCCTCGTCCTCCAGTAGTGGGCCCTGGCTGGCCACATTTGTACCTGGCCTCTGCTGTTGCAAAAAACCTCCCTCTGAGTCACTTCGAAGAGACTGGCCTGAAAGTGCTAAAAATGACCCCTCTTCCTCCTCCTCCTCCTCCTCCTCCTCCTGGGCCACCTCCTCTTCCATCATCGCCCTAAGTGTTTTCTCAAGGAGACATAGAAGTGGTATTGTAACGCTGATAACGGCGTCATCGCCACTGGCCATGTTGGTGGAGTACTCGAAACAGCGCAACAGGGCACACAGGTCTCGCATGGAGGCCCAGTCATTGGTGGTGAAGTGGTGCTGTTCCGCAGTGCGACTGATCCGTGCATGCTGCAGCTGAAACTCCACTATGGCCTGCTGCTGCTCACACAGTCTGTCCAGCATGTGCAAGGTGGAGTTCCACCTGGTGGGCACGTCGCATATGAGGCGGTGAGCGGGAAGGCCGAAGTTACGCTGTAGCGCAGACAGGCGAGTAGCGGCAGGATGTGAACGCCGGAAGCGCGAACAGACGGCCCGCACTTTATACAGCAGCTCTGACATGTCGGGGTAGTTGTGAATGAACTTCTGCACCACCAAATTCAGCACATGCGCCAGGCAAGGGATGTGCGTCAAACCGGCTAGTCCCAGAGCTGCAACGAGATTTCGCCCATTATCGCACACCACCAGGCCGGGCTTGAGGCTCACCGGCAGCAACCACTCGTCGGTCTGTTGTTCTATACCCCGCCACAACTCCTGTGCGGTGTGGGGCCTGTCCCCCAAACATATGAGTTTCAGAATGGCCTGCTGACGTTTACCCCGGGCTGTGCTGAAGTTGGTGGTGAAGGTGTGTGGCTGACTGGATGAGCAGGTGGAAGAAGAGGAGGAGGAAGCCGAGAAGGAGGAGGTGGCAACAGGAGGCAAAGAATGTTGCCCTGCGATCCTTGGCGAGGACGTGCGCCAAACAACTCTCCGCCTGGGGCCCAACTGCCACTACATTTACCCAGTGTGCAGTTAGGGAGATATAGCGTCCCTGGCCGTGCTTACTGGTCCACGTATCTGTGGTTAGGTGGACCTTGCTACAGATGGCGTTGCGCAGTGCACACTTGATTTTATCGGATACTTGGTTGTGCAGGGAGCGCACGGCTCTCTTGGAGAAGTAGTGGCGGCTGGGAACAACATACTGTGGGACAGCAAGCGACATGAGCTGTTTGAAGCTGTCTGTATCCACCAGCCTAAATGACAGCATTTCATAGGCCAGTAGTTTAGAAATGCTGGCATTCAGGGCCAGGGATCGAGGGTGGCTAGGTGGGAATTTACGCTTTCTCTCAAATGTTTGTGAGATGGAGAGCTGAACGCTGCCGTGTGACATGGTTGAGACGCTTGGTGACGGAGGTGGTGGTGGTGTTGGTGGTACATCCCCTGTTTGCTGGGCGGCAGGTGCCAACGTTCCTCCAGAGGCGGAGGAAGAGGCCGAGGCGGCAGCAGCAGAAGAGGCCGAGGCAGCAGCAGAAGAGGTAGCAGGGGGAGCCTGAGCGACTTCCTTGTTTTTAAGGTGTTTACTCCACTGCAGTTCATGCTTTGCATGCAGGTGCCTGGTCATGCAGGTTGTGCTCAGGTTCAGAACGTTAATGCCTCGCTTCAGGCTCTGATGGCACAGCGTGCAAACCACTCGGGTCTTGTCGTCAGCACATTGTTTGAAGAAGTGCCATGCCAGGGATCTCCTTAAAGCTGCCTTTGGGGTGCTCGGTCCAAGATGGCGGCGGTCAGTAGCAGGCGGAGTCTCTTGGCGGCGGGTGTTCTGCTTTTGCCCACTGCTCCCTCTTTTGCTACGCTGTTGGCTCGGTCTCACCACTGCCTCTTCCTCCGAACTGTGAAAGTCAGTGGCACGACCTTCATTCCATGTGGGGTCTAGGACCTCATCGTCCCCTGCATCGTCTTCCACCCAGTCTTGATCCTTGACCTCCTGTTCAGTCTGCACACTGCAGAAAGACGCAGCAGTTGGCACTTGTGTTTCGTCATCATCAGAGACATGCTGAGGTTGTATTCCCATGTCCTCATCATCAGGAAACATAAGTGGTTGTGCGTCAGTGCAGTCTATGTTTTCCACCGCTGGGGAAGGGCTAGGTGGATGCCCTTGGGAAACCCTGCCAGCAGAGTCTTCAAACAGCATAAGAGACTGCTGCATAGCTTGAGGCTCAGACAGTTTCCCTGATATGCATGGGGGTAATGTGACAGACTGATGGGGTTGGTTTTCAGGCGCCATCTGTGCACTTTCTGCAGAAGACTGGGTGGGAGATAATGTGAACGTGCTGGATTCACTGTCGGCCACCCAATTGACTAATGCCTGTACCTGCTCAGGCCTTACCATCCTTAGAACGGCATTGGGCCCCACCATATATCGCTGTAAATTCTGGCGGCTACTGGGACCTGAGGTAGTTGGTACACTAGGACGTGTGGATGTGGCAGAACGGCCACGTCCTCTCCCAGCACTAGAGGGTCCACTAACACCACCACGACCATGTCCACGTCCGCGTCCCTTACTAGATGTTTTCCTCATTGTTATCGTTCACCACAACAACAAAAATATTATTTGGCCCAATGTATTGTATTCAAATTCAGCTGAAAATAAATTTGAGGCCTAGTATTTAGGCGCTGGGTGACAGGTTTAGATTTACTGACGGAATTAGACTTGGAAATGCACAGTAGCGTGTGTGTGAAGTTATTCTGAATGACCCTATGTGCACCTTGAATATTATATACCCTTTTAGGGATAGATTTCAAATAGCTCTGATACAGCAGAAACCACTAAATTAGGAAATTGCTAAATTGGGAATTGTATTTCAACCCAGAACAAAAAATGTGTTTTGACGGACACTAAAATAACTTGCCCAGCCAGAACAGTACAGCAGTAACGACAGATTTAGCGGGATATAAATTTGAGGCCTAGTATTTAGGCGCTGGGTGACAGGTATAGATTTACTGACGGAATAAGACTTGGAAATGCACAGTAGCGTGTGTGTGAAGTTATTCTGAATGACCCTATGTGCACCTTGAATATTATATACCCTTTTAGGGATAGATTTCAAATAGCTCTGATACAGCAGAAACCACTAAATTAGGAAATTGCTAAATTGGGAATTGTATTTTAACTCAGAACAAAAAATGTGCTTTGACGGACACTAAATAACTTGCCCAGCCAGAACAGTACAGCAGTAACGACAGATTTAGCGGGATATAAATTTGAGGCCTAGTATTTAGGCGCTGGGTGACAGGTATAGATTTACTGACAGAATTAGACTGGGATATGGCCAAAAAATAACCACACTATTGCTGGTTAAATGCACTTGGTGTGACAGCTTGACCAACCACACTACTGAGGGTTAAATGCACTTGGTGACAGGCGCAGCTTGCCCCTGATGTAGTATATGGCCAAAAAATAAACAGACTATTGCTGGTTAAATGCACTTGGTGTGACAGCTTCACCCTGATGTAGGCTTTAGCCAAAAAACAACCACACCATTGAGGGTTAAATGCACTTGGTGACTGGCGCAGCTTGCCCCTGATGTAGTATATGGCCAAAAAATAAACAGACTATTGCTGGTTAAATGCACTTGGTGTGACAGCTTCACCCTGATGTAGGCTTTAGCCAAAACACAACCACACCATTGAGGGTTAAATGCACTTGGTCGCAGCTTGTGCTGGCGCATCACAAGACACAAAATGGCCGCCGATCACCCCAGAAAAAAGTCACTGACAAACGGTCTGGGCAGCCTAAAAACAGTGAGCAATTGAGTATCAGCAGCTCAATGACCCACAGCTGCAGATCGATCAATAATCAAGTCCTTTGGAGGAGTTAATCTGCCTAATATCGCCCTACTGTCGCAGCCGCAACCTCTCCCTACGCTAATCAGAGCAGAGTGACGGGCGGCGCTATGTGACTCCAGCTTAAATAGAGGCTGGGTCACATGGTGCTCTGGCCAATCACAGCCATGCCAATAGTAGGCATGGCTGTGATGGCCTCTTGGGCAAGTAGTTTGACGCTTGTTGATTGGCTGCTTTGCAGCCTTTCAAAAAGCGCCAAGAAAGCGTCACAAAAGCGCCAAGAAAGCGACGAACACCGAACCAGGACTTTTACGAAAATGTCCGGGTTTGGGTCCGTGTCACGGACACCCCAAAATTCGGTACGAACCCGAACTATACAGTTCGAGTTCGCTCATCCCTATTTGAGAGCCATATTATTTTTATTTGGCGATTGTCTTATGGTAGGGTCTAATTTTTGGCCAAATGAAATGACCGATTGCTACTATTTGGGGTGCATATGCCTTTTTTAGTAGCTTGGTGTTGCACTTTTAGTGATGTTAGGTGACTAAATTATTATTATTTTTATTGTTTCAATTATTTTATTTTTAGTGTTCACCTGAGGGGTTAGATCATGGGATATTTGTATAGAGACGGTCGATATGTACACGGCGGCACAAAACATGTTTGTCTATTTTTTTTTTTTTTATATAAAGTCTTTATACACATTGATTTACATCTCAATATGTTAGTTAGTGATATTTATGATGATTATATAGTTTATTGGTTTGCGATATTTCAGTACAGAATAATTTTATTTTGTTAGTGATAGTTCTATAAAGTTTAATATTATTTATTTGTTAAGTTAATGATTTTAATGTAGATTAAAGAGTTATTGTTTAGTATTATTTTTATATTTTTTTTACTATAGTCTCTGTTGTCCCCTCATTGTTAGCCCTTTTAATGTTTTATGTACATGTTATGGATACATAATCATATTGCTATGTGCACATATTTACCCTCCTGGCGGGGGCTGGTGATCGCCTCCTCTTCCTGAGATAGGTGGTGCTGGAGGGTCTAGCACTTTCCACCTCCACCTCCTTTACTTCTCCCACATCTGGTGGGGGTATCTCAATACTAGTGATGAGCGACAGGGGCAATATTCAAATTTGCGATATTTCGCAAATATTTGGGCGAATATTCAAGAATTCGTGATCTCCAGACATTACTTTCTTGATTGCGAGAAATTCGCATTAAATTCGCACAAACATTTTCACATAAAAATTTGCATGAACTGGTATTTTTTTTTTTAATCGAATATTCGCAATTACGAATATATTTTGCGATATTCTAAATATTCGCAAATTCTCGAAGTGCCGATATTCACGTTTAAAATTCGCAATTTGAATATTCGTGATCAACACTACTCAATACACTGGGAGGGTCCGGCCTTCTCCTCCTCTTCCTTCTCAACCTCCACCACCTCCATGGTCTTCGCCAATCGCCTTTTCTGAATGGAGGGAATAGGAACTTCTGTAATCAGAGAATGTTTAGATTTTAGATAAACAACTCAGAAATCTTAGCACTATTAGATAAAAATAAATTCCAATATGGAGGGATCTATATATAATTGCAGTGGCTGCCAGCTTTATGCCGCATAACTCAATCAAAAATGAACAGCATGCAAAAATACATCCCCTCCACAGTGTCTTGATGAAACAATAGGGCGAGAGGAGACCCATGGGTTGGGATTACTTCTCTACACCAGAGATGGCTACTTCTTAATCCCAACACTAACCCAATAGTACTAAGGGACAAATAAACTAACACATTCATTGGGAGTCTCAGAGCAGAGTTAACCCTTATTGTGTTTGCGGATTCACACCATGCAACTTGAATGGGGAATAGGAAAGATGTGGCCTATAAACTCAACCAAAATATCATTGTTTATCGTTCCCTTTAACCCAAATAGGTCAGAGTGGGGGTCTCCATAGTCCTGGGTCCATAGCCCGTAGGAAGGATGCTAGCCCTCAGGCTTCTAATGCAGACCCAGGGAGTGTTCAGTCTGTCACTTGTCTGGCACAAAGCCAACAGATCACATCACCCAAAAAACACCATCCCCACAATGAAACATGGTGTTGGCAGCATCATGCTGTGGGGATGTTTTTCAGCAGCCGGACTGGGAAACTGGTCAGAGTTGAGGGAAACATAGACAGGGATATTCTTGAGCAAAACCTGTCCTACTCTGTTTTGAGGCTAGGACGGAGGTTCACCTTCAAGCAGGACAATGCCCCCAAACACACGGCTAAAGCAACACATTAGTGGTTTAAGGGTAAACCTATAAATGTGTTGGAATGGCCAAGTCACAGCCCAGATCTCAATCCAATAGAAAATATGTGGTCAGACTTAAAGATTGCTGTTCACAAGCGCAAACCATCCAATTGGAAGGAAGGAGCTGAATCAGTTTTGCAAGGAGGAATGGGCAAAAATCCCTGTGGTAAGATGTGGCAAGCTCATAGAGACTTATCCAAAGCGACTTGGAGCTGTGATTGCCGCAAAAGGTGGCTCTACAAAGTGTTGACTTTAGGGGATGAATAGTTATGCACATTGACCTTTTCTGTTTTGTCCTATTTGTTGTATGCTTTACAATTAACCAATAAATAAAAATAAAATAAATAAAGGTCTAAGTTGTGGGCATGTTCTACAAATTAAATCATGCAAATCCTCAAACAATCCATGTTAATTCCAGGATGTGCGACAACAAAAAAAGAACGAAGTCAAGGGGGGTTAATACTTTTGTTTAGCACTGTATACATTAGAGTGTCGGCAAAACATACAAAATTATTTACGCATCTACCTGGACATTTTTCGTCCCGTATTCTTTTATAAACCGGGGGTGTCTTCGCTTCATGGCTGACCATTTTTTTATGATGGGCAGACGTCTGTGTTTGAGACCCGTTTTTCGCCAGATCTCAAATGCCAGCTCCCACACAATCCGCTGCTTCTCGAAATGGGACCGAGTGCCGTTGTATCCCCGCTACAACTTCAGCTGCAAGATAAAAATGCAAGCATATATTCCCAATTTTTAACAATGGTACTGAAAAAAATTACTCAAGTAAACTGCAAAAAGTATTTAAGTCTTTGAAGTGGAAATATTAGATTTAGGCCGCATGCACACAGGCGTGTTTTTCACAACTACGGACCGTACAAACCCATCCTGCAGAGAGTACAAGCACACGGCATCATTGGTTGCTATGACCACCGCTGTACTGTAACACACTTGTATGATCTATACAAGTGTATTACTGTACAGCGGTGGCGGCAAGAAGCGGACGGCGTCATAGTGAGTTAGAAACCAAGGACGCTGTGCACTAGTCCACTCTTCAGGACAGCAGCCTGGGTTTTTACGGTCCGTAGTTGTGAAAAAAACACACCCGTGTGCATGCGGCCTTACTGTTACGGTTAGAAGATGGGATTGTATTGCGACTGTATGCGGGTGGGGTCGGAGCTATCAGATCTTGTCCAGCTAAGCAGAGATGTACCTGTCTAGTGAAGTGACGGTACGGTATGGGGGGTACTGCTGGTTTCCCTCCCAGTGATGCACCCTGGGTAACTCTAAATGAACCAGCAAATACTGGCAGTCTGACAAAGAATGCTTCTCCTGAGTCCTGACCAACTGGATACAAACTATAGTCCATAGAGTCTGTGTGTGCGGTATATAGTTTGTGTGTGTGCCATATAGTGTGCGGCATGACAATGAATGTGCATGTGAAATATATTTCTATGCTTTCCATACAAATATGCTACTAACATAGTGGGTGTGATGTCACAGGAATACTTAGGGCAACAATCACTAATATCTAGTAAGACCTTATAAACTGAAGTTTTGTTCACTTAAGAAACATTAGAATCGCAGAAGGTCGCACTAGCTATTTATTTTATAACACTTTTTATGTATATAAAGCGATTGTTCAGACATGCCGGCGAAATGTAATCAAATACACTACCTTAATGTAAGATTACTTACAGTCACCAGGAGTTCTTCCTCTTCGTCTCTGAACTTGGTTCCAACCATTGCATCCATCTAATTTCTAGTCGGTGCAAACCAGTTGTTGTAGGCCACGCCTTCCTAGCGCATGTGCTCTTGCGATTAATACTTTGCCGAAATTTTGCTGATAAAAAAAATAATGCATGTAGATCGCAGATTCGCTTAATACTTCTGGTATGTCAGTGTCCATGTTGTGGGACTATGTGTGCACATATAGTAAGAATTTTGTGGCTGCAAATATGACCTGGAGGTATTTCAGGTTTGCCTGCCATTAAAATGAATGGGACCGGCCGCGAACCTGTGCCAGCAGATGTTCGTCCATCACTAGAGCTGAGCATAGGAAGGGACAGAGAGTGTAGGGAGTGCAAATGAATTACATTTTTCTACAGAAACGTTTCATAGACCCAAAAGTCCTTGTAAGGACTATTGTGTGTGACAGCAGCAATATGTTTGTAGTGCAATCTGCGCTAAATTGCTCAGTATTAGGGAGAACTGTGCATAGGAAGAGACAGACATTGTAGAGAGTGTAATAGGAAGATTTTTATACAAAAAAACCTTTCAGAGACCCAAAAGTCATTTTAAGGACTATTGTGTGTGTGACAGCAGCAATATGTATTTTTTAAAAAAATAAGGGGGGGGGGGACTTAACCTGGGTGAAGGTATTTGTATACACAAATATATTAATGCCAAGAATGGCCTAGACCTATCTTGACCCAGGTATACAGTTTGTATTAAAAAAATTTCTGATTCGACATAATGATAAAACTGCTGTGAGCCATAACAAATAGAGTTGAGCGAACACCTGGATGTTCGGGTTCGAGAAGTTCGGCCGAACATCCCGGAAATGTTCGGGTTCGGGATCCGAACCCGATCCGAACTTCGTCCCGAACCCGAACCCCATTGAAGTCAATGGGGACCCGAACTTTTCGGCACTAAAACGGCTGTAAAACAGCCCAGGAAAGGGCTAGAGGGCTGCAAAAGGCAGCAACATGTAGGTAAATCCCCTGCAAACAAATGTGGATAGGGAAATGAATTAAAATAAAAATTAAATAAATAAAAATTAACCAAAATCAATTGGAGAGAGGTTCCATAGCAGAGAATCTGGCTTCCCGTCACCCACCACTGGAACAGTCCATTCTCAGATATTTAGGCCCCGGCACCCAGGCAGAGGAGAGAGGTCCCGTAACAGACAATCTGGCTTCATGTCAGCAGAGAATCAGTCTTCATGTCATAGCAGAGAATCAGGCTTCACGTCACCCACCACTGTAAGAGTCCATTTTCATAAATTTAGGCCCAGCACCCAGGCAGAGGAGAGAGGTCCCGTAACAGACAATCTGGCTTCATGTCAGCAGAGAATCAGTCTTCATATCATAGCAGAGAATCAGGCTTCACGTCAGCCACCAATGCAACAGTCCATTGTCAGATATTTAGGCCCAGCACCCAGGCAGAGGAGAGAGGTCCCGTAACAGAGGATCTGGCTTCATGTCAGCAGAGAATCAGTCTTCATGTCATAGCAGAGAATCAGGCTTCACGTCACCCACCACTGTAAGAGTCCATTTTCATAAATTTAGGCCCAGCACCCAGGCAGAGGAGAGAGGTCCCGTAACAGAGGATCTGGCTTCATGTCAGCAGAGAATCAGTCTGCATGTCATAGCAGAGAATCAGGCTTCACGTCAGCCACCACTGCAACAGTCCATTGTCATAAATTCAGGCCCAGCACCCAGGCAGAGGAGAGAGGTCCCGTAACAGACAATCTGGCTTCATGTCAGCAGAGAATCAGTCTGCATGTCATAGCAGAGAATGAGGCTTCACGTCAGCCACCACTGCAACAATCCATTGGCATATATTTAGGCCTAGCACACAGGCAGAGGAGAGAGGTCCCGTAACAGACAATCTGGCTTCATGTCAGCAGAGAATCAGTCTGCATGTCATAGCAGAGAATGAGGCTTCACGTCACCCACCACTGCAACAGTCCATTTTCATAAATTTAGGCCCAGCACCCAGGCAGAGGAGAGAGGTCCCGTAACAGAGGATCTGGCTTCATGTCACCAGAGAATCAGTCTGCATGTCATAGCAGAGAATCAGGCTTCACGTCAGCCACCACTGCAACAATCCATTGGCATATATTTAGGCCTAGCACACAGGCAGAGGAGAGAGGTCCCGTAACAGACAATCTGGCTTCATGTCAGCAGAGAATCAGTCTGCATGTCATAGCAGAGAATGAGGCTTCACGTCAGCCACCACTGCAACAATCCATTGGCATATATTTAGGCCTAGCACACAGGCAGAGGAGAGAGGTCCCGTAACAGACAATCTGGCTTCATGTCAGCAGAGAATCAGTCTGCATGTCATAGCAGAGAATGAGGCTTCACGTCACCCACCACTGCAACAGTCCATTTTCATAAATTTAGGCCCAGCACCCAGGCAGAGGAGAGAGGTCCCGTAACAGAGGATCTGGCTTCATGTCACCAGAGAATCAGTCTGCATGTCATAGCAGAGAATCAGGCTTCACGTCAGCCACCACTGCAACAATCCATTGGCATATATTTAGGCCTAGCACACAGGCAGAGGAGAGAGGTCCCGTAACAGACAATCTGGCTTCATGTCAGCAGAGAATCAGTCTGCATGTCATAGCAGAGAATGAGGCTTCACGTCACCCACCACTGCAACAGTCCATTTTCATAAATTTAGGCCCAGCACCCAGGCAGAGGAGAGAGGTCCCGTAACAGAGGATCTGGCTTCATGTCACCAGAGAATCAGTCTGCATGTCATAGCAGAGAATCAGGCTTCACGTCAGCCACCACTGCAACAATCCATTGGCATATATTTAGGCCTAGCACACAGGCAGAGGAGAGAGGTCCCGTAACAGACAATCTGGCTTCATGTCAGCAGAGAATCAGTCTGCATGTCATAGCAGAGAATGAGGCTTCACGTCACCCACCACTGCAACAGTCCATTTTCATAAATTTAGGCCCAGCACCCAGGCAGAGGAGAGAGGTCTCGTAACAGAGGATCTGGCTTCATGTCACCAGAGAATCAGTCTGCATGTCATAGCAGAGAATCAGGCTTCACGTCAGCCACCACTGCAACAATCCATTGGCATATATTTAGGCCTAGCACACAGGCAGAGGAGAGAGGTCCCGTAACAGACAATCTGGCTTCATGTCAGCAGAGAATCAGTCTGCATGTCATAGCAGAGAATGAGGCTTCACGTCAGCCACCACTGCAACAATCCATTGGCATATATTTAGGCCTAGCACACAGGCAGAGGAGAGAGGTCCCGTAACAGACAATCTGGCTTCATGTCAGCAGAGAATCAGTCTGCATGTCATAGCAGAGAATGAGGCTTCACGTCACCCACCACTGCAACAGTCCATTTTCATAAATTTAGGCCCAGCACCCAGGCAGAGGAGAGAGGTCCCGTAACAGAGGATCTGGCTTCATGTCACCAGAGAATCAGTCTGCATGTCATAGCAGAGAATCAGGCTTCACGTCAGCCACCACTGCAACAATCCATTGGCATATATTTAGGCCTAGCACACAGGCAGAGGAGAGAGGTCCCGTAACAGACAATCTGGCTTCATGTCAGCAGAGAATCAGTCTGCATGTCATAGCAGAGAATGAGGCTTCACGTCACCCACCACTGCAACAGTCCATTTTCATAAATTTAGGCCCAGCACCCAGGCAGAGGAGAGAGGTCCCGTAACAGAGGATCTGGCTTCATGTCACCAGAGAATCAGTCTGCATGTCATAGCAGAGAATCAGGCTTCACGTCAGCCACCACTGCAACAATCCATTGGCATATATTTAGGCCTAGCACACAGGCAGAGGAGAGAGGTCCCGTAACAGACAATCTGGCTTCATGTCAGCAGAGAATCAGTCTGCATGTCATAGCAGAGAATGAGGCTTCACGTCACCCACCACTGCAACAGTCCATTTTCATAAATTTAGGCCCAGCACCCAGGCAGAGGAGAGAGGTCCCGTAACAGACAATCTGGCTTCATGTCAGCAGAGAATTAGTCTGCATGTCATAGCAGAGAATCAGGCTTCACGTCAGCCACCACTGCAACAGTCCATTGGCATATATTTAGGCCCTGGCACCCAGACAGAGGAGAGGTTCATTCAACTTTGGGTAGCCTTGCAATATAATGGTAAAATGAAAATAAAAATAGGATTGAATGAGGAAGTGCCCTGGAGTCCAATAATATATGGTTATGGGGAGGTAGTTAATGTCTAATCTGGACAAGGGACGGACAGGTCCTGTGGGATCCATGCCTGGTTCATTTTTATGAACGTCAGCTTGTCCACATTGGCTGTAGACAGGCGGCAGCGTTTGTCTGTAATGACGCCCCCTGCCGTGCTGAATACACGTTCAGACAAAACGCTGGCTGCCGGGCAGGCCAGCACCTCCAAGGCATAAAAGGCTAGCTCTGGCCACGTGGACAATTTAGAGACCCAGAAGTTGAATGGGGCCGAACCATCAGTCAGTACGTGGAGGGGTATGCACACGTACTGTTCCACCATGTTAGTGAAATGTTGCCTCCTGCTAACACGTTGCATATCAGGTGGTGGTGCAGTTAGCTGTGGCGTGTTGACAAAAGTTTTCCACATCTCTGCCATGCTAACCCTGCCCTCAGAGGAGCTGGCCGTGACACAGCTGCCTTGGCGACCTCTTGCTCCTCCTCTGCCTTGGCCTTGGGCTTCCACTTGTTCCCCTGTGACATTTGGGAATGCTCTCAGTAGCGCGTCTACCAACGTGCGCTTGTACTCGCGCATCTTCCTATCACGCTCCAGTGCAGGAAGTAAGGTGGGCACATTGTCTTTGTAGCGTGGATCCAGCAGGGTGGCAACCCAGTAGTCCGCACAGGTTAAAATGTGGGCAACTCTGCTGTCGTTGCGCAGGCACTGCAGCATGTAGTCGCTCATGTGTGCCAGGCTGCCCAGGGGTAAGGACAAGCTGTCCTCTGTGGGAGGCGTATCGTCATCGTCCTGCCTTTCCCCCCAGCCACGCACCAGTGATGGACCCGAGCTGCGTTGGGTGCCACCCCGCTGTGACCATGCTTCATCCTCATCCTCCTCCACCTCCTCCTCATCCTCGTCCTCCTCGTCCTCCAGTAGTGGGCCCTGGCTGGCCACATTTGTACCTGGCCTCTGCTGTTGCCAAAAACCTCCCTCTGAGTCACTTCGAAGAGACTGGCCTGAAAGTGCTAAAAATGACCCCTCTTCCTCCTCCTCCTCTTCCATCATCGCCCTAAGTGTTTTCTCAAGGAGACATAGAAGTGGTATTGTAACGCTGATAACGGTGTCATCGCCACTGGCCATGTTGGTGGAGTACTCAAAACAGCGCAACAGGGCACACAGGTCTCGCATGGAGGCCCAGTCATTGGTGGTGAAGTGGTGCTGTTCTGTAGTGCGACTGACCCGTGCGTGCTGCAGCTGAAACTCCACTATGGCCTGCTGCTGCTCGCACAGTCTGTTCAGCATGTGCAAGGTGGAGTTCCACCTGGTGGGCACGTCGCATATGAGGCGGTGAGCGGGAAGGCCGAAGTTACGCTGTAGCGCAGACAGGCGAGCAGCAGCAGGATGTGAACGCCGGAAGCGCGAACAGACGGCCCGCACTTTATGCAGCAGCTCTGACATGTCGGGGTAGTTGTGAATGAACTTCTGCACCACCAAATTCAGCACATGCGCCAAGCAAGGGATGTGCGTCAAATTGGCTAGTCCCAGAGCTGCAACGAGATTTCGCCCATTATCACACACCACCAGGCCGGGCTTGAGGCTCACCGGCAGCAACCACTCGTCGGTCTGTTGTTCAATACCCCGCCACAACTCCTGTGCGGTGTGGGGCCTGTCCCCCAAACATATGAGTTTCAGAATGGCCTGCTGACGTTTACCCCGGGCTGTGCTGAAGTTGGTGGTGAAGGTGTGTGGCTGACTGGATGAGCAGGTGGAAGAAGAGGAGGAGGAAGCCGAGAAGGAGGAGGTGGCAACAGGAGGCAAAGAATGTTGCCCTGCGATCCTTGGCGGCGGAAGGACGTGCGCCAAACAGCTCTCCGCCTGGGGCCCAGCTGCCACTACATTTACCCAGTGTGCAGTTAGGGAGATATAGCGTCCCTGGCCGTGCTTACTGGTCCACGTATCTGTGGTTAGGTGGACCTTGCTACAGATGGCGTTGCGCAGTGCACACTTGATTTTATCGGATACTTGGTTGTGCAGGGAAGGCACGGCTCTCTTGGAGAAGTAGTGCCGGCTGGGAACAACATACTGTGGGACAGCAAGCGACATGAGCTGTTTGAAGCTGTCTGTGTCCACCAGCCTAAATGACAGCATTTCATAGGCCAGTAGTTTAGAAATGCTGGCATTCAGGGCCAGGGATCGAGGGTGGCTAGGTGGGAATTTACGCTTTCTATCAAATGTTTGTGAGATGGAGAGCTGAACGCTGGCGTGTGACATGGTTGAGACGCTTGGTGACGGAGGTGGTGGTGGTGGTGTTGGTGGTACATCCCCTGTTTGCTGGGCGGCAGGTGCCAACGTTCCTCCAGAGGCGGAGGAAGAGGCCGAGGCGGCAGCAGCAGAATAGGCCGAGGCGGCAGCAGCAGAAGAGGTAGCAGGGGGAGCCTGAGTGACTTCCTTGGTTTTAAGGTGTTTACTCCACTGCAGTTCATGCTTTGCATGCAGGTGCCTGGTCATGCAGGTTGTGCTCAGGTTCAGAACGTTAATGCCTCGCTTCAGGCTCTGATGGCACAGCGTGCAAACCACTCGGGTCTTGTCGTCAGCACATTGTTTGAAGAAGTGCCATGCCAGGGAACTCCTTGAAGCTGCCTTTGGGGTGCTCGGTCCCAGATGGCGGCGGTCAGTAGCAGGCGGAGTCTCTTGGCGGCGGGTGTTCTGCTTTTGCCCACTGCTCCCTCTTTTGCTACGCTGTTGGCTCGGTCTCACCACTGCCTCTTCCTCCGAACTGTGAAAGTCAGTGGCACGACCTTCATTCCATGTGGGGTCTAGGACCTCATCGTCCCCTGCATCGTCTTCCACCCAGTCTTGATCCTTGACCTCCTGTTCAGTCTGCACACTGCAGAAAGACGCAGCAGTTGGCACTTGTGTTTCGTCATCATCAGAGACATGCTGAGGTGGTATTCCCATGTCCTCATCATCAGGAAACATAAGTGGTTGTGCGTCAGTGCATTCTATGTCTTTCACCGCTGGGGAAGGGCTAGGTGGATGCCCTTGGGAAACCCTGCCAGCGGAGTCTTCAAACAGCATAAGAGACTGCTGCATAACTTGAGGCTGAGACAGTTTCCCTGGTATGCATGGGGGTGATGTGACAGACTGATGGGGTTGGTTTTTAGGCGCCATCTGTGCGCTTTCTGCAGAAGACTGGGTGGGAGATAATGTGAACGTGCTGGATCCACTGTCGGCCACCCAATTGACTAATGCCTGTACCTGCTCAGGCCTTACCATCCTTAGAACGGCATTGGGCCCCACCATATATCGCTGTAAATTCTGGCGGCTACTGGGACCTGAGGTAGTTGGTACACTAGGACGTGTGGATGTGGCAGAACGGCCACGTCCTCTCCCAGCACCAGAGGGTCCACTAACACCACCACGACCATGTCCACGTCCGCGTCCCTTACTAGATGTTTTTCTCATTGTTATGGTTCACCACCACAACAAATATATTATTTGGCCCAATGTATTGTATTCAAATTCAGCGGGATATAAATTTGAGGCCTAGTATTTAGGCGCTGGGTGACCGGTATGGATTTACTAACAGAATTAGACTTGGAAATGCACAGTAGCGTGTGTGTGAAGTTATTCTGAATGACCCTATGTGCACCTTGAATATTATATACCCTTTTTGGGATAGATTTCAAATAGCTCTGATATAGCAGGAACCACTAAATTATGAAATTGCTAAATTGGGAATTGTACTTCAACCCAGAACAAAAAATGTGCTTTGACGGACACTAAATAACTTTCCCAGCCACAACAGGACAGCGGTAACGAGAGATTTAGCGGGATATAAATTTGAGGCCTAGTATTTAGGCGCTGGGTGACCGGTATGGATTTAGTGACAGAATTAGACTTGGAAATGCACAGAAGCGTGTGTGTGAAGTTATTCTGAATGACCCTATGTGCACCTTGAATATTATATACCCTTTTTGGGATAGATTTCAAATAGCTCTGATATAGCAGGAACCACTAAATTATGAAATTGCTAAATTGGGAATTGTACTTCAACCCAGAACAAAAAATGTGCTTTGACGGACACTAAATAACTTTCCCAGCTACAACAGGACAGCGGTAACGAGAGATTTAGCGGGATATAAATTTGAGGCCTAGTATTTAGGCGCTGGGTGACCGGTATGGATTTAGTGACAGAATTAGACTTGGAAATGCACAGAAGCGTGTGTGTGAAGTTATTCTGAATGACCCTATGTGCACCTTGAATATTATATACCCTTTTTGGGATAGATTTCAAATAGCTCTGATATAGCAGGAACCACTAAATTATGAAATTGCTAAATTTGGAATTGTACTTCAACCCAGAACAAAAAATGTGCTTTGACGGACACTAAATAACTTTCCCAGCTACAACAGGACAGCGGTAACGAGAGATTTAGCGGGATATAAATTTGAGGCCTAGTATTTAGGCGCTGGGTGACCGGTATGGATTTAGTGACAGAATTAGACTTGGAAATGCACAGAAGCGTGTGTGTGAAGTTATTCTGAATGACCCTATGTGCACCTTGAATATTATATACCCTTTTTGGGATAGATTTCAAATAGCTCTGATATAGCAGGAACCACTAAATTATGAAATTGCTAAATTTGGAATTGTACTTCAACCCAGAACAAAAAATGTGCTTTGACGGACACTAAATAACTTTCCCAGCTACAACAGGACAGCGGTAACGAGAGATTTAGCGGGATATAAATTTGAGGCCTAGTATTTAGGCGCTGGGTGACCGGTATGGATTTAGTGACAGAATTAGACTTGGAAATGCACAGAAGCGTGTGTGTGAAGTTATTCTGAATGACCCTATGTGCACCTTGAATATTATATACCCTTTTTGGGATAGATTTCAAATAGCTCTGATATAGCAGAAACCACTAAATTATGAAATTGCTAAATTGGGAATTGTACTTCAACCCAGAACAAAAAATGTGCTTTGACGGACACTAAATAACTTTCCCAGCTACAACAGGACAGCGGTAACGAGAGATTTAGCGGGATATAAATTTGAGGCCTAGTATTTAGGCGCTGGGTGACCGGTATGGATTTAGTGACAGAATTAGACTTGGAAATGCACAGAAGCGTGTGTGTGAAGTTATTCTGAATGACCCTATGTGCACCTTGAATATTATATACCCTTTTTGGGATAGATTTCAAATAGCTCTGATATAGCAGGAACCACTAAATTATGAAATTGCTAAATTTGGAATTGTACTTCAACCCAGAACAAAAAATGTGCTTTGACGGACACTAAATAACTTTCCCAGCTACAACAGGACAGCGGTAACGAGAGATTTAGCGGGATATAAATTTGAGGCCTAGTATTTAGGCGCTGGGTGACCGGTATGGATTTAGTGACAGAATTAGACTTGGAAATGCACAGAAGCGTGTGTGTGAAGTTATTCTGAATGACCCTATGTGCACCTTGAATATTATATACCCTTTTTGGGATAGATTTCAAATAGCTCTGATATAGCAGGAACCACTAAATTATGAAATTGCTAAATTGGGAATTGTACTTCAACCCAGAACAAAAAATGTGCTTTGACGGACACTAAATAACTTTCCCAGCCACAACAGGACAGCGGTAACGAGAGATTTAGCGGGATATAAATTTGAGGCCTAGTATTTAGGCGCTGGGTGACCGGTATGGATTTAGTGACAGAATTAGACTTGGAAATGCACAGAAGCGTGTGTGTGAAGTTATTCTGAATGACCCTATGTGCACCTTGAATATTATATACCCTTTTTGGGATAGATTTCAAATAGCTCTGATATAGCAGGAACCACTAAATTATGAAATTGCTAAATTGGGAATTGTACTTCAACCCAGAACAAAAAATGTGCTTTGACGGACACTAAATAACTTTCCCAGCTACAACAGGACAGCGGTAACGAGAGATTTAGCGGGATATAAATTTGAGGCCTAGTATTTAGGCGCTGGGTGACCGGTATGGATTTACTGACAGAATTAGACTTGGAAATGCACAGAAGCGTGTGTGTGAAGTTATTCTGAATGACCCTATGTGCACCTTGAATATTATATACCCTTTTTGGGATAGATTTCAAATAGCTCTGATATAGCAGGAACCACTAAATTATGAAATTGCTAAATTTGGAATTGTACTTCAACCCAGAACAAAAAATGTGCTTTGACGGACACTAAATAACTTTCCCAGCTACAACAGGACAGCGGTAACGAGAGATTTAGCGGGATATAAATTTGAGGCCTAGTATTTAGGCGCTGGGTGACCGGTATGGATTTAGTGACAGAATTAGACTTGGAAATGCACAGAAGCGTGTGTGTGAAGTTATTCTGAATGACCCTATGTGCACCTTGAATATTATATACCCTTTTTGGGATAGATTTCAAATAGCTCTGATATAGCAGGAACCACTAAATTATGAAATTGCTAAATTTGGAATTGTACTTCAACCCAGAACAAAAAATGTGCTTTGACGGACACTAAATAACTTTCCCAGCTACAACAGGACAGCGGTAACGAGAGATTTAGCGGGATATAAATTTGAGGCCTAGTATTTAGGCGCTGGGTGACCGGTATGGATTTAGTGACAGAATTAGACTGGGATATGGCCAAAAAATAACCACACTATTGCTGGTTAAATGCACTTGGTGACAGGCGCAGCTTGCCCCTGATTTAGTATATGGCCAAAAAATGAACAGACTATTGCTGGTTAAATGCACTTGGTGTGACAGCTTCACCCTGATGTAGGCTTTAGCCAAAAAACAACCACACCATTGAGGGTTAAATGCACTTGGTGACAGGCGCAGCTTGCCCCTGATTTAGTATATGGCCAAAAAATGAACAGACTATTGCTGGTTAAATGCACTTGGTGTGACAGCTTCACCCTGATGTAGGCTTTAGCCAAAAAACAACCACACCATTGAGGGTTAAATGCACTTGGTGACAGGCGCAGCTTGCCCCTGATTTAGTATATGGCCAAAAAATGAACAGACTATTGCTGGTTAAATGCACTTGGTGTGACAGCTTCACCCTGATGTAGGCTTTAGCCAAAAAACAACCACACCATTGAGGGTTAAATGCACTTGGTGACAGGCGCAGCTTGCCCCTGATTTAGTATATGGCCAAAAAATGAACAGACTATTGCTGGTTAAATGCACTTGGTGTGACAGCTTCACCCTGATGTAGGCTTTAGCCAAAAAACAACCACACCATTGAGGGTTAAATGCACTTGGTGACAGGCGCAGCTTGCCCCTGATTTAGTATATGGCCAAAAAATGAACAGACTATTGCTGGTTAAATGCACTTGGTGTGACAGCTACACCCTGATGTAGGCTTTAGCCAAAAAACAACCACACCATTGAGGGTTAAATGCACTTGGTGACAGGCGCAGCTTGCCCCTGATTTAGTATATGGCCAAAAAATGAACAGACTATTGCTGGTTAAATGCACTTGGTGTGACAGCTTCACCCTGATGTAGGCTTTAGCCAAAAAACAACCACACCATTGAGGGTTAAATGCACTTGGTGACAGGCGCAGCTTGCCCCTGATTTAGTATATGGCCAAAAAATGAACAGACTATTGCTGGTTAAATGCACTTGGTGTGACAGCTACACCCTGATGTAGGCTTTAGCCAAAAAACAACCACACCATTGAGGGTTAAATGCACTTGGTCGCAGCTTGGATGCACTTGGTCGCAGCACCGCACAAGACACAAAATGGCCGCCGATCACCCCATAAAAAAGTGACTGACAAACGGTCTGGGCAGCCTAAAAACAGTGAGTGAGCATTTGAGTATCAGCAGCTCAATGATGCACAGCTGCAGATCGATCGATTAATCAAGTGAAGTCCTTTGGAGGAGTTAATCTGCCTAATCTCGCCCTACTGTCGCATCCGCAACCTCTCCCTACGCTAATCAGAGCAGAGTGACGGGCGGCGCTATGTGACTCCAGCTTAAATAGAGGCTGGGTCACATGGTGCTCTGGCCAATCACAGCCATGCCAATAGTAGGCATGGCTGTGACGGCCTCTTGGGGCAAGTAGTATGACGCTTGTTGATTGGCTGCTTTGCAGCCTTTCAAAAAGCGCCAAGAAAGCGTCACAAAAGCGCCAAGAAAGCGACGAACACCGAACCCGAACCCGGACTTTTACGAAAATGTCCGGGTTCGGGTCCGTGTCACGGACACCCCAAAATTCGGTACGAACCCGAACTATACAGTTCGAGTTCGCTCATCCCTAATAACAAACAATTAAAACACTTTGTTTCCACCTTAAAGAGTTGACGACTTAGTTGCTGCCAAGGTGTGGGAGATCAACTATAGCTGCAGAGCTTGAACATAGGGGGGCAATATGTGGATAGACTAATGTAATCAGACTACCTGTAGTTGCCTGCAAAAACTGATTAAATGGAATAGGTAACTGTGCTCCTACCAGGGCTGCCATCAGAAAATTTGGGGCCCCTTACACAGCTCAAGGCCTGGGCCCCCCCTCCTACCCCGCCCCTTTATAATCCATCCTGACTCCACCTCCTCTCCACCCCCAAGGACCTACCCCCAATTTCATTATTTTTTTACAACTACTAAGACAGTAAAAAGCGGTAATCAGCGATTTCAGTAAGGAATTAATTTTTGACCAAATAATATCAAGCCTGCTACCACGACAAGGTAGACTCTTTTAACCACCTGCCGCCACGCTAATGCCGAAAGGCGGCTCTCCCAGGCTACACTAACGCCAAGTTGCATGACCGAGCAATAAACCGCTAAAGTTGTGGAGTGCCGATTTTAAAAAAAGGGCCTGGTCACTAGGGGCTATAAACCTGTGGTCCTTAAGTGGTTAAAGGGAGTCTGTCAGCACATTTACCCCTTTTTAATAGTTCCCATAGCGCTGTAGCCACAACACAGATGATTAAAACGGTACCTTTATATGCTTTTGTGGACTTTTAACACTGCCAAAAACGAACTTTTATGCATATGTAAATGAGGGCTCACAAGTGCCCAGGGCGGCGTCCACCGCGTTGGAGCCCAGGCAGCTCTGCCTCTTTGGCTCTTATCCCCGCCCAGCCTCTTCCTCTGCCCGCCCATCTGTTTTCTCTCCCCCTCAGCGAGATCCCGCGCCTATGCGCTGACTTCCTTGGTCGGGGCTCATTCGACTCATTCGATTCTTTCTTAGACTCCCTGTACTTGTGTCAGTGACTCAGAGCTGCTAGTGCTTGCCTTGCCTCAGCTCTGATTGGTGGGTGGGGAGGGGCGGGGCTGGCAGAAGCAGCTTCCACTCTAGGATCAGATTACACCCCTCCCGAGTCCCTCCCCTCCCTGCTGCCAGCGGCTCTGCTATTGTGTGCTTGGTCAGACTGGGCTGTTTCACGTGGATCAGCTCAGTCAGGTGAATCGACTCCTCCGGTTCAGTGAAATGAATCGATTCAAATGAACGATTCGTTCATGAACCAGACATCACTAGCAAGGAATAATCAATTGCCCCCCTCTAGCGATGCAATAAAGTTCAACTCAAGTCACTGACAAATGGGAGGGGAATTTTTTATTGGAACTGCCCGGGCCCCCCCCCCCCCCAGGGTCCGGGCCCCTTACTGGGGTATCGGCTGTACCCCCGATGGCGGCCCTGGCTCCTACACACAAATGTTCACAGCACACTTGTCTGACACTAGGTCAGTAACTGTCAAGATGCATTCACACCCTGCACACACGCTGCTAAGCACTCCACCTAGCTCAAAAAAACCTTGCTATATTGAATGAAATGTCCTACACAAGGACTTCTAAGATAATAAGCAACATTGGAGTGGACAACAATTGTTTAAAACAATCAACTGCCCCCCAACATTTTCCACCAGATAGATCACTGGCTTCTTCAGGGGTTTGGGCAGAATTGAAGACAACAGACATGATGGTGGTATATATGCTGCAATTCTGTGATTGATTTGTGTGGTAGCCAACAGTAATGGCCAGTTTGCAGTGTTCGCCCGCGAACACATGTGAGCTGCCATCTTAACTCACAAGTCCGGCGAGGCACAGGTAAGCACTTACCTGTGCCTGCACCGCGAGCCAGTCTGAAACAAATGCGGTCAGCGGGAGCAGGCAGTTCAGAGAGCAGCCACCGGGGGCCTTCATTGAGCTGTTCCCGCTGACTGCATTTGTTTCAGCCCGGCTTGCGGCGCAGGCACAGGTAAGGGCTTACCTGTGCCTCGCCGGACTTGTGAGTCAAGATGGCAGCTTGCATGTGTTCATGGGCGAACACTGCGAACTGGCCATCACTGGTAGCCAATTACTGTTAAGCAAGCTACACCAAGTGACAAATGAGAATGCAAGAGATTTGGAATAGCTGCCCTCCCTATTTTGTTGTTGACAAATGAAAGCAGGGCAGAGGAGGTCTCCTTATGACATCACGCGCAAGCTGTCACTGCTCTCCAACTTAGAAAATCAGCAACATGAGGCTTTCCAAAGCGCATGTTCTGTTCAGGCGGAGGGTGCGTGAGCACTCAGTCTCTAGTGGCCGAGACACTGAGTGCCTTTACCAATGCCCACCAACTAAAAAGTAAGGGAAATCAAGACATGTCCGATGTGCATGTCCTGCGCCGACAGTCGATGCGTGAGCACTTTTTTTAAAAATCCTTTTCTCTCCCCCTCCTCTTTTTTCTTTCCTCTTTTAAAAAAGGTGCACTGCTGCCCATTCGTGCCGACTTAAAATCTGATAGCGATGTGAGATGGTCTGGGTGCATGGCCTGTGCTATCAATAGATGCGCTGACACTTTAACTACGGTAAGGGGTAGATATAATGTCACTAACTGAGGGAGAAATAAAAAAGGGGGGGGTGATTTTGATATCCATCATCCACTGGTGCCAAATATATATAAATGCATTCTAGTATTGACTGCTAAAGTATGACTCAGGCAAATTGTGCTGCCAGCACAAACTGCATAACTGTGGCTATACCACCATGCCAACCACTAGTTGTCATCTATGTTTATTTGCTCACTAAACTGAAACGAAACATAAATATGTATTACAACTTTAATTGCCTCCCTAAACAGTCTATAAAAATGAGGAAAAGGTGAATCCTTCATTGAGTCCCTTTGGATGGAGACTATCTAAACGCTATATAAATTTTGTTTCTTCTTGTAGGAGGAGTGCATCCAGATCACCCCTCCTTACCCCTAGTGTCTTTTTGCAGATCCCCAAAAACTTCAGGCATTTGGGGGTCTTCCCAGTCATTAAATCTAACATGTTTAGAAATTGTATTAATGCTGCTAATATGTTGGCAGACACGTTGCCTGAACTCTTGTGAGGTCTTGCCCACAAAGATCTTACGACAGGGACATTGTGCAATATACACTCACCTAAAGAATTATTAGGAACACCATACTAATACAGTGTTGGACCCCCTTTTGCCTTCAGAACTGCCTTAATTCTACGTGGCATTGATTCAACAAGATGCTGATAGCATTCTTTAGAAATGTTGGCCCATATTGATAGGATAGCATCTTGCAGTTGATGGAGATTTGAGGGATGCACATCCAGGGCATCAAGATCCCGTTCCACCACATCCCAAAGATACTCTATTAGGTTGAGATCTGGTGACTGTGGAGGCCATTTTAGTACAGTGAACTCATTGTCATGTTCAAGAAACCAATTTGAAATGATTCGAGCTCTGTCACATGGTGCATTATCCTGCTGGAAGTAGCCATCAGAGGATGGGTACATGGTGGTCATGAAGGGATGGACATGGTCAGAAACGATGCTCAGGTTGCCCGTGGCATTTAAATGATGGCCAATTGGCACTAAGGGGCCTAAAGTGTGCCCAGAAAACATCCCCCACACCATTACACCACCACCAGCCTGCACAGTGGTAACAAGGCATGATGGGTACATGTTCTCATTCTGTTTACACCAAATTTGGACTCTACCATTTGAATGTCTCAACAGAAATCGAGACTCATCAGACCAGGCAACATTTTTCCAGTCTTCAACAGTCCAATTTTGGTGAACTCGTTCAAATTGTAGCCTCTTTTTCCTATTTGTAGTGGAGATGAGTGGTACCCGGTGGGGTCTTCTGCTGTTGTAGCCCACCTTTTATTTCCCATTCTGACATTCAGTTTGGAGTTCAGGAGATTGTCTTGACCAGGACCACAACCCTACATGCATTGAAGCAACTACCATGTGATTGGTTGACTAGATAATCACATTAATGAGAAATAAAACAGGTGTTCCTAATAATTCTTTAGGTGAGTGTATATGATACCCTTAGTTTTGCAATTGAAAAACTCTCTAATCTGATATTCCTTTTGGTCCACAGGGTTGACAAATGTCCTAGATTTTTTGATAAACGGACAAAAAACACAATCTCCACAGGGAAAGGTGCCAACAGTCCCCGACCTCATCTAAGTTACCTTTGGAGTTTCTGACTGAAAGAGACTATGGACCAAAATGTCCTTGAGATTTTTTCCCCTCCGGTAAGTGATACTGGATGTTCAGCTGTAACCACTCTAAGATCGTTGTCATCCCTCAACACATGCCAGTGCTTTTTTAAGATCTAAAAAATCTGTTGATTTTGAGCATCAAAGGTGCAGATACATCTGACGACCTGTGTGGGGGAGGATGGCCAGTTACGTAGTCAGCAAGTCCTTACGCCTCACACCCTTTGCCCGTGCAAAGGCCCTATGTAGGACCATTTTGGGATATCCTCAAGCTCTAAACTTGTTATAAAGGTTATTACTTTCCTGTATAAAACTTAAGTCCTCTGAGCAGTTCTTGCGTGCCCTAATATATTGGCCTATAGGGTGTGGGTGGTGACTATTCTAATGCAACAGATTATTAGTTGCTGTAGGTTTTCGATCTATCTCAGTGAGGATGTGGCCACCAGGGTCCAAGGTAAGTCTGAGATCCAAGAAAGTGAGAGTGCTATCATTGATTTCTGATTAGGGTTGAGCGAACCCGAACTGTAAAGTTCGGAGTCGTACTGAACTGTAGGATTTTTGGACCCCGACCCGAACCCGAACATTTCAGTAAAATTTTGGGTTCGAGTTCAGTGTTTGGCCAATCAACAAGCGTTTAACTGTGTGCCCTTAGAAGCCTCTATATAAGGTTGAGTCACGTAGCGCTGCACGTCACTCTGCTGCTACTAGTGTAGCAAGATGATGCTGCTGGTTCAGGGAGACATTAAGAGAGAATCTTTGTTCAGAACTGGAATCTAACTCAGCGATCTACAAACATTTAGTTGTGTGGGTGCAGGGCACAATCTTTTTACCCTGCCCTGATCCCAGTGACAGAAAAAAATTGCTTTTATCCGTCTGTTAGTTAGGTGGCTGGTGGCAGCAGCGATTTTATGCAAGCTCAGTGCACCAGCACTGCATCTGAGCTTTTGTGACATTGAAATCCAAGCTTGAAATACTGCAGTAATAATCTGGTTTAAAAAAAAAAGTCACCCTTTTTTGGCAATATACAACATCTGGTGCATTTGCAGGATTAGTCAGTGTGCAATTTAGGCTAGAAATACAGCCATAATTTTCTGGGTTTTAAAAAACACACCCAAAACACATATCCAATTTTACAGCCCTTGCAGCATCAGCACGTGTGAAATTCAAGGGTTATATACAGTTTTCATATTGAGCTAGTAAAAAAAACACACTTTTTTCCAATATCCAACATCTGGATTAGTCAGTGTGCAATTTAATCTAGAAATACAGCCATAGTTTTCTGGGTTTTTAAAAACACAATTTTTAGCCAAAATACACAATTTTACAACCCTTGCAGCATCAGCACGTGTGAAATTCAAGGGTTATATACAGCTTTCATATTCGTTTAGTAAAAAAAAAAAAAAAAAAAAAAAAAAACTTTTTGGGCAATACCCAACATCTGGATTAGTCCGTGTCAGGGGCTGACTGGCAACTTTTGGCCCAGGGGGCAAGTAACACCCAGAGGCCCACTGAGCCCCCCCCCCCCCCCCACTTTCGTCAGCCATGTAAATTAGAACACCGTAAAACAAAATAAACTAGGCATGCTCCGATATATCGGCCGCCGAAACACATCAGCCGAAAATTGCATTTTTGGTATAATGCCGAAAGTGTCATTTTCTGGCTGATACAGTGCATCCGTGTATTCTCTCCTCCCCGCTGGGCGCTGCTCTGTGTCCCCCCCATGACACTTGATGACTGTATAACATAAACATATTTCATTTGTAAACTTACAGTTACTTGACCCTTGGGGATCTCGGACGCCACTTCCACGCTTTGGCCGGGGGCTCGGCGGAGCTGATGTTGTGTTTTATCCTAATGAGAAAGATTTCATAATAAGGATTTGGAGAAGGGGCAGAGGGATAGCAGAGCAGGGAGAGGCTGGGGCTGATACTAGGGGGTCATACCATGGGGGAGTAATAAAGCCCACCATAATGCCCCACCCCCCCAGTAGAAATAATTCTCCTTATAATAGACAGTGCACAAAATACCCCCTTGTAATATCCCCAGTTGAGCTAATGTCCCCATAGTGCCCCCTATAATGTGCCAGTAGCCACATAGGGCCCCCCTATAATGTGCCAGTAGCCACATAGGGCCCCCCTATAATGTGCCAGTAGCCACATAGGGCCCCCCTATAATGTGCCAGTAGCCACATAGGGCCCACCTATAATGTGCCAGTAGCCATATGCCCCCCCCATAATGTGCCAGTAGCCATAGGTCCCCTATAATCTGCCAGTAGCCATAGCCCCCCTATAATCTGCCAGTAGCCATAGCCCCCCTATAATCTGCCAGTAGCCATAGCCCCCCCTATAATCTGCCAGTAGCCATAGCCCCCCCTATAATCTGCCAGTAGCCATAGCCCTCCCTATAATCTGCCAGTAGCCATAGCCCCCCTATAATCTGCCAGTAGCCATAGGCCCCCCTATAATCTGCCAGTAGCCATAGGCCTCCCATATAATGTGCCAGTAGCCATAGCCCCCCATATAATGTGCAAGTAGCCATAGCCCCCCCCTATAATCTGCCAGTAGCCATTAGCCCCCCTATAATCTGCCAGTAGCCATAGGCCCCCCATAATGTGCCAGTAGCCACATAGGGCCCCCCTATAATGTGCCAGTAGCCATAGGTCCCCTATAATTTGCCAGTAGCCATAGCCCCCCTATAATCTGCCAGTAGCCATAGCCCCCCTATAATCTGCCAGTAGCCATAGCCCCCCCTATAATCTGCCAGTAGCCATAGCCCCCCCGTGTAATCTGCCAGTAGCCATAGCCCCCCCTGTAATCTGCCAGTAGCCATAGCCCCCCCCTATAATCTGACAGTAGCCATAGCCCCCCCTGTAATCTGCCAGTAGCCATAGGTCCCCCATAATGTGCCAGTAGCCGTAGGTCCCCCATAATGTGCCAGTAGCCATAGGCCCCCCCTATAATCTGCCAGTAGCCATAGGCCCCCCATATAATGTGCCAGTAGCCATAGGCCCCCCTATATTGTGCCAGTAGCCCATAGGCCCCCCTATATTGTGCCAGTAGCCCAAAGGCCTCCTATAATCTGCCAGTAGCCCATAGGCCCCCTATAATCTGCCAGTAGCCATAGACCCCCCCTATAATCTGCCAGTAGCCATAGCCCCCCCTATAATCTGCCAATAGCCATAGCCCCCCCTATAATCTGCCAGTAGCCATAGCCCCCCCTGTAATCTGCCAGTAGCCATAGGTCCCCCATAATGTGCCAGTAGCCATAGGTCCCCCATAATGTGCCAGTAGCCATAGGCCCCCCTATAATCTGCCAGTAGCCATAGGCCCCCCACTAATGTGCCAGTAGCCAGATAGGGCCCCCCCCCCACTAATGTGCCAGGAGTAGCCAGATAGGGGCCCCTCTATAATGTGCCAGGAGTAGCCAGATTGTGCCCCCCTGCCCCCCACCCCCCTCATAAAGTGCCAGCCTAGTAGCCAGATTAGGGGGGGCCCCCCTATAATGTGCCAGGAGTAGCCACTAGCCAGATTGTGCCCCCCCACCCCCCTCATAAAGTGCCAGCCCAGTAGTAGCCAGATTAGGGGGGGGGGCCCTATAATGTGCCAGGAGTAGCCACCACTAGCCAGATTGTGCCCCCTGCCCCCCACCCCCCTCATAAAGTGCCAGCCCAGTAGACTACTGGGCTGGCACTTTATGAGGGGGGTGGGGGGCAGGGGGCACAATCTGGCTAGTGGTGGCTACTCCTGGCACATTATAGGGGGCCCCCCCTAATCTGGGGGCCCCCCTATAGTGTGCCAGGAGTAGCCACCACTAGCCAGATTGTGCCCCCTGCCCCCCACCCCCCTCATAAAGTGCCAGCCCAGTAGTAGCCAGATAGGGACAGAAATAAATAAAATAAAAAAAAAGTCAGTCAGACATACTTACCTCCCTGCTTCTCTGGACTCCCGCCTCCAGCCAGCACAGAGATGCAATCACTTTACGGCAGTTAGGCCGCAGGACCGGCGCAGGTGGCGCGATGACGTCATCGCGCCGCCTGCGCCGCTCCGGCGCACTGCTCCCCTGCTCCCCGTCTCGTCCCTGGCATAAAGCGTCCCTGACATAAAGCGGCTGTTTATTCCGGCCCGGCCGGCCGGGACAGCAAGCCAGGGAGGCCCGGGGGGCAATTGCCCCCCTGCCCCCCGGCCCAGTCCGCCCCTGGTCAGTGTGCAATTTAAGCTAGAAATGCAGCCATAATTTTCTGGTTTAAAAAAAAAATAACTTTTTTGCCAAAATACACAATTTTACAGCTCAAAAAACTTAAATTGTGGCCTAGTCTGGATCAGTATGTGTGAGATACAGCCTTTACATACTGTGGTTCTATTCAGTTATTTGAAATACAGCCATTTTGGGCAAGCAAATTTAAATGCAGCCTAGTCTGGATTAGTCGGTGTGAGATAAACCATTTAGATACTGTGGTTATATTCTTCTATTAATAAAACACCTTTTTTTGTGCAAAATACACAATTTTTCTGGCCTTGCGGCATCAGCACGTGTGAAATTCAAGGGTTATATACTGTTGTCATATTCAGTAAATAAACAAACATAAATAAAAAAGTAAATTTTGCAGCCTTTGCTGCATATGTCATTGTGAGATACAGCCTTTACATACTGTGGTTCTGGTAAGTTAATTGAAATACAGCCATTTTGGGCACAAATCTTTAATTGTGGCCTAATCTGGATCAGGGCGTGTGAGATACACCCTTTACATACTGTGGTTCTATTCATTTATTTGAAATACAGCCATTTTGGGCACAAATCTTTAATTGCGGCCTAGTCTGGATCACAGAGTGTAAGATACACCCTTTACATACTGTGGTTCTATTCTGCTATTAAAAAAAAACATCCATTTAGGGCAAGATCCTAATTTTCTGAAATATGAGGAGAGCGTCAAATAAGGGACGTGGCCCAGGTCGTGGTGCTGCTGGTGGAGCTCTTGTTGCAGGGCGAGGACATGGTCGATTTGTGCCAGCTACACGCACAAGTGAAACCCCTTCCTCAGGTGCGAGTAGGCGACAGAACCTGCAGCGGTATATGGTCAGGCCCAATGCGGCTCTACGAATGGTGAGGCCTGAACAAGTACAGGTGATAGTAGATAGTGTTGCTGACAGTGCCTCCAGTTCCTTCACATTGTCTCCCACCCAGTCTCCTGCTGAAAGATCAGAGTTGGCACCTGCAGCAGATGTCCATCAGTCTTTTCACCTCACCCCCTTGCAAATCAGTCTGAGCCCCAAGTCATGCAGCAGTCTCATCTGCTTTTTGATGACTCTGTTAGCAGGGTTTCCCAGGGCCATCCACCTATCCTTGCCCCAGAAGTGGAAGAGATTGAGTGCACCGATGCCCAAACATGTTTCAAGATGAGTACATGGGAGCACGTCTGGGTTGATGAGGAAACACAGGTGCCAACTGCTGGGGCTTTCAAAAGTGTGCAGACCGACAAGAAGGGCAGGGGTGAAGACTGGGTGAAAGATGATGTGGAGGATGAATCCCACATGGAATCAAAGTCATGCGAGTGACCTATGTAGTTCGGAGGAAGAAGCGGTGATCGCACAGAGCCACCAGCACAGCAGAATCGAGAGCAGGGTGCAAAAGCCTGGTGGCTCTGTGCGACCGTCCTCTAGACAGTACACCTGCTACTGCCCACCACAGCAAGTGACCGAGCACACCAAAGCCAGCTCCAAGGAGTTCCCTGGCGTGGCAGTTCTTCAGACAATGTGCTGACGACAAGACACAAGCGGTTTGCACGCTGTACAATCAGAGCCTGAACAGAGGCATAAACATTCTCAACCTGAGCATAACCTGCATGACCAGGCATTTAAGTGCAAAGCACGAGCTGCAGTGGAGTAGACACCTCAAAAACCAAGAAAGGTCTCTGGCTCCTCCTGCTTCCTTCTCTGCTGCAATCTCGGCCTCTTCATCCACCTCTGGAGTGACAGTGCCACCTGTCAACCCGCAAAGAGAGGATCTGCCAGCAACACCACCACCTGGGTCACCAAGCATCTCCACAATGTCCCACGGAATATTTCAGCTCTCCATCTCCCAAACACTGGAGAGGAAGAGGAAGTACCCCTCTACCCACCCGCGATCCCTAGCCCTGAATGCCAGCATTTCTAAATTAAAGATAGTTTTAAAGGTATTATGGCAGTGGCTGTCCCACAGTACGTCTTGCCCAGCCGCCACTACTTTTCCAGGCGAGCCATCACTTCCCTGCACAACCAAGTAGGGGATAAAATCAGGTGTGCACTGCGCACTGCCATCTGTGGCAAGGTGCACCTCACTACGGATACGTGGACCAGTAAGCATGGTCATGGACGTTATATCTCCATAACAGCACACTGGGTAAATGCAGTGGTGGCTGGGCCTGAGGTGGATAGCAGTTTGTCTCATGTCCTTCCACCACCGAGGATTGAAGGGCGCTTCAGTTTGCCTCTTGTTGCTTCCTCCTCCTACTCCACTTCCTCATCCTCTACCAGCTCCTCATTCGGTCAGCATAACACCTTTACCACCAACTTCAGCACAGCCAGGAGTAAACAACAGCAGGCAGTTTTAAAACTTATCTGTTTGGGGGACAAACCCCACACCGCACAGGAGCTGTTGATGGGCCTTGAACAACAGACCGATAAGTGGTTGGTGCCGGTGAGCCTCAAACCCGGCCTGGTGGTGTGCGATAATGGGCGAAATCTCGTAGCAGCTCTGGGACTAGCCAGTTTGACGCACATTCCTTAAAAAGTACCCCAATATGTCAGAGCTGCTGCATAAAGTGTGGGCTGTCTGTGCGCGCTTTCGGCGTTCTCACCCTACTGTTGCTCGCCTGTCAGTGCTGCAGCGTAACTTTGGCATTCCCGCTCACCGCCTCATATGCGATGTGCCCACAAGGTGGAACTCCACCTTGCACATGCTGGCCAGACTGTGCAAGCAGCAGCAGGCGATAGTGGTGTTTCAGCTGTAGCATGCATGGGTGAGTTGCTGTCATGTCCTGCTCTGACTATGTGTGGAGGTCGGCCAGAATAGCAGCACGTGTTTAGTATTTTGTTTTAGAGCCGTGCTGGATCCGCCTTCCATCGGGTGCACTGGGTTGGGTTATATTAGTTTAAATAGCACTCCACCCCAGTGCTCTGAGCGGGTTTTAGACATCACTTTGGTCTTGGAAGCAAGGAAGGTTGGTTGTCAGTTCCAGCTCAGAAAAGATAAGTGTGGTTTCTAGTTTTGTTGTTTGCTGTCTTGGTTGTTTTTGTGTCATCTCTCCCATCCAGGTTCTGTGCGAGCAGACTGCTCCTATTTCCCCTCTTCACCATCTCAGGGAATCTAGGGTGTTTCAGCCCAGGCACTGGGACACATCATTCCTACCACCAAGGTCTGAATGTGGGCTGAGCAGTGCAGGGAGAGAGGTCAGGGATTAGCTAGGAGGTGACCCTTCCCCTGCTTCTCGCCTAGAGCCTGGTTGTTGGTTTATCTGTGAGTCTGAGTGCACATCCGTCATGACAGTTGCTCTGCGGAACAGCACCACTTCACCACCAATGACTGGGCCTCCATGCGAGACCTGTGTTCCTTGTTGGCTGTTTCAAATACTCAACCAACATGGCCAGTGCCGATAACGCCATTCTCAGCGTTACTATCCAACTTCTATGCCTCCTTGAAAAACCGCTGCTAGCAATGATGGAAGAGGATGTGGCACAGGAGGAGGAGGAGGAAGAGGAATCATTTCATAGGGTTTCCGACCAGTCATTCACAAGTGGTTCCGAGGGTGGGTTCCTGCACCCACAAACGCCAGGTACATTATTGTGCAGCCAGGGCACAATTCTGGAGGATGACGAGGTGGAGGATGAGGAACCTTGTTCACAGCACTGTGGCACCCAGACCAGCTCATTGTCATCACTGGTGCGTGGCTGGGGGGATACAGAGGACACAGACGATACACTTCCCACAGAGGACAGCTTTTCATTGCCTCTGGGCAGCCTGGCACACATGAACGATTACATGCTGCAGTGTCTCCGCAACGACCGCCGAGTTGCCCACATTCTAACTTGTGCTGATTACTGGGTGGCCACGCTACTGGATCTCCGTTATAAGGACAAAGTACTGTCCTTAATTCCGTCACTGGAGCATGATTGTAAGATGCACGAGTACAAGCACACGCTGGTAGATGCTGGGAGTCGGTAATTGCTGCACGCCCCCTCCTTAAATTGGAAGCTTATGCTTCAATACTTTGTCCCACATTTCCATTCGATTACATTTAATTTCATCAATTGACCTCCCTTGCATGTGGTATCCTTTTCTCAGGCTCCATCTCCGGCCTGGAACCCTGATTCCCCGCCACCGTTGATCACCATGGTAGGGGCATAAAAAAAACATCGAAAGTTGATAGAGCAGATATCAAATTGGATTGTGAACATCACGGGGACGTGCGACATGATGGAGCAGTATGTGTGCACACGCCTACACAAACTGACTGAGAGGGGTCAGCCCCTGCAACTTCTGGGTCTCAAAATTGGGCACATGGCTTGAACTTGCCCTTTACCCTTGGAGGTACTAGCCTGCCCTGCAGCCAGTGTATTTTCTGAACGTGTGTTTTTAGCACGTCTGGAGGGGGCTCACAAACACCTCTACAGTATGGCCGGTTGGCAGCAGGACACAATTCCCCTTCTAACTCCCTCATTCTCCTCACAGTCAATATCATCACACACCACCTGCTTCTTCAAGAAAAAACACCTTTAAAGACATAGCCTTAATTTTTCTGAGCCTTTCTTTATGCAATAGGGGTCTTGAGGAATATTGGAGGCAGGGTCGAGCAACTAGAAACTACTCAATCTCAATTAATCTCTTATACTGCAGCCGCCTCATCAACCTTCAGCTCCTGCCAAGCACACATGAATAAAATGGTAAACTTGATGGAGGACCAAGAGAACAGAGCACAGTGAAACAACTTACGTCTAAAGGGGATCTTCGAATCAATCACAGCTGAGGCCCTCACCGATACTGTCAAACAAATTTTCGCCTCAATCCTAGTAGACTCCTACCCCGTAGAGATCTCTATTGAAAAGGTGCATAGATCCCTAAAGTTAATCACCAATAGGTCAGATAATGTAACAATTGCTGTCACTTGGATACTCTGTAAATTTAACACATGCCACACTGAAAAGAGTAGATACACGTCCCATAGGTTAAACATTTATAATCTTTATTCAAAAAAATCACAACTCAAACATAATACTAATATAAATGCAAATAATGACTGATGAGCATATAGTGAATATGTCCAATTTATAACACCACCTATTCTTTGTATATATACCACTCTGAAGGTAATGAGTCTATGGGGCAATGCTAGTACAGGGAACAGGATGCTGTGAACTGTATATGCACCGAGCCAGAAGGGGGAACCACCCTCTTAATATCGCTCAGTGCAGAGTCAATGCACCACATTCCCTGAACAACATCAAGAATAATCCAGTTGAATATAAATATCTAAAGAAAGTAACCAAAGACATAAAGTGAAAGTTGTACCAGTAAGAGTCAGGATAGGTGGATGTTATCTCCTCGACGTACGTTTCACCGTTCTGCGTCCTCAGGAGGAGTCCACCTATCCTGACTCTGTTTGAGTTGTGATTTTTTTGAATAAAGATTATAAATTTTTAACCTATGGGACGTGTATCTACTCTTTTCAGTGTGACATATGATAGATCCCTAAAGGCCAAACCTTCACCCACTGAACCTCCAAGAGAAGTTATCTGTTGTCTTTTCTGCTCCAAAGTTAGAGATGACATCTTGCTTTTGGCCAGGACCAAAAACCCTGCCCCTGTCGACGACTCAACAGTATCGATCTACCAAGACCTAGTCAGAGTCACCCTTTCTAAAATAAATCTTCTGAAGCCACTGACAGAAAATACTAAGACATCGGGACATCCCTTATAGATGGCTATTACCCTTTTGGTCTCTCATTCATGGGGGACGGAAAGAGGTATATCCTGAGAGACCACTTGGAACTATCTGAGATCTTACAGCTTCTAAAGACTACAGACATAGATATACCAGGCTGGTTTCCAATACAAGACATGACAGCCCTACCAACGGTCCCACCCCCAACTCCGTGGGAACCAGTGGGCACAGAACAGAGAATCATGGAAAGCTGACTTCTAGACGGATTGACATTGAACCCACTATTCACTCCATTGAGATTATACCATTATTTATGTTTATATTTCTTGATACTCTGTGATATGGCAATGTCTGTTGGTTGATGATGGGCTGGCGCCACGACACAGGGGTCATCCGCCCGTTATCTAGAGCCCAGTGAACTCTGATTTATGGAGTCTACAATCCCCCCACACACACATGGTTTGGAGTGGGGGACCTGTGCTGCGGCCTCAGCCCAACCACATTCTGACAACAGAGGATTCGGATCAGAACTATCAAGTAGTATAGTCTGTACCGACCCAATCTCTCCTCTTTTCTCTTTTAGGTGTTATACTAGAACTAGAGCTGGCCCCTCAGCTGGCTAACTAATTTGATAACACAATGTTTTCTATATTGCTCTCTCATAAGCAATGATTATGTTATGTATGTTCTGTAACATTTCTACTTCACATGTTTCCTTTCTTTCTCCCCCCTCCCCCACCCTGGGCTTCGTGGGAAATGCACATCACTGACAACTTACACTACTGCATTCAGATTACTGTTTGGACAAACAGCGACACAGCCTTAAAATGACTACTCTTAAAATGGTCTTGTTTAATGCCAGTGGCCTCAACTCGGCAGTAAAACGCAGCCAAATACTCCACAACTTCAAAAAAGCTCAGGTAGATGTCCTCCTCCTACAAGAAACTCACTTCTTAGAGGATAAAACCCCTTCCTTCCAGAGACACTATTTTAACCAATAATTCGACTCTTATACATCCCCTAAAAATTCTAAAGGATTATCCATTGCCCTTGCCAAACACATTTCATTTGAGCCCTCAGATGTACATTCAGATCCAGATGGCAGAACACTTATTCTTTCGGGGAAGCTGAGCGGCTTGCTGATCACCCTGGCCAATGTTTTCGCCCCTAATACACAACAAGCCCCCTGGATCTGTGTTACTCTGACACTACTAGACAGCCACGAAATAGGGTAACTGATCATTGGGGTGACTTCAATGTAGCCCTAGATCCTCTACTAGACACCACTTCTGGGAAATCCTCCCTCTCATATAGAGCTCTCAGACACATAAAAAATCACTACACATTATACTCCACCCCACACAATTCCTATCACAGGATAGATTATTTTTTCCTCCAACAGTCATCTCTCAGCAAAATACAGACATCCACTATAGGTTCAATAATTTACACAGACCATTTCCCCGTGGAACTAGGTCTGACTCTATCCGATCACACCTCCCCTAAACCACCATGGTGCCTCAATGAGACTCAATTATCAGTAACCCTCAATCCATTCTAAAATTTCAAACGTTTATACCTTTTCTTTCAGCAAAACCTGAACAATGGAGTTCCCACCCTGATAGTTTGGAAAGCACATAAAGCCACAACCTCTCACACAGCTACATCACACTAAGAGCTTCTGAAGCCTTTCTCCTCTGAGGAGGTCCGGTCCACCCTGCAGAGATGTCCAAAAAGCAATGCCACAGGCCCAGATGGCTTCCCTTGCTCCTATTACGGAACCTTCTCCTCTATCCTCCTCCCTCAGCTGGTGCCCCCATATCCCGACAGGAAGGGAAGGACCCTACACAATACGGCAGTGATAGACCTATATCATTGTTAAACTCAGACTTGAAGTTTTACGTTCGCTTACTAGCAAAAAGATTAAGATACCTGTTTTCTTCTTTGATCACTCCAGAACAGGTGTGGTTTGTGGCAGGTAGAAAGGGGAAAGATAACACCAAGTGAATTCTGTCCTTGCTACAGACCACCACACGAAAAAAGCATCCATTGGTGCTGCTGGGGACCGATGCAGAAAAGGCCTTCGACAGGGTAGACTGGACCTACATGCAACAAGTAATAGGTCATTTTGGTTTCCCTTAAACATTTATAGATGCCATTTTTGTGATGAATGCCTCCCCCACCGCCAGGCTACGCATTAACCAGTCACTATCTGCCCATTTCAAAATATGCAATGGAACGAGACAGGGCTGCCCCCTATCCTGTTTGTACTGTCCTTAGAACCTCTCTTACAATCGATCAGAGATCACACAGGAGATACCCCCAACCATGAGGCTCTTACCTACACATGTGGTGGACATGCCTGGTGATACAGCCTTTCTGGTCTGAGATCCTGGAATTGATTAAACATTTGTGCTCCTTAGACAAAACCCAGTCACTAGCTTCTGTACTACTAAACATTAGGCTATACAACATACCCCACACTAAAAGGAGACATTTCCAACATTTAACCGTGGCAGCAAAATCTCTAATCCCAAACACTGGAACAAACAGACTTCACCCAAAATATCTCAGTGGCAACATAAGGTGAACCACATTTACCACATGGAAGAACTCCCAGCCTGGGAATCCAGGACACACACTAGCTTTCAAAAGACCTGGTCAGATTGGGTCTCTTACTGCAAAACCTTACCTTTCCTTAACAAGTCTACCAAAATCAGTGATTTATTTTTCTTTATCACTAGTGTATAGAGAATTACTTTGCCACAGGGCATGTGTGCAACAATTTTTATATAGGCAATCCTTTGGCTCCTGGTTCTCTATGAACTTTATGTGTTGTCATGAGCCTGTCTGGTTTCTGGTAATTGTGGCATGCTATTCCACCAGTCATCCATCATGGAGTGCTTGTGTAATGCAGTGTAGGCTTATTTATTCTGCATACTGTGTGTGGTTGAAACATCACTCTTATATTACTTCTTATACTGCACTATATGCATTTATTTGTTTGTGGGGGATAATGAGGAAGTTAAAGCCAACAGCATGCTCTGCTTTCTGTGGTCCTCCTCCCCCTGATGGTTTAGAATGACACTATTACCATGTACTTTAGCGGGTTCTCATGAGGAATTTAGAATTGAATACATTATGCACCATGTGTGTTAATTCCTTCCAACTGGTCTGGACTGGTATATATTGTTGGTGGGACAGACATGAGTTTATCTACCAGAAGAGACTGTGAACGTTGTTGGGTCTTGTGATGCCATGGTAGACAGTATTTGCCATTGCACTTAAGGGATATTTGCTTGGTATTTCCTTATTTAGTGCTCTACGGGTACAGGTTGTAATTGGTTTACACTGTCCTCTTAGTACCTCCTTTATGATTAATGTATTTTCCTGCATGGCACCTCGTTGTCATGTTGGTATGCATTTTTATGATATTTTATAGTAACAATATAGATTATGAAATTTTTACTGATACATTTTTGTGGGGTTTTTGGTTTGGAAGCATGATCAACCCTACCAGGCTATTGGTCTGGTTTAATAGGGTTGATCATGCTGACGGTGTGCTTTAATTACTATTGTATTAAAATAAATTACATCCTTTTGTAATATACAAAGTTCTGTGACAAAAACGATGTTGAACTTTCCCTGCAAGTGTTCAGGCTCATGAAGTTTGCAATGCCTACAGTATATACTTTTTATTTTTATTTATTTTTTTACTTTAATTATTATATTCCTGTATCTATATTGTTTGTTGAATCATGTAATATTACTTTCTTTTTTAATCTAAAAAATAAAATGAAAAATCTACTATGATGGTATACACAAACCCTCATTCTGGTGTTTTTATTAGTGTGTGAAACAAATGGCAAAAGCAATTTCGGAATTATTGCTTCATATATCACACAACTAAGTGGACTTGAGTGAGGATGAAATGTTTGGTTTCAACCTGAATACCAAAATTAGCTTTGTCCTTAAGGGCGTATAATAAAATCACAAACAATATTAGAACATTGTAATGAGCTGCATTGGGTATAGTGTTAGTTTTTCAATATTTAACTTGATAACCTTGAAACTGTTAAGTCTGTTGCTCAGGCTGCATAAATAATTTGGCAAGACTTTAAACTAAGATTTCCCTGCTGGACATATTTCAGTATTTGCCATGTTGATGGTTGTAAATTATTTTCTTTGGCTTTGCAAACAACTTCTCCTGGTTATTCCTATGCCAAATAGCCAAATATTGCAAAATCAATGAGCAAAACCTTGTATTTAGCTTGGCAGCTTTTCACGTTGATTTCTAGGAACTTTAACACTTTCTCTCTGATTCAGGATTGAATTTACACTGCCACTTTATAGAGGATTTCTCACGTTTCTATATTTGTGTACCATGCAGTGTCTTTGTTTCAAGAAACCTGATAACTTTTTGTGTTACCGAAGAGAAAAATCCTTTGCATTTTGATTGAATACTGTGATAATTCTCTCTGTCTCACGAAGCTTGTCATTACATAGAGATATTCTGACATGGCTGTTTTAGTAAGGCCTGGGCTACACTGCAACTTTTTGTAGTGGGACTGATTGATATTAAATTTTGAATAGCAGCTGCAGTCCACAAGATTCAGTGCGGGTGTAATGTGTTCAACTCACGCATCGCATCCGAGCGGAATTCTCGCCTGTGTGAAAGGGGCCTAAGGGTTGCACCCCAGCATCATTGCTCAAAGTGGTTGCAGGGCAAGATATGAGAGCACAACAGCCAGTTTTTATTGTCAGGATATAGAGCAAAAGCAAGAAGTAGGTCTCATGATCATTTCTGGGATCCACCACTTAAAGGGAATGTGTTATCAAAAAACAATCTACAAACCGGATTCCAAAAAAGTTGGGACACTATACAAATCGTGAATAAAAACTGAATGCAATGATGTGGAGGTGCCAACTTCTAATATTTTATTCAGAAAATGTACCATTTTAAGGGAAAAATATGTTGAATCAGAATTTCATGGTGTCAACAAATCCACAAAAAGTTGGGACAAGGCCATTTTCCCCACTGTGTGGCATTTCCCTTTCTTCTTACAACACTCAACAGACGTCTGGGGACTGAGGAGACCAGTTTCTCAAGTTTAGAAATATGAATGCTCTCCCATTCTTGTCTAATACAGGCCTCTAACTGTTCAATCGTCTTGGGCCTTCTTTGTTGCACCTTCCCCTTTATGATGCGCCAAATGTTCTCTATAGGTGAAAGATCTGGACTGCAGACTGGCCATTTCAGTACCCGGATCCTTCTCCTATGCAGCCATGATGTTGTGATTGATGCAGAATGTGGTCTGGCATTATCTTGTTGAAAAATGCAGGGTCTTCCCTGAAAGAGATGACGTCTGGATGGGAGCATATGTTCTAGAACCTGAATATATTTTTCTGCATTGATAGTGCCTTTCCAGACATGCAAGCTGCCCATGCCACACGCACTCATGCAACCCCATACCATCAGGCTTCTGAACTGAGCGTTGATAACAACTTGGGTTGTCCTTGTCCTCTTTGGTCCGGATGACATGGCGTCCCAGATTTCCAAAAAGAACTTTGAATCATGACTCGTCTGACCACAGAACAGTCTTCCATTTTTCCACACTCCATTTAAAATGATCCCTGGCCCAGTGAAAACGCCTGAGCTTGCGAATCTTGCTTAGAAATGGCTTCTTCTTTGCACTGTAGAGTTTCAGCTGGCAACGGCGGATGGCACGCTGGATTGTGTTCACTGACAATGGTTTCTGGAAGTATTCCTGAGCCCATTCTGTGATTTCCTTTACAGTAGCATTCCTGTTTGTGGTGCAGTGTCGTTTAAGGGCCCAAAGATCACGGGCATCCAGTATGGTTTTACGGCCTCGACCCTTACGCACAGAGATTGTTCCAGATTCTCTGAATCTTCGGATGATGTTATGCACAGTTGATGATGATAGATGCAAAGTCTTTGCAATTTTTCGCTGGGTAACACCTTTCTGATATTGCTCCACTATCTTTCTGCGCAACATTGTGGGAATTGGTGATCCTCTACCCATCTTGGCTTCTGAGAGACACTGCCACTCTGAGAAGCTCTTTTTATACCCAATCATGTTGCCAATTGACCTAATTAGTGTTAATTGGTCTTCCAGCTCTTCGTTATGCTCAAATTTACTTTTTGCTACTTGTCCCAACTTTTTTGGGATTTGTTGACACCGTGAAATTTTGAATCAACGTGTTTTCCTTTAAAATGATACATTTACTCGGATTAAACGTTTGATCTGTCATCTACGTTCTATTACAAATAAAATATTGACATTTGCCATCTCCACATCATTGCATTCAGTTTTTATTCACAATTTGTTTAGTGTCCCAACTTTTTTGGAATCCGGTTTGTATATTTAAATCATGTTTTTATGTTTAACATATTTTTTAAATAATGTTATTTTTAATTTTTCTTATTAATATTTATATTTAAACAGGAATCATAAAGTCCTGCAGTTGCCTGCCTATTTGGCATTCTAATCCTGTCTGCAATGATATAATTTCTGTGTAGAGATAAGACAGGCGATTGTGAAAACTTATCTGTTCCTTCCTTGTACAGGTCACAGAGCATGCCTAGAAAACTCTCTCATAGAAGTCAATGAGGTCCCCTCCTGATCATGTGGCTGCTGTAAATGCCTTCTAAATGCTGTTAATAACAGCTCAGGCAAGATGACCGCCTCCATAATCATGTTCAGGAAACATAATAAAAAATCTGTAATTAAAAAATATAAACAGATTGGAAAAAAAGGATATTTGTCACTATCTGATTTTAATTGGCAGATAAAACTTTTGGTGACACATTTCCTGCCACCAGCGGCTTTCATATCCAACTTTGTGCATAGGCACATAGCTGTAATTCACCTGAATAAAATCCTGTTTTGTTTTGTTCATCTGAGGTGCCATTCCTGAGTTAAAGGGGTTTGAATAGGATCAGCTGTTTGAAGAGGAGGCGCTCAATGTGAATGCTGCTTCCTGTTCATTACACAACACTTTGTCTCAGAAGTGCAGTGTAATACAAGAACTCGCTCCATTCAAGTGAAAGAAGTGAGTGCTTGTAATTTCACTATCCCGCTACTCAACAGGAGATGAGGCAGAGTGTAAAGACACAGCCTCTTCAAACAGCTGATCAGCAGGGGTGTCGGGAGTCAGCCCCCCACCGATCGGATATTGATGACCAATCCTGAGCAAGACAATACTTTCATACCCTCCAAAACACTGAAAACACAACCAATTGTCTCTCTATTTCTCTTGTCATTATGTATGCTGATCGTAGAGTTGTGTGAAGCTGCTGATCCATGGAAAACCCTTTCATAAAGATCCAGATACAGTGAAGAATTTGTCATTACACTTACTCCTCTTTTTAGTGTAGACAAGTCAGATTTGTGACCTTTCATTGCATTTGTGATATTTCTTGCATGGGCGAAGTGAGGTTGTTGCAAAGGTTAATTCAGCACTATTTAACCTCTTAGGGACATATGACGTACCAGTACGTTATGATGTCCTGGTAAGGCTAAGTCTGATCAAACTTCTACTAAAAGCAGAAAATACAGTGTATATAGTGTATTGTACTGTACTGTATAATACAGACATCAGACCCACTGGATCTTCAAGAACCAAGTGGGTCTGGGTCAAAAAAATACAAAAAAAGTGAAAAAAAGTCAAAATAAAAAAACACATTTATCACTAATTATAAAAAATAACATATGTATTGCCACGTCTGTAATAACCTGCTCTAATATATATATAAAAAAATCACATGTACTAACCCCTTTATAAAAATAAAAACGGTGTAAAAAAAACATTTTTTTGTCACCTTACATCACAAAAAGTGTAATAGCAAGTGATCAAAAATTCATACGCACCCTAAAATAGTGCCAATCAAACCGTCATCTCATCCTGAAAACAATGAGCCCCTACACAAGACAGTAGCCCAAAAAATTAAGAAAAGTATGGCTTTCAGAATGTGGAAACACAAAAAAAAAAAACATATTTAAAAAAAAAAAATGCTTTGTTATGTAAAACTGAAATAAACAACCAAAACAAGTAGTCATACTTGGTATTGTCGCATCCGTGACAAACTGCTCTATAAAAATACCACATGATTTAACCTGTCAGATGAATGTTGTAAATAAAAAAATAAAAACGGTGCCAAAACAGCTATTTCTTGTTACCTTGCCTCGCAAAAAGTATAATATACAGCAACCAAAAATCATATGTACCCTAAAATAGTACCAAAAAAACTGCCACCCTATCCCATAGTTTCCAAAATGGGGTCACTTTTTTGGAGTTTCTACTCTAGGGGTGCATCAGGGGGGCTTCAAATGGGACATTGTGTCAAAAAAACAGTCCAGTAAAATTTGCCTTCCAAAAACTGTATGGCATTCTTTTCATTCTGTGCCCTATTGTGTGCCTGTACAGCAGTTTACGACCACATATGGGGTGTTTCTGTAAACTACAGAATCAGGGCCATAAATATTGAGTTTTCTTTGGCTGTTAACCCTTCCTTTGTTACAGGAAAAAATGGATTAAAATTGAAAATTTGCCCAAAAAATGAAATTCTGAAATGTCATCTCTATTTGCCAACAACTCTTGTGGAACATCTAAAGAGTTAACGACGTTTGTAAAATCAGTTTTGAATACTTTGAGGGGTGTAGTTTCTTAGATAGGGGTCACTTTTATAGAGTTTCTACTCTAGGGGTGCATCAGGGGGGCTTCAAATGGGACATGGTGTCAAAAAAAAACAGTCTAGCAAAATCTGCCTTCCAAAAACCGTATGGCATTCCTTTCCTTCTGCGCCCTGCCGTGTGCCCATACAGCAGTTTAAGACCATATATGGGGTGTTTCTGTAATCTAAAGAATCAGGGCCATAAATAATGAGTTTTGTTTGGCTGTTAACCCTTGCTTTGTAACTGGAAAAAAAAAATTAAAATGGAAAATCTGCCAAAAAAGTGAAATTTGGAAATTGTATCTCTATTTTCCATTAATTCTTGTGGAACACCTAAAGGGTTAACAACATTTGTAAAATGAGTTTTGAATACCTTGAGGGGTGTAGTTTCTTAGATGGGGTCACTTTTATGGAGTTTCTACTCTAGGGATGCATCAGGGGGGCTTCAAATGGGACATGGTGTTCAAAAAAACTGTCTAGCAAAATCTGCCTTCCAAAAACCATATGGCATTCCTTTCCTTCTGCGCCCTGCCGTGTGCCCGTACAGCTGTTTACGACCACATATGGGGTGTTTCTGTAAACTACAGAATCAGGGCCATAAATATGGAGTTTTGTTTGGCTGTTAATCCTTGCTTTTTAACCTGAAAAAAAAAAATAAAATGGAAAATCTGCCAAAAAGGTGAAATTTTGAAATTGTGTCTCCATTTTCTATTAATTCTTGTGGAACACCTAAAGGGTTAACAATGTTTGTAAAAATCAGTTTTGAATACCTTGAGGGATGTAGTTTCTAGAATGGGGTCATTTTTGGGTGGTTTCTATCATGTAAGCTTCACAACGTGACTTCAGACCTGAACTGGTCCTTAGAAAGTTGGTTTTTGAAAATTTCTGAGAAATTTCAAGATTTACTTCTAAACTTCTAAGCCTTGTAACATCCACAAAAAATAAAATATAATTCTAAAAATTATCCAAACATGAAGTAGACATATGGGGAATGCAAAGTAATAACCATTTTTTATAGGTATTACTATGTATTATAGAAGTAGAGAAATTGAAACTTAAAAATTAGCAAATTTTTCAAAATTTTGGGTAAATTTTGTATTTTTTATTAATAAATAAAAAATATATATATTTTTTTTACTCCATTTTACCAGTGTTATGAAGTACAATATGCGACAAAAAAACTGTCTCAGAATTGCCTGGATAAGTCAAAGTGTTTTAAAGTTATCACCACCATCTTCCCACTATATTGTATGTCTGTGAAGGTTCTCATTTATCCAGGTCATGGTATATCTGTAAAGAATAAATCAAGGCAACTAGACGCGCTGTAGATTTCTTGAAAACGTTTCACTCGTTCTTCCAACGAGATTTCTCAATTCTGAGTGACTGTACAAGAATTATCTGGGAATAAATATGTAACTGAATCAACATCTGGTAATTATACCCAGCATGGGGTCAGAGGTCATTATACCCAGCAGGTGTTGATGCCATTATCCTTAATTTTAGACATCTATTGTCTGCCACATACAATGCTGTCTTGACACCTTTTTCTGGGAAGTCTTTATCACCTACTGACTCCAATTTGGATAATGGATCAACACCTTGACCCCATGCTGGGTATAATTACCAGATGTTTATTCAGTTACATATTTATTCCCAGAGAATTCTTGTACAGTCACTCAGAATTGAGAAAGCTTGTTAGAAGAACGAGTGAAACGTTTTCAAGAAATCTACAGTACGTCTAGTTGCCTTGATTTATTCTTTACAGATACAATATATTGTATGCAATATTAAATGGTACCATTAGAAAAATAAATAAATAAAAACAAGCCTTCATACAGCTATATGAACAGAAAAATAAAAAGTTATGGCTCCTGGAAGGCAGGAAGTAAAAAAACATAAAATCGCCATGTTCTCAAAGGGTTAACTAACATGTGGCACAGGTGGCATCATATGACACATCACTAACATCTTCAGTATGAGCCATACCGTGACTAATGTTTATCTATGGGTATTGCATGTGTGTGTGCACTTGATTGCATTATTTGTAAAAAAAAAATAAAAAATTGTAAGGAGTGTTAATTGCTTGACAATGTATTGTAGGTATATTCATATAAGCATAATGTCTTATCTATTGTCTCAGAAGTGAGAGGCCACTTCTTATTGTTTAATAGAGAATTACTTGGAAGAATCAGAAATAAATATACTACAAAATTCAAGTATTTAATATGCCCACTGTATGCCTTCTGTGAGACAATGAGAGGAAAAGTGATCAGGGATAGTTATATTTCCCCAAGATTCCTTTTATATGCCTACTAGGCTCCTGTAAGTATATATCTATCCCAGGGAATGCTGGGTAAGATATAAGGAATCCAGGAGATCTCAGTATCTCTAGCAAGGAATAGTTTACTTTGGTGCAGTGGGTCCCATTTTAAGGACTGGAATTTTATGGAATGATGGTAGTGGGGTCTGTCTTTCCCTTCCTGACCAGTACAAGTTTTCTTTGTAACACAGGTCCAGCTGATTGCTGTGCTATTTAGGTGCAAGTTGTGCACCAGAGAGAGAGAGAGAGAGAGAGAGAGAGAGAGAGATCTGAGGAGACAGAACCTGTCTGGAGAAAACTTTTATGCTTCATTCACACGTCAGTGCTTTAGTCAGTGATTTCAATTAGTGATTCTGAGCCAAACCTAGTATTGGAGCTACACAGACATCAGGTATAAGGGAAAGATCTTCTCCTGTTCTCTGTTTAGAGCTGCACCTGGTTTTGCCACAACATCACTGATGGAATCACTGTCTGGACACTGAGTGACACTGTGTGAATGATGCATTTCTGTGATTGCTAGTGGACATCTGCTCTTATTGTGAAGTAAAACACCTTAATGTAATTTTGTTCATTTGGCTGGCAATAAAACACTTGTATAGTCAGAAAAACTTGTAGCTAGTATTTAGCTGAAGAGTGGGTGATTTGTGTTTTCTGCCTGAATATAAAGACTATGGGGGTCATTTACTAACATAAATTTGCATATTTTGGCATATTTCTGGCACAGATTGCAGCACAAAGGTTATTTGAGCCACAATCTGCAACTTTTCTTAACTCATGCCAGGTATAAAGAAGGGGAATTGGGCAGGGAAGAGGACGAGACGGGAGGCCCATCTCATCAATTCCTAGGCCTATTTTAGGCGTTGGAAATGGTCTAAATTTAAGACAGCAAGGGAGCTGGTGTAGATTTAGCCCGGCATTGGATATGCCAAAGTTATGTAGAGGTCGACACCTCTACTAATGGGGTTATTAAGACATGACCCCCAATAATTTTATTTCCTGCAACAAACTAAAGAACAGGCAAAGACTGTCACCCCAAAGATCAGCAATTCTCAGGAGCCACCAGAACCGGAAGCAGACAGCTCCTATCACTGCCAATGTAGTGCAAATGCCGATGTACTAAAGCTCGGTGTACTAATAGCTCAAATGAATGGCATGGCTATTACACTGTGGATGGTGGGTTCTACTTCTGGATGCATCCGCTGTCTCTTCCTACTCTTGGTGGCTGCTGTAAACAGCTGATTGGTGAGGGTGCAAGTTGTTGGAAATCAATTGATGTGATATTGATGGCCTATCCTGAATATGAGTTATCAAAATGTAGGACCTGAAAACCCCCTTTAATATGCATCCTTTTTTGTTTTGCATAGCAGTCTCCTTATACTGTAAATTGGCCATATGTATGCCAAAAGGGCTCTCTTTTGATATTCATCTATCCCGTAAAAGTATACAGATGTACTAGTTCAAAAATCTGAGAAATTGTAATGACAGAGTTAAACTCATCAATAAGTAGGGACAAAAAAAATTCTAGGCATGGCACAGAATCTAGAGCCAGAAGAAATTTTAGGAATAGAAATTAGATTTCAGGGCCAGACTCAAATGTGACCACGAGGTCTGAGAGGGCTAAGACCTGGAACGCACGCTTTTAGGTAAAGAACACTTCCCCCAACGGAGATAGAGAAATATGTTCCTTTACAGTAATGAGCCTGAGCCTGTACTAGGCTTCCAGGCTCATTACTCGTATATTACAGTTCAGGCCAGCAGGTCGCAGCACTGAACTGTAATATGGTGATTTAGGTATAGAATAATGGATCATATTCCATTATTCTATGCAAATTGCAAGTTAAGGTCCAGTTTTAAAAAATAAAAAAAAATCTAGAAAAATTAAAATCATTCTTCTTTCCAAAAAAATCCTTATAAATAAACAATTAAAAAATAAAACTTATCCCATTTGGTGAATGGCGTAACAGGAAAAAATGGCTGATTTGCTGTTTTTTAATCACTTTACTTCCCCCAAAAAATAATTTAATCTAATAAGAAGTAATCAACAAGTCATACACACCCCCAAATGATATTAGACATAACTATAAAAAAAGTTTTCAGTAATTTTCAGTATTAAAACCCAAGAAAAATTGTGTGGTACTGCCGTAATCTTACTGACCTGAACAATGATTATGGAATTTTTTTCAGCTTCCCTCAACATTGTATTCCATACTAAAGGGTCGCATTAAAAAGTACAGCTTGTCCGTCAAAAAAGAAGCCCGTTATACAGCTATGTGAACAGAACAATAAAAAAAAATTATGGCTATGGGCAGACAGGAAGTGTGTCAGGAAGGGGTTAACATGTGGAACATATGTTTGGTGTGCTAGGCTATTTTCATAACTACTGCCTTGCAATGATTGCCACGCTAAAGTAACTGCACGTTGTTCCAAGCAAACTAATGCTTGCTACAACTGTATATCCCGCAATGTGAAGGTGGACAACACTCCAAAAGATGGAGAAAAAATGTTTATTAAAAAGATTATCTGAGAAAGGCAACCCCTGTCCACTAGAGGTCCCATATAGGAGTCAGAAAGGAGAGATGTTCTGCATGAATGGCTTTTGTCTAACAACCTTTAGCCAATTATTTACCAGGGGTGTCTGGAGCTGATTTCTTTCACCAGCTGCATTTTGAAAGGAATTGTCTCCCATGAGACAAACAGTTTGAGCCTGCATACATAGAGATATGTAGAGCTATAATTATATTTTTTTAGGAGAATATAACGATGGCAACAGGAATTAAAGCATCCATTGTTGGATAAATTATACAAAACAATGTACAATGGAAAAATATGTTTATAAAGCTGGCCATTCACATAAGATGTATGTTTGCCAAAACTGCCAATTTCAGCAGATTCTACAAACTATCTAATGTGCAGGAGACTCTCAACTCTCCCCGGCCTTCTGATGTTGTGGGAGACAAGGATCGGGAATGTTGGATTTCAACTGCCAGATTCTTTTGTTCTTAGGAGACAAACTGCAGCTAGATGTATATGCATCAGGCCTCATGCACACGATCATATATGCTTTTGTGGTCCGCAAATTGTAGAACCGGCTGTGTGCATCCCACATGTACCTATCTGCCGGTCCCGTGCTATGTTACAAATGTCATGGACAAGAATAGGACATGTTCTATATTTTTATGTGGCAGGGGAATGGACATATAAATGTTGACAGTACACGGTGTGCTGTTAACATTTTCTACAACCCCCCTTAATGTGTTCACATCCGATCCGATGCAGACCAAAACTATGGTCGTGTGCATGAGGCCTCAATCTTCTCCCCTTCCCTTGGCTGCATCTGGAGAGCTAGCTGTTGGCTGGCAGTTATCAATTGTGTTTGCTTAGATTTATAAAGTTATAAGGGGCGGAGACTGACTGAGCAGCAAGACGGACGCCTGAGCTTTAGCTCCCATCACACAAACCAGCATCCAGCTTAATCCAGCAGCTTAAAGAACCCCACCATGGTCAGAATTGGCAGGGACTGGATCAGGGACCACCCGGAAACCGGTAGTTCCAAGAAGAATCAATCTGAAATAGAACATATGCAGACTCAGCTGCGGAGGGCTCCGTGGACCTATGAGACGAGGTATACTCACCCAGCACCCTATCCTTCTCCAAGAAATATTTCAAAAAGGCCCTTGCTGTGGCCCTGGCACCTGTCATGAGAGAATTAGCAGACATTAGGACCGATGTGTGGCAAATTGGTCATAGAGTGGAAGTGTTAGAGACTAATCAAGCCATGCAAGTGGCACATAGTGAGGCCATAGCAGTTAACATCTCCACAGCATTTACGCTGATAGAGGATCAAGAAAATAGGAGTCGCCACAAGAATGTACGTGTTAAGGGCCTACCAGAAACTGACTCATAAGGCGCTTTGGAAGGCCATGACACAGATATTTGGTAATATTCTAAGTGAGGACAGGGCAAGATCTAATGTTATAGAACGGGTACACCGATCCCAGAGACCCTCACCGAAAGAAAGAGAGCCACCAAGGGATATTGTCTGTGGGCTCCTCAGCTATGTAGATACTGCAGCAATTTTGAAAGGAGCTAAAGCGAATGGGGATCTGAACCATGATGGTCACCCTATAGCTGTCAGAAACCACCCTGATATAGTTACTTTGCCCTCAAGTTTGCCCTCAGTCAAGATGGTGGATTATGTGTTTCCTGGTTGCCATCTCACTTCCTGTTCCTGTTCCTTTTTAAACTGGCCAGACCTTCCTGTCTTTGCTGGAGTATTGTGTTTGGCTTTTAGTCCGCAATCCTCTTGCTGGAACTCACTCCTCCGTGTGTTCTGTGCCCCAGCGGTTCTCCCTGCTACCTCCTGGTGCTGACCCGGACTGTTCTTGGACCTTCGTACCTGCTTGCTGCCTGCCCTGACCTTCTGCTCGTCTACCTTCCTGACAGCTTGCCGCCTGCCCTGACTTCTGCTATCCTGACCTCGGTTCTCGTCTACAGACTCTGCCTCACCTGTGGGGAGCACAACAACGTGGGTTCTGCTACATCCGCATTATATATACTCTGCTCCCAAGTCCTGGCCATCGGATTCCAGTTCTGTTGCACCAGTATCGTGACAATAGCATTATATCAAATGTCACCCCCTCCACGCTCACAAAATTGCACCTACTGAAGCTTCTCTGAGACTGCCTGAGATCCCAGAATATTTTGTACCGTTGGCTCTTTCCTTTTGGATTGCAGTTCTCCATAGAGGGAAAACGATGTACCATTAAGACGCCGGGACTTCCGGTTCCAGCGCACACGGATGCACGCAGGAGAGTAAAGAGCTCCGCTACCCACCGCCCGATACTCCGGGGAGCCACAACATTACGGGGCCTTATACCCCCTCACAACACCCAATGCAAGTCTGGTGTCTTCTTCATGGACAGGTTTGTCCAAAAGAGCTGCTCCCAGCAGCAATCCCCGGCACTCCCCCAGCGTGCAGACAAGGAGCAGAGGAGCAGACAAGGAGAGAGGCAGCAGGCTTACCAGGTCAGCATCACAGCCGCCCCAGCGCTCACAGGCAGAGCCGGCTCTCAATGGGGAGGATAGGGAGATACCCCCAGAGCCAGAATTAACAATTTCATGCTAAACCATGGCCATAGAAGTGGCCAAGTTGCTGGCCCCTGATATTAAAGCCACCTTGGAGGCCACAGTAGCAGCAGCATTGCAGAAAATTCATAGTGACATTCAAAACCATGCGAGGTAAATAGCAGAACTAGAGCAAAGGCTTTCAAAGGCGGAAGATGAGTTGGGGAAGTCCCGTTCCCAAACCAGTGAGGCACTTCGTATAAGTCAAGTCCTTAAGGAAAAAGGTCAATGACCTGGAAAACGGCTCCAGGAGGAGCAATTTGCAAATCATAGGGATTCCTGAATCAGTTCCCTTGCCGCATTTGGTTAAGCTATGTGAGACATACATCCCTCAAGCCCTGGAACACCAGGGTACCTTTACAGTGGCTCATAGGCTGGGTTCATGGAGACCTCCGGAGAAAGATCTAAATTTTAGTAGACCTAGATCGGTCATTGTTAAATATTTAAATTGCGCGACAAAACAGGAAATCCTTCGTGGATATAGAAAAAGCAAATGCCCTCTGAATGTATGGGACTATAAGCTTCTACTATTCAGGGACTATTCTGCAGAGGTGACGAGGCGCTGGAGAGCTTTCTCTGCCATTTGTTCGTCTTTGGTCGCACATAAAACAAAATTTGCACTCCTTTATCCAGCCACTCCGTGGATTTTTCGACAAGACGGTTCCATTGAAACTTATCAAACTCCCAAGGAAGCCTGGGAAGCTGGGATCATGGAGGAGGACCCCTCCCCTTCTTTGAAAAGCTCATCGCAGAGGGATCTTTTCTCGGGCAGAGGACGATGAGAGAGGACGGCGAGACGGCGCAGACCTTCCAATTCATCCTCTGGGACTGTTGAACATGCTTCCTCTCCCATCGGAGCCAAGTTTTGTTTTGTTTTTGCTCCTATGTGGGAGGAAATTTAGAACATTTTTTTTTGCCCATATCTTGGTAACAAATGTATTCTGCATTCTATACTCAAGGGTGGGCACTCTATACATTCTGGGATGCTTTTAACGGGATAGAGAATACGGTCTGCAGTACTAGAAACTAAGGGAGATAAATAATGTTAATATATTTTAAAAAAAGGGGGAAAAAGGAGAAAAAACAAACAAAAAGGATGGGGGAAGGAGGGGAGAGAGAAGGAAGAAGAAAAAAGAGAAAACATAAGAATAAGCTATCAGGGTGAGGCAAGTGGTACATAAATGCCGGGACAAATGGATTACACACCCAGAGGTGTCGGCATATGGTGGAGGAGTTGAGGGAGAAATAAGTTTGGAATGTTGAGAATATATGGAAGGAACAACGGCTTCACGAAGTTCTGCATGAAAAAAGAGAAGTCCAAAATCTATAAGTTAACGTTGTGTTTAACGGGTTTTGTTGGGTTTGGGGAATGGCGGAGGATTATGGGGGGGATTGGAATCTTGTCATAGTCCTTTCAAATGTCTGTTTTCACTCTGTGGGGTCAGCTATGGATGATTCTGTTCCTCTGGGTGCTGTCGCTATTAAACGCGATTATTGCTTCACAAACATGCGGATAGCCACGTGGAATGTGAATGAAGGGTTTGTGTTCCCAGTATAAATGCATAAATTTATTACGACATCTCAAGAAAGTAAAAATTGATATAGTGCTTCTCTGAGGAACAGGATTTTTCGAGAATGCAGAAGCTGTTGGTGGGACAGGTGGTGGGCTCCCCTTCACAAGATAAAAAAGCAGGGGTACTCATTCACATTCTGTTACACAAACGTTTGACATGGGAGGTCAAATCTACAGAGGTTGATGCGGAGGGTAGAATGGCAAAGGTGATTTTGACCTCTCCATTAGGTCAATTGAAAATCTATAATATATACTCCCCCAATACAGCCCAGTCGTTTTTTATGCTAAATTTGAAGCGACTTTAGTTCAGGAGGAGAGAGGACAGGGTGCATGACGAAAGGGAAGATAGGAGAGGGGGCCCACACGTTATTCCTATTTTTGCAGACAACAGGTTTGGTAAATGCGTGGAGGAATTATCACCCCGAGGGGAGGGAATTTTCTCATTATTCCCACGCCCAGTTCTCCTGGTCGCGATTGGACTATTTTCTTGTTGCACCAGAGGTAGCAACCACAGTCCAGGAAGTGGAAATCTATGATCTAGTAATATCGGATCACGCCCCCGTGATCTTGGAATTGAGGGATGGGTCACCGAAAAGTTCAGATTTTATATGGCGATTGCCGTCCCACCTTTTGTCAGATCAAGACTTTGCAAATAGATTAAAGGGATGGTGGTGGAAATTCTCGCAAGACAACCAACCCCATGAAACAGATCCACAGCTGTTCTGGGATATGGCCAAGGCAGTGATTAGGAGTAGGATTATCTTGCACACCTCAGGGGAAAAAAAGGAGGCGCAAAGGAAATATGCAGAGGCCTTACAAGCCTTGAGAGAGGCCTATACCCGTGGTCCGCAGAGCCAAGTCTCCGAGATCAAGGAAAGCCGCATGATGATGCTGACGTCCCTCATCCTTGTTTAGACTTCGGGTACTCTCTGTTATCTCTTCTCTTCCCTTTCTCTTTTATTTTTATATTATTTCTTTTAGGACTTTACCAGCCTCACTCCCTTTCAAGTGTCTCTTAGTAGGCATGGGGCACGGCCTGTTTCTCTTACTGCAGAACCCTGGTTTCTCCTTCCAGTGACAAAAGTCACTCTGTTGCTGATGCCATGGTTCTTATCTAGGTGATGTTGATTATATCTTAGCATGTTCTAGGCTTCTGCCTTGCTCGCAGTATTGCGATATCCATTTGTACTGGATGCTGTCTTGTGGTGTCAGTTCAGAAATGAACATTACTAGTCCCGCCACCACAATCACTCTCCTCACCACTAAAGTTTAAGGAGGTCACTCAATAATCATACTCAAATGCTATATAATTGCACTAACCTTGTTAAATGTTATACCTATGGTTGTTGAAATGTTAGTAGTTTTCTTTTTCCATGCTCTCCCTTACCAGTCGTGCTATGTCAGGCGTGCACAGACAGCAGGTCTATTGTCCACACTAAAATTTAAATATGGTAGCTGACATTCCTTTAACTTCCTTTAATGTAAAAGGAATGAACACCCACCAGAAGAGATCACAGATCCTTGTCTTACTTTGGAAATAAAGAGCGGACATATGTTTTCTCCAAGAGACACTCCTAAGGTGTAGGCATATTCCAAAATTCCCTCAATATTGCTATAATCAATGGTTCCATTGTACCTTTACCTCAAACCTCTAGAGGCGTCAGTATAGGAATCGACAAACATATTCCCTTTGCTCCAATAACGACCTTCCAGGACACAGATAGGAGGTTCTTGTTTGTAAAGGGCAAATTGGGTAACGTGACACTCACACTTGCTTGTCTTTACGCCCCAAATAGAGGACAGTTCAGGTGGATGAAATCCACTCTGACCAAACTCAAACTCTTTGCCAGAGGATTGATTTTTATAGGAGGGGACCTCAATATCGCCCTTAATCCTCTGTTAGACTTCTCTACTGGCACTTCGGGTCACTCACAAAAAATCCCTTAGTTGTATATACAAAACCTTACAAGAACTGCAACTGGTAGACACTTGGAAACTACATAGCTCATCCTCCAGAGACTACTCTTTTCAGTCTACAGCCCACTCCTCATATCAGAAACTAGACTATTTTCTGGTCCCTAATAGCTTTATCCAACTGGTCAAAAGGGTCAATATTGGAGTCGTAACATTTTCTGACCATGCACCGGTATCCGCCACCCTCTCCTTCATGGGTTTACCAGAGAAGAAGTGGGTATGGAGACTGAATGAGACACTACTATATAAAGAGGTCAATGTAAAAGCCATCTCCGAGAAGCTACTGAATCACTAACAACCACCCGGAAGATACATGTATCCCAATAACTTGGGAGGCCCACAAAGCTTTTATAAGGGAAGAGTTTATAGCATTGGGCACTAGTCTCAAAAAGGAGCACCAGAAACTGCTCAATTCCTTACTGGCTCAGATCTCGACCATTGAGACTCTGCAAAAGAGATCCAGATTATATAAAGCCCAGGCTGAACTGGCGTCTTTACATCAACATCTGAAAGACCATCTGAATGTCCAATATGCAAAATTTACGTTTTATGCCCACGGTGATAAGGGCAACAAGGTCATGTCACACCTTATTAGGAAAAGCAAGGACTCATCATACTTTCACTCCATTCAGATGGGGCCTGGCGGTAAAGTTACTGAGACCAAAGATATAGCCCATGCCTTTGTCGCCTTCTACCTTCTATAACTTTACAACTTGCCCAAGGACCTGTCCTTGCCAGGTGCCTTGCTTAGGGCTGCTGAGAGAATTTTTTTTGTCTAACCTTTATCTACCTTGCATTTCAGAAGAAGAGCTTCTTCAACTTGTTCAGCCCATTACAGCTGACAAGATCTCTGTAACATTGGCATTTATGCCCCTGGGGAAGGCACCAAGACTGGATGGGCTTCCAGTCAGGTATTATAAATCCTTCTCCTCAATCCTGATCCCCAGGTTGGTTGCTTGTGCACTAATGTCTGGAGATCTGCTCCCGAAACAAGCTCTCAACGCCACTATTACCATCTTGCCAAAAGAGGGGAAGGACCCTGAATTATGCGGCTCATGCCAACCCATCTCACTTATTAATGTGGATGTTAACATCTGGAGGAAGATCTTAGCTCTCCGCCTTGGTAAACTTGTTCAGGGGCTTGTCCAACCATAACTGGTTTTGTTAAAAGAATGGAGGGAAAACACAACTCAGTTAGGCTTATAAATACTATAAGATATGCATCCACCAAACATACTCCGCTAGTGCTACTTAGCACATATGCGGAGAAAGCATTCAACAGTTGATTGGTAATTTTTACAAAAGCTGCTATTGTGCTTCGGTGCCCCAATTTCCTTTGTCTGATCGGTTATGTCCCTATACAACCATCTGAGTGCTAGGATCAGAGTAAATGGGACTTTGTCTGCTCCCTTTGAAATCTTCGGAACCAGACTAGGCTGCCCACTTCTCCCCCACACTATTCATATTAGTCATGGAGACTTTACTCCAGAGTATCAGAGAACATAAGCACATTCAGGGCTTACAGGTGGGAGATGTAACACACCAGAATGCAGCTTTCGCAGATGACCTGCTAATACTGATCACTAACCCAGATATAGCCTTCCCACATATTATTGAATAATTTGAAGAGTTTGGGGGACTCTCCAACTTTAAAGTCAACAACACTAAATTGGAAGCCCTTGATATCTCCGCTCCTCGAGTGGTAGTGGATGCATTGAGAAAGTCAATGCCATTTAAATGGCAGCCATCCCAACTAGGAATCTAGGACTCTATCCACTGCTAATTTCAAGAGATTAAACCAATGTTATTCTCCCTGTCTATTCCTTATGTCTCCGGTATGGGGCGCAATAATTTATTATGCACATACAGTACAGACCAAAAGTTTGGACACACCTTCTCATTCAAAGAGTTTTCTTTATTTTCATGACTATGAAAACTATAGATTCACACTGAAGGCATCAAAACTATGAATTAACACATGTGGAATTATATACATAACAAAAAAGTGTGAAACAACTGAAAATATGTCATATTCTAGGTTCTTCAAAGTAGCCACCTTTTGCTTTGATTACTGCTTTGCAGACTCTTGGCATTCTCTTGATGAGCTTCAAGAGGTAGTCACCAGAAATGGTCTTCCAACAGTCTTGAAGGAGTTCCCAGAGATGCTTAGCACTTGTTGGCCCTTTTGCCTTCACTCTGCGGTCCAGCTCACTCCAAACCATCTCGATTGGGTTCAGGTCCGGTGACTGTGGAGGCCAGGTCATCTGGCGCAGCACCCCATCACATTATTTAATGGTCAAATAGCCCTTAAACAGCCTGGAGGTGTGTTTGGGGTCATTGTCCTGTTGAAAAATAAATGATGGTCCAACTAAACGCAAACCGGATGGAATAGCATGCCGCTGCAAGATGCTGTGGTAGCCATGCTGGTTCAGTATGCCTTCCATTTTGAATAAATCCCCAACAGTGTCACCAGCAAAGCACCCCCACATCATCACACCTCCTCCTCCATGCTTCACGGTGGGAACCAGGCATGTAGAGTCCATCCGTTCACCTTTTCTGCATCGAACAAAGACACAGTGGTTGGAACCAAAGATCTCAAAGTTAGACTCATTAGACCAAAGCACAGATTTCCACTGGTCTAATGTCCATTCCTTGTGTTCTTTAGCCCAAACAAGTCTCTTCTGCTTGTTGCCTGTCCTTAGCAGTGGTTTCCTAGCAGATATTCTACCATGAAGGCCTGATGTACACAGTCTCCTCTTAACAGTTGTTCTAGAGATGTGTCTGCTGCTAGAACTCTGTGTGGCATTGACCTGGTCTCTAATCTGAGCTGCTGTTAACCTGCGATTTCTGAGGCTGGTGACTCGGATGAACTTATCCTCCGCAGCAGAGGTGACTCTTGGTCTTCCTTTCCTGGGGCGGTCTGCATGTGAGCCAGTTTCTTTGTAGCTCTTGATGGTTTTTGTGACTGCACTTGGGGACACTTTCAAAGTTTTCCCAATTTTTCAGACTGACTGACCTTCATTTCTTAAAGTAAGCTGTGTATCCACCTGACTTTTCCACAACGCAACTGATGGTCCCAACCTCATTTATAAGGCAAGAAATCCCACTTATTAAACCTGACAGGGCATACCTGTGAAGTGAAAACCATTTCAGGTGACTACCTCTTAAAGCTTATCAAGAGAATGCCAAGAGTGTGCAAAGCAGTAATCAAAGAAAAAGGTGGCTACTTTGAGGAACCAAGAATATGACATATTTTCAGTTGTTTCACACTTTTTTGTTATGTATATAATTCTACATGTGTTAATTCATAGTTTTGATGCCTTCAGCGTGAATCTACAATTTTCATAGTCATGAAAATAAATAAAAACTCTTTGAATGCAAAGGTGTGTCCAAACTTTTGGTCTGTACTGTATGTCATGCCCAAATTATTATATATGTTACAGATGGTGCCCATATTTCTCAGCCAGTCATTCTTTTACATGGTCAGATCCATCTTCTCTTCATTCTTGTGGCAGAAAAGGAAACCCAGTATAGCATATGAAACTCTCACCCTGCCCCGTTCTATTGGTGGATTTGCTTTGTCAGACATTCTGACTTACTACAAAGATGTTCATATGAAGCGTTGGATCTCCTTGTATGTCACTGGCTGTGCCACTTTGGGAGTGGACATAGAGCTTGCTGCACTAGGCAATCAACAACTCGTTAGCCTTTGGGGCCTGACTGTGTCCAAGATCGTGATGCCTAGGTTAATGAAAGGAATTTACTCTACTTTTAGATCCCTTAACAACAGCTTCCCCCTCCTATCCCATCTTCCAACCTCTCTCCCTGCCCAGTTAATCCCATACTATATCCACCTTCCCATACCCACGCTCCAAGCTTCTGGGTTAGGTTACAGGGTAAACCAGTTGAGGACCTCCTAATAGAAATAGACTCTGTGGATAATTTTTTACCTTACTTCTTTACAAGACTCCCATCAGATAACTTTCTAGAAAAATATGACCTCTCCCGCTCTCGTCTATATTTTCAGCAAGAAAGGACCTGGGAGAACCCACCTGGTTGGAAAAATCCTTAAATCCTTTACCCACCCACCCTAGGTGGATCTCCTTTCTATATCATACTCTTTTGTCTCTAAAGAAGCTGTCTCGGCCAGCATATTTAGGGGGCTGGGAGAGAGAATTGCAAAGGTCATTTACGGAACCTGAAATAGTAACAATTTGCCTTAGGTCTCATGGGTTTTTTAGATGGGTTTGCTTACAAGAACACTCCTTTAAGGTTTTGACTAGATGGTATAACTATCCCCAAAAAATATTCCAATTGGGCCTTTTTCAATCTGACTTGTGCTGGAGGTGCCAACAAGACTCTGGCTCCCTCCTTCACATACAGTGAGGAACAGAAGTATTTGAACACCCTGCGATTTTGTCAATTTCTTCCACTTAGAAATCATGGAGGGGTCTGAATTAACAATGTAGGTGCATTCCCACTCTGAGAGACAGAATAAAAAATAAAAAATAAATCAGGAAATCGCATTGTTTGAATTTTTAAGAATGTATTTGTCTTGCACTGCTGAACATAAGTATTTGAACACCTGAGAAACAGCAAAAATTCTGCCTCTCAAAGACTTGTTACTGTGCCTTTAAAAAGTCCACCTCTGCTCCACTCATTAATCTAACTTAGTAGCACCTGTCTGAGCTCTTTAAAGACCCCTGTCCACCCCACAGTCAGTCAGACGCCAACTACTACCATGAGACCAAAGAGCTGTCAAAAGACACCAGAGACAAAATTGTGGACCTCCACAAGGCTGGAAAGGCCTACGGGGAAATTACCAAGCAGCTTGGTGAAAGTAGATCAACTGTTGGAGCAATTGTTAGAAAATGGAAGAGGCTAGAGACGACTGTCAGTCTCCCTCAGACTGGGGCTCCATGCAAGATCTCATCTCGTGGGGTATCACTGATGATAAGAAAGGTGAGGAATCAGCCCAGAACTACAAGGGAGGAGCTGGTCAATGACATGAAGAGAGCTGGGACAACAGTTTCAAAGGACACTGTCGGTAGAACACTAAGCCATCATGGTTTCAAATCATGCATTGCATGAAAGGTTCCCCTACTCAAGTCATCACATGTCCAGGCCCGTCTGATGTTTGCCAATGACCATCTGGATGATCCAGAAGAGGCATGGGAGAAAGGCATGTGGTCAGATGAGACCAAAGTAGAACTTTTTGGTCTAAACTTCACTTGTCGTGTTTGGAGGAAAAAGAAGGATGAGTTGCATCCCAAGAACAACATCCCTACTGTGAAGCATGGGGGTGGTAACATCATGCTTTAGGGGTGCTTTTCTGCTAAGGGGACAGGATGACTGCACTGTATTAAGGATAGGATGAATGGGGATATTTATTGTGAGATTTTGAGCAACAACCTCCTTCCATCGTCGTGGCTGGGTTTTCCAACATGACAATGACCCGAAGCACACAGCCAGGATAACCAAGAAGTGGCTCCGTAAGAAGCATATCAATGTTCTGGAGTTACCTAGCCAGTCACCAGACCTAAATCCAATAGAACATCTTTGGAAGGAGCTGAAACTCTGTGTTGCTCAGTGACAGCCCCAAAATCTGACAGATCTAGAGGAGATCTGTGTGGAGGAGTGGGCCAAAACCCCTGTTGCAGTGTGTGCAAACCTGGTCAAGAACTACAGGAAATGTTTGACCTCTGTAATTGCAAACAAAGGCTTCTGTACCAAATATTAACACTGATTTTCTCAGGTGTTCAAATACTTATGTTCAGCAGTGAAAGACAAATAAATTATTTTAAAAAAATCATACAATGTGATTTTTCTGAATTTATTTTATTTTATTCTGTCTCTCAGAGTGGGAATGCACCTAACAATGTGAATTTCAGACCCCTCCATGATTTCTAAGTGGGAGAACTTGCAAAATTGCAGGGTGTTCAAATACTTAAGTTTCTCACTGTAGGCTGGTCTTGCCCACCTATCCAGACGTTTTGGCAAGATAGAGTCAAAGATCAATGTGATTTGTGGCACCCAGATCCAATTGTCCCCAGAATCAATTCTGCTATGGTTACCAAATGACTTGTGGTTCCCATCAGCACATAACCTACCCCCTCTCCTATTGCAAGTTGCCTGCCTATTGATTCCCCTAAAATGGCTCAGTACCACCCACCAACAATTGACCATTGGTATAGCAAACTTGACCAACCATATAAAATGGAGGAGCTACCCAGCTGGGCCTCCAGACAACACATTGCATTTTTAAAACTATGGAACCAGTGAAAGTATTACAGAGCATTCCATGGGACCTAGGGCTTCTATGATGATCCATATGCTTAGGTAACTATGATACCCCCCTTGCTTCACAGCTTCCTGTTTATTTTTCTGTTATAATGGTTCATTCCACTTCTATATATTACCAGATGTCCCTGACAGCTTTCCTTGCCCTGGTCAATGCAAGTTGTCACTCTGGGGATGCCCTTTCTCAGATGGGAGGCTCATCTCATCCCTTTAACCCTTGCTTATCTCCATCAAAGCAACTGTTCTGAACAACACAGCTATTACCCATTGAGTTTTGGAACTAAATTAGACCTGTATTACTGTTGGATACGAATGACTACACATTTGTCTATTTTTCACCTGTATAGGACCACTGCCATACTTTGTCGAGAGTTTTTTTTTCTATTTGTTACACACTTGGCTTCATATCTGTATGCTGTATTATTTATTGTCCATTGAACTTAGTAAAAACATTTATAAAGTTACTTTTATTTTATGATGAGATTTTCAATATCAGAACACCAAACAAATTGCTCAACAGATTCTGCTGTTGTCTTAAATAACGCTGGACAAACTTGGATTTTCAAAAACTTTTCTGTTTAGAAAAGAGTCAGAAATCTGAGAAAAGAGTCAAGCACAAACCACTTTTTCTGACACATTCATAAATATGAAACTGGTGTTAATGCCCCAATAAGCTGTGCAAAGTGGTTAGAACCAAATTCAGGTATGCAACATCTGTATGCCAAGTAAGAGGACAACTCTGTAATACTTAAAGTCCTAAAAGTCAATCATACACAGTGATTTTCCCCTCACATACCTTGAACAAAAACAGAACTTTAGCAATTGTACTTATCATAGAAAATTGTTCTTATGACTGAGAGAAGCTTTTGGTTACTGAAATATAACTATTTTCATAAAGCAATGCTTGGCCTATAGCTCGGGTGCAAAAAATAATAGTCTCAATTAATCATTCTGTCTTTTGCAATTTATGCTAAATTAAATACATGAAATATTGAATGATTAGATTTGATGTATTGTTCATAGGTCACCACACAAAATGTCTGAAAAAAAGCTATTGCTCTAACAAAAAAAAGCTTAAGTACACAGATTTCCACTTCATTTAGGCTAAAGTTGAATGTAGGCTCAAGGATGATTTCTGTGCACCACAGGAAAGTGTAGAGTAAATCAGTGTTGCGCTAGATAAATGAAAATACTGACTGAGAATCATATTAATAAATTCAGCTTAAATGTTCTCCTTTCTGATCTCTCCTAATTTCCATTAGTCTTTCGTTGTGAAGCAATTTAAAAATGACCACAAGAAAATAGTCTCGCTGTGAACCCATTAAATCATGATAATTGGAAACTTCAAAAAGGTTGCATAAGCATATGAACATAATTACAGTAAGCAGGTTTCAGGTCCCTGTTAGAAGAACAACCATATGGCTTTATAAAAAAAAAAAATGTGGGGCGGTAGGAGGATTTCTAAACATGTACATGCTACCAGGTCTTTGTGAAAACAAAAAGTCTGAATTTATCCTGAATTTATGCATACTCTTGGAAAAATACCTATTTTTAGCCTCATTTAAATTTAACTCTTTCAGAATTACAATTCCCCATAGAAATCTCTGGTTTGAGGTTGGTATTTTTCATGCTACCTACAATATTTTCACTTCTTTTGTGTCAGCTAATGTTACCAGTAGAGCTAATTTATTCTAGATAGACAGCATAAACGGATGATGCACTAATCACATTGTCACAGTCAAACTGCTTAATTTTGCATATATGCATGTATAGCACCAGCTGCACTCATGTAGGGTCTTCAGTATTAATGTGTATACCATTTAGGTTCTATAATTATTTCAATGTAATGTAGTAGAAATGGCCTTTTCCTTCAAACAATACACAGATCTGTACAGACACTAAGGGGGGAGGGGATATAAAAATCCCCGATGCCTGTTTTCTGGCAGTAAAAAGTTGTAAAACTGCTTATACAGTGGTAAGTTTTATACTGACAGTGATATACTGACAGTCACCAGCAGTCAGAGAGGTGCAGCCTGATGGCGATACATGGATGCCATGCCAAGAGATCGGCACCACCTGATCTCCATGCTTTGAAACCACTTGAATGTTGTGGTCACTATTGGCCACTGCATCTGAAGGGTAGATGGGTAAATGTGGCATCTAAAGGGTAAATTGCCTCCTGTTGGTTTGTGCAATTTGGGCAGGTGCCTGGCTCTTATGAATACGAAAGTCTCACACTACATACTGTATACAGACACAGTATAGCAGAGCCCCTCAAAGTGGTTGACTGAGACCAGCAAGGCACCAAGAGCGGAGTATATGGAGAGTACCAATTACAGGATATTGACCTAAAGATGAATGCTACTAATTTGAAAAAGGGGACCTGATGTCTGTTCCCGAGAGTAAAGTATACCATAAGCCTGCATCAGCTGGACAGCATAATTGTAGCAGCCAAATGTATAGTACTAGGACACACATCATACTCCACTTTCATTCCTCTCTGTCCCATATCATATATCTCTTCTGTCCCCCTTCATTTTTTCAATGAGGTAAAAGGGCAGCACATAAAGAACTGGGGTCTTAAATGCAGTGAGGCCTGTAGCCTAGGTATTATCAATTCCACAACACCACTCCTATCTCAATTTGGGAATAACCTCTGTAGTTATTAATCTGCCCAGGAGCAATTTTAGTTCACAATCTTGTGGGAACTGTATATAAGACAGAGTGATATGCTGTATCATTAGTGCCATTTTTTATGCGTCTTAAAGAGAAACTCTCAAAAATATGCCCTGCTGGAGCCTAGAAAAAAAATATTTTAGGCCATGGGAGTACAGGCCACAAAAATTGGGCATTCACCTGACAGAAAAGAAATTGTGATTATGTGACTGAAGGTACATTAGGCGGTCACTGGGTGAAAATTTTACTGTAGGCCAGTACAGGCCCCAAAAATTAGGCATTCACTCAACAGAAAAAAAACTTGTGATTATGTAGCTGGAGGTACATTAGGCGGTCACTGGATAAAAAGTTTACTGTAGGCCACTGGAGTAGAGGCCCCAAAAATTAGGCATTCACCTAACAGAAAAGGTCTTTTATGCCACTATATATACATAAGACAAGGACCATTCTTTGTTCTGAGTGGTGGCAAATATGCCTAGGCTGGCATGAGGAAATTCAATGAAACGTGGTTGTCACAGGTGTTGAATTCCTCCGAGATCCATACCTTATTCATTTTTTTAAATGTGGTGTAGTCCACACTGTTGTGAGCTAGGCGAGTGCGCTTATCGGTCACGTGGTGGCAAATATGGTGGCAAATATGCCTAGGATGGTATGAGGAAATTCAATGAAACGTGGTTGTCACAGGTGTTGAATTCCTCCGAGATCCATACCTTATTCATTTTTTTAAATGTGATGTAGTCCACACTGTTGTGAGCTAGGCGAGTGCACTTATCGGTCACGATCCCCCCTGCTGCACTGAACGTTCTTTCGGACAGGACACTCAACGAGGGACAAGCCAAGAGTTCCATGTAAAATTGTGCCAGCTCTGGCCACAGATCAAGCCTGCACACCCAGTAGTTCAAGGGTTCATTGCTTCTCAGAGCGTCCACATCAGCCGTTAACCCCAAATAGTCAGACACCTGTCAGTCTAGGCGTTCCCTGAGGCTGGATCCGGAGGGCGGCTGCTGATAAGTTGGTTGCAAGAATGATCTCATATCCGAAGTGACCAACACATCTTCAAACCACCCTCTTCTTGCAGGTGGGGTAGGATTGGTAAGCGCACCTGTTTCGCTGTCGGTGGAAATTTCTCTGCAAGCACCCGCAACAGCAGAATGCAGCATCTCTCACAGCAAGACCTGGAAATGCTGCATTCTTCCAGCCCTCTGTGATTCTGGTAACATGCCTGCCATTTTGTGTTTGTACCAGGGTTCTAAGTACATTGCCACCCAGTACTGGCCCTTGGCCTTTATGCTTTTGATATGGGGGTCCCTCTTCAAACACTGGAGCATGAAGGACCCCATTTGCACTAAATTGGAAGCGGTGGAGCAGCCTGGCTACTGCTTATCACACAAGAGAATGTTGTCCTCGTTCTCCTCCCCCAATTCACGGACAACACCAGAGATCCCAGAAAAGTTTAAAGCCTGCTCTTCTTGCTCCTCCTCCTCCCCCAGGCACCATCCTCCTCTGACTCCTCTTCAGACTCCTGCTGACTTGTCTCAGATGGAGTAGCCCACCTTGGGAATTCATTCAGCATTGTGACTTCCTCATCTTCCAGCACCTGCTCCTCGATGGTTTGATCAATGACACAACACGATGCATGTGTCAGAAAATAGGCATACGGTACAATGTCACTGATGGCACCTTGGCTGCAACTGACCAGTTTGATGATCTCCTCAAAAGGCCACAGAAGTCTGCATGTGTCGTGCATGAGCAGCCACTGGCATGGTGAAAAGAAACCAAGCTCCCCAGAACATGTCCTGCTGCAGGTAGTTGTTAACGGCACGTTGCTGCTGGAGCAGCCTATCAAGCATATTCAAGGTGGAGTTTCAGCACGTTGGGCTGTCACAAATCAGAATTCTTACGAGCAGGTGGTGTCGCCGCTGAACGTCAGCAAGGCAAGCCATGGCCATGTAAGATCTTCTAAAATGGCCAGAGATTTTCCTAGCCTGCCGCAAAACGTCCTGGACACCGGGGAATTTGGCAACGAATCACTGCACGACTAAGTTCAGGGCGTGTGCCATGCACGCGTGGCACATGTGTCATTTTGCCCTGTTTCAGCAGGGTTAGCCACTGATCTGCTAGCGATTGCAGAGCTGAAAGCATTGTAGGAACGGTGTGGCTCTTGGCTTCCAGGCACAACAGCCGCAGCACAGATATGCAACGTCTCACCTGGCACGTCAAATAGGTTCTGGGGAGCTTCAGGGGGGCAGTGGAAGAGGCGGTAGCAGTGGAAAAGGAGGAATCAGCTGAGGAGGAGATGGAGGATGGAGTAGGAGGAAGAGAAGAAGAGGCAGGCCTGCATGCAATCCATGGCGCTAACACCAAATCCACACGGGAGCCACGGGATACATGTTTGACGGCCGTCAGAAGGTTTGCCCAGTGGGCAGTAAAAGTTATGTACCTTCCCTGCCCATGTTTGTTAGACCACATGTCTGTGGTCAGCACGACACTGTTTGCCAGAGATATATTCACTTGCCGCTGAACGTGGCCATATAGCTCTGGGATGCCCTTCTGGGAGAAATATTTCCTTCCAGTGACCTTCTATTGCGGCGTGCCACAAATTTTGTAAAAAAAGGCCTCCGAGTCCACCAGTTTATATGCAAGTAGTTGGCGGGCTAGTTTTGACAAGCCAGCAGTAAGCTGTTGGGCAAGAGGGTTATCCGGTATCATCAACTTTTTACGCTTGAACATTTGGGCCACTGAAGCCTGCCTTCTGCCAGATGAACGCAACAATGACATGGTGGAAAGTGGAGTAGAGGACAAATGGGAAGAGAGGGGAGAAGGAGAAGAGGCAGGAGGTGGAGTGCTGGGAATGTGGCTTTGTGAGTTCTGACGGTGTTGCTTCCACTGGGCTCGGTGATGGAAGGCCAGGTGCTTTCTTAAGGCAGTCGTCCGTAGGTGAGTCTTGGAATTTTTTCGCGACTTATGTGTTGACAGCACAGGCTGCAGATGGCAACACTATTGTCTGCAGCTGACATTAAAAAAAGCCCACTCTGCATAGCCATTTGCTGGCGTCCTTGGAGCGCCAGAAGTGACCGTGCATGGTGGATGGCTCTCCCTCTGAACTCCCCTTCTCTTCCTCTCTTGTGGGTACCCACGTGACGTCCATCGACACGTCATCATTGTCACCTTCACCACCACTGACATTTGAGAGTGGTGTCCGTTGCTACCTCCTCTTCCTCATCCGATGTCAAGAATGGCTGTGCATTGGTAAGGTCTGGGAATGGATGGAAAAAAATAATTCATCTGACTCGAGTGGAGGGGCTATGGTGGTGGTTGTGGTGTCTTTGGGAGTTCACATAGCAGAGAGTGAGGGAGTGAAGATACAGAGGATGAGGAGGGTGCAGAAGTGGAAGGCTGAATGAACCACTCAACCAACTCTGGTGCATCCTTAAAAGTAATCTCACACGCCTTCTTCAACTTCCCACTTAGGCTTCGGCCTAGTGCACCTGCCTGACCTCTACCACCCCTACGGAATGGCCTGCCTCATCTGCGTCATTTTCAAAATGACTCTGTGCCTAAGTCTGTAAAAAAGAGCAGTATTTGTGGAAGCACTTATTTCATAGGCCTCAATCAATATTTGGTGGAAACAGGTATATCAAACCCCTTAATCGGTATTTTGTGGAAGCAGGTATATCGCAGACCTCAATCAATATTTTGTGGAAATAGGTATATCAAACCCCTTAATCAGTATTTTGTGGAAGCAAGTATCTTGCAGGCCTCAATCAATATTTTGTGGAAATAGGTATATCAAACCCCTTAATCAGTATTTTGCAGCAAGTATATCTCAAGCCTCAATCAATATTTGGTGGAAACAGGTATATCAAACCCCTTAATCAGTATTTTGTGGAAGCAGGTATATCACAGGCCTCAATCAATATTTGGCGGAAGCAGTCATATCAATCCCCTTAATCAGTATTTTGTGGAAGCAGGTATATCGCAGGCCTCAATCAATATTTGGTGGAAGCAGGTATATTAAACCCCTTAATCATTATTTTGTGGAAGCAAGTATATCGAAGTCCTCATTCAGTATTTTGTGGACGCAGGTATATTGAACCCCTTAATCAGTAGTTTGTGGAAGCAGGTATCTCTCAGGCCTCAATCAATATTTGGTGGAAGCAGGTATATTAAACCCCTTAATCATTATTATGTGGAAGCAAGTATATCGCAGCCCTCATTCAGTATTTTGTGGACGCAGGTATATCAAACCCCTTAATCAGTATTTTGTGGAAGCAGATATATCACACCCCTCAATTATTTTTTTTGCCACAATAATTATATCACACCACCCTGTTTGCATGTTCGGCAAGTCACGAACATGCAAAGTTTGCCGCAAAACTAACGCCGGGAGAACCAAAAGGCCATCTTTACCTAGGGGAAGTGTGAGTGTGTATGTTGTGCAAGGCATGTATAATGATACAAATGCAGAATATCAAAGCCCCTCGAAAAGGCTAACCAAGAGTGCCCAGGCATTTGGAGTGGAGGCAGCATGTGGAGTGCATGAACTATAGGCAGAGATAAGAGAAGTTTGATTTGGCCAATTCGCCGAACTATAACAAGAAATGTATTTGTCACAAATTAACTTGTCACAAATCACTATAAATCAACACCATTTGCAGCATCTGTGGGGTAAGGCAGATGGATGCGGCTCCCTTTAGCTGCCATGGTAACCTCCCTGCTGCGCAATACACAAGGCACAGTTCAGCGAGGAGCGCGTCACAATGTTATTCACCCTAATAGATCTATTTGAGGGTGAATAGGACAAGGAATCAAGATCCCAGGTTCTAGTCTACTAAAGGGGTTAAAAGTTGTCACTGTAAAAGGATTTTTTTTTTTTAGTTTAAATCATATAAAATTAGGCATTACCTCATCCGAAAACATCTGAACTATTAAATTATTAATAAAAATTTCCTATGCATTAATTGCCATAATGGAAAAAACAAAACAAAACACAATTTGCCTTTTTTTGTCATTTTTATTCTCCCAAAAAATTAGAATAACAGTAATCAAGAAGTCATATGTACCACAAAAATGATAACAATAAAATAAAAAAAACAAAAAAAACATGTAACTCTGTAGACTGAAAAATACGTTTTTTTATTTTTTGTAAAGTAGTAAAGCAAAACAAATATATATACAACTTTATCATTGCCATATTTGTATTGACCTAGATAATAAGGACATTATATCAGTTTTAGCTTACAGTAAATGCTGTGATTTAAAACCCCCCACAATCTTGGTGGAATAGTATTTAATTATTTATTTATTTTTCCCATCTTACAATAACAGACATGGTAAATTGAACGATGTCCTTAAATAGTACAACTTATAAGCAAAAGAAATAAGCCCTCATATGGCTATATAAATGGAAAATAAATAAATAAAAAGTTTTGACTATTTAAAAAATGTTAAATCAAAAATGGTCCCCGTCCTATATGCTCTGAAAACAATACAAACTATGAAGAACTTTCAAAAACGGACTGAGTATAAATATAAAAATTACACATAAAAATTTTAAATTGCTCTGCTCTGTCAAAAGGAAAACTACTGAAAGAACAGAAACTATTTTTTAAGGCTACTTTTACATCTGTGATTTAGTTTCCGGTTTTGAGATCTGGCAGAAGATCTTAAAACCGGACCAAAATGGTTTAGTTTAACACAGCCATTCTGTTAGGATGCAGTTGAGTTTAATCGAAATGGAACAAACCGGATTTGTCACTAAAAACAATGTAACTCATTGAGTGATGGAGAAGTTTTTTTAGGATCCACAAAAACCCGGATCCAGCACCACTGACTTACATTGTTTTTAGTGATGGATCTGGTTTGTTACATTTTGATGACCAGAAACAAAACCATAACAGAATGCATACTGATGTATCCTGAACAGAGCATGCCCCATTCACAATACATTGGCCCTAAACAGAACGATTTTGGCCCATTTTTTAGATCCTCTGATGGATCTCAAAACCGGAATGCCAAAACATTGATGTGAAAGTAGCCTAATACTGTAGACATAAATATCTTTATGAAAAGGATTATTTCCATATTCCAAGAGTAAAATTGAAAATTATACAAATATATACTAAGAACCGGAGGGTATTTTGCTTTAAACATGCATTATAGTTAATACCAGATGGGCTGAACATGGGGGATGAATCACCTAATACCGATGATATGTCATCTGGAATATCCAGATACTCCTGTCTCTGTATCTTGTTGACTTTTCTTGGACATGGAGACCACAATGATGATCTGGAAGAAGTAAAGCCAGCAAAAGATGATGATGTCATCACTGAGACCTGGCCCCCCTAAGGGATGCATAAAAAGGAATAATTTTAATATTGTACTTCATAATACTTATATAGTCAACTACATGGAAAAGGAGGGACTGTAATACCAGCAACTTGGCCAGGTGCACGTTCAGCTTCTGCACCGTTGGATGAGTGCACGCTGTAGAAACAAGTAACGAGGAGAAGGAGGAGGAAGAGCATCAGGAGCAATAGAATATACATTGAAGTCGATGGGAAGGAACATCAACTTCCTTCTGCTGATGTTAACAAGCCCTGACTACTGGAGAGGGGGAATGGGCCGGTGGGGGATGCAGCAGTTGCTAAATAATGCTAAATGAATGGCATGGTTTTCCGATGCCACTTTATGGTGACGCTCCATGTGTTGATGGAGGGCTGTTGTGCCAACATTAGTACCCTGGCCATGCCTCACCTTCTACCTATATATCCTGCATACCAGTCACACTAACATCCCCCAGTGACTCGTTGAAAAATTTACAGTCGTGCATCAGTAGTTGCACGCCTAGAGGATTCTGCAGTGGACCTCTCCTCCAAGTCTGGGATTGTCTGTAACTGCTGACTGTCCTCACGAAGCTCATCCTCGCTGAAAAGTGGAGCAGAGCCAGTGGCATACATTACTTCACTACAGGTTCATAACAGGTGAGGGGAGAGAGGCAGTTCCTGGGCCATGCCAGCTAAATGTGGTTTAAGAAAACCCACTGATTCCTGGCTGTGGGTATCTGTTGTCAGTTGAGATGACGTTGAAGAGCGAGTTAACCATTCCAGTACAGCTAAATTGTGGGTTAAAAATTAAGACAGTGGCAGCTCTGGCTGCTGTTACCACAACCCCTTCTTCTGCTGCTCTTTGTGCCAGCTACAGCAACATTTTTGCTGTAAGTGGAATTCAATCCAAATTTCAGGATAAATTTGATTCGCCTCGAAGCAAAATTTCCTTGTGCTTCGTGTAAGTAAATCAATTTAACCTGAAATAGTGTAAAAAACAAAAAATAAATCATACTTATCTCCTCCATTTGCTTGTGACGGTCCTAATTAAAGATCTCGGCCGAAATCCCATGCGTGGGGAAGTATGACGTCACCACGTCGGCTGGCATGAAGATGTAATTTTTAAGCAAAATGGCGTTGGCCAGCCTGTCGTGAGCAAATGTAGGTGGTAAGTTTGATTAAAAAAAAGTTTATGTTAAAAACTGTGTAAAATGACTCTCAGATGCCGCAATCATGTACGAAAGCGACATCTGAGAGGTACAATAACGGGGGGCAGCACTATTGCAATTTTTATTTTATTTTTTTAAATGAGCTTTGTGATGAAGTAATTCATCACAAAGCGATTTATTTTATTTTTTTAATTCTGCGAATTAGCCAAATTGAACTTTTGAAAAATTTGCTCATCTCTAGCCATAGTGTACAGTAACTGTATCAGTAAATGTAACAGATTAACTAAGAATTTGGCAGCAGTTTAATAAGATGGATGTTGTGATATATTAGATTGCCCTTTAATACTGAGGCACAGTAATTCCATGTATAAACTAACAAATTAACTGGGATTGTGTCAGCAGTTCAACAAGATGCATGTAGCAATTACACTCATCCTGCACTGTCCTTGTAGTCTCCCTTTGCTCTCCCTACTGTCTCTAAAATCTCTCCCTGCTACGATCTCCCTGCTTAGCTCACAGTGAAATGGCGGAGACCATGGTGAAGGATGAGGCTTTTATAGGGCTGTGACATCACTGTCTGTCTGCAAGGTATTATGGGTCATATTGCATTCCAGGTCTAATTGCTTTCACTTTGTAACACGTGCAGCAGCCATTTTATTTTAAAAAAGATTCGTTACCACGGAGTGCAAGGAAATTCAGATTTGTGGCAAATTGAGTTTTTCTTAACATCGGATCAAATTCAACTTCAGATGTTTCATTTTGCTCAACACTACTCTTCAGCCCCCGCAGAGTCAATCCCCTTTTCCACCGCCATGAGCAGCCGACGCTGCAGCAGTAGCAGCAGCAGACATTCCAGTGTCCTCAACATGATGGAGCAGTGGTGCAGAGGCCATTCAGTAAGCCAACAGCTCTCTCCTCAATGCCCTGGTTCAGACCTACCTAAACTCTGGACAGTATTTGTCACATATCCTGTTCCCTGATCACATTGATTTCTGGTCAGGCAGACTGGAACAGCACCTCAAATTGGCACAGCATGCTGTCTTATCTTCTTTCTTGCCCATTCTCCAGTGTCATCTCGGAGAGGGTTTTCAGTGCTGCGTGGTAACACCCAATCGGACCAAGTTGTTCTCTACCAGTGTCCAAAGCATCACTTTTGTCAAAATGAACCAAGCCTGGATTCAGGAGTATTTTCACACTCCTCCTGCTGATACCAATGAATAGACCTCGCCTTGCTGGCAGCGTTCCATCTTTCCACCGCCTGCATCATGCCAGTGCTGTATCATGCCTACCATCGTGTTTCGTATTGCTGCTGTGGCCTCTACATCATGCTACTAACTAAGAGTTGAGCGGACACCTGGACACCGAACTTGACCCCGAACCCCATTGAAGTCAATGGGGACCCGAACTTTTGAGCACTAAAGTGGCTGTAAAAATGTCATGGCAAGGGCTTCAAATGCCAGCAAAATGTGGTTTACGAGCATGGAAAGTGCTCTTCAAACAAAAGTGGAAAGGGAAATGACTTTAAATAGCATAAAATACATAAAAATAAAAAAATAATAATCTTGATCTAGGAGGACAAGGTCCATATGGAGTAGGAGGTTGAGGAGGCGGTAGATGTGGTGGTGTAGGTGGAAACTGCGGTGGAGGAGGAGGTAGCCTACACAGTTTTTTGGTTTTAAATGTATTTTCACCCCAAAACATTGGGAAATATAACCTGTGATAACCCCCTCCAGTCCTGCTAAACACACGTTCAGATAATACACTGGCTGCAGGGCAGGCCAGCACCTACAAGGTGTAAAGGGCAAGCTCAGGCCATGTGCCCAATTTGGAGACCCAGAAGTTCAAGGGGGAAATCCATCATTCAGTACGTGTAGGTGTGTGCTCCACCATGTCCCACGTCCCCGTGATGTCCACAATCCAATTGGATATCTTCTCTATCAATTTTCTATGTTCTTTTATGTGCCTACCATGGTGATTACTGGTGGCGGGGATTCAGAGTTCCATGCCGGAGAGGGAGCCTGAGAAAGGGATACCACATCCAAGGGAGGTCAATGGATGAAATTAAATGTAATTGAGCGGAAATGTGGGACAAAGTATTGAAGCATAAGCTTCCAAGTTAAGGAGGGGGCTCGTGGCAATTACCCACTCCCGACTCGGGGAGGTAGTGACAATAAATAACAATACAGGACTCTTATGATGCCCTGTTATTGGAATGATTAATAAAAAAATATAGGGAATGTAACTGTGGTATTTTGGATTTGTAAACATTAGCCAGGAGAGCTGCCGATTTGTTGACTCTAGATAACTTCTGCCTGATCGCACGTCACTGTGACGTCCACCATACATTTGGATATCTTCACTATCAACTTTCAATGTTCTTTTCTGAGCCTAACATGTTGATCACGGTTATCGGCCAATCAGGATTCCACACTGGAGAGGGAGTGTGAGAAAGAGAGACCACATCCAAGGGAGATAAATGGATAAAAAAATATTTTTGATTGAGCGAAAATGTGGGAAAAGCTGTTAAAGCTCAAATGTTAAACAAATTATTGAAGCGCAAATGTGTGACAAATTATTAAAGTGCAAATGTGGGACAAATTATTGAAGCGCAAATGTGGGACAAGTTATTAAAGCGCAAATGTGGGACAAATTATTGAAGTGCAAATGTGGGGCAACTTGTTAAAGCATTGAATGAAAGGAGGTGGCGTGCATCAATTAAAGAATTTCTGAAATTTTATTCCCTGTCACCTATGCAGAGCAGGGGTTTATTCACGTCCGAAATTGTAAAATGTCAACCCAAGAATGTAACTGAAAAATGTGTTACATTTATTAACTTGTCAACTAGGTAGAATAGGGGTATATTACACCAAAATATTGGTGAATGTCACCTGAAAATGTAAGAGACAAATTTGTGATTTTTTTTTACCTGTCTACTAGGTATAGCAGTAGTACATCACACCCAAAAATTGGTGAATTTCACCCAAAAATGTAACAGCCAAATTTGTGAATTTTTTTCACCTGTCTGCTAGGTATAGCAGTGGCACATCACACCCAAAAATTTGTGAATTTCACCTGAAAATGTAACAGACATATTTGTGTTTTTTTTTTAACCTGTCTACTAGGTATAGCAGTGGTACATGACACCCAAAAATTGGTGAATTTCACCCAAAAATGTAACAGACAAAGTAGTGAAATGACATAAAATAAAATACATACAATGAGGTGGAGGTCTATATGAAGTAGGAGTTTGAGGAGGCGGTGGACGTATCATTGTAGGTGGAAACAGCAATGGAGGTAGACAACACTGGTTTTTGATTCTAATGTTTATTTTTTAAATTAGGGTACTGTAACGGACCGTTTCAGCAGACAAGGGGTTAAGATCCGTTTAGGCGATATGCCCCTTTCTGAGAGACAGGCACAGCTACTGCAGAACACCAACCTCCCGAACTGGATACAAAATAGCACTCCAAACTGGAACCTTGCGGATAGCTGCCAGCAGACGAACAGGAAAAGCATCCAATCAGCTTACACTCCTGGCAATCAGTCTCTAACAGCATATAGAGAATCCCCCCAATAACGAGACAAGGCTCCGTCTTGAGGGTCAGCAGTGGTCTGATGTGCTGGCACACCCAGCCTGGTTTTTATTACAGTTTTGCAAATACAGAACAGATACAACACATCCCCACAATGCATCATGGTTTTCTCCTCTCTGTCCCAGAGACAACCGAAGGCAATCCAATTATCTCTCAGGACAAAGGGAGATCACCAATACACATGTGGAGACAACAGGACAGACATCACCATTTAAACACACAATGGCACACCCCCACAGCAAACACAGACATTTAACATATCCCCAGATAGCTCAAGTCTGAGTGCATATCATTAGGTGAATGGCACTCAGAATACAAGAATACAATAAAATTAGCTATCTGGGTGCCCTCACATAACATACAATTTAACCGAACGCATAATAACATAAAATACAATTCTACAGACAGATTTAAGCTGTGCGGCCGGTCTGTTTTCTCCTTTAAAGTTACTATGGGCCATAATCCTGAGGCAAGAGGCTTTTAAACAGCCCTCTCCAAAACCCAGTGGCGAGGTTGGTTTCGCCACAGGTACACTCTAAAAGAGTTTGAAATATCCAAAATAAAAGAATGAGCAATTGCGCTGTAGTATAACAATGGCTGGTTAAGGCCGGTATACATGTCTATTCTGCACAAGGTACGGACAAGTTCTGTATGATCCATGCCTGGTTCATTTGAATGAATGTAAGCTTGTCCACATTGGCTGTGGACAGGCGGCTGCGCTTATCTGTGATGACGTCCCCTGCCGTGCTAAACACATGTTCAGATAATACACTGGCTGTAGGGCAGGCCAGCACCTCCAAGGCGTAAAGGGCAAGCTCAGGCCATGTGCCCAATTTGGAGACCCAGAAGTTGAAGGGGGCAGACGCATCATTCAGTACATGTAGGCATGTGCACACATACTGCTCCACCATGTTGGTGAAATGCTGCCTCATGCTAAGACGTGCTATATCAGCTGGTGGTGCTGGTTGTTGTGGTGTGCTGACAAATCTTATCCACATTTTGGCCATACTAACCCTGCCTTCTGAGGTGCTGGCGGTGCCCCAGATGTGTTGGCGACCTCTTCCTCTTCCTTCGCCTTGTGCTTCCACTGTGCCCCCGCTGTCAGGTGGGAATGCCACCAGCAGCGTGTCTACCAGCATGCGCTTGTACTCGCGCATCTTACGTTCATGCTCCAGTGACGGTATTAAGGATGGTACGATGTCCTTGTAACGGGGATCCAGCAGTGTGGCCACTCAGTAATCAGCACAAGTTAGAATGTGGGCAACTCGGCAGTCATTGCGGAGACACTGCATCATGTAATCGCTCATGTGTGCCAGGCTGCCTAGAGGCAATGAAAAGCTGTCCTCTGTGGGAGGTGTATTGTCTGTGTCCTCTGTATCCCCCCAGCCATGCACCAGTGATGTCCATGAGCTGTTCTGGGCACTACACTGCTGTGAACAAGGTTCCTCCTCCTCCATTTCCTCCTCCTCATCCTCCTCCTCGTCATCCTCCAGAAATGTGCCCTGGCTAGATAATTGTGTACCTGGCATTTGTGAGTGCAGGAACCTACCCTCGGAGCCACTTGTGAATGACTGGCCAGAAACCCAACAAAATGATCCCTCTTCCTCCTCCTTCTCCTGTGCAATATCCTCTTCCATCATCGCCAGCAGCGTTTTTACAAGCAGGCATAGAAGTTGGATAGTAATGCTAAGAAATGCTTTATCGGCACTGGCCATGTTGGTGGAGTACTCGAAGCAGCGCAACAAGGAACACAGGTCTCGCATGGAGGCCCAGTCATTAGTGGTGAAGTGTTGCTGTTCCGCAGAGCGACTCAGCCGTGCGTGCTGCAGCTGAAACTCCACTGTCGCCTGCTGCTGCTTACACAGTCTGGCCAGCATGTGCAAGGTGGAGTTCCACCTTGTGGGCACGTTGCATATGAGGCGTTGCGCGAGAAGGCCGAAGTTACACTGCAGCGCTGACAGGCGAGCAGCAGCAGGGTGAGAATGCCGAAAGCGCGCACAGACGGCCCACAACTTCTGCAACAGCTCTGACATATAGGGGTAATTTTTAAGGAATCTCTTCACCAGCAAATTCAGCACATGCGCCAGGCAAGGGATGTGCGTCAAGCCGGATAGTCCCAGAACTGCTACGATATTTTGTCCATTATCACACACTACCAGGCCGGGCTTGAGGCTCACTGGCGCCAACCACTCATCGGTCTGTTGTTCAAGGCCCGTCCACAGCTCCTGCACGGTGTAGGGTTTGTCTCCCAAACAGATAAGTTTTAAAACTGCCTGCTGTTGTTTACCCCTGGCTGTGCTGAAGTTGGTGGTGAAGGTGTTACGCTGATCGGATGAGGAGGCAGCAGAGGATGAAGAAGTGGAGTAGGAGGAAGCAAAAGGAGGTAAACTAAAGCGCCCTGCAATCCTTGGTGGTGGAAGGACATGCGCCAAACTGCTATCCGCCTCAGGCCCAGCCGCCACTGCATTTACCCAGTGTGCTGTTATGGAGATATAACGTCCCTGACTGTGCTTACTGGTCCACGTATCTGTAGTGAGGTGCACCTTGCCACAGGTGGCGTTGCACAGTCCACTTCTGATTTTGTCCCCCACTTGGTTGTGCAGGGAAGGGATGGCTCGCCTGGAAAAGTAGTGGCAGCTGGGCACAACGTACTGTGGGACAGCCACCGCCATAAGGCCTTTAAAACTCTCCGTCTCCACCAGACGGAAGGACAGCATTTCAAAGGCCAGTAATTTAGAAATGCTGGCATTCAGGGCTAGTGTCATGGGGCGTCAATGGCACACTAGGTCTCCCATCAGCCGCAGACTTGCTGCTTAGCTTCGGAAGCGAGGATCTGTGTTTGGCCTCGTTCCCAGGGCGGCTTTGCTAGCTGGGAGGCTCCCTGCTCCTAGGTCTGCCTTGAGCACCGAGCTGATCACTCGGTGCTCTACTTATCTGTCTGTCGGTCATGTGATGCTGGCCACGTCACATGACCCTCAGACCCCACTATAAATACAAGCAGCCTGCTGGCCACAGGTTGCCTGTTAATTCTAGGTTCCTGGCTATTTCTTGGACTAATGAATATTACCTGATCCTGTTCCCTGACGATCCTTTGCCTGCTCCTCCTGTACTGCGCATCTCTCCTGGTATCGTGACCCCAGCTTCCACCTGACGATTCTTTGCTGACTCCTGTTGTACTTCGTTTCTCTCCTGGTATTTGACCTCTGCTTTTCCCGTCTATTCCTTAGTACTGCGTAGCTCTCTAGGTATTGACCCAGTCCATTCACGTTCCGTTATTTGTCTTGTCTGTCTTCCCAGCACGTATCCTAAGTTAGGGACTGCCGTCTAGTTGTCCCCTGTCCTTAGGACTTTAGAGGCAAGTAGGCAGGACCAGGGGTGAGGGTGGAGTGCAGTGGTCACTATTCTCCCTTCTGTGTGTAGTGTATGTGACCGTCACAGCTAGGGATCCAGAGGTGAATGAAGAGGCCGAGACTGCAGCAGAAGAGGAAGCAGGAGGATCCAGAGACCTTTCTTGGTTTTTGAGGTGTCTTTTCCACTGTAGCTCGTGCTTTGCACTTAAATGCCTGGTCATGCAGGTTGTGCTCAGGTTGAGAACGTTTATGCCTCGCTTCAGGCTCTGATTACACAGCGTGCAAACCACTTGTGTCTTGTCGTCAGAACATTATCTGAAGAACTGCCATGCCAGGGAACTCTTTGGAGCTGGCTTTGGTGTACTTGGTCCCTTGCTGCGGTGGGCAGTAGCAGCCATACTGTCTAGGGGATGGCTGCTCTGCTTTTGCACCCTGCTCCCTCTTCTGCTGTGCTGGTGGCTCTGTGCGACCACCGCCTCTTTCTCCAAACTACATAGGTCACTCCCATGACCTTGATTCCATGTGGGGTCGAGAACATCATCGTTCTCCACATCATCTTCCACTCAGTCTTCACCCCTGCCCTACTTGTCAGTCTGCACACTTTCAAAAGCCCCAGCAGTTGGCACCTGTGTTTCGTCATCATCCCAGATGTGTTGTGATGGTCCTCCCATGTACTCATCTTGAAACATAAGTGTTTGGGCATCTCTTCCACTTCTGGGGCAGGGATAGGTGGATGGCCCTAGGAAACCCTGCTAGCAGAGTCATCAAAAAACAGAAGAGACTGCTGCATGACTTGGGGCTCAGACTGCTTGACTGATTTGCAAGGGGGTGATGTGAAAAACTGATGGACATCGGCTGCAGGTGCCAACTCTGATCTTTCAGCAGGAGACTGGGTGAGAGACAAGGTGAATGAACTGAAGGCACTGTCAGCAACCCAATCTACTATCGCCTGTACTTGTTCTGGCTTCACAATTTGTACAGTCGCATTAGGCCCGACTAAATACCGGTGCAGGTTCTGTCGCCTATTCGCACCTGAGGAAGCGGTTTCACTTGTGCGTGTAGCTGGCACAGATCGACCACGTCCTCTCCCTGCAACAGGAGCTCCACCAGCAGCACCATAACCTGGGCTACGTCCCTTATCTGACGCTCACCTCATATTTCTCAAATTTAGGATCTTGCCCTAAATGGGTGTTTAATTAATAGCAGAATAGAATGATAGTATATAAAGGTTGTATCTCACATGTACAGATGCAGACTATGCCGCAATTAAAGTTTTTTGCCCAAAATGGCTTTTTTTTAATATCTGAATAGAACCACAGTATCTAAAGTGTGTATCTCACAATCACATATGCAGCAAAGGCAGCAAAATTTATTTTTGGGCCCAAAATGGGTGTTTGTTTAATAACAGAAAATTACAGCAGTATATAAACTTGAATTTCACACATTCGGATGCAGCAAGTGTTCAATCAATTTACCAACTTTGACTTTCTGAGCATGATTCCTGATGTTCTACAATGCCCAGACAGTAGAAACACCCCACAAATGACCCCATTTTGGAAAGTAGACACCCTAAGGTATTCGCTGATTGGCATAGTGAGTTAATGGAAGTTTTTATTTTTTTGTCACAAGTTAGCGGAATATGATTTTTATATATATATATATATATATATATAATGGAATACCTTGGGGTGTCTTCTTTCCAAAATGGGGCAACATGTGGGGTATTTATACTGCCCTTGCATTTTAGGGGCCCTAAAGCGTGAGAAGTAGTTTGGAATCCAAATGCGTAAAATTGCCCAGTGAAATCCTAAAAGTACTCATTGGAATTTGGGCTCCTTTGCGCACCTAGGCTGCAAAAAAAGTCACACATGTGGTATCACCGTACTCAGAAGAAGTAGGGTAATGTGTTTTGGGGCGTATTTTTGCATATACTCATGATGGGTGAGATAAATATCTCTCTAAAAGACAACTTCTCCCATTTTTTTTATACAAAGTTGTCATTTGACATAGATATTTCTCTCACCCAGCATGGGTATATGTAAAAATACACCCCAAAACACATTGCCCTACTTCTCCTGAGTACGGCAATACCACATGTGTGACACTTCTTTGCAGCCTAGATGTGCAAATTCCAATGAGTACCTTTTAGGAGGGCATTTTTTAGACATTTGGATTCCAGACTTCTTCTCACACTTTAGGGCCCCTAAAATGCCAAGGCAGTATAAATACCCCACATGTGACCCCAATTTGGAAAGAAGATACCCCCAAAGTATTCTGTGAGGGTGTCATGGAACCATGAACCAGACGTACAACAAGAGATGAGTGGAAATAAGAAGGCTTTATTGAAAATAAAGCTGTAAGGCAAAAGTCCAAACGGATGGCTAAACCGAAGCAGGGTCTTGCGAAACCAGAGATCAGGAACCAGAAGGGTAGTCAGATGAAGCCAGGATCAGGAACCAACAGGGTAGTCAGACGAAGCCAGGATCAGGAATCAGCAGGGTAGTCAGACGAAGCCAGGATCAGGAACCAGAAGCAGCAGCAGTCTTAGAAGCATGTGAGCACAGGAGGACCAAGCAGGGAACTGAAGCCACAGACCTCCTATATATATGAGCTAGGCATCCAGCTCCTCCCAGTGGGAAGGAGGAGCCGCAGGGTGGGAGGCTACAAGAAACCCAGAAACCAAGATGGCCGCCAGCACATGTCAAACGAAGGAGAACAGCAAGGAGGTAAAACCATGACAGTACCTCCCCCTCAAGGGCCCCTCCTCCGCGGAGTAAGGAACGGTTTCTGAGGGAAGCGTGCGTGGAAGGCTCGGAGCAAGGCAGGAGCATGGACATCTGCGGAGGGAACCCAGGAACGCTCCTCTGGACCATAACCACGCCAATGGACCAAAAACTGCACCCAGCCGCGGACCAGGCGTGAGTCCAGGATATTGCTCACCTCATACTCCTCACGATTGCCCACTTGGACCGGACGAGGCCGAGGAATCGAGGAAGTGAAACGATTACACACCAGTGGCTTCAAGAGGGAGACATGAAACACGTTGGAGATCCGCATGCCAGGAGGAAGCGCAAGGGCATAGGCTACCGGGTTTACCCTGCGAAGCACTCGGAAGGGACCAACAAAGCGAGGCGCCAGCTTGGGAGTGGGCACTCGAAGGTTGAGGTTGCGGGTGGACAACCATACACGGTCTCCGACCTGGTAGGAAGGAGCGGGCGCTCGTCTGCGATCAGCCTGGAGTCTCTGGCGCTGCGCAGAGACCTCAAGGGACCTCTGGATCTGTACCCAAGAAGCACGTAGGACGGAAAGGTGATCCTCTACAGCCGGAATATCCTGGGGAGAGAATACATCCGGTAACACGGCAGGTTGGAACCCATAATTGGCCATGAAGGGAGACGTCCCAGAGGAAGAGTTCACCGCCGTGTTCCTGGCAAACTCAGCCCAAGGCAGGAGGTCAACCCAATTGTCTTGGTGATCGGAGACATAGCAACGAAGGAATTGCTCCAAGGCCTGATTGGATCGTTCTGCGGCCCCATTGGACTGAGGGTGGTAGGCCGATGAGAAAGAGAGATGAATCCCCAACTGGGAGCAAAAGGCGCGCCAGAATCTGGACACAAACTGACTCCCCCGATCCGACACAATCTCCTTGGGCAAACCGTGCAACCGGAAGACCTCCCTGGCAAAAATCGAGGCCAACTCTTGTGCAGAGGGTAACTTCTTGAGGTACACAGTGGCACATTTTGGAAAACCGATCCACTATCATGAGAATGACCGTATGGCCTCGGGATGCAGGGAGGTCCACAATGAAATCCATCCCCAGGTGTGACCATGGACGCTCCCCGGTGGCTATGGGTTGCAAAAGGCCCAACGGAAGGTGCCGAGGGGACTTACTCTGGGCACAAACGGAGCATGCCGCTACATATGCGGCGATGTCGGAACGTAGAGAAGGCCACCAGAACAGACGTGAAACAGCCCAGGACAGCTGATTCTTTCCAGGATGCCCCGCGGCCTTGGAGTTATGGTAGGTTCGCAACAACCGAGTGCGCAACTCCTCAGGCACAAAACACCTGCCGTTGGGTCTCCCAGAGGGAGCACCAGATTGAGCCGCCAAAATCTGCTCACCCAGGGGAGAGGTCAGGCTGGTGCGAATGGCGGCCAGGATCTGATTCGGAGGTATGACCGAAGTCGGAATCGACTCCTCCCCGGACAGCTCGGAGTACTGCCGTGATAAGGCATCCGCTCTGATGTTCTTGGAACCGGGTAGGTAGGAGACCACGTAATTAAAACGTGACAAGAACAGAGCCCATCTGGCCTGACGTGGTGTCAATCTCTTGGCCTCAGAGAGGTAGGTCAGATTCTTGTGGTCCGTCAGGATGAGAACCGGAACCACCGAGCCCTCGAGCAAGTGCCTCCATTCTTTAAGGGCCTGCACGATGGCCAATAACTCCCTGTCACCAATCTGATAGTTGCACTCCACGGAAGACAGTTTCCGGGAGTAAAACCCACAAGGAAGCAGAGGACCCTCTGGTGTTCTGCGCTGAGACAGGAGGGCGCCTACTCCCGTCTCAGACGCGTCCACCTCGAGGACAAACGGCAACCCAGGGTTGGGATGCGACAGAATCGGAGCCGACACAAAGGCGGACTTTAGAGCCTCAAAAGCTCGGATTGCCTCGGGCGGCCAGACCTGGGGATTACTGCCCTTCCTGGTCAGATCCGTGAGAGGCTTGGCTAGCATGGAAAAGTCCCTGATGAACTTCCGATAATAATTGGCGAAGCCCAAAAAGCGCTGCAGGGCACGAAGACCACTGGGCTGGGGCCACTGTAAGACAGCCGAAACCTTCCCCGTGATGTCCACAATCCAATTGGATATCTTCTCTATCAATTTTCTATGTTCTTTTATGTGCCTACCATGGTGATTACTGGTGGCGGGGATTCAGAGTTCCATGCCGGAGAGGGAGCCTGAGAAAGGGATACCACATCCAAGGGAGGTCAATGGATGAAATTAAATGTAATTGAGCGGAAATGTGGGACAAAGTATTGAAGCATAAGCTTCCAAGTTAAGGAGGGGGCTCGTGGCAATTACCCACTCCCGACTCGGGGAGGTAGTGACAATAAATAACAATACAGGACTCTTATGATGCCCTGTTATTGGAATGATTAATAAAAAAATATAGGGAATATAACTGTGGTATTTTGGATTTGTAAACATTAGCCAGGAGAGCTGCCGATTTGTTGACTCTAGATAACTTCTGCCTGATCGCACGTCACTGTGACGTCCACCATACATTTGGATATCTTCACTATCAACTTTCAATGTTCTTTTCTGAGCCTAACATGTTGATCACGGTTATCGGCCAATCAGGATTCCACACTGGAGAGGGAGTGTGAGAAAGAGAGACCACATCCAAGGGAGATAAATGGATAAAAAAATATTTTTGATTGAGCGAAAATGTGGGAAAAGCTGTTAAAGCTCAAATGTTAAACAAATTATTGAAGCGCAAATGTGTGACAAATTATTAAAGTGCAAATGTGGGACAAATTATTGAAGCGCAAATGTGGGACAAGTTATTAAAGCGCAAATGTGGGACAAATTATTGAAGTGCAAATGTGGGGCAACTTGTTAAAGCATTGAATGAAAGGAGGTGGCGTGCATCAATTAAAGAATTTCTGAAATTTTATTCCCTGTCACCTATGCAGAGCAGGGGTTTATTCACGTCCGAAATTGTAAAATGTCAACCCAAGAATGTAACTGAAAAATGTGTTACATTTATTAACTTGTCAACTAGGTAGAATAGGGGTATATTACACCAAAATATTGGTGAATGTCACCTGAAAATGTAAGAGACAAATTTGTGATTTTTTTTTACCTGTCTACTAGGTATAGCAGTAGTACATCACACCCAAAAATTGGTGAATTTCACCCAAAAATGTAACAGCCAAATTTGTGAATTTTTTTCACCTGTCTGCTAGGTATAGCAGTGGCACATCACACCCAAAAATTTGTGAATTTCACCTGAAAATGTAACAGACATATTTGTGGTTTTTTTTTAACCTGTCTACTAGGTATAGCAGTGGTACATGACACCCAAAAATTGGTGAATTTCACCCAAAAATGTAACAGACAAAGTAGTGAAATGACATAAAATAAAATACATACAATGAGGTGGAGGTCTATATGAAGTAGGAGTTTGAGGAGGCGGTGGACGTATCATTGTAGGTGGAAACAGCAATGGAGGTAGACAACACTGGTTTTTGATTCTAATGTTTATTTTTTAAATTAGGGTACTGTAACGGACCGTTTCAGCAGACAAGGGGTTAAGATCCGTTTAGGCGATATGCCCCTTTCTGAGAGACAGGCACAGCTACTGCAGAACACCAACCTCCCGAACTGGATACAAAATAGCACTCCAAACTGGAACCTTGCGGATAGCTGCCAGCAGACGAACAGGAAAAGCATCCAATCAGCTTACACTCCTGGCAATCTGGCAATAACAGCATATAGAGAATCCCCCCAATAATGAGACAAGGCTCCGTCTTGAGGGTCAGCAGTGGTCTGATGTGCTGGCACACCCAGCCTGGTTTTTATTACAGTTTTGCAAATACAGAACAGATACAACACATCCCCACAATGCATCATGGTTTTCTCCTCTCTGTCCCAGAGACAACCGAAGGCAATCCAATTATCTCTCAGGACAAAGGGAGATCACCAATACACATGTGGAGACAACAGGACAGACATCACCATTTAAACACACAATGGCACACCCCCACAGCAAACACAGACATTTAACATATCCCCAGATAGCTCAAGTCTGAGTGCATATCATTAGGTGAATGGCACTCAGAATACAAGAATACAATAAAATTAGCTATCTGGGTGCCCTCACATAACATACAATTTAACCGAACGCATAATAACATAAAATACAATTCTACAGACAGATTTAAGCTGTGCGGCCGGTCTGTTTTCTCCTTTAAAGTTACTATGGGCCATAATCCTGAGGCAAGAGGCTTTTAAACAGCCCTCTCCAAAACCCAGTGGCGAGGTTGGTTTCGCCACAGGTACACTCTAAAAGAGTTTGAAATATCCAAAATAAAAGAATGAGCAATTGCGCTGTAGTATAACAATGGCTGGTTAAGGCCGGTATACATGTCTATTCTGCACAAGGTACGGACAAGTTCTGTATGATCCATGCCTGGTTCATTTGAATGAATGTAAGCTTGTCCACATTGGCTGTGGACAGGCGGCTGCGCTTATCTGTGATGACGTCCCCTGCCGTGCTAAACACATGTTCAGATAATACACTGGCTGTAGGGCAGGCCAGCACCTCCAAGGCGTAAAGGGCAAGCTCAGGCCATGTGCCCAATTTGGAGACCCAGAAGTTGAAGGGGGCAGACGCATCATTCAGTACATGTAGGCATGTGCACACATACTGCTCCACCATGTTGGTGAAATGCTGCCTCATGCTAAGACGTGCTATATCAGCTGGTGGTGCTGGTTGTTGTGGTGTGCTGACAAATCTTATCCACATTTTGGCCATACTAACCCTGCCTTCTGAGGTGCTGGCGGTGCCCCAGATGTGTTGGCGACCTCTTCCTCTTCCTTCGCCTTGTGCTTCCACTGTGCCCCCGCTGTCAGGTGGGAATGCCACCAGCAGCGTGTCTACCAGCATGCGCTTGTACTCGCGCATCTTACGTTCATGCTCCAGTGACGGTATTAAGGATGGTACGATGTCCTTGTAACGGGGATCCAGCAGTGTGGCCACTCAGTAATCAGCACAAGTTAGAATGTGGGCAACTCGGCAGTCATTGCGGAGACACTGCATCATGTAATCGCTCATGTGTGCCAGGCTGCCTAGAGGCAATGAAAAGCTGTCCTCTGTGGGAGGTGTATTGTCTGTGTCCTCTGTATCCCCCCAGCCATGCACCAGTGATGTCCATGAGCTGTTCTGGGCACTACACTGCTGTGAACAAGGTTCCTCCTCCTCCATTTCCTCCTCCTCATCCTCCTCCTCGTCATCCTCCAGAAATGTGCCCTGGCTAGATAATTGTGTACCTGGCATTTGTGAGTGCAGGAACCTACCCTCGGAGCCACTTGTGAATGACTGGCCAGAAACCCAACAAAATGATCCCTCTTCCTCCTCCTTCTCCTGTGCAATATCCTCTTCCATCATCGCCAGCAGCGTTTTTACAAGCAGGCATAGAAGTTGGATAGTAATGCTAAGAAATGCTTTATCGGCACTGGCCATGTTGGTGGAGTACTCGAAGCAGCGCAACAAGGAACACAGGTCTCGCATGGAGGCCCAGTCATTAGTGGTGAAGTGTTGCTGTTCCGCAGAGCGACTCAGCCGTGCGTGCTGCAGCTGAAACTCCACTGTCGCCTGCTGCTGCTTACACAGTCTGGCCAGCATGTGCAAGGTGGAGTTCCACCTTGTGGGCACGTTGCATATGAGGCGTTGCGCGAGAAGGCCGAAGTTACACTGCAGCGCTGACAGGCGAGCAGCAGCAGGGTGAGAATGCCGAAAGCGCGCACAGACGGCCCACAACTTCTGCAACAGCTCTGACATATAGGGGTAATTTTTAAGGAATCTCTTCACCAGCAAATTCAGCACATGCGCCAGGCAAGGGATGTGCGTCAAGCCGGATAGTCCCAGAACTGCTACGATATTTTGTCCATTATCACACACTACCAGGCCGGGCTTGAGGCTCACTGGCGCCAACCACTCATCGGTCTGTTGTTCAAGGCCCGTCCACAGCTCCTGCACGGTGTAGGGTTTGTCTCCCAAACAGATAAGTTTTAAAACTGCCTGCTGTTGTTTACCCCTGGCTGTGCTGAAGTTGGTGGTGAAGGTGTTACGCTGATCGGATGAGGAGGCAGCAGAGGATGAAGAAGTGGAGTAGGAGGAAGCAAAAGGAGGTAAACTAAAGCGCCCTGCAATCCTTGGTGGTGGAAGGACATGCGCCAAACTGCTATCCGCCTCAGGCCCAGCCGCCACTGCATTTACCCAGTGTGCTGTTATGGAGATATAACGTCCCTGACTGTGCTTACTGGTCCACGTATCTGTAGTGAGGTGCACCTTGCCACAGGTGGCGTTGCACAGTGCACACCTGATTTTGTCCCCCACTTGGTTGTGCAGGGAAGGGATGGCTCGCCTGGAAAAGTAGTGGCAGCTGGGCACAACGTACTGTGGGACAGCCACCGCCATAAGGCCTTTAAAACTCTCCGTCTCCACCAGACGGAAGGACAGCATTTCAAAGGCCAGTAATTTAGAAATGCTGGCATTCAGGGCTAGTGTCATGGGGCGTCAATGGCACACTAGGTCTCCCATCAGCCGCAGACTTGCTGCTTAGCTTCGGAAGCGAGGATCTGTGTTTGGCCTCGTTCCCAGGGCGGCTTTGCTAGCTGGGAGGCTCCCTGCTCCTAGGTCTGCCTTGAGCACCGAGCTGATCACTCGGTGCTCTACTTATCTGTCTGTCGGTCATGTGATGCTGGCCACGTCACATGACCCTCAGACCCCACTATAAATACAAGCAGCCTGCTGGCCACAGGTTGCCTGTTAATTCTAGGTTCCTGGCTATTTCTTGGACTAATGAATATTACCTGATCCTGTTCCCTGACGATCCTTTGCCTGCTCCTCCTGTACTGCGCATCTCTCCTGGTATCGTGACCCCAGCTTCCACCTGACGATTCTTTGCTGACTCCTGTTGTACTTCGTTTCTCTCCTGGTATTTGACCTCTGCTTTTCCCGTCTATTCCTTAGTACTGCGTAGCTCTCTAGGTATTGACCCAGTCCATTCACGTTCCGTTATTTGTCTTGTCTGTCTTCCCAGCACGTATCCTAAGTTAGGGACTGCCGTCTAGTTGTCCCCTGTCCTTAGGACTTTAGAGGCAAGTAGGCAGGACCAGGGGTGAGGGTGGAGTGCAGTGGTCACTATTCTCCCTTCTGTGTGTAGTGTATGTGACCGTCACAGCTAGGGATCCAGAGGTGAATGAAGAGGCCGAGACTGCAGCAGAAGAGGAAGCAGGAGGATCCAGAGACCTTTCTTGGTTTTTGAGGTGTCTTTTCCACTGTAGCTCGTGCTTTGCACTTAAATGCCTGGTCATGCAGGTTGTGCTCAGGTTGAGAACGTTTATGCCTCGCTTCAGGCTCTGATTACACAGCGTGCAAACCACTTGTGTCTTGTCGTCAGAACATTATCTGAAGAACTGCCATGCCAGGGAACTCTTTGGAGCTGGCTTTGGTGTACTTGGTCCCTTGCTGCGGTGGGCAGTAGCAGCCATACTGTCTAGGGGATGGCTGCTCTGCTTTTGCACCCTGCTCCCTCTTCTGCTGTGCTGGTGGCTCTGTGCGACCACCGCCTCTTTCTCCAAACTACATAGGTCACTCCCATGACCTTGATTCCATGTGGGGTCGAGAACATCATCGTTCTCCACATCATCTTCCACTCAGTCTTCACCCCTGCCCTACTTGTCAGTCTGCACACTTTCAAAAGCCCCAGCAGTTGGCACCTGTGTTTCGTCATCATCCCAGATGTGTTGTGATGGTCCTCCCATGTACTCATCTTGAAACATAAGTGTTTGGGCATCTCTTCCACTTCTGGGGCAGGGATAGGTGGATGGCCCTAGGAAACCCTGCTAGCAGAGTCATCAAAAAACAGAAGAGACTGCTGCATGACTTGGGGCTCAGACTGCTTGACTGATTTGCAAGGGGGTGATGTGAAAAACTGATGGACATCGGCTGCAGGTGCCAACTCTGATCTTTCAGCAGGAGACTGGGTGAGAGACAAGGTGAATGAACTGAAGGCACTGTCAGCAACCCAATCTACTATCGCCTGTACTTGTTCTGGCTTCACAATTTGTACAGTCGCATTAGGCCCGACTAAATACCGGTGCAGGTTCTGTCGCCTATTCGCACCTGAGGAAGCGGTTTCACTTGTGCGTGTAGCTGGCACAGATCGACCACGTCCTCTCCCTGCAACAGGAGCTCCACCAGCAGCACCATAACCTGGGCTACGTCCCTTATCTGACGCTCACCTCATATTTCTCAAATTTAGGATCTTGCCCTAAATGGGTGTTTAATTAATAGCAGAATAGAATGATAGTATATAAAGGTTGTATCTCACATGTACAGATGCAGACTATGCCGCAATTAAAGTTTTTTGCCCAAAATGGCTTTTTTTTAAATATCTGAATAGAACCACAGTATCTAAAGTGTGTATCTCACAATCACATATGCAGCAAAGGCAGCAAAATTTATTTTTGGGCCCAAAATGGGTGTTTGTTTAATAACAGAAAATTACAGCAGTATATAAACTTGAATTTCACACATTCGGATGCAGCAAGTGTTCAATCAATTTACCAACTTTGACTTTCTGAGCATGATTCCTGATGTTCTACAATGCCCAGACAGTAGAAACACCCCACAAATGACCCCATTTTGGAAAGTAGACACCCTAAGGTATTCGCTGATTGGCATAGTGAGTTAATGGAAGTTTTTATTTTTTTGTCACAAGTTAGCGGAATATGATTTTTATATATATATATATATATATATATATATATATATAATGGAATACCTTGGGGTGTCTTCTTTCCAAAATGGGGCAACATGTGGGGTATTTATACTGCCCTTGCATTTTAGGGGCCCTAAAGCGTGAGAAGTAGTTTGGAATCCAAATGCGTAAAATTGCCCAGTGAAATCCTAAAAGTACTCATTGGAATTTGGGCTCCTTTGCGCACCTAGGCTGCAAAAAAAGTCACACATGTGGTATCACCGTACTCAGAAGAAGTAGGGTAATGTGTTTTGGGGCGTATTTTTGCATATACTCATGATGGGTGAGATAAATATCTCTCTAAAAGACAACTTCTCCCATTTTTTTTATACAAAGTTGTCATTTGACATAGATATTTCTCTCACCCAGCATGGGTATATGTAAAAATACACCCCAAAACACATTGCCCTACTTCTCCTGAGTACGGCAATACCACATGTGTGACACTTTTTTGCAGCCTAGATGTGCAAATTCCAATGAGTACCTTTTAGGAGGGCATTTTTTAGACATTTGGATTCCAGACTTCTTCTCACACTTTAGGGCCCCTAAAATGCCAAGGCAGTATAAATACCCCACATGTGACCCCAATTTGGAAAGAAGATACCCCCAAAGTATTCTGTGAGGGTGTCATGGAACCATGAACCAGACGTACAACAAGAGATGAGTGGAAATAAGAAGGCTTTATTGAAAATAAAGCTGTAAGGCAAAAGTCCAAACGGATGGCTAAACCGAAGCAGGGTCTTGCGAAACCAGAGATCAGGAACCAGAAGGGTAGTCAGATGAAGCCAGGATCAGGAACCAACAGGGTAGTCAGACGAAGCCAGGATCAGGAATCAGCAGGGTAGTCAGACGAAGCCAGGATCAGGAACCAGAAGCAGCAGCAGTCTTAGAAGCATGTGAGCACAGGAGGACCAAGCAGGGAACTGAAGCCACAGACCTCCTATATATATGAGCTAGGCATCCAGCTCCTCCCAGTGGGAAGGAGGAGCCGCAGGGTGGGAGGCTACAAGAAACCCAGAAACCAAGATGGCCGCCAGCACATGTCAAACGAAGGAGAACAGCAAGGAGGTAAAACCATGACAGTACCTCCCCCTCAAGGGCCCCTCCTCCGCGGAGTAAGGAACGGTTTCTGAGGGAAGCGTGCGTGGAAGGCTCGGAGCAAGGCAGGAGCATGGACATCTGCGGAGGGAACCCAGGAACGCTCCTCTGGACCATAACCACGCCAATGGACCAAAAACTGCACCCAGCCGCGGACCAGGCGTGAGTCCAGGATATTGCTCACCTCATACTCCTCACGATTGCCCACTTGGACCGGACGAGGCCGAGGAATCGAGGAAGTGAAACGATTACACACCAGTGGCTTCAAGAGGGAGACATGAAACACGTTGGAGATCCGCATGCCAGGAGGAAGCGCAAGGGCATAGGCTACCGGGTTTACCCTGCGAAGCACTCGGAAGGGACCAACAAAGCGAGGCGCCAGCTTGGGAGTGGGCACTCGAAGGTTGAGGTTGCGGGTGGACAACCATACACGGTCTCCGACCTGGTAGGAAGGAGCGGGCGCTCGTCTGCGATCAGCCTGGAGTCTCTGGCGCTGCGCAGAGACCTCAAGGGACCTCTGGATCTGTACCCAAGAAGCACGTAGGACGGAAAGGTGATCCTCTACAGCCGGAATATCCTGGGGAGAGAATACATCCGGTAACACGGCAGGTTGGAACCCATAATTGGCCATGAAGGGAGACGTCCCAGAGGAAGAGTTCACCGCCGTGTTCCTGGCAAACTCAGCCCAAGGCAGGAGGTCAACCCAATTGTCTTGGTGATCGGAGACATAGCAACGAAGGAATTGCTCCAAGGCCTGATTGGATCGTTCTGCGGCCCCATTGGACTGAGGGTGGTAGGCCGATGAGAAAGAGAGATGAATCCCCAACTGGGAGCAAAAGGCGCGCCAGAATCTGGACACAAACTGACTCCCCCGATCCGACACAATCTCCTTGGGCAAACCGTGCAACCGGAAGACCTCCCTGGCAAAAATCGAGGCCAACTCTTGTGCAGAGGGTAACTTCTTGAGAGGTACACAGTGGCACATTTTGGAAAACCGATCCACTATCATGAGAATGACCGTATGGCCTCGGGATGCAGGGAGGTCCACAATGAAATCCATCCCCAGGTGTGACCATGGACGCTCCCCGGTGGCTATGGGTTGCAAAAGGCCCAACGGAAGGTGCCGAGGGGACTTACTCTGGGCACAAACGGAGCATGCCGCTACATATGCGGCGATGTCGGAACGTAGAGAAGGCCACCAGAACAGACGTGAAACAGCCCAGGACAGCTGATTCTTTCCAGGATGCCCCGCGGCCTTGGAGTTATGGTAGGTTCGCAACAACCGAGTGCGCAACTCCTCAGGCACAAAACACCTGCCGTTGGGTCTCCCAGAGGGAGCACCAGATTGAGCCGCCAAAATCTGCTCACCCAGGGGAGAGGTCAGGCTGGTGCGAATGGCGGCCAGGATCTGATTCGGAGGTATGACCGAAGTCGGAATCGACTCCTCCCCGGACAGCTCGGAGTACTGCCGTGATAAGGCATCCGCTCTGATGTTCTTGGAACCGGGTAGGTAGGAGACCACGTAATTAAAACGTGACAAGAACAGAGCCCATCTGGCCTGACGTGGTGTCAATCTCTTGGCCTCAGAGAGGTAGGTCAGATTCTTGTGGTCCGTCAGGATGAGAACCGGAACCACCGAGCCCTCGAGCAAGTGCCTCCATTCTTTAAGGGCCTGCACGATGGCCAATAACTCCCTGTCACCAATCTGATAGTTGCACTCCACGGAAGACAGTTTCCGGGAGTAAAACCCACAAGGAAGCAGAGGACCCTCTGGTGTTCTGCGCTGAGACAGGAGGGCGCCTACTCCCGTCTCAGACGCGTCCACCTCGAGGACAAACGGCAACCCAGGGTTGGGATGCGACAGAATCGGAGCCGACACAAAGGCGGACTTTAGAGCCTCAAAAGCTCGGATTGCCTCGGGCGGCCAGACCTGGGGATTACTGCCCTTCCTGGTCAGATCCGTGAGAGGCTTGGCTAGCATGGAAAAGTCCCTGATGAACTTCCGATAATAATTGGCGAAGCCCAAAAAGCGCTGCAGGGCACGAAGACCACTGGGCTGGGGCCACTGTAAGACAGCCGAAACCTTCTCAGGATCCATGGAGAACCCCTCAGCGGAAATGATGTAACCTAAGAAGGTTACCTGGGATCGCTGAAATTCGCATTTCTCAAGCTTACCGAACAGCTTGTTCTCTCGTAACCGTTGCAACACTCGTCTGACATCCAGAATGTGGGCCTCCATGGATTCAGAATATACCAAGATGTCATCCAAATAGACCACCACACACTGCTGCAACAGGTCACGGAAAACATTGTTGATGAATTCCTGGAAGACTGCGGGCGCATTGCACAACCCAAAGGGCATAACCAAGGATTCATAATGACCGGTCCTGGTGTTAAACGCGGTCTTCCACTCATCACCCGCCTTGATCCTTACCAGGTTATATGCCGCCCTCAGGTCGAGTTTGGTAAAGACCGTGGCCCCTTTGAGGCGATCGAACAGCTCGGAAATCAAGGGTATCGGGTAAGCGTTCTTGATCGTGATGCGATTGAGACCCCTGTAATCGATGCAAGGCCTCAACTCACCGCCCTTCTTTTTCACAAAGAAAAATCCAGCCCCTGCCGGGGACGAGGATTTGCGAATGTGTCCGCGTGAGCGCCTCCCTCACGTACTCCTCCATGGCCTCATTCTCCGCTACCGACAGTGGATAGACTTTGCCACGAGGAGGAACGGCACCAGATTGTAACTCTATGGCACAATCGTATGGGCGGTGCGGAGGTAGGGCAACCGCACGCACCTTATCGAATACATCCCGGTACTCCACGTATTCAGGAGGCAACAGAGAGTCCGAGGAAGTACACAGCAACTTGACAGGCCCATGGATGCAACTAGCCCCACACTGCGGTGACCACGAGAGGATCTCGGCCGATTTCCAATCGAAAGTCGGATTATGCTTCTGGAGCCAGGGGTACCCCAAGACCACCGAGTAGTGTGGAGATGAAATAACCTGGAGACAGACCGACTCTCTGTGAACGGCACCAATGGCCATCCCCACTGGAAGGGTCTCATGAGTCACGTGTGGCGGCAGAAGGGGTCTGCCGTCTATCGCCTCAAGAGCCAGTGGGGAACCTCGAGGCTGCAGAGGAATGGAATTGGCGGCAGCGAACACACTATCAATGAACAAACCACCAGCACCAGAGTCCACCAACGCCTGGGTCGTCACCGAGCCCCCGACCCAGGAGAGGACAACAGTAATCAGTGGTTTGTCAACACGGGAAACCGGGGACGAGGAGACTCCACCCAAGATCTGCCCCCGACAGGATATCAGGTGCGAGCGTTTCCCGGACGGTTCGGGCATGCCAACCGAAAATGCCCACCGAGACCACAGTACATGCATCGGCCCTCGCGTCTCCGGAGTACCCTCTCCCCCTCGGACAGGCGAGCAAACCCCAGCTGCATGGGTTCACCCCCATACAAGTCATCCCCAGGAGGCGTGGGAGGAGAGGGAGGCACGGGTGGGACAGCAAACGTAGGCGCCAATCTGTTAGAAGGCCTCCGCAGGCTCTCCTGAAAGGAAGGTCTCTCCCTGAGTCTGGTGTCAATCAAAATCAGGAAAGAAATAAGAGACTCGAGCTCCACAGGTAGGTCCTTAGCTGCAACCTCATCCTTCAAGGCATCCGAGAGACCATGAGAGAAAGCAGCGACCAGAGCCTCATTATTCCAGCCCACCTCTGCTGCCAGGGTACGAAACTCAATGGCGTATTCAGCTACGGATCGTGAACCCTGTCTGATGGACATAAGGAGCTTCGCAGCAGAGGCAGCACGAGCCGGCACATCGAATACCTTCCGAAGAGAAGCAACAAAACCGGAAAACTCGGCAACCACCGGATTGTTGTTCTCCCATAAAGGGCTGGCCTAGGCCAAGGCCTTGTCCGAGAGCAACGAGATCAAGAAGCCCACCTTTGATCTCTCAGTAGGAAAGGCATGTGGCAGCAACTCGAAGTAAATGCCCACCTGGTTAAGGAAACCTCAGCACTGAGTTGGCTCTCCCCCAAAGCGCTGTGGAAGGGGGGCAGAACCGATCATACCCCGAAACACCGCAGGCGCAGCAACAGGTGTCGGGGTAGACTCTGGCGCAACAACCGGAGCGGCAGTAGGAGCGGGCCCAGGAGCGACAACCGACCCATCGGCAACGGAAGCTAAATGAGCCGTGCGTTCAAGCAGGGTTTGCAACGCCACAGCGAACCGACCCAACAGGTGATCCTGCTGATCAAGTCTGGCAACCAGCGTAGGTAGCGAGGATGGCCCTGTACCGTCAGAATTCATGGCTTGGTCCTAATGTCATGGAACCATGAACCAGACGTACAACAAGAGATGAGTGGAAATAAGAAGGCTTTATTGAAAATAAAGCTGTAAGGCAAAAGTCCAAACGGATGGCTAAACCGAAGCAGGGTCTTGCGAAACCAGAGATCAGGAACCAGAAGGGTAGTCAGATGAAGCCAGGATCAGGAACCAACAGGGTAGTCAGACGAAGCCAGGATCAGGAATCAGCAGGGTAGTCAGACGAAGCCAGGATCAGGAACCAGAAGCAGCAGCAGTCTTAGAAGCATGTGAGCACAGGAGGACCAAGCAGGGAACTGAAGCCACAGACCTCCTATATATATGAGCTAGGCATCCAGCTCCTCCCAGTGGGAAGGAGGAGCCGCAGGGTGGGAGGCTACAAGAAACCCAGAAACCAAGATGGCCGCCAGCACATGTCAAACGAAGGAGAACAGCAAGGAGGTAAAACCATGACAGAGGGGCATGGCGAGTTCATCGAATATTATTTTTTTGGGCACAAATTAGCGGAAATAGATTTTTTTTATTTTTATTTTTTCTCACAAAGTCTCCCTTTCCGCTAACTTGGGGCAAAAAGTTCAATCTTTCATGGACTCAATATGCCCCTCAGCGATTAACTTGGGGTGTCTTCTTGCCAAAATGGGGTCATTTGTGGGGTGCTTGTACTGCCCTGGCATTTGAGGGTCTCCACAATCATTACATGTATGGCCAGCATTAGGAGTTTCTATAATTCTCCTTATATTGAGCATACAGGTAATGAGATTTTTTTTTTTCCGTTCAGCCTCTGAGCTGAAAGAAAAAATGAACGACATAGATTTCTTCATTCGCATCGATCAATGTGGATGAAAAAATCTGTGCCAAAAAATGTGCAAAAAAAAAAGAAAGAGAAGAAAGGAGTCTGCCAGGACATAGGAGCTCCGCCCAACATCCAAACCCACTCAGCCCGTATGCCCTGGCAAACCCTATTTCTCCATTCACATCAATCGATGTGGATGAATAAATCATTGCCAGAATTTTTTTTTCTTTTTTTATATACAAAGTGTTTGCCAAAACACCACCCCCCAGCTCATAAGCCTCGACAAACGTATATTTTCTTACTGCAGAGGAGAAATCTCGTCTTGCAGCGCCGCATACACCGACTTTTGTGTAATCTGACAGCAGCGCAATGCTCCTGTCAGAATGCACATCAGTGCTGCAGCTGGTCGATCTGTTGGTCCACCTAGAAGGTAAACAAACAAAAAAAAAACAGGCCGCAACGCAATACATTTATTAACATTAACTTTGTATAACATTTGAAACAGAACATTAGCTTTTATAAACTTTATTGAACTTTTGGAACATAAACTTTTTTGCTTACCTGTGATTTTTTTTTTTTTTACCTTTATAGGACAAACCTCTCCTTTCCCATGGGATAATGTGCAAAGTGCAAATCGCTGTGCACTTTGTCCCAGGTGAAAGGAGAGGTTTGCAGCAGCTCTGTGTGAAAGGGCCCTAAGACTCCTGTGTGCCTGTCCTGTGTCACACAATCCCTATACTAAGTGTACCTGTGTGTGGCACTTCCGGAAACACTCCCCTAAGCATAGGGCAGGGTGGTCAGGGCAGTCAGGACAGAAATAGCGGGTGTCATGCCTTATTCCACTCCTGCTACAGACACGACATCTTTTTCGGGGTGACGCTTGAGTTGAGGTACCAGCAACGACATTGGGGAAATGTCGCTCATGTAGACGGCTCACTACACTGGTGGTTGGGGCCACAGAACCTCCTGGATACAGGAGGTTCTCGATGATCTCTTCCTGAAATTTGAGGAAGGATCCTGTTCTCCCAGCCTTACTGTAGAAAACAAAACTATTATACATCGCCAATTGAATTAGGTATACAGACACCTTCTTATACCAGCGTCTGGTCCTGCGGGAGAGTAAATAAGGAGCCAACATCTGGTCATTGAAGTCCACCCCACCCATGAGCAAATTATAGTCGTGGACCAAGAGGGGATTTTCAATGACTCCAGTTGCTCGTTCAATTTGGATTGTTGTGTCTGCGTGAATGGAGGAGAGCATGTAAACGTCACGCTTGTCTCTCCATTTCACCGCAAGCAGTTCTTCGTTACACAAGTCAGCCCTCTCCCCCCTTGCAAGACGGGTGGTACAAGCCGTTGGGGGAAGCCCTGGCGACTAGGTCGCGCGGTGCCACAGCAGCAAATCTGTTCTAGAAACAAATGCCTGAAGAGGGGCACACTTGTGTAGAAATTGTTCACATAAAGATGGTACCCCTTGCCAAATAAGGGTGACACCAAGTCCCAGACTGTCTTCCCACTGCTCCCCAGGTAGTCAGGGCAACCGACCGGCTCCAGCGTATGATCTTTACCCTCATAGACACAAAATTTGTGCGTATAGCCTGTGGCCCTTTCACAGAGCTTATACAATTTGACCCCATACCAGGCGTGCTTGCTTGGGATGTATTGTTTGCAGCAAAGGCGCCCGGTAAAATGTATCAGGGACTCGTCTATGCAGATGTTTTGCTCAGGGGTATACAAATCTGATTTGGTGTTAAAGTGGTCTATGAGTGGCCGAATTTTGTGGAGTCGGTCAAAAGCTGGGTGGCCTCTGGGACGAGAGGTGCTATTATCACTAAAGTGCAGGAAATGCAGGATGGTCACAAATCGTGTCCTGGACATGGTAGCAGAGAACATGGGCATGTGATGAATTGGGTTTGTGGACCAATATGACCGCAATTCATGCTTTTTTGTCAGGCCCATGTTGAGGAGAAGGCCCAGAAAAGTTTTAAGTTCAGAAACTTGGACGGGTTTCCACCGGAAAGACTGGGCATAAAAGCTTCCCGTTGGCGGCTATAAATTGAGTGGCATACCGTTTGCTTCTGCCACAACTAAGTCAAAGAGCTCCGCAGTGAAGAACAGCTCAAAAAACCCCATAGCCGATCCGATCTGAGCTGTCTCAACCCGAAATCCAGACTGGGCGGTGAAAGGGGGAACTACTGGTGCGGCTAAATATGGGGCTGCCAATTAGGGTTTGCCAGCACCTCAGGGACTCTAGGGGCTCTACAGACCTGTCTGTGCGGTGGCTGCGATGGGGGAACTACTGCACGTGCCACCGTACCAGCTTCAACTGCCCTTCCGGTACTCACCACTCCACCATGTTCTACGGCAGGGCTGGTACTAGGTCCAGGATGGGCTGGGCTGCTGGTGTATGCCTCACCACTCTGCGCCAGCCCCACTCTGCTGCCCTTGAATCGGATCCTGCGCAACCTGTGGTCTAGCAACACAGGGCCAGGTGGTGATATCAGGGACCTCAACCTCATCGTCCGAACTTTGTGTCAGACTGCCACTGCTTTCTACAGGTTCGTATTCTGACCCGCTGAATTTGTCAGATGAGGGTTCCCATTCCTCATCCGACTGGGTCAGAAGCCTGTAGGCCTCTTCAGAAGAATACCCTTTCCTTGCCATTTGGTCAACTAAATTCAGGGGGTATTCCCTGAGACTACCCAAGAAAAAAAGCAAGCCTGTCTTACAAATGGGAGGCTAGCGAAGTACAGGAAGCCACTGCTATTGATAAAAAATATAAAAACTGATTTTTTTATCGCCGCAGCACTTGTGTAGTGATTTGTGCAGTGATAAAAAAATATATATATTTTTTGTCACTGCGGCGGGCGGGCGTGGGCGACCGATCAGGCAAGCACTGCGTTTTGGGTGGAGGGCGAGCTAAGGTGACACTAATACTATTATAGATCTGACTGTGATCAGTTCTGATCACTTACAGATACTATAAAAGTACCAATGAATCAGTGACTGCGGTGCGGTGGGCTGGGCGCTAACTGAAGCTAACTACCTACCAAAGGGACCTAAACTAACCTAAACCTAACAGTCAATACTGGCGGGAAAAAAAGTGACAGTTTACACTGATCACTTTTTTCCCTTTCACTAGTGATTGTCAGGGGTGATCAAGGGGTTAATTGGGGTGATGGGGGGTGATCTGGGGCTAAATGTGTTGTGCTTGGTGTACTCACAGTGATCTGTGCTCTCTGCTGGGACCAACCGACGAAAAGGACCCAGCAGAGAGCACAGAAACCATTTAACACATTATATTTATAAATATAAAGTGTTATATGGCTGGTGGTTCGTTATTTCTTAAAAGTCACCAGCAACGATCATTGGCTGGCAGGCTGGTGACAAACTCCTTCTGCGACTTTTCCCGACCCGCACTGTGCATGTGCGGGCCAGATATGCGCGTCATCTTGCGTCTCGCGAGATGATGCATCGATGCGTCTAGGAGGAATAATCCGGCCGCCCGCAGGACGCATCCCTGCGTTAGGCAGTCGGTAGGAGGTTAATAGCAGAATATGACAGCAGTATATAATTGGAGTTCTGATCACAGATTCTGTCCTACTCTCTCCCTTACAGCAGCATCCTATCTCTACACTAAGCACAGCAGAGTGACGTGCAGCGCTACGTGACTCCAGCTTATATAGAGGTTGGGTCACATACTGCAATGGCCAATCACAGCCATGCCATTAGTAGGCATGGCTGTGATGGCTTCTAAGGTCACACAGTATCTAAAGAGTGTATCTCACAATGACATATGCAGTTGCAAATTAAGTATTTTGCAAAAAAAAAGCTGTATATAACGAATGAATTTCACACATGCAGATGCAGCAAGGGCTGTAAAATAGTGTATTTTGCACAAAAAAGGGTGTTTTTAAAAACCCTGAAAATTATGGCTGTGTTTCTAGCTTAAATTGCACACTGACTAATCCTGCAAATGCACCAGAATATTGCCAAATAAGTTTTTTTTGTTTTGTTTTTCAACCAGATTATTATTGCAGTATTTCAAGCTTTGATTTGAATGTAACAAAAGCTGAAATGTTCGGGTCCGGGGTCCAAAAATCCTAAATTTCGGTACGAACTCGAACTTTACAGTTCGGGTTCGCTCAACCCTACTACTAACGCTTCTCAATTGTTAGATTATGTGTATTCACTTTCCACACAGTAGAAATTTTGCCTTTTTTTCCCTCAATAGTCCTTTTATATGTATTCAGTTTCCACATTGTTGAAATCAGGGGCCAGCCTGCCAAAGATCCTACAAAGAAACTTACTGGTAGGCCGATGATCAGAGGGCTGCCAGGGCCCCACTCACAGCCACCAATCAGGTAAGTAATGATCCGATGCTCCCTGAGGTAATTAACACTAGGAGGGCCAAGAATCTATGTACCTGGCTGGTGGCTGCAGGTGCCCTCCTAAGTACTAAATTCAACTGTATTGTTATGCTGTGCCTGGAGTAGGAGGACAGAATGTGGTTTCTGGTGCTGGTCACCACAGAGCAGCAGCTTCCAGGGAGGTGTTTTGTACTGCAGGAGCATTTTATGCTGCATTTTGGTATTTGGTTCTGCTGTGTCAGTATTTTGTGCCACAATATGTAACCACATCTTCTGTCCTTCTTTCGGTTTGCACCTGCCTATACCATGGGGCCATTTTTAATTTTTTCCAGGGCCACTTTAAGTTCCCAGTCCGGCCCTGTTTGAAAATGTACATTTATTTATTTTATTTTTTTATTTTTTGGGGGGGGGAGAGGTGTTAGTCATGAGACAGCATATGTACGTGATTCATCCATCCATACCAACATTTTCTCGCAGCTCAGGCTAAATACGATAAATACACATCCCCTGCATCATGCCACTTATGCCATTTTCCAACCATCATCTTCTGTAAGGCTGCTGCTGCCTCCATCATGCTGATGCCTTTCCGCCAACATGTACAATATGGCTACTGCTGCACCTCATCACTGTTAATCCCCTTCTGCCACCACCATTAATGCAAAACATCAAGCGCCACTATTACTACTACTACTATTGCCCCTACTAGCCATAGCCAGCCTCGTATGTACTGCTCCTGCTGCCATTATTGTGGCCACATGCCACTAAATCCGTACCATACACTTTCCATTGTACCGTTTTTTGGGACTGCTGCTCCAAATTAAAAGGGATAATGTTTGTAGGCTCACAATGAGGCACTTTTTCGTCTGACAATCAACACTTGTACATGGCCCATGGCTTAAAGGTAAGCATTCCAACCCTGTCAAAGCATTTTTTTTGAATGCTTAGTCCCGCAAGCCACTTTTTTAAATGTATTATATTTTTTTTTAATCCCAGAACTCTGTGTGTGTTTCAACATCATCTGCCCCTGATAAGGGACAATTTTTGGAAACTTTGGAATATTAAAAAGCATAACAAATGTGCCAGCGCGGTGTGTCTTAGGAGGCTAGAGGAAGTTATATACCAACTTTTAGGGCAATTACAGCAACTTTGGTCTGGTCCAAACTGATTCGAGTCTGAAGCAAACTTTTTTTTAAATTATGGGTACTGGACCTGAAACTAATCTCAACTGGTTCGCTCATCTCTAGAGAAGAATATAAGAAACCTGAAACTATTAAAATACTTTTTCACTTTTAAAATTTCTTTAAATAACACCACCTGTTGCTACTACCTAAAAATGATTATATTTGGACCTTTTTGCCCAGTTTTCTTTCTACAAAAGTTTTTTTTTTTTTTTTGTGTGCAAATTACATACTATGCAAAAATGTGCAACTTTTTAAGCTTTGGCCTTATGGTTGTCCTGATTAGAGATGGGTGGATAGAAGTTGACAAAATTTGATTCACACTGAATCCGAATTTCCTCACGCTTCGTGGTAACAAACCGCATTTTTTCCTAAAATGGCTGCTGCACGTGTGAGGACATGGAGCAAGGAACTCTGGGATGGCAGGTTGACCCATAATGCCATGCATGCAGCCAATCAGCAGCCAGCCATCCCTGTGATGTTACAGCCTATAAATAGCCTCAGCAATCTTGGATTCTGACATTTTGCAGTGTACTTAGTGCAGGGAGAGACGTCAGCAGGCATTATGGACAGTACTAGAAAAAACTTAATTGTGCTAAAAAAGCCATTTACAAGTTCAGGGAAAGATTATTCAAGGTGTAGGAAAAGGATAGGGAGGAATCATTCCAAAGTATTTATGAAGAACAGGATTCAGTAGGGGAGGTTGCAGCCTTGGTAATAGGAACAATCTGATTACCTTGCTGCACTGACTGGGGGCCCAAATTGCCATAATGCAGCTCTGTAATTCCAGCAAACCTTTCTTGTTATTGAGGTGCAAGTGCTGTTTGATACAGCCATTAACAGGGTTTATTACAAGGATAAATTTATCAGTTTTATTTGCCGTTGTGCGGTGCAGTTACAGTATACGTTCTAAAGCATTTTTTGGCTTGTATTAGTGGGAAAACAAGGGCTTATTAGCCGTTGTGTGGTGAAGTGCGAAAATTATAGTACTTTTTGGCGTGTATTAGTGGCAAAAGAAAAATATATTTGATGTTAAGTGGTGCAGTTATATGTTCTAAAGCCTTTTTTGGCATTTAATAGTGGCAAAATAAAAATATATTTGCCATTCAGCAGTGTAGTTATATCTTCTAAAGACCTTTTTGTCGTATATTAGGGGCAAAATAAAAATAAATTTGCCGTTTAGCGGTGCAGTTATATGTTCTAAAGCCTTTTGTGGCGTGTATAAATTGAAAAAGAAAAATATATTTGCCGTTCAGGGGTGCAGTTATATGTTCTAAAGCTCTTTTTGTCATGTATTAGTGGCAAAAGAAAAATATAGCCGTTTACTGGTGCAGTTATATGTTCTAAAGCTCTTTTTGTCATGTATTAGTGGCAAAAGAAAAATATATTTGCCGTTTAGTGGTGCATTTATATGTTCTAAAACCTTTTGTGGCATGTATAAGTAAAAAACGAAAAATATCTTTGACGTTTAGTGGGGCAGTTATATGTTCTAAAGCCTTCGGTGGCGTGTATAAGTGGAAAAAATAAGGGGCTATTTGCCATTCAGCGGTGCAGTTATATGCTCTAATGCCCTTTTTGGCATGTAACAATGTCAAATATTTGCCATTCGCGATTCGCCGGTGCAGTTAGATGTTCTAAAGCCCTATTTGGCTAACACTAATTTACAGGGTTTATTAATAGGATAGATACGTACATCCTATTAGCCGTTCTGTGGTGAATTGTGATTGTTATATTTTTTTTTTGGGGGGGGGGGGGCGTATTAATAGGAAAAAGAATACGGGAAATTTGATGTTGACTTACTTTCTTCTGTATAAACCGAATTAGATCATTTAGACATTCATTGGTGAATTTTTTTTTTGTGAAACAGCCTTTATGGGGAAAATAGATGGGTGATTGTTGACTTTGTTCTGTATAAATAGAATTAGGTTGCTTAGCCATCCATTGGTGATTTTTTTTGTGAAACAGACATTATGGTGAAATGCTGCCTCCTGCTAAGATGTTCTATATCAGCTGGTGGTGCTGGTTGTTGTGGCGTGCTGACAAAGCTTTTCCAGATTTCTGTCATGCTAACCCTGCCTTCTGAGGTGCTGGCTGTGCCCCAGCTGCGTTGGCGACCTCTTCCTCCTCCTCTGCCTTCGTCTTGTGATTCCACTATGCCCCCGCTGTCAGGTGGCAATGCCACCAGCAGTGCGTCTACCAGCGTGCGCTTGTACTCGTGCATCTCTACAGATCACGCTCCAGTGACGGAATTAAGGAAGGTACGTTGTCATTGTAACGGGGATCCAGCAACGTGGCCACCCAATACTCAGCACAAGTTAGAATGTGGGCAACTCGGCGGTCGTTGTGAAGAAACTGCAGCATGTAATCACACATGTGTGCCAGGCTGCCCAGAGGCAAGGAAAGGTGTCCTCTGTGGGAGGTGTATAATGTGTGTTCTCTGTATCCCCCAACCATGCACCAGTGATGGCCATGAGCTGGTTTATATGCCACCCTGCTGTGAACAAGGTTCCTCCTCCACCATCTCCTCCTCTTCATCCTCCACCTCGTCATCCTCTAGAACTGTGCCCTGGCTGGACAATTGTGTATCTGGCGTTTGTGGATGCAGGAACCCACCCTCGGAGCCACTTGTGAATAACTGTCTGGAAACCCTATGAAATGATCCCTCTTCCTCCTCCTCCTCCTGTGCCTGAAGCATTTTTTCAAGGAGGCATATAAGTGGGATAGTAATGCTGAGAACGGCATCATCGGTACTGGCCATGTTGGTGGAGTACTTGAAACAGTGCAACAAGGCACACAGGTCTTGCATGGAGGCCCAGTCATTGGTGATGAAGTGGTGCTGTTCCGCAGAGCGACTCACCCGTGTGTGCTGCAGCTAAAACTCCACTATCACCTGCTGCTGCTCACACAGTCTGGCCAGCATGTGCATGGTGGAGTTCCACGTTGTGGGCACATCGCATATGAGGAGGTGAGCGGTAAGGCCGAAGTTGCGCCGCAGCACTGACAGGTGAGCAGCAGCAGGGTGAGAACACCAAAAGCGCATACAGACGGCTTGCACTTGCTGCAGCAGCTCTGATATATTGGGGTAATTTTTAAGGAACCTCTGCACCATCAAATTCAGCACATGCGCCAGGCAAGGGATGTGCATCAAAACTGCTAGTCCCAGAGCTGCTACGAGATTTCGCCCATTATCGCACACCACCAGGCCAGGCTTGGGGCTTACTGGCACCAACCATTCATCGGTCTGTTGTTCCATGTCCATCCACAGCTCCTGCGCTGTGTGGCGTTTGTCCCCCAAACAGACAAGTTTTAAAACTGCCTGCTGTCGTTTACCCCTGGCTGTGCTGAAGTTGGTGGTGAAGGTGTTACGCTGACTGGAAGAGGAGGTGGTAGAGGATGAGGAAGCGGAGTATGAGGAGGAAGCAACAGGAGGCAAAGAGAAGTGCATGGCAATCCTCGGTGGTGGAAGGACATGCGCCAAACTGCTATCCGCCTTAGGCCCAGTGTGCTGTTTTGGAGATATAACGTCCCTGACCGTGCTTACTGGTACACGTATGCGTAGTTAGGTGGACCTGGCGACACCTGATTTTGTCCCCCACTTGGTTGTGCAGGGAAGGGATGGTTCGCCGGGAAAAGTAGTGGCGGCTGGGCACAACGTACTGTGGGACAGCGACCGCCATAAGGCTTTTAAAACTATCAGTCTCCACCAGACGGAATGACAGCATTTCAAAGGCCATTAATTTAGAAATGCTGACATTCAGGGCCAGGGATTGCGGGTGAGTAGGGGGGTACTTCCTCTTATGCACCAGTGTTTGGGAGAATTGGAGCTGAACGCTACCGTGGGACATTGTGGAGATGCTTGATGACCCAGTTGGGGGTGTTGCTGTCAGATCCTCTGTTTGTGGGGTGGCAGATGCCACTGTCACTCCAGAAGTGGATGAAGAGGCCGAGACTGCAGCAGAAGAGGAAGCAGGAGGAGCCAGAGACCTTTCTTGATTTTTGAGGTGTCTACTCCATAGCAGCTCATGCTTTGCACTTAGATGCCTAGCAATGCAGGTTGTGCTCAGGTTGAGAATGTTTGTTTATGCCTCGCTTCAGGCTTTGATTGCACAGCGTGCCAACCATTTGTGTCTTGTCGTCAGCACATTGTCTGAAGAACTGCCACGCCAGGGAACTCCTTGGAGCTGGCTTTGGTGTGCTTGGTACCTTGCTGCGGTGGGCAGTAGCAGGCGTACTGTCTAGGGGACGGCCACTCTGCTTTTGCACCCTGCTCCCTCTTCTGCTGTGCTGGTGGCTCTGTGCGACCACCGTCTCTTCCTCCGAACCACACAGGTCACTCGCATGACCTTGATTCCATGTGGGGTCGAGGAACTCATCGTCCTCCACATCATCCTCCACCCAGTCTTCACCCCTGCCCTCCTTGTCGGTCTGCACACTGTAGAAAGCCACAGCAGTTGGCACCTGTGTTTCGTCGTCATCCAAGACGTGCTGTGGTGGTCCTCCCATGTACTCATCCTGAAACATAAGTGGTTGAGCATCTTCAACTTCTGGGGCAGGGCTATGGGGATGGCCCTGGGAAACCCTGCTAGCAGAGTCATCAAAAAGCAGAAAAGACTGCTCCATGACTTGTGGCTCAGACTGCTTGGCTGATTTGCAAGGGGGTGAGGTGAAGGACTGATTGACATGGGCTGCAGGTGCCAACTCTGATCTTTCAGCAGGCGACTGGGTGGCAGACAATGTGAAGGAACTTGATGCACTGTCAGCCACCCAATCTAGTATTGCCTGTACTTGTTCTGGCCTCACCATTCGTAGAGCAGCATTCGGCCCTACCAAATAACACTGAAGGTTCTGTCGCCTACTCGCACCTGACGAAGGTGTTTCACTTGTGTGTGTAACTGGCACAGATCGACCATGTCTTATCCTTGCAACAGGAGCTCCACCAGCAGCACCACGACCAGGGCTTTCCTCATTCTTTTGTTCACCCACCAAACTAACAGATGGTTTTTGTCAGGCCACAATGTAACCGCCAATAGTCAACAATTAAGTTCACTGAGAGTAAGGCAGTGCCGGTGTCATAAAGATGAAAAAATTTATTGAGGTCACACAACAGTGTGACAGGTGAATTTTATACAATTACGTCATGGTACCAAAATTTTTTAATTTGTCAACCAACAATGTAACTGCAGTATTGACTGGTTGTATTTGACTGTGACAAATGCAGCAAAGGTCCCAGATGTAGGATCTTGCAAATAATTGGTGTTTTTTTAAACCCAGAATCTAACAGCAGTATTTCAAGTTTGTATTTGACTGTCACAAATGCAACAAAGGCCGCAAATGTATTATCTAGCCCAAAATTAGTGTTCTTTTTTTTAAAACAAGAATATAACAGCAGTATCTAACACTTGTATTCAATGCAAAGTCATCAACTGCATCACCTGTGAGATTTCTCTTGGAAGCACGGAAAAAGGTCCCAGACAACGACCATGTAGCCTTCCACAAAGAAAAATCGAATCCAGCTTCCCGTTAAAAAAAACTTTATTTCCTTGCAATAAAATCTCCAGACATCAAATATACAAACTTCGTCTACGCGTTTCAGACCTTAGTTATAGTGTTCCTTCATCATGACATGCAGAAGTTAAAAATAAAAACCCTTTTATAGCATGGGGCTGGGTAACCACTGATTGAGTCCCGCCCCCCCCCCCCCCCCATCTGCACACCTATAACGAGGAAAATAAAAACTCCTTCTCCAAGATGGAAAAACCGCAGTTATCTGTATTGGAGAACCAAATCATGTTTCTTATTCAGACCGTTTGGAAAACATGTTCCCAGTTTGAACATCCAATAGGTTTCTCTGCTTAATAATTTCTGTTTATGATTCCCTCCTCTGATCGGGGCAAACACCCTTTCTATGCCACTAACACTTGTATTGGACTGTCAGAAATGCAGCAAAGGCCGCAAATTTATTATCTTGTCCAAAATGGTTTTTTTTTTTATTTTTTATACCAGAATATAACAGCACTATCTAACGCTTGTATTTCACGGTGACAAATGCAGCAAAGGCCACAGATTTAGGGTATTGCCAAAAATTTGAGTTTTTTTTTAAACCCAGAATATTATTGAAGAATTTCAAGCTTCTATTTAACAGTGACAAACACAGCAAAGGTCCCATATGTAGGGTCTTGCCAAAAATTTGTGTTTTTTTAAACCCAGAATATTATTGCAGTGTTTCAAGCTTGTATTTCACAGTGACAAATGCAGCAAATGCCCCACATGTAGGATCTTGCCAACAATGGGTGTTTTTTTAAACCCAGAATATTATTGCAATATTTTAAGCTTGTATTTCACAGTGACAAATGCAGCAAAGGCCCCAAATGTAGGGTATTGCCAAAAATAGATGTATTTTTAAACCCAGAATATTATTGCAGTATTTCACTGTGACAAATGCAGCAAAGGCCCCAGATGTAGGGTCTTGCCAAAAATGGATGATTTTTTTTTAAAACCCAGAATATAATTGCTGTATTTCAAGCTTGAACTTGACTGCCACAAATGCACATATGCTGTGCTTGTGCACTGAACTTGCATAAAATGGCCGCCAACGCCCACCTAACTAACAGACGGATAAAAGTTCTTTTTCAGTGTCACTGGGCTCAGGGCAGGTTAAAAAAAATTGTGCACTACACCCACAAATCGCTGTAGATCGCTGAGTTAACAAGCACTTTTAATAAAAGATTATTTCCTATTCTCTCCCTCACAGCAACTGCATCCTATCCCTACACAGAGAGCAGAGTGACGTGCAGCGCTACGTGACTCCAGCTTATATAGAGGCTAGGTCACATGCTGCACTGGCCAATCACAGCCATGCCATTAGTAGGCTCTGCAGCCTTGAAAAAAGCACCATTAACTCACCGAACACCGAACCCAAACTTTTAGCCGTTCTAAAGTGAATTTACATTGTCATACAGACATTGTTGAGCTGTATTAATAGCAAAAATAAGTATGTGTTATCAGCTATTTTGTGGGGAATTTACATTGTCATTCAGTGGTAAAATATCTTTGTGATACAGCCTTTTTTTGGAAAATTGGTTGGTAGACTTTTTTCTGTAGGAACTGAGTAATTGCATCGATTAGCCATTCAGTGGTGAAATTTGTTTGTGATATAGCCTTTCTTATGAAAATTGGTCGGTAGCTATAACAACGGTCAAGGACAATATACTGTATGTCCTTTTCAGCCCACTGGGTAAATGTGGTTCTTTCCCAGCCACATCAGTAACTTGGCCAGGTGACGCTGCTTCCGCCTCAACATTCTCACTCCGTTGGTCCTGCGACAATGTCCACCTCTGCCGCCTCATCCTCCACCATGTCCTCAGCCTCCACTGGTCGTGTGCTCAGTCTAAAACAGACGCAACCCTCAGATAAATATTACAGCTTACATATTTTCATGTAATATTTATCTGAGGGTAGCACTTCTTTTAGACTGAGCACACGCCCATCTGCCTGGGGCTTCTGAGCAAAGTACAAATGTAGCTGGTTCCTTCACTGCCCTGATAATGTGGACTTGGATAAGTCCAAGAGAGGCATTATATTAGTGATAGGGACCCGTCTGCGGAAGCCACCTTGACACCTGGTAGATGGGCCCGACACAAGTTTGATCAAATAGTAGGTATAGTACCAAAATAGTAGGTATAGTACCACTTGAATTTAAAATGATCCCCATTTCTACACAGGTGACAGGAGAGGAGGAGCAGCCAAAGGAGCAAGAGGGAGATGAGAAAGATGCATGCTCACTTGCTTGCGTAGTAACAGTCGAATTGTCACCATTCGCCAGAGGGATGACCACTGGCTCTTCACCATATTAGACCCTCACTACCAGTCCAAAATGGGGGCCTTTTTTACACCCACCGAGAGGGAGGAGAAACTGAACTACTATAGATACATCCTATGTAGTCAGTTTGCCGCTGCCTATCTGCTCCATCGCCCATCCTCTCGCAGCTCCGACCAGGAGGGGCCCTCTGAGCTTATGTTCCACTGCCATGGCTGCTGGGGGTTAGGGGTTGGCAGGAGCAGTACCAGCTCCATCAGCAGCAGCCTAAGTCTGTAGTCGCTTATGAGCAGCTTTCTTCACCCGCATAGTGAAGAAACTACTCACCAGCAGCTAGACATAGAGCAGAACCTGAACCAGCAGATGGTGGCATACTTGGAGTGAATCCTGCCAGCTTTCATTGAAGATCTGCTGGAACACTGGGCAGGAAACTCGATTTGTGGCCACAACTGGCCGAGTTTGCCCTGGTAAAGCTGTTCTTCCAGGCTAGTAGTGTGGCATCAGAGTTGGTGTTTAGTGCAGGGAACTGCCCTGTCCACCCAAAATGTGTAGAGAGCGAACCTTTGTCAAGATGAATCAGCCGTGGATCATCCAAGATTTCCACCCACCAATGCCTTATGCATCAGATTAGATCATCCATGGTGCCTCACCCAAACTTTGACAAAATAGACTGTTGCTGTTCCAGCTACCTGCCTCAGCTACTATTCTTTCAAAAATGATTTTTAGTAGAATTTTTCAATGTAATCTTACATTTAAAACATTGAAATATGTTTATGCAAATACAAGCAATAAAGAATATTTTTTGCAAACATTTCCAGTTACATCAAAGTGTTGGCAGTATGGTTTAAATTCTGATGCTGCCACCCGCCTGATGCCACACATATGATGCCAAGTGCTCCTTCTTTCACCCACCATCATCAGCAGGTACTGTTATTGCCACCCAACTCCCCACTCTGTCACCTGGTCACTCTGTGGTCTATTCATGCTGCTGTTGCCACCTCCACACTATGTCACCTTGCCAATCTGTGGCCTCCTCATGCTTTGGCTGCCACCTCCACACTCTGTCATTTTTCCATTCTATGGCCTCCTCATGCTGCTGCTGCTACCTCAACACTATGTCACCTTGCCACTCTGAGGCCTCCTCGTGCTGCTGCTGCCATGTCCACTATGTCATTGGGCCACTCTGTGGACTTCTCAAGCTGTTCTCCCACCCTCCCCACTTTATCACTGGGCCACTATTTTGCCTTTTTGGCCTGAATGACCACCATTTATTTGACCCTACTTCTGATCTGTCAGAAGGAAGGAAAAATGAGACCCACAATGGATCCTGTCTGTGTAGCAGCTGTAAGGCCTATATGGTGCCATCAGAATTGGCTTATGATTTGTTAGCCAAAAGCAGGAGTCGGTACAAAACACAGAAGACATACAAATATTCCATTCAAGAATTTGATTCATTTCTGTTTTGGATCCACTCCTGTTTTTTTGGCATTAGCAATACTGATGGATTACTGACCAAATGCTGACCGAGTGAAGGCAGATGCCTAACAGACAGGATCAGTTTTTTTGTGGGTTACTGTTCTAAGGTTTAATACATGCGCTCTGCAGTCAGGAAATAGCATATTTTTTTTTTTTTTTGTAAAGCTATTCTCCACTAATAAATTCGGATTGAATCAAATTGTTTCGGAAAATTCGTCGAACTGGCCGAATCAAATTCTTTGTGGACTCCTGTTGGACTCCATTTTTTAAAAATTTGCTCATCTCTACAGTCTATTAGGAGGTCAGTATTGACAATAATGTAGGAGGCTTTAGTACTGCTGTAGGATGAAGTACTTGTACCAATAATTGCTCAATACTGCACACTTTTAACAACTATACATTTTTGTGTCAAAAGTAATGATTAGTGTTGGTCGAGCACCAAAGTGTACGGGTGCTCGAGTAGAACACCTTGGGATGCTTGGGTGCTCTACTGAGCACCCATGCACAATGGAAGTCAATGGGAGAATCCGCGCATTAAACCAGGCACCTCCTGCTCTGAAGAGGGGAGGGTGTATGGTTCACATGAAAAGGTCAGAAATTGATGGAAAAACCACTGAAATGGTTCAGGAACAGCATTGGGAGGATGTCTGAATGCACTTTGTACTCCCAGGTCGCTGCTGGGAACAATGTTGTCCGAGTAGTATGCCACTTTTACAGACTGACAATAATACGCACAAAACCAAAGATAAAATTTATTTTAGAGGAAAAATTATAAGGAAACATTCTTGCCTGTATATTTACTTGTATATAAAGTGCAAGTGCTGCCAAAAATTACAAGGAAGAGGCACTCCAATACAACTTGTATATCACATAAAGGAGGGCCTCATTCACATTGTGGTACAATTGTTTAGGTAGTGAGACTCCTACACTAGTAAAGCCTATTCACTAAGTGAATGGGCTGTCAAAAATTACAAGGAACCGGTGCTACAATACACCCTTTATTATACATAAAGGAGATCATCATATACACCCTTGAAAAATTTTGATTGATGGCCTGCTGGTGATCCTCAAAAACTATTGGAGCAAGGGCCTGCTGATTTGACCCTATAAAACACTTAGGGGCGAGTGCCTGCTGCTAATCTGACCTTCTAACACATTAGGAGTGAGGGCCTGCTGATGACCCTTAAAAACATTATGGGCGAGGGCCTGCTGGTGACCCTCAAAAACAGTATGGTTGAAGGCCTGCTGGTGACCCTCAAAAAACTTATGGGCGAGGGCCTGCTGCTGAGCTTACCCCCTAAAACATTAGGATCGAGGGCAACCTTACAAGCATGTTGATATAATGTGTAACGGTCACGTACACACACACACAGGGGGAGCATAGTGACCACTGTGCTCCACCCTCACCCCTGGCCCTGCCTACTTGCCTCACGAGTTCTGATGACAGGAGACAACTGGACGGCAGTCCCCAACTTAGGATACGTGCTGGGAGGACAGACAAGACAAATAACGGATCGTGAACGGACCGGGTCAATATCAAGAGAGCAATGCAGTACAGAGGGATAAGCAAAGAATAGTCAGGAGAAGCCGAGGTTAAATACCAGGAGAGTAACAAAGTACAACAGGAGTCCACAAAGAATCGTCAGGTGGAAGCCGGAGTCAGAATACCAGGAGAGATGCGCAGTACAGGAGGAGCAGGCAGAGAATGGTCAGGGAACACAGGATCAGGTAAGTATACAGGAATCAAAAATCGCCAGGAACCTAAATTAACAGGTAACCTGTGGTCAGCAGGCTGCCTGTTAACTACTAGCTAGCTGGGGTCATGTGACATGGCTAGCGTCACATGACCCGCACTAGGAAGTACAGCTGAGCACCGATTGCTCAGCTCGGTGCTCAGACATCGCCTGGTTGCTGGTGGAACTGGTGACGCCAGCCGTGCTGAGGAGACATGTGCGGCCGGTCCGTCCCGCCCCCTATCACCAAGGAGACGAGGATACTGTGCGCGTCCTCGCTCCTGCACAGAAACGGGATGCCGGTGGTGCTGAGGAGAGCGAGCGCCTCGGCGTCCCGTGACATGGTGGAGGAGGAGGACGAGAAAAGGAAGATTGAACCATATACCATTTTTAGTGGTGGAAGGGGTGCATGGGAATACAGTGTATTCAATACACCATAAAAGTGACTTTATGTTCAGCCACTTTCTTCTGGTAGAGTAGAGAAGTCAGGGGCAATCCAGGCCTTGTTCATTTTTAGAAGAGTCAACCGGTCAGCATTTTCAGTTGACAGTCGGATGCGCTTATCAGTTATTATGCCCCCAGCAGCACTTTATACACGCTTTGACAAAACGTTGGTGGTGGGGCAGGGCAGCACCTCCAAGACATAGAGCGCCAGTTAGTGCCACGTGTCCAGCTTGGACACACAATAGTTGTAAGACACAGAGGGATCACTGAGGACTCTGACACGGTCTGCTACGTACTCCTTCACTATCTTTAAAAAATGTTGCCTCTTTGTGACACTAGGCCACGCATCAGTGTGAGGGTGCTGGCGGGGTCTCATGAAACTGTCCCAGGATTTGGAGAGTGTTGCCCTGCCTCTGTTGGAACTGCTGTGTGTTATCCTCCCCTCCCCTCCTCGGTTGGCCAAGAAACTACGTACTCTGCAGCCAGCGTTGTCAGCTGGAAATTTTTGGAGAAATTTTTCCACAAGTACCTTCTGGTATTGCACCATTTTGCTCATCCTCTCCACCACAGGAATGAGACATTCTCTTTTTAGCCTGGGTCGAGAAGAGTGAACAACCAGTAATCGGTGTTGGCCAAAATGCGTACAACGCGAGGGTCACGGAAAAGGCAGCCTAACATAAAGTCAGCCATGTGTGCCAGAGTCCCAACAAACAAGACTTCGCTGTCCTCTTCCTCTTCTTCTACCCATCCACACTGAACAGATGGAATAAAACTTCCATGGGTACTACCCTCTGTAGTGGAGGCAACCGTCTCCTACTCCTCTTCCTCATCCAATTCGCGTTGAGAAGACGAACTGACGGTGGTCTGGCAATCACCCTGTGTAATGTCTTACCCCATTTCCTCCTCTCCCGCATGTAAAGCGTCATCCTTAATTGTGAGTAGCGAGTATTTGAGTAGACACAGAAGTGGGATGGTTACACTGATAATAGCGTTATCACCGCTCACCATCTGTGTTGATTCCTCAAAATTGCGTAAAACCTCACAGAGGTCAGACATCAATGCCCACTCGTCGCTTGTCAACAGCGGAAGCTGACTGGAAAGGCGACGACCATGTTAGAGCTGGTATTCCACTACTGCCATCTGCTGCTCACAAAACCAATATGTGGAACGTGGAGTTCCAGTGCATGCTCATGTGGTTCAACAGTCAGTGAGTTGGTCAATGACTTGCGGAAATGGGCACACACGCGTCGCACCTTTACCAGTAGCTCAGGCAAATTGGGTATGTTTTGAGAAACCGCTGAACGACTAGGTTGAACACGTGGGCTAGGCATGGTATGTGTGAGCTTGCCGAGCTCCAAAGCCGCCACCAAGTTATGGCTATTATGTTATGGCCATGCCTGGTTAAAGGTTGAGTGGCTTGAGCCACAGCTCTGCAGCGATGTGCTGTTTGTCACCTAAGCAGATCAGTTTAAGCACGGCCTGTTGCCGCTTCCTCACTGCAGTGCTACACTGCTTCTAGCTACTGACTGATGTCTGACTGGTGCTGCAAGATGATAATTCAGAGATGGAAGTGGAGGCGGAGGAGGAGAAGGGGGGGGGGGGGGTTGCAGCCACTTAATGTTGGTGGCGGCGGAAACCCTGTTGGAAGTAGGGCCCGCAGTCCTTGGCATCGGTAGCACCTGTGCCATGCCAGGTTACGACTCGCTCCCAGCCTCCAGAACGTTCACCCATTGTGCCATCAGGAAAATGTAGCGTCCCTGGCCAAAAGCAATTGTCCATGTGTCAGTCGTCAAAGGGAACCTGTCACTGGGATTTTGTGTATAAAGCTGAGGACATGGGTTGCTAGATGGCTGCTAGCACATCCGCAATATCCAGTCCCCATAGCTCTCTGTGCTTTTATTGTGTAAAAAAAAAATACAATTTGATACATATGCAAATTAACCTGAGATGAGTCCTGTCCCTGAGATGAGGGTTTCTACCACCAGATTTGGTCCTATTTAGCTGACTGACACTAGTGATGTGCTAGTGTCAGCAGTCCATAACAGTGTTCTTACTTATCATCTGTCTGCTGCTGTTCACCTTAAAAACGTACTTTTATAGATATGCTAATGAGCCCCTAGGTGCTATGTGGGCATCATTAGCACCTAGAGGGTGCCGTCCACTAACCATTTCAGCCGCCCATCGCGTCCCTCCAGCCCGCCCCGCTCCTGTTGATTGACTTGAAACTTCTCAGTATCTCGTACCAATTCCTGCGCCTGTGTCGTGCGCTTCTGTATTCTCCCGGCGCCGGCTTCCTCACTGCGCCTGCACCAACTATGTTACAGTGAGGAAGCCGGCACCAGGAGCGCGGCATTCACTCACTGCGCCTGCACCGAATACAGAAGCGCAGGTGCGGGAATTGGTACGAGATACTGAGAAGTTTCACGTCAATCAACAGGAGCCGGGCGGCCAGGAGGGACGCGATGGGCGGCTGAAATGGTTAGTGGACGGAGCCCTCTAGGTGCTAATGACGCCCACATAGCACCTAGAGGCTCATTAGCATATCTATAAAAGTACGTTTTTAAGGTGAACGACAGCAGACAGATGATAAGTAAGAACACTGTTATGGACTGCTGACACTAGCACATCGCTAGTGTCAGTCAGCTAAATAGGACCAAATCTGGTGGTAGAAACCCTTTAATTTGCATATGTATCAAATCGTTGTTTTTTTTTTAACAATAAAAGCACACAGAACTATGGGGATTGGGGATTGCGGATGTGCTAGCGGCCATCTAGCAACCCATGTCCTCAGCTTTATACACAAAATGTCAGTGACAGGTTCCCTTTAATTGAACCATCCCAATAACTGCGCTGGTCAGGGCACGGGTGATGTTACGGGACACATACTGGTGTAAGGCTGTCACTGTGCACCATGAAAAATATTGGAGGCTGGGGACAGAGTAATGCAGGACGGCCACCACTATCAGTTTGGAGAAAGCCTCAGTGTCCACAAGCCTAAATGATAACATTTCCAGGGCCAGCAATTTGGAAAGTTGTGCATTTAGTGCTATGGCCTGTGGGTTGGTGGCTGGGTATTTGTGCTTTCATTCAAAAGCCTGGGGTATAGACATTTGTACGCTGTGCTGGGACACAGAAGTATGTGTGCTAGCTGATGGTGCTTGTGAAGGTCCAGATGCATGGTGGGAGGCATCCGGGCCTACCCCTTGGACAGGGGATTGGCTAGCACATAACAGAGGGGAAGAGGAGGCACTGGTGTGACCCGCAGACACTTATTGTGGACCCAGGCGTTTGGCCCACCTATTAGGGTGCTTTGATGGGGATCATGCTTGTGGTCATGAGGTTGCTAATGTCCATGCCCCTGTCCTTTTTGGTACGGCACAGGTTGCAAATGAAAATTATTTTATCGTCTGCACTTTCCTCAAAAAAGAAGACTGCTGAACACCTACCCCTTGGCAAGGGAGATTGCAGCAAGGGGGTGCTCCGAGGAACAGTTGCGGGCCTGTTTGGTGTGGCCTGCCTTCTCCCTTTTGCCACCCCACTGCCTCTTCCAGCCTGTTGCGGTGCTGCAGATCCCTCCCCCTCTGTAAGGCTGTCCTTGCTCCGCTTGCCACCTTCCCAGGTTGGGTCAATGACTTCATCGTCCACCACCTCCTCTTTCACTTCCACACTTTAGTTATCCTACTGACTTGTTGACCTAATAACAATCTCAGTTATTTATAACTATTCTCATCCTCATCATCAACCTAATGAGACACTAATTGCGATTGACTTATTGGCAACTCTGTCTAATCATCATCATCCACCTCGTGAAACACTAATTGACGTTCCCCACCATCATCTTCTTCTGACTGTGGATGCTCAAGAGTTTGGGAATCGGGGCACAAAATCTACTCATGTCCCTCTTCAAGTGGGTTTGTCGAAAGGCCCAAATCAAGGAATGGCGATGAAAAGAGCTCCTCAGAATATCCGAGTGTGGGATCACTTGTTTGCCAAGACTCTCCATGGTGGGAGGAAGGAGTATCAGGGTGAGGATTCTGTTGACCAGACTCTTGGCTCTCTTCCAGACTTTGTGGAAGAGAAGGTGGTGCTTAATCGACTGGAATCATTATCTGCTGCAATCCAACTGACCACCTGGTCGCACTGGTCTGAATTTGAGAGTGGTGTCCTCCGCTACCTTAAAAACTGGGAAATGAAGCTAGTGCAACGTGCCAGTCTGCAGGGGTAGAACACGTGAGGGTCATGGTGGGCCGAAGTGTACAAACAGTTCATCAGTTACTCACGGTTTATCAGATGCCTCCCTGGGCCAGCAGTGCAGTAAAGGGGAGAACAGCACTGGATTCTCCGGGGCACACTCTGTTACAGGGGACACCGGCCAGGTGGTGATTGGGTTTCTGAGTGCTTGTGCGGCTGGGCCCCTGACTTAGGTAGTGTGATGCCAGCACCTTAGCGGTGAAAAATTTTGAGAGTGGTGGTGGTATGAAGTTAGAAGAATGATGCAGGTTTAACTCCAACTGAGAACTTTACTATAACCAGGTTCTTGATAACAGTTTACATCCAGTAATAAAGCAGTCTCTGATACACATGCAAGTTGGATGTGAAGAATCCCAGTAACAGGCTGTACTGGTAGTAATGTGTCATGCTAGGGTAGTTAGTTATGTACTCACTGATATTCAGCTCTTTGCCTTGCTTCAGTCTCAGTTGAGGTAGTTCAAGTCTTAGTCTTCTACACACAAGTGATGCAACAGAAATATTATCTGTCCTTAGAATAACGGTGAGGCTGTCGGAAGCTAATAAGTCCTTCACCTAGATACAAAGGTGCCTAGAGCCTAGAATAATGGCTTTGTCCTTCCTTTGGCTTTATCCAACAATAAACTTGACAAAATTCACTTGCTACTCCAGAAGCTTGAATGGCAGAATATAGACTTCACCTCTGCCTATCTTCCTGGCTTGATACTGATATACACAGTGGCTCCCCTGGGCCGTGGAGCCTAAGAAAGAGCTGAGAGAAGAGGGGACCTCTCCTTCCCCCTAGCTCCTCACGTCATGTCCTTCTTCCTCCACACTCTGAACTAAACTCCCTAACTAGGCCTGAACTGAGGTATATATACTGTGTTGCTATCTCCATTTAGTGGTGGAATGTATGTAGTGCACCTGACAGCCTGGTAACAGGGATTTTTACATAATAATACAATAGAGCATGATATTACAGATGACAAAACAAGCTTTTGCAGTGCCCATGTACGCTAGTAGGACGCTGCATATCCCCTTTGTTTAATATGTATCGCCCTCGACACATTCTTGACAGTCTCCTGAAAGATATAAAAGAGGAAAGCCTGCAAGCAAGCATACAGATATAAATAACAAACAGTATGAAAATACACCTAATAAAAATACATAGTCTAAAAACATCACAAATTATGTGAATCACAACGCAAAATGGGATGAGGGCCAGTGTTTCATCTGAACTTGCCGGTGGCACAAATGGGCGTTGATCTCACAAACATAATATAAAATCCATGGCAAAGTATAACCAAGTCTTTAGAATATAAAACTTTTTAGTGCAGCATAATAAGGAAAAGTGCAAAAAGTCTGTGGAATTGTAAACATAGGAATTGCACAGAAACAAGCACAGAAAAATGTATTTCTGGGTAAATGACTTAAACTTTATCATAGTCCTGTTGCATAACCCTAATCAACCTGAAGAGGGAATAGGAAGGTAAAAACTTTGCGCATAACTGGTGCAACTGGGATATAAGAGACACAGGCCAGAAGGGATTCTAGAAAGTTCCTTAAAGGGTCAGCAGGCTGAGCAATGACCTGGAAAAACTATTACTGTGTCTTTAAAAACTGACAACAGTCCATACTGGGTAACAAAGAAGGACTCCCTAGTGGCACTGTCATTGTAGAATTGCCTACAGGTCTACTCATGGGTATGGATCCGGTGAGGAGGGCATAGCCGTGGATAATGGACTCCCGGAATAACATTCGTCTGGAGATGAGCCATCAGGGACAGATCCCACTGGACAGTGAACAGGTAGAACTGGTAACCTCAATTGCCTCCGGATTTCGTTGAATATGGTGTCCTTTTCTCTGGTCGCTGACTCACTTCTACCATGTGGCAATTCCTGAAGGGACAAACTTTGCAGCCCCCGAACGCACCCTTCGGCATTCGGCTTACAAGTAGAAGCAGTCTTCTTTTTAAGGCGCCTTCTCCTGGGTTTGGATCGAGGACCATGTGGTGAGGAAACAATGGTGGGCTGCCTAACTACATTAGTGCTTGCCTTTCCTGTCATGTACAGGCACTGCGATAGAGTGGTGGATGGTCTGTGTGGAAAACTCAGCCACTTAGGGTTAGGGAATTCTTCAGTGGCTTTCTCCTTTGCTTTCCTCTGGCTCCGGCTGGGCCGTGGCTTACTCCTCGTGGGTGCCACTGGCGTCCGGTCTCCTCCTTCAGCAGCGTTGGAAGTAAAGGGCTCCCATTAAGCTTGTAGGGGCTCTGCTGGCCTCAATGGTGGACCCGCTGTATAGTACGAGCCATAGCGGGAGGCCCATGCATTGTTCATGAGTTCATAAAAGTTGTCGCGTTTCATTGCCAGGAAAAGATCACCCTCCAATGAGCTAGTGGGATGCTGCACTAGGTATCGTGGATGAGTGTGTTTCTTGTGCTCTGGCAGCAGGCACAGTTTCGCCACGCCCAGGGCCACGGCCTCTGCGTGCACCATCAGCAGCACGGCCACTCTCCCGTCTCTTACTACTTGTTTTGCACATATTAAATGGTATATATGCTTGCAAGTGTGTCACACGTAGAGTAGGGTAGGTTTTGTAAGTGTATGTGCATATAAAGTACACAGAATGTCACTCATTTTTTAGGATGCACACACATTAAACAGGAGATGTAGCACAGATAATGTCGCTGTCCGCAGTGTCTATGAAAAAAGTACACTGATTGTCAAAGATCATTTTAGGATGCACAAATGTTATACAGGAGGTATAGCACAAGTAATGTCGCTGTCACCACCGCCGAATAAAAATTACACTGAATGAATGTCACTGATATTTGGGATGCACAAACGTTATACAGGAGGTATAGCACAAGTAATGTCGCTGTCACCAGCAGCTAATAAAAAATTACACTAAATTAATGTCACTGATATTTAGGATGGGCAAATGTTATACAGGAGATGTAGCACAGGTAATGTAACTGTCCGCAGCAGACACCGTCTACAGAAAAGTACACTTGATGTCACTGATATTTTTAGACTGCGCACACGTTAGACAGGAGATGTAGCGCAGGTAATGTCACTGTCTGCAGCAGCCAAAGAATTGCAAGCTATTTAGCTATTTAACTGTGTTCCATGGTATATCTAATGCCTTGGAAATTATTTTGCACCCTTCTCCTGACTGATACCTTTTAACAATGAGATCCCTCTGATGCTTTGGAAGCTCTCTGTGGATCATGGCTTTTGCTGTGGAATGCGACTAAGAAAATTTCAGGAAAGTCCAACTAGAGCAGCTGAACTTTATTTGGGGTTAATCAGAGGCACTTTAAATGATGGCAGATGTATGCTGACTCCTATTTCACATGATTTTCAATGTGATTGCTCAATTCTGAACACAGCTACATCCCCAGTTATACGATGTGCACACTTATGCAACCACATTATTTTAGAATTTTTTTTTGTTTTCTTCCCTCCAACTAAAAGATTTCAGTTTGTTCTTCAATTGAGTGGTACAGTTTATTGGTCACCTCTCAATTTTTTTTACATTACATAAACCTGACATTTTAACTCCTTAAGGGCCGGGCTCATTTTCGCCTTCAGGAACAAAAATAGCAAATCTGACAAGTGTCACTTTATGTGCTGATAACTTTAAAACGCTTTGACTTATCCAGGCACTTCTGAGAATGTTTTTTCGTCACATATTGTACTTCATGTCACTGGTTAAATGGTTTTAAAAAAATCGTTTTTAGTTATAAAAAAAATACCAAATTTGGCAAAAATGTGGAAAAATTAGCAAATTTCCAAGTTTCAATTTCTCTACTTCTAAAATACATAGTAATAACTACAAAAATAGTTATTACTTTACATTCCCCATATGTCTACTTCATGTTTGGATCATTTTGGGAATGACATTTTATTTTTTGGGGATGTTACAAGGCTTAGAAGTTTAGAAGCAAATCTTGAAGTTTTTCAGAAATTTTCAAAAACCCACTTTTCAAGGACCAGTTCAGATCTGAAGTCACTTTGTGAGGCTTATATAATGGAAACCACCCAAAAATTACCCCATTCTAGAAACTACACCCCTCAAGGTATTTAAAACTGACTGTGTCAAAAAACCAGTCCAGCAAAATCTGCCTTCCAAAAACCCTATGGCATTCCTTTCCTTTTGCGTCCTGCCGTGTGCCCGTATAGTGGTTTATGACCACATATTGGGTGTTTCTGTAAACTACAGAATCAGAGCCATAAATATTCAGTTTTGTTTGGTTGTTAACCGTTGCTTTGTAACTGGAAAAAAAAAATATTAAAATTGAAAATCTGCCAAAAAGGAAAATTTTGAAATTGTATCTCGATATAAATTTCAAAAAATCGTCTGGTACATTGTCAAGCGACATTTTACCAATTTTACTGTATACAAACCCCTGCTCTGCATAGGTGATAGGGACATAAATTTAAAAATGTTTTTCTATAATTGATGCTCACCCCCTCCTTTCATTCAAAGCTTAAACTTTAACAACTTGTCCCACATTTGAGCTTCAATAATTTGTCCCACTTTTCAACTTGATCATATTTAATTTCAAACAATTAACCTCCCTTGGATGTGGTCTCTTTCTCACGCTCCCTTTCCGGCATTGAACCCTGATTCGCCGCTTACCGTGATCAACATGGTAGGCGCAGAAAAGAACATTGAAAGTTGATAGAGCATAAATCCAATTGGATCGAGGACATCACGGGGACGTGCGACATGGCCTGAGCTTTCCCTTTACGCCTTGGAGGTGCTGGCCTGCCCTGCAGCCAATGTATTGTCTAAACATTTGTTTAGCACGGCTGGAGGGTGTTATCACAAATTATATTTCTCAATGTTTTGAGGTATACCCTAATAAAAATAATAAAAAATAAAATAAATTTAAACCAAAAAGCAGTGTAGGGTACCTCCTCCAATGCCGCTTCCACCTACACTGCCACATCCACTGCCTCCTTAACCTCCTACTTCATATGGACCTCGTCAATTTTATTATTTTTCATTTTTACATATTTTATGTTATTTTAAGACATTTCCCTATCCACTTTTGTTTGCAAAACACTTGCCATTATCGTAACCACATTTTACTGACATTTTCAGCCCTCTAGCCCTTTCCATGACATTTTTAGAGTCATTTTAGTGCTTAAAAGTTCGGGTCCCCATTGACTTCAATGGGGTTCGGGTTTGGGGTCAAGTTCAGGTCAAGTTCGCGTCCCGAAATCAAACTTTTTTGTGAAGTTCGACCTGTGTCCACTCAACTCTAGTTTTGGCATATTAGGAATAGAAGACCGTATCTCCCTATATGCAGATGATATTTTTATTTACAACAGACTAATACGACACTCCCAAATATTATTTAAATAATTAACTCCTTTGGGGAAGTTTCGGGTCTAGATATAAATTGGCTAAAAACCACGCTTGTGCCTTTAGATAGATTTGAACTCTCCAATGAGGGACCTCTGAGTATTCCGAAGATTTCTGACACCTTTGAATACTTGGGGATAACAATATCTTCCAGGATTGAAGACTTATTACAGCTTAATCTTATTCCTTTGATAAATAAACTGAGGGACAATATAACGATAAGGCTCCGGCTTCCGCTATTGAGAGTCGATAAAATATCCCTAGTTAAGATGGTGATATTCCCCAGTTACTTTATATCCTCAAACTCCTTAGTATGGATTGAAGATAAGTTTTTCAAATTAATTGAAAGAATTATCAATGATTTAATATGTGGGAGAAGACGGGTAAGGCTAAAATTTGAGCATTTCTATAAACCAGGCATCCTCAAACTGCGGCCCTCCAGATGTTGCAAAACTACAACTCCCAGCATGCCCAAACAGCCTACAGGTTTCAGCCTACAGCAGGGCATTGTGGGAGTTGTAGTTTTACAACAGCTGGAGGGCCGCAGTTTGAGGATGCCTGCTATAAACTGATGGAGCAGGGAGGGCTTAACCTTCACTGTTCAAGGGCTATTTTTTAGCTGTCCAGTTCTGGTTCTTTCAGGTTTGGAACAATAGCCCACTGTGTAAAACCTTGGCGAGGAGATCTCTATATGACAATATTTTGACCTTATTGGAATCCAGTCAACTACTACATTATTATAGAGCCATCGGGAAGTTATTCACTAAGTTATGGGGTATTTTAAGACTGTGGTTGGGAATAATTGGTTCACTTGGCTGCACCCCTCTTTGGTATAATTATCACTTACAAGTATTAGATAAATTGGCAACTGATCAGTATTGGCAAAAAAATTATATTCTTTATGTCGCACAGGTAGTTGGGAATGGTGATATACTTTTGTTCTCAGATTTAGCACAAAGAGAAAATGTAAATACTTTATCTTGGTTTAGGTATTTTCAGCCACGATCGGCACTTGCTAGTGTAAAAAAAAAAAAAAAAAAAGTTTTTTTAGATAGACACTTCTACACATATGAAAGACTTGACAGGGAATTTGGGCCAAATGGTTAAGATTTCCCAAGTTTATAATGTTTTGATTAAAGCACGATTTAATAATACACGTTCTTGGGGACAGAGGGCTTGGGAAGTTGATTGTCTTGCGATTTGTCTCGAAGACTGGGATAATATATTGGTGAACTTAAGATTAGTGTCATATAATTATAATCGCGTTTGGGTGCAATTTATTTTTTACACAGAATCTATATTACACTTTTATGGTTTAATCTATATGGTTTAACGGACACTCCTTATTGTCCACGGTGTGATTCAACTGAGGCAGATTATTTGCACATGTTTTGGTCCTGTGCAGCACTGAAACAATATTGGTGGGCAATCTATAAATGTATTACCCTTAAACTGAAAGTTGGTATACCATTCATGGGGGAATGGTGGGTATTGGGTGACCTCTACATGGTAGAATATCATAAATATAAACAAACCATTTTGATTAAAATAATGTTCTTGGCGAGACTTTTGATAGCATGGGCTTGGTTTGCGCGAAATGCTCCAAGTATTAATACTTGGTTCAATCTCATTAATAAAATCAAGAGATATAAAGATATTTTGCATTAGCAAAGAAATACTGAGAAAAAATGCATTAGAATTTGGGGAGAATGGAAGTTTTGACTTTTTACTGCCTCTTTCCCTTTCTATCCCTTTCCGTTTTTTGTGAGGATGGGAAACGCATAGCAAAAGAGTGGGTTGGTGGGGAGGGAATTAGGGGACTGGGGGTTAATATTGGGAAAGAGAAAATAATAATCTTGCCTTTGTATTTTATTTTCTGAATGGTCAATAAAATTTGCAATTATTATTATTTTTTTATATAAAAATGTAAACTCCCCTTTTCCCATATTAAAAATAAATAAACAATAAAAAAATAATAATAATCATAGGTATTCCCATTGCAAAATGTCTGGAAGTGAAAAGCAAAAATGCTAAAACTGAAAATTGCTGTATCAAGAAAGGATTAAAGAACACCTGTCACCACAAAATGCAATACAATCTGCAGGCAGCATGTTATAGGGCAGGTAAAGCTCAGATTGATATGTGTGTATATAGTAATGTTTGGAAAAGATTCAGTAAAGCCAGTAATTTATACATTTATATCTCTGCTTTTTCTGAACTTAAAGGAAATGTGTCACCAATTTTTTTAAATAAAACCAGATAACACATATTCTTTTTATATAATCGGTTTTTATTTTTTTATTAGATTTTATTTTATTTCCTGAACATAATTATGGGGCTGCCATCTTACCTGAGCTGTTCTAAATAGCATTTGCACAGCATAAAAAAAAATTGCTTTACAGCAGCACGATAATCCACAGACACAATGGTCAGGAGGAGACCTCATTGAGTTCTATGGAAGAGTTTTCTAGGCATGCTCTGTGCCCTGTGCCGTGGTCATTGTACATGGAGAGGATAGATAAGCTTTGACAATCACCTATTGCGAATGGTGGAGCCTGTGTTATATCTACTTATCATTACAGGCAGGTTTAGAATAATATATAACTGCAGTAAAGTCATCTGTACAGAACAAGGTGGTGTCTATTATTAGGCTTAGTAGCCAGCACGAAAACTGCAGAATTTTATGTTTTTTATTTTTATTTTTTATTTATTTAAATATAGATGTTAACATGGAAAATTAAAAAACTATCATCAACAATTCTTTAAAAATGAGCTAAACATAAAGATGTTATTTAAACAATAGGTCATTTTCTGACGATACATTCCCTTTAAGTCTGCCCCGGTGTACAACTATCAGTGAACGACAGCTATCTCTGTATACATGCTTACGCAGAGATTGCTATTAGTTGCACTTCCCCATGTACAACTTAAGTCATAAAGAGCAGAGTTTTAAATGTATAAAATATAAGTTTTACTGATCTGCTCAGCCTCTCTTTCTCTATAAAATATTGCCTACAAATTGTACTGCATTGTCTGGTGACAGGTTCTCTTTAAAGACATTTCGTTATCTGGTTACAGAAAATGGTTCAACCCAAAGATACCACAGCTCTGAAGTCTAACTTCTGTGTAAGTGGGGAAAGCGTTGCTTGATATACTACAAAACATATATGTTATAAGTGCTGCACTGTTTGTCTCTTTTCAAATAGTGTGTTTACTTATTTATGATATGAGATTCCAGGAATTTCTTGATAAATAATTATGCTAATTATCTACTCACTATGCTAATTTCTCAAGAAACAAAATCAATTATGTATTCCTACATGCATGATTTAAATCATATAATGTGTATCCATTTAATTTATGATATATGATTATTAAAACTAATATTTGTAATAACATTTTTAATAACATCATTTTTTGCATTTTTAAAAATAGGTCTGTTAAATATGAAGCAAGACAAGTGTTATTCTTAAAATGCTTCATTGTATCCATCACCCTAACCATGGCTATGCAGTTTTAATGATCTGTTGGTATTGTAAAATGAGAACAATGACCTTTTTAGTAATTAGTTTGTGTGCTGAACTTACTGAAATGGAAAGTATAAAAATTAATGGTCTCTAAGATATATTTTAATCATAAAATGATGGCAATATCTAATTCTAATTGTTAGGGAAATGGAATCAAACAAATTGTATACCGCATTATCATTTTTTTCAGGGAATATTATATTTAAATTTTTATATTGTGTGAGCTAATTAAACCATTTTCAGAAATTGTACACACACACGCACACACATATCAAATTAGTTTATTGACCAGATCTAAGTAGCTATATAGTAATTTTGATCAGCACAGTAAAGTTGTACACGAGTGAGTCCATTGCAGGAATCACACTCCGTTTGTGAGCGTGATCCTCTGTTCTAGACTTGCAGGAGCACACAGCATTATCATTCTTTGTAATGCTATGTTCCTCTGCTTGACTTTACTGCTATGGAATTATACTGACAGCTTTATGTCACTATGATCTTGTAGAAGTAAGGTCAAGCAGAGGCACATGGCATTATCAATCATGATAATGTCATGCACTCCTGCAGGTCCAGCATGGAGGAGTAAAAAAAATCAAAGAGGGACAATCAATCTTGTATTCTATTACCAGGTAGAGTGAAGGGAAATACTAAGATTACAAGGAAGCAGGAGAATTGTGTGTGTAGAATATGAACAAGCAGGGAAGATGACAGCCAGGGAGGAAGGAATGATGAGCTGTGGCTGTTGTGACTCCTAGTAGAACTGCAGCTGATGCAACCCTCAAAATCAGCTACCTACAAGGAAATACTTTAATTGTTTTCTCGCGTTTTCACAGAACTCTTTTTTTATTGTATATATATATATATATATATATTTTTTTTTTTTTTTGGGGGGGGGGGGGGTCGTCAAGCAAGCAAAAACTGTACAAACTCGTGTTCTACCATCAATCTATCATAGCATATAGAATACTGTGAAATTTATATTTATTTGGTTTTAGTTTGAAAAAACCATGTGCATCAGTGATTGAGAACAAACTTTTAGTGCTAAATCTCCACATATAGTTCAGTTCCATTATTATTATTATATTTTTTTTTTTGGGGGGGGGGGGTAGTTATTGAATTTAATGAAATCACCATATAGATAATCAGCATACAAATACACACTAAAGTAACAATTTGTCTGTCATAGTTAAAGCAATATTAAGGATCAGGCCTCAATTCTCCATTTATTCAGCTTCCACATAATTGAAATTATATATAGTTTTTGTTAAATGTAATTAAACCAGCATATATAAGGGATTACTGTAGCAATACACAGGGTAGGGCAGCAAACTACCTGTGAGTGATAACTAGAAATTGAGCTTGAGGCTTTGTCCTTAATCAACCATTAACTTTCTTTTATTTCTCCATAAATTTTTTGGGGAACTTCCCAAATTTAATTAAACCAGCATATAGGTGATCAATATACCAATATACAGCCCAGCACACAAAAGTATATGTGAGGGATAACTAATTTAGGCATGAATCAGTTTCCATTTATGTCTGTGTGTACAAACACGTTTCCAATCAATTTTTATTTTTTTGTTAAAAGGTTTGCTGATTATATTCAAACTAGAAGCATATTTACACGATTACTACACCAATCGACAGGGTAGCACACAAAAGTATCTGGAAATGATAACAAATTTAGACTGTTTCCCTTTATTTCTGCCTTCACATGTTTTGAATAAATAAATAAAAAATATTTTCATTTGTGGTTCTTGATTGTCTTCAAACTAACAGCATATATATGTGATTACTACAACAATACACTAGTGATGATCAGCATGGGCAATATTTGTTTTTGCGATATTTCACAATTTTTTTGCCCAATATTCATGATAAATTAGCAAATTCTAGAATTCGTGATCTCCAGTCATTATTTTCTTGATTGTGAAAATCAGCAATGTAATATGCATGTATGGCGCGTGCAATACAGGCGTGGCTTACATTTGCTATATTTGTCAAGCTGCTAGAAGTTGCCTGAGACTGGAGAAAATGCACAGTACAGTTATTCATATCACACTACCTAACACCCTGCACTGGAAACTATCAGCTGCAATATATCACTATCTAACCTACACTGATTATTTATCACTAAATATCTGTATTATATATATGAGCTATCTAATGTAATTGAATAAGGATCCCGATGACTCAACAAAGAACAGAGCACAGCAATGACACTGCTCTCTCTCTCTCTCTCTCTCTCTCTCAGAACTGCAAAAAAGCTGCAGAAAATGGATGCTGGGTAGTTTCTTATATAGTACGGGGTAGGCAACTTTCCTTTTGGTTGCTAGGGATGTTGCTAAGCCCAGAGAAAGATATTGCAGACTTCTCATTGGCCCACAAGCAAGAAGCAGGAGGGTACTGATTAAAAAAAAAAAAAAATGGATATTTGCGATTATGAAGATATGGCACTATATACTACATATTTGCAATAAAAAATAGCGATTAGAATATTCGCGATCAACACTACAATACACAGGATAATGCACAACATTATGTGAGAGGCTCAAAAATGCGCAGGCTACGGCAGAGTTCCAAATGAAAGAACCAGAGCCAGAATGTGGGTAGTAGCAGCACCAACTATTCGGCCAAAAGTATTTGTAGTAGTAGTAGGTCCCTGCTGGCACAATAGTTTAGAGAAAGAGGATAAAATTGTGGATTGGATGGCTCCCTCCTCCTCTTAGTCACAGCAGGATGACATGGAGGTGACTTTAGAGTGCCACAGCGCCATGGTTACAGGATTCCTCCTACTCCTCCTTTTTGCAGCCCCAGAGGCTTTCAGTGGAGTTCTCTCTTCAGTCTTCACTGCCCATTCATGGGGAGGTGGATGGTGACCCCATGCATACCTGTGTTGATGGTGGTGATAATAGTGATATTCGTAGCCCCAGCATTACTGGTAAAGGGCAGTGGCAGTCGGGGAAAATGCAGAGCAGGGGAGGAGGGCCAAGGAGCACACCATGATATCTCACAGTCTGATAAAAAGAGGCAGGGATGGTGAGGACTCTGATGACTATTGTGTGCTGGACAGGTCTTGGGAGCTGGATCGGGGTGCTGAGAAGGAGGCAACAGCAGCGAAGAAGGCCGGTGGCGGCAGCAATAAAGATTAGAGGCCACATAACTATGAAAGAACAGCCATCGTCATGTTTGGTCCATGCTGGTTATACTTAGGGCTGGCTAGGCCCAAAACATGCCAGACCTAAGCCCAGCTTGGCTGCCTGTAGCTCTGTGCGAGCTACTCCCATATGGTACTTTTTCTCCACAAAGTGGGCACACAAAACCACAGCAGTGTGCAAAATCTGCAGGATTAAAATAAGCTGTGTTCATTTAATCACAATTATAGGTACCAGAGGTCTATTGCAGCACATGTAGCAGCACCACTGGATCCTCTAGAAAAATGCAAAAAAAAACGGGGACAGCATTGTGGCAGCGGTATCGCAGCAGAACCGCACACAACTGCTGCACTGAACAGATACACTTAGAAATAATAAAGGGATACTGTGCACTTAAATGCCTCGCAATAACTTGTGGTCCTGCCTATCAGGAGAATACCCGTGTTGTTATAGTAACTTCTATTTGCCTTATGATTGAAGTCCTTTTTTTCCGACGTGTATCTCCCTCTGTAGTTGGTTCGGAACCAACACTAAAACCTCTAAGCGAGCGCATATAAAGAGGGCACTGAAGAGAGTCATGTAATTCTCCCTGAGGAAGGACAACGATCTGTCTGAAAAGCGTTGGAGGAATCTTGGCACCTGCAACCATCCGTAGTTGCAAGAGTGACGTCACAAGCTGCTCCGTGAGAGCACAAGCCGCTAACTCCTTTTCTTGTACAGCATCACGCCACCAGCTGGGGCGGGAGGTGTCAATTCTAGCATCTGATCCGCAATAGTGTGGGTTCTGAAACAGCTACAGAGGAAAATACATGCGGGAAAAGAAGGACTTCAATCATAAGGTAAATAGAAGTTACTATAATGCTGCGGGTATTCTCCTGATAGGCAGGACCACGCGTTCTTGCGAGGCATTTAAGTATGTGGTATCCCTTTATTATTTCTAAATATATAAATGGGCCATACCACAAATATGGTGAAAAACTTTTCCATGTCAGATTCCCTCAAAAGACAAGGGGGCACTGCCTCCGACTGGAGAAGAGAAAGTTCAGTCTCCAGAAGCGTCAAAACTTTTTTACTATAAGAACTGTGAATCTGTGGAATAGACTGCCTCTGGACGTGGTCCCAACAGGAACAATGAACAGTTTTAAAAAGGGTTTAGATGAATTCTTAAAAGTAAATTACATTAATGCTTATAAAAATGTGCAGAAATCTGAGTCTCACTTCTTTCTGGGATTTTCTTCCCCATCTATCCCTTGGTTGAACTTATGTCTTTTTCAACCGTATTAACTATGTAACTATGTAACATTGCACATGCTCGAGAGTCTGTACAAGCAACAGAAAGCTGTTAACCATTTGGTCATGCATCAGACTGCCTCAGCAGAGAGCATGTGTTGTTTCCAGGTTGTTCATGCTGCAGTTGTCCCTTATTCCACTCATATGTATTTTTGAAGAGACACTGACACTCATGCAACAGGTGGCCCTTTAGCTATTGGAGACCCAAAATCAGAAACTTCTATGCGGGAGGAGATGCTGCCACTTGAGAAGGAAGAGGAGCCGGAGCCAGAGAGGAGAAAGAGGATGATGATGGGGAGCGGAGGTAGAAAGAACTGGTAGAAAGAACTGGCTCCTCAGGTATGCTGGCCAGAATGGCAAACTGCAGTTTTATGATTACTGGATAGCAATGCTTTTAGACCCTTGCTATCAAGCCAAACAGAGCTTATGGCAAGCAGATGCAGTGTCTAAAAGGGAGGCCCCTTTCTGTCCCCCCCAACAGAGTCACCCATATCACACCATCACAAGCAGCAGAAGCTGCAGCAGCAGTAGAAGTTAGTTCAGTCTCCTCAATGTGATTGAGCAGATTTTCCACCTGCCACTCCAGGCTGAGGCCAGTCAACAAGCCGACAGCTCCCGCCTCAACACCCAGGTTCAGGCCTACTAAACTCTGTCCATTATCTGGTGCATACCCTGTTTCCTAACCCTGTGTAAATAAAGGCAGGGCAGGTGGCCTGGAACAATGGTCCAAACTGGCACCACACTCTCTTCTTTATTGCCCAGCCTCCAGTGTCATCGGAGAGGGTTTTCAGTGCTGCAGGGTAGTGTGGTGACACCCAAACGTGCCAATTTGTCCTCCGCCAGCATCCAAAAAATTACATTTCTCAAAATGAACTAAGCTTGGATTGGGGAGGATTTTCACACTCCTCCTGCTGAGGCCAATGAAAAAATATGACCTTGCTTGCGGTGCTCCATCTTGCCAATGTTGCTGTCTGCAACCATCATGTTGCTGCTGCTGTCTACCATCCATCATCTTCCATAAGGCTGCTGCTGCTACCTCCACAATGCCTCTGCACTATCATGCCACTAATGCGATCTGCTGACTATCATCTTCTGTAAGGCTGCTGCTCCCTCCATCATGCTGCTGCCTTTCTGCCAACATGAACCATACAGCTGATTATGTAGCTGCCGCTGCCTCTGCTGCTGCTGTTCCTCGCTGCTAATCTCATACCGCCACCACCATAAACACAAAGCATCTGCCACCACTATCACTACTTCTACTACTTTTGCTATTACTAATCATAGACAGCCGTGTATGTTCCAAGATACGCTGCTCCTGCTGCTTCTACTATTGCGGCCGCATGCCAATGTACAGTATCTGTACCGTACCCTTTCCACATCAACACTGCATTATGCCTCATGCACACGGCCATTGTGCGGCCATTCCGTGCATTGGGGATCACAATTTGAATGGGTCTGTGATCCGTCTGCACCGCAAAAAACAAAAAAACAAAACATGTTCTATTTTTTTATGGTGCGGAGGCACGGACAGAAAAACCACGGAAGCACTCCGTAGTGCTCCCGTAGGGTTCTGTGCCTTCGTTCTGCACAGCAATTGAATGGTTCTGCATCTGTGATGCGGGGCGCATACGTCCGGTGCCCACATTTTGCGGACCCCCTGTTTGTGGGGCACAATACGGTCACGACCGGGCAACTGCTGTGTGCATGAGCCCTTAGGTTTGCTGCTGCCCCCAATTAAAAGGGAAACAAAATTTAAGCTTGTTCATAACTAACCACTTTTTCTACCCCCAAGCCACTTTTTTTATTTATTTAAATCCCATAACACTACGGCCCCAAATAAGGAAGAATTTTTGAAAGCTTTGGAATATAAAAAGGCATTACACGTGTCGGCACAGTGTGTTTTTAAATCCGGCGGTTTCTATCATTTAGACATCATTTACTATTGCTGTCATTGCGTTCCAGAACTTGGGGAGGGGAAAAGGGGAAACAATTCATAAAAAAGAGATTAAACGTTTTGTTAAACAGGGGGGGGGGGGGGGTAAAATACCAACTTCCGGGGCAATTGGAGCAACTTTAGTTCAGCCTGAACCAATTCAAGTCCAAACCAAACTTTAAAAAGTTCAGCAAACCAGACCCAAAACAAATCTTGAATGGTTTGCTCATCTCTACTACAGATACTCCCCATAAGTCTAGTGCTGTGAATCAAACACAGAGTGCAGGTCATAGATCACAATTATGCTGGAGGAGTCAAAATGCTATATATATTAGTCATCAAGGTGCTGAATTTCATCCACAGGTGATGAAAGTATGATTGATGGGACTCCAACTACTGGGGTTCCAAAGTCCTCCTTGGCTGTAAGACTATGGTCAGGACTCTCAGCGGTGATGTCAAATAAGTGATGTTTGAATATGCATATGGCAGCTCCAAAAGAAAGTTGTGCTGCTGAGGTGGAAAAGTGGGCTTATGTTTACCCACATTCAAGTAAGTAACAGAGATGACAGTAGTAGAGTTCCCAGTAATCATGCATTAACAGATGTACTAATATATTTGGAATACCAAAGAAGGTGCTACAGTACTGCAGGGAGTAAGGCGTCTATGTGCTTTACTTATTAATTGGTGTTCCAAGGGGCCAAGTGACACCTATCACTAGAGATGAGCGAATCGAAGCTGACAAAGTGGAATTCAATCCGAATTACAGGAATTATTCGATTTGCACCAAATCCAAATTTCCTCATGCTTTGTGGTAACAAATCAAATTTTTTCCTAAAATGGCTGCTGCACATGTTAAGACATGGAGCAAGGAACTCTGGGAACGAGGGATCACCCATAATGCCATGCATGCAGCCAATCAGCAGCCAGCCAGTCCTGTGATGTCACAGCCGTATAAATAGCCTCAGCCATCTTGTATTCAGTCATTTTCCAGTGTACTTAGTGCAGGGAGAGAGGTCAGCAGGCGCTAGGGACAGTTCTAGGAAAGACTTGAAAACATATATTTTGCTCAATAAAAGTTCAGGGAAAGACCATTAGAAGTATAGGTAAAGGATAGGGAGAAATTATTCCACAGTATTGAAGCAGAACAGGGTTCAATAGGGGAGGTTACAGCCTGTGTAATAGGAACAATATTATTACACCTTGCTACTGAGTGCAGATCCAAATTGCCATTATACTGTTGCTCATTTCAGGTTTGCAATACCTCTGTAATTCCAGCAAACCGTTCTTGTTATTGAAGTTTTAATAGCCCTTGTGCTATGCAGTTTTATATATATATATATATATATATATATATTCTAAAGCCTTTTTTTGCTGTGTATTAGTAAGGAAAAATAAGGGGCTTATTAGCCGTTGTGTGTTGAAGTGACAAAATTACAGCCCTTTTTGGCTTGTATTAGTGCCAAAAAGAAATCTTTCTTTGCCGTTCACAGCCACAGTTATATGTTCTAAAGCTTTTTTTTTTGCATGTATTAGTGGAGAAAAAAGGGGGCTTATTAGCTGTTGTGTGGCGAATTGAGAAAATGACAGCCCTTTTTGGTGTGTATTAGTGGCAAAAAAAGAAATAAATATTATTTGCAATTCAAGGGCCGCAGTTATATGTTCTAAAGCCATATTTTGTTAAGTAGTGGGGAAAAATAAGGGGCTTATTAGCTGTTTTGTGTTGAAGTGAGAAAATTACAGCCCTTTCTGGCATATATTAATTTCCTTTTTATTTACTTATTTGATCTAGCAGTATGTCAGACAGAGAAGTGAGAGGCCCTGCACAGTGGAGTGGCAGAGTCCTAAATGTTTCTGGCGCAGGCAGATGTCGCAGCAGAGTAAGGGGCCGTGGCAGCAGGGGTCACTTACAGAGGCCTGAGCTCCCAGTGTCAGCTAGCGGTCATTTCTTGACAAGCAACCTAGCGGTTCTTGAATGATTGACTTGATCTTCGACTTTGTTGCAAGTGACATCAGACACCCTCAGCCAAGAGTCAGTGGGTTCGTCAGACACAACCCTTAGTTGGCATGGCCCGGGAACAGGCCCTGTGCCCTCACCTGTCCTCAATTTGCCTCTGTCCTTTTCTGTTCCCTAAGCCAGAGAAGTACTATATGCTGTGGGCTCAGCTCCACTATACAGCGAGGACGAGCTACTAGAGGACAGTCAGCAGCTACTGCCCAGCCAAGATGTGGAGGAAACATCTGCCACTTCCTCTGGTAGACGGGCAAGTAGTGATGAGGAGAGTGGCATGGGAGCTGGTGTTGCGAGCTGTCAGGCTCCTGTCTCAGAGACCGTTGAGGAGGACATCAGTGACATGCAGACAGTACTCAATGAAGATGTAGCCGATCGCAATTGGGAGCCAGGTGACAAAGGGGCTTTGAAATTATTGGGAGAAGAGGGTGGCAGCTTGCGTGTGAGGCATCGGTAGAGCCAGCAAGTCATTAGCGTGGCTGAGAGTCACCAGGGTGGCAGCAGTGGGAAGTCGGAAGCCAAACATGCCCGGGGTAGACCACCCTCTTCGCAGGAGCCTAACGGCTTGGAAAGTACTGGTGCAGGGGTTTACGGAGGCAGTGGCTATAGCAGTCAGTCAGTAAGTAGTGTTGGGAGTAAAAGCGGTGTGACAGTTTTTTGTTAAGCTGCTTAGGAAAGTGAAAATGGCCATTTGTCAAATCTGTGGGCAGATGTCACAACCAGCTTTTGTTCCTTAGTTTTGGATCCAGTGAGTCATATATTCGTTTTGCATTGTCTTGTTTCCTGTACACCTTCCGTGACAGCAGAAGGTGAAGAATTGGCAGCATGCCAATGGTTGCACCACAGCCCTGCGTCAACATATGCAGCATCATCATAAATTGGCCTGGGAGAACCGTGGCTCCGATGTGGTGGTCCAACCCACCGCTGCAACCACTGCATCACCAAGTGGCATGCACCCGATTTCAGGCAGTCAAGGCTCCACCACCTCAGGCGAAGGAAGTTGTTTGTCCTTCCCATCTTCTGTTGGTCCTTATGCTCCTCCTCCTCCTCCTAGTCAGTCATTCCATCAGCAATTTATCACCAAAACAATTGCCAAGAGACAACAGTATGCATGCACTCATCCAACAGTGCAGAAGCTGAACGTGCTCCTGGCCAAATTTCTGGTACTGCAGTCCCTTCCTTTCCAAGTGGTGGACTCTTCACTTTTCAGAGAACTGATGGTTTGTGCCGAGCCGAGGTGGATAGTCTCATGCCGTCATTTCTTTGCCAAAAAGGCAGTACCAGCCCATCACACATATGTAGAACACAAGGTGGGCCAGTCCATGAGCCTTTCGGTGTTTGCCAAAGTGCATGGCAGCGCTGACATGTGAAGCTGCAATTGTGTTCAAGGAAAATATATGTCCTTTACTGCCCACTGGGTAAATGCGGTTCCTGCCCATTCAAACCAGCAACTTGGCCAGGTGACGCTGCTTCCATATCCACAGTCTCACGCCGTTGGTCCTGCAACAATGTCCGTCCTCATCCTCCACCTTGTCGTCAGCCTCTACTGCAGGGACAATCCACAGTGCCCCACCAGCATACCACATGTGCAGGGCACGGCGGTGTCACACTATTCTGCACCTAGTTTGCCTGTGCGAACAGAGTCACACAGGAGAGAAACTGGTCTGCGTCCTTCATAAAGAAATCAAATCCTGGCTTTCTCCTCGACAACTCAAAATCGGAACCATGGCGACTGACAACGGGAAGAACATGGTGTCTGTGCTACATCTAGGAGGGCTGAGCCATACGCCCTGCATGGACATGTGTTCAATCTGGTTGTCAAAAGTTCCTGAAGTCTTTCACCCATCTGGAAGACATCCTAAAAATGGCCAGGAAACTTTGCATGCACTTCAGCCACTCGTACACCACCAAGCACACCCTCCTTGGGCTACAGCAGAAGAACAGTGTATCCCAACATAATCTGATATGTGACGTTTCCACCCGTTGGAATTCCACTCTCCATATGTTGGACCGACTGTACGAACAGAGTAAGGCCATAAACAATTTATTGATAATACAGGCGGACAGAGGTACTCCCCTGTGTAACTTTGATGTTAGCCAGTGGCAGCTCATGAGTGACACTTGCGGTTTGCTCATGCCCTTTAAGGAGGCCACTTTATTTGTCAGATGCCAGGACTACGGGATGAACAACGTCATTCCACTGATTTATATCCTGGAAAAGATGCTGAACAATTTGGCTGGTCAGGGGACTGGAGACATGGTGCGTACATCTCACGGCCACATGAGCCCTGTGACAGCTGTACTGGAGGAGGAGGGGGAGGACATTGGTGCACAAGCAATGTGTAGCAAAATGGCTGGTTTTTCTACACAGGTGACAGGAGAGGAGGAGCAGGAGAAGCAAGAGGGAGATGACCCACAAAGCCACACTCCAGGCGCTCACCATCCTGCCTCTTCTTGTCACGAGGGTGTCAAGAGCCACGTCTGACTCCGTTATACCCGGGGTCAGGAAGTCGCAGGGGGTGGCTGCGCGCTCTATGTCTAAAGATCACGTTGTTTCTTAAGGATAGTTTTCTGTGTTTGCCTTACTATCCTTTTTGTCTCACTCAGGGATCCGTAGCTTCTCCTCCTCAGCTGTTTCTTGTCTGTCACTCCCAATCTCTTTATATTCGCCTCTCTCACTTCTCTGGTTGCCAGATATAGAGCTTCCTGCCTGGACTTCTATACTGACCCACTCGAGCTGTGAATCCTGGTTGTTGTTCCAGAGTGTTACCCTCCGGATCCCTGTTGGGCTTTTTGTTGTCTTCTGTTGTCGCCCACCTGAGATTATATGTTGTCTGTATTGTCTGTCCTCCCCTTGGTGTTTTCCTTTAGAGTTAGTGGTGCAGACTAGTGTTCCCACCGCCCTATTCACTATCTAGGGCTCATTTTAGGGAAAGCCAGGGTTTTAGGCACGTGATCGGCGTACGGATGAGGAACCCATCTAGGGACGTCAGGGCAGTCAGGTGCCATCCTCAAGGTGAGATAGGGGTCACCACCTTTCCCTCTCCCTTGGACAGAGCCTCCCCTTTTCCCTCCCTTTGTGTCACCTATGTGATAGGCATGCCGGTCGTGATACTTCTCCTCTCTCCTCCCAGTTATCCTCCAATCCACTTTCAACTGTGCCATCGTTGCGTTCATCTGGCAAAAGGCAGGCTTCCTTGCCCCAAATGTTTGAGCGAAAAAAGATGATGACGCCGGATAACCCTCTTGCCCAACGGGTGACCGCCAACTACTGCAATATAAACTGGTGGACTCGGAGGCCTTTAGAAAATGTGTCGCTTTTGGAACATCGCAATGGAAGGTCCCAGGAAGGAAATATTTCTCATAGAAGGGCATCCCAGAGCTATATGGCCCCGTTCAGCGGCAAGTGAATGTATCTCTGGCACACAGTGTCAGTGCCAAGATACATCTGACCAGACATGCGGTCTAGCAAACACAGACAGGGAAGGTACATAACTTTTGCTGCCCACTAGGTAAACCTTCTGACGGCCTTAAAGCATGCAACACGTGGCACCCGTGTAGATTTGGTGTTACCGCCACAGATTGCATGCATTCCCGCCTCTTCTTCTCCTCCTCCTCCTCCTTCTACTCCTTCCTCCCTCTTCCCCTCGGCTGACTCCTCCCCTCTCTTCTGCTGCGCCCACCAAGTTCCCCAGAACCTATTTGACGTGCCAGATGAGACGTTGCCATGCTGTGCTGCATCTGTTGTGCCTGGAAGACAAGAGCCACACCGGTCCCACTCTCCTTTCAGCTTTGCTGTCACAGGCAGATCAGTGGCTAACCCTGCTCAATTTGACAGTTGGCAAAAGTGGTGTGCGACAACGGTGCCAATCTGCCGAGCGTGCTGAAACAGGGCAAAATAACACACGTGCCATGCATGGCAAACATCCTGAACTTAGTAGTGCAGCGATTCATTGCGAAATACCCCGGGGTCCAGGACGTCTTGCGGCAGGCCAGAAAATCTCTGGCCATTTTAGAAGATCTTACACAGCCATGGCTCGCCTTGCTGACATTCATCGGTGACACCACCTGCCCATCAGACATCTGATTTGTGACTGCCTGACGCAATAAAACTCCACCTTGAATATGCTTGACAGGCTGCTCCAGCAGAAACGTGCAGTTAATGACTACCTGTACAAACTCTGTGGCAGGACAGGTTCTGGGGAGCTTGTTTTTTTTTTTTCACCGCGCCAGTGGCTGCTAATTTGCGATGCATGCAGACTTTTGCGGCCATTTGATGAGATCACCAAACTGGTCAGTCACAGCCAGGGCGCCATCAGTGACATCATACCTTACGCCTTCTTTCTGGAGCATGCATTGCTTTGTGTCATTGATCAAGCCATCGAGGAGCAGGAGCAGGAAGATGAGGAAGTAGCAATGCTGGATGAATTCCCGGGGGGGCTATTCCATCTGAGTCAACAACAGGAGTCTGAAGAGGAGTCAGATGAGGATGGTGGTGGCGCGGAGGAGGTTCAAGAATTTCTGGGATTCCTGGTGTTGTCCATGGATGGGGGAGGAGAACGAGGACAACATTATCCTGGATGATGAGCAGGAGCCAGGCCATTCCACTGCTTCCAGTTTAGTGCAAATGGGGGCCTTCATGCTCCAGTGTTTGAAGAAGGACCCCATATAAAAAGCATAAAGGGTAAGGACCAGTACTGGGTGGCAACGTACTTAGACCACCATCACAGAGGGCTGTCAGAATGCAGCACTTCCAGGCCTTGCTTCGAGAAATGCTGCATTCTGCTTTTGCGGGTGCTGGAAGAGGAATTTCCACTTTCCACAGAGAAACAGTTGCGTGTACCAATCCAACAGCGCATGGAAGAAGAGGGCGGTTTGAAGATGTGTTGGTCACTTTGGCTATGAGATCATTCTTGCAGTCAACCCATCAACAGCCATCCTCCGGATACAGCCTCAGAGAACGTCTAGACCAACAGGTGTCCGACTACATCGGGCTAACGGCCGATGTGGACGCTCTGAGAAGCAATGAACCCCTGGACTACTGGGTGGGCAAGCTTGACCTGTGGCCAGAGCTGGCACAATTTGCCAATGAACTGTTGGTTTGCCCCTCGTCCAGTGTCCTGTCCGAAAGCAAGTTCAGCGCAGCAAGGGGGATGTAACCGACAAGCGCACTCGCCTAGCTCACCACAGTGTGGACTAAAAATGAATGAGGCATGAATCTTGGAGGAATTCAACATATGTGACGAGTCAACCATGTTTGATTGAAATTCCTCATGACAACCCAAAAATATCCATCACAACCCAGAACAACAAAACAAAGTGTTCCCTGTCTTAGGTAACTACAGCGGCAAAAAAGGCCTTTTACAGTTGCAAGAAAAGTATGTGAACCCTTTGGAATGATATGGATTTCTGCACAAATTGGTCATAAAATGTGATCTGATCTTCATTGTCACAACAATAGACAATCACAGTCTGCTTAAACTAATAACACACAAATAATTAAATGTTACCATGTTTTTATTGAACACACCATATAAACATTCACAGGGCAGGTGGAAAATTTATGTGAACCCCCTAGACTAATTACATATCCAAGCGCTAATTGGAGTGAGGAGTCAGCGAATGAGATGAGATTGAAGGTGTTGGTTACAGTTGCCGTACACTATAAAAAACACACACCAGTTCTGGGTTTGCTTTTCACAAGAAGCATTGCCTGATGTGAATGATGCCTCACACAAAAGAGCTCTCAGAAGACCTACGATTAAGAATTATTGACTTGCATAAAGCTGGAAAGGGTTATAAAAGTATCTTCAAAAGCCTTGCTGTTCATCAGTTCACAGTAAGACAAATTGTCTATAAATGGAGAAAGTTCAGCACTGCTGCTACTCTCCCTAGGAGTGGCCGTACTGTAAAGATGACTGCAAGAGCACAACGCAGAATGGTCAATAAGGTGAAGAAGAATCCTAGAGTGTCAGCTAAAGACTTACAAAAGTCTCTGGCATATGCTAACATCCCTGTTTGCGAATCTACAATACTTAAAACACTAAACAAGAATGTATTTAATGTGAGAATACCACAGAGGAAGCCACTGCTGTCCCCCCCAAAAAATAAAAAAACATTGCTGCACGTTTACAGTTTGCACAAGAGCACCTGAGTACTGGCAAAACATTCTGTGGACAGATGAAACCAAAGTTGAGTTGTTTGGAAGAAACACACAACACTATGTGTGGAGAAAAAGAGGCACAGCACACGAACATCAAAACCTCATCCCAACTGTGAAGTATGGTGGTGGGGTATCATGGTTTGGGGCTGCTTTCCTGCTCAGGGCCTAGACGGATTGCTATCATTGAAGGAAAAATGAGATGCTGTATCATGACCTCAAGAAAGCGGTTCTGTAAAGAGGAATGGTCGAAATTTTCTCCTGAACATTGTTCATGTGTGATCTGCAACTACAGGAAACGTTTGGTTGAAGTTATTGCTGCCAAAGGAGGTTCAATCAGTTATTAAATCCAAGGGTTCACATACTTTTTCCACCTGCACTGTGAATGCGTACATGGTGTGTTCATTAAAAACATGGTAACATTTCATTATATGTGTGTTATTAGTTTAAGCAGACTGTGATTGTCTATTGTTGTGACTTAGATGAACATCAGAACACATTTTATGACCAATTTGTGCAGAAATCCACATCGTTCCAAAGGGTTCACATACTTTTTCTTGCAACTGTATGTCGGTTGAATGCCTAATTTTTGGGGCCTATACTGGCTGACACTTACATATTTATCCTGTGACCGCCTAATGTACCTCCAGCCACAGAATCCAAAGTTCTTTGCTGTCAGGTGAACGCCTATTGGCAAATTGTTGGGGCCTGTACTGGCCTACAGTTACATATTTATCCTGGTACCGCCTAATTTAGCTGTAATTGAAAATCAATTGGTGTGCAACCGTTCCGCTAAATTGCGGAACGGATGAGGACCCATTTTTAAGACGTGTAAATAGATTCTTAAGGTCCATTCACACTTCCATAAAATGGGACCTTATCCATTCAGCAATTTTGCAGAAATTTGAAAATGAATTGGTCTGCACGGAAGGTCCGGTAAAAAATAGAACACTTACTAACAATAGGCATTCATATTATGGTTGTGGCCATGTTCAGTCCGCAAAATGCGGAACGCACATGGCCGGTGTCCGTGCTTTTCGGATCCACAATTTTCAGATCCACAAAACCATAATGTGAATGGACCATTAAACATATGTATTTGACATGTATTTACTGGCTGCTGTCAGTTCTGGCTGATTTAGGCTGAACTATGTGTAGAACTTATACTACCCTGTTACACTAAAACAGAGCAATATAAAAAAAATAATAATAATACACTTTATAGCTGCATAAACTATTTATATACCATATAAGAAAAAAATAAAACTTTTAAGGCAACTTTTCCAATTGCAGGAGCATCTCCTGCACCCCCTTCATGGTCTGGCGGTGCCTCTCCTCTGTGAACTTTATCCGCTCCTGAATGGCCCGCATATCCTGGAGGTGCTCCTTCTGCAATTTTGCCACAGTGGCCTTTAATGTCTTCATTACTGTTGGTAAAAATAATGTGAACATCATTTGCAATTCTTATTAAACCTTTAAGGACCGGAAAATATTTTGACCAGGCCATTTTTTGTAAATCTGAGATGTGTCACTTTATTTGGTAATAACTTTAAAACACTTATACTTATCAAGGCTATTCTGACGTTGTTTTCTTGTCACATATTGTACTTCATGACAATGGTAAATTTTTGTCAAAATATAGCATTTTTGTTTATAAAAAAATACCAAATTTACAAAAAATTAAGAAAAATTTCAATGTCTCTACTTTTTTTTAATAGATATGAATACCTCCAAAAATAATTATTACTTTACATTCCCCATATTGAAAATTACACTTTATTTTTTTGGGACGTTAGAAGGCTTATCAGTTTTAAAGCAAATCTTAAAAAATTTTAAGATCATTTCCAAACCCTAACTTTTTCAGGACCAGTTCAGTTATGAACTCCCTTTCTGGGGCTTACATATTAGTAACCAGTCATAAATCGCCCCATTTTTAAAACTATACCCCTCGACCTATTCAAAACTGGTTTTAAAAACTTTGTTAACCCTTTAGGTGCCCCACAAGAAATAAAAAAGAAAATGGTAATAAAATTAAAAATGTTAACTTTTTTTTAGCAGATAAAAATTTTTATTTTATTGTTTTGCAACACATCAATGGTTAACAGCCAAACAAAACTCAAAAGCTATTACCTTGAATCAGGGGTTTACAGAAACACCCCATGTGTGCTCAAAAACTGATGTAAGGGCGCACAGCAGGCTTCAGAGTGAAAGGAGCACCATATGGCTTTTGGAAAGCAGATTTAGCTGGAATGGTAATTGTGAGCTATGTCACATATAAAGATACCCTGAGGTGGCACTACAGTGGAAACCCCCAAAAAGTGAACCCATTCCGGAAACTATACCCCTCATGGAATATTTTAAGATGTGTAGTGAGCACTTTTACCAATCAGGCGTTTCACAGAATTAGGAAACTCTTAGCTGTGAAAATGATTTTTTTTTTAATAATTCCAGAAAATGGAGTTTTACACCCATTTTTTTTTTATTTTTTTACTTTCACAAGTCATAACAGACCAAAATGAATCCCACATGTTCCCCATTTCCACCCGAATACGCCAACACCCTATATGTGCTAAAAAAATGATGCATGTGCGCATGGCAGGGCTCTAAAGTCAAACAGCTAAATATGGATTTTGCAGACCTGAATTGGCAGACAAGGATTTTAGCTGCCATGTCACATTTAAAAAAATTCCTGAGGTCCCCAGAAATGAAAACGGAAACAGCAGCCCTGTACGAACATTTTAAGGGGTGGAAAGGGCACTTTTCACCTAACAGTTGTCTCACATAAAATAATGTGTAGTGGTTGTTGGAAAGTGGATATGCAAGAAAGATGAACTAAATCAGATATAAAGTAGAAAAATTGCAGGGAGCATATAGGATGAAGTTAAATGAATACTCCATGGATGAGTGGCATATTCTGAAATACTCCGGCATGCACAGGCCAGGTTTTTCAGGGCAGGCTTCACAGTGGTAAATGGTGTTTTTCCTTATACCCCTTTTGGAACACACCCTGCATCTTTTTGGGGTCCTTCCCTTCCTTGCTGTCTGGGGGACTTGACCTGGAAAATGTTGCCCTGGTACAACACAGGTACCGTAACTTCCTTAAGTACTGGGACCCTCCTCAGCCTAGCTTAGAAAATTAGGGCCTTGATAACCACCTCTTGGAACTGAAGGAAAGTTCCTCTGTGGCCTGCAGAATGAAATAGCACGTACGCATTGCACATTGCCATCTGTACAATGTGTACGGGCAGCTTTTTGTACCATACTTTCATTCTTCTATAGGCCCTGTAGGGCTTCAGAAGTTGATCTGAAAGATCCACCCCTCCCATGTGCCTGTTGTTGTCCAGGATACAAACTGGTTAGAGGTTAGTGGTTGTGGTACCTTGTACAGGAGCAGGGGAGCTGGCGTTAGTGTGAATGGTGGTAAGTACAAGGACGTCCCTCTTGTCCTTGTACATAACCACCAGCATGTTATCCTGGAGGAGAGCCCTACTTTCCCCCATTCTCAGTTGTTGCCTTACCAGGGATCTAGGGAGGCCTCTCAGATTTTTACACACTGTGCCGCAAGCCACAGTACCTCTGGCAGTTAGGGACTTGAATAGTAGTATGCTGGTATAATAGTTATTAGATTTATTTACTGCCAAGCAGGTTTGTGATGTGGTATAATAGTTATCCACATAGAGGTGGTAACCCTTATCCAGCAGTGGGTGCAGCAAGTCCCTCCCTCCCAATTGTTCCCCAGAGCCCTGCGGAGCTCCCGCCGTACATGTACGGTGCTGGGCGTTAAGTCACGTCCGATTGCGCTAGAAATGTACGGCGCTGGGCATTAAGGGGTTAAGAATAATAATGTACACTATTGCATTGCTTGATAAAGACTTCATTAAGTTGAAACGTTGCTAAGGTTAGATGATGGTCTATTTTTATAGAGCAGGATGTTACGGAGGTGACAATAAAAAATATGTCTACTTTTTTGGTTGTTTGTTTCACGTTTTTTTTTTTTTGTGTCTCCATACTCTGAAAGCCATTTTATTTTTTATTTTTTGGCTGACTGTCTAATGTAGGGGCTCATTTTTGGTCTGGATGAAATTACATTTTGATTTGTGCTATTTTGTGGTGCATATGACTTTTTGATCGCCTTTTTGTGATCTAAGGTGTCCAAAAAATTCCTTTTTTTTTTGGAGTTTTTAATTTTCGTTTTTAAAGGTGTCCACCTGAGAGGTTACTTCATGTTATATTTTTATACAGCTGGTTGTTACAGATGCGGCAAGACCTAATATGTTTCCTTATTTTTTAGTAATTTCCGTTTTACACAATAAAAGCATTGTTGAAACAAAAATTATTCATTTTTTAGTGTCTCCATAGTTTGAGAGCCATATTATTTATTTATTTATTCTGCGATTGTCTCAGGTAGGGGCTACATTTTGGCCGAATGAAATTACACATTGGTACTATTTTGGGGGGCATATGCATTTTTGATAGCTTGGTGTTGCACTTTTAGTGATGTAAGGTGACCAAAATTTTTAATTTTTTAAAAATATTTTTATTTATTTTTATTTTTACAGTGTTCACCTGAGGGGTTAGGTCATATGATATTTTTATAGAGACGGACATTATGGACACGGCAATACCAAATATGTCTGTTTTTCAATTTTTTATCTTTTTCTAAATTGTTTTAAGTGTTTATACACATTGACTATTTACGTCTCAATACGTTAGTTAATGATATTTATGATGATTATATTGTTTATTAGTTTGTGATATTTCAGTACATTACAATTTTATTTTGTTAGTGATAGTTCAATAGAGTTTAATATTATTTATTTGTTACGGTAATGGTTTTTATGTGGATTAAAGAGTTATTGTCCAGTGTTCTTGTTTTGTATTACTGTAGTCTATGTTGTCCCCTTATTGTTGGCCCTTTTAATGTTTATGTACATGTTATGGATACATAGTCATATTGCTTTTTTTTTTTTATTAAATATTTTATTATTTCAATACAAAATTTTAAATCCATATTACATACTTGATATTATAAAAACCATAAGTCCGCCAATTCTAATCTGTGAACATAATTAACAATAATTTCAAGCAAGTATCCATAGCCGTGTTAGCAAAAAAGGAGAAAAAAAAGAACAAATGGAGGTCTCCTGGTGGGGAAGGTGACATAACTACCCAACCTCCCTGGGTTAGTGGAAATAGCTGAGAGTTCCCAATATCCTTTAATGCCGGGAAGTCCCCCCTCCACCAATCTGGAGACCCTCCTATGCTGGATATACCTTCACATTCTTTATCAATAAAGTAGATTAAAAAAACGCCAGACAAATAGACTTTTCCCCACCTCGAGGGGGGGTTGGCACTTCTTACTGGCAGATGAGGGGGGGTTGGCACTTCATACTGGCAGATGAGGGGGGTTGGCACTTCATACTGGCAGATGAGGGGGGTTGGCACTTCATACTGGCAAATGAGGGGGGTTGGCACTTCATACTGGCAAATGAGGGGGGTTGGCACTTCATACTGGCAGATGAGGGGGGTTGGCACTTCATACTGGCAGATGAGGGGGTTGGCACTTCATACTGGCAAATGAGGGGGGTTGGCACTTCATACTGGCAAATGAGGGGGGTTGGCACTTCATACTGGCAAATGAGGGGGGTTGGTGCTTACTGGCAAATGAGGGGGGTTGGCACTTGATACTGGCAAATTAAGGGGGTTGGCACTTGATACTGGCAAATGAGGGGGGTTGGCACTTGAAACTGGCAAATGAGGGGGGGTTGGCACTTGATACTGGCACACGGGGGGGTTGGCATTTGATACTGGCACATGGGGGTTTTGGGACTTGATACTGGCACATGGGGCGGTTGGCACTTGATACTGGCACATGGAGGGTTGGCACTTTATACTGGCACATGGGGGGAGAGAGGCACTTGTTACTGGCACATTATTGGGGGCACTATTGGGGACCACAGGGCACAGTATTGGAGTAGTAGGATGTTTTATCCAGAAGATGGTGGGATGATGGAAAAGTAGTAAACTAGGATTTTTTTTTTCTGTCAAACTGCAGAGATTAAAAAAGGCGTAAAAATGGTGGTCTGATCTGAAAGGAGAAGATGAGGACAGAGAACATCTATATCAAAGGAGACGTCACTGGATGTAAGAGGTACGGGCGCGATTTATGGGTGGGGCTGTGTGTGGGTGTGGGTGTGGTTTGAGGGCGGGTGGGGACACAGGGGCCCCATAATCTCCTATTGCCCGGGGAAACGCCCCTCCTATTGCCCGGGGGGGGCCCATGGATCAGTTTTGCACCGGGGCCCCATGGATTGTGTGTACGCCACTGCCCCTAAAGTAGGGGAGGTTAAGACCTCCTCGACTATAGGGCATAGAAAAATTTAGTGCCTTCCGTCTCACACGCTTCCTCCCCCATAATAAATCATTGAGTATCCGCTCTATCAGTCTGAAATACTTGTCTGGAATCCATATAGGCGAATTGCGGAGGACATAAAGAACCTGGGGGAGCACTACCATTTTTATCAATGAAATTCTGTCCGCTCTTGCTAGCAGAATTTTTTGCCATATCTTAATTTTCGCTCTTAACTTCGTCAACAAAGGAATCAAGTTAAGTTGTAGATATTCCTGAGGTTTAGCGGAAACTATTATACCCAGGTACTTTATTGAATCAGAGATCATTAACTGATTATTAAATTCGCCTCGCAACTCGTCTATAGGGAGGAGGACGGTCTTCTCCCAATTGATCTCGAGTCCAGATAGATCGGAAAAGTGATCGACCAGGTCCATTATACGAGGGAGAGTGGTATCTGTTTGATGAATAAAAACCAAAATATCATCTGCATAAAGGGATACACGGTCATGCTTCCCCATTATGCCAAAACCAGCCACCTCCGGATCTTGTCTTATCATAACCGCTAAAGGCTCAATATAAATATTGAACAAAAGGGGGGAGAGGGGACAGCCCTGGCGAGTGCCTCTTCCCATAGTAAAGCTCTCTGTCATTAAATCATTGATCCTAATCCTGGCAACTGGGGAGTTATAAAGTAACTGAACCATCGCAATAAATCTTGGGCCAAAGCCCATTTTTTTCATTACCTCCCAGAGGAAAATCCACTCCACCCTGTCGAAGGCTTTGGTAGCGTCCAACGACAGGATGGAGCGGGCACCACGCCCCGGGGATTGAATATTCATAAATAACCTGTGCAAATTGTGATGGGTGCCCCTATTCGGCATAAAGCCGTTTTGATCTGGGTGAATAATCGTGGGCATAACCCGCGAAAGCCTCCTGGCCAGGACTTTTGATAGTAGCTTAGCGTCGGTATTTAATAAGGATATTGGTCTATAGGAGCTCAGTTCTACCGGATCTTTATCCTTTTTTAGAATTAAAACAATGAGAGCCTCCATCATGGAATGTGGTAGTTTCCCTCCCTGAGCTGCTTGGGAGAAAACCTCTAACAGCTGAGGGAGAATCACATCACTATACTTACGATAGACCTCATATGGAAGGCCATCCGCCCCTGGCGATGAGTTCCCCGAGACAGACCCGAGGGCCTCCTGCAACTCAGTAAGAGACAGCTCCTCCTCCAGATATCCCCTTTGAGCTTCATTTAACGTAGAAAGTGGAATTCTCTCTAGGAACCGCATCGCCAGCCCAGATGACAGACCAGAAGAGGATCTATATATCTGAGCAAAGTATTGTAAAAAGGTATTCCCAATTCCCTCTGGATCTGTTATGGTTTCACCCTCCACATTACAGATTGAAATAATGGGTTGTTTTTTCTTGTCTTGTTGTGTAATTATTCTAGCTAAGAGCTTACCTGGACGTCCGGACTCGATAAAATAATTGAGCCCCTTGAAGAATACCCTATGGTTTGCTTTCTCTGTTATGTATTTCTCCAAAGAACAGCTAGCCTTCTGCATTCCTTCCCTATTGTACTCAGTAGGGTGGCTAGCATATCGCTCAGCTGTAAGTGCGGCAATCTTAACCAACTCCTCCTCTTTCTTCCTAAATGTTCTCTTTGCTGCGGCAATCTCACTTACAAAGACCCCCCTCAAATATGCCTTAAAAGCGTCCCACACTGTGTTGATGCTGGCAGAGGGAAGATTCACCTCCCAAAAGGAGGACATCAGTAATTTCATTGACTGTAGATTGTCCATGATAGTGAGCCAATATGGATTCAACTTAAATCCTAGCCCCCTGGTATCCTTGTTCTTCCCGCTGCGAACCTCAACCAGTACGGGTGAGTGATCCGAGACTGTTCTTACTCCATATCGCATCTTACGGATATTGCTCAAGTAGCTCTCATTAGTAAATGCTAGATCGATCCTTGACATTGCTCTGCCCCCCCTGCTCACACAGGAGTATACTCTCTTTCCTCCGCCAAAATATTCCCATAAATCCACCACTCCTAGCTCCATGCAGAATTGGGGCAGCGGGGAAATACAGGGATTCCTCCCCCTTTCCGCATCTAATGAAAATCTATCTTTTTTAGGGTCAATGACCGCATTAAAATCCCCCATCAGGATTAAGCGGCATTCTGGTCTCTTTTCAAAAAAGAGCATTAACTGAAGCAATGGATACATTGAGAATGGCAGAGGTATATAAAAAAAAGCTAGGATATAACTATCACCCTGCAGCATACCATGCAAGAAAATAAATCTACCCTGATCATCTATATAAGATTTAATAAGGGTAAAATCTATAGAGTTGTGGATAAGAACCGAAACACCCCTAGAGGAGCCACTAAAGGTAGAATGATACGATTGGGAGTGCCATCCCGTTGTCAAACGGAGCAAGGTTTCTTTGGTTAGATGAGTTTCTACTATACAGATAATTGCTGGGAGGTATCTTTTTAATGCATCCATGATCGCTTGTCTTTTAACTCTTTCCCCGAGTCCTCTGACGTTCCAAGCTACAATTCTAGTGGACATCCCTCAAGAAAAAAAGAAGGAAAGAAAAAAAAAAAAAACCTGCAAAGTGGGTCCCCCCCCCCCCCCTTTCTCTTGATCCGCCCGAACTAGTCAGCGAACCTCTAACCTCCGGCCGTTCTCCTCCAGCCTGGCCCCCCCTCCCCTATAACCAGTGGTGCACAATTTCAGATGCCCATTTGATCCATCCAATCTGATGCTTGTTGTGGTGTCTCAAAAAAAAGGGAAGTCCCATTGTGGATTACTCTTAATTTTGCTGGATACTGTAGAGAATATTTAATCTCCTTAACCACCAAGCGTTTCTTTATCTCTACAAAATTTCTTCTTCTTTCCTGGATCTGCCGCGCAAAGTCAGGAAAGAAGAGCAGTTTAGTGCCCTGGTATTCAATCGGTGTGCATTCTCTTGCTCTTCTCAAGATCATATCTCTATCCGCGGATAGTAGTAATTTGATCAAGATTGCACGCGGCGGTCTCCCTGGGGTAGGTTTCCCCCCTGGAATTCGGTGGGCTCTTTCTATTTGAAACATAGGAGAGAAATTATCGCTGCCAAGGCTTTTCAAAACCACATCTTTAAGTTGTTCCTTTAGATGTCGGCCTTCAGCTCCTTCTGGAAAACCAATTATGTGAACGTTATTACGCCTTGACCTATTTTCTAGATCCTCTAACTTGTTTTGAAGTGCTTGGTTTTCTGAGGCAAGAAGCAGAGTTTTAGATTTTAACATGCCCATTTCAATTTGCAAAGAGTCAGCAATTTTCTCCACGCTAAGGACTCGATCCCGAATCTTTACTAGATCGTCTCCTATTAGTGAAATATCGCTCTGCACTGACCCCAATTGGGTGGACATTCCTTGCACTAGAGTGCCGTTGTTTTCCACAGCGCATAAGATTTTGTCCAAAACGTATGGATCATATTCTGTTCGCATTTGTGCAGAGAGACTTTCCTCGCCTACCTCCTGGTCTGGTCCTCCTCCAGTCCATCCTCAGAGAGATCCTCATTTTGGGAAATTTTAGAAATTTTTTTCACCTTGGCGGGAGGTTTAGTTTTAGCGGGGTTCTTTTCATTTAAAAAGGGTGATTTCAAAAACTTATCGATTTTATTCTCTGGGGTCTTGGCCCCAAGCTTAATTACGGAAGAGTCAACTGAACGTCGCTTTGGGGCCATTCTCCCCCCAAAAAATTCCCCCCTTTTTTTTTTTCTTTCCCCCCCCTTTTTTTTTTTTTTTCTTTCCCCCCCTTTCTTCACCTCTCCTTCTTCCTCTCCTCCCCCTTTACTTGAGTTTCTGCTTGAGTTTCCCCCGCACCTTTTTTTACCCCCTTTTTTTTTTGTCATATTGCTATGTGCACATATTTACCTTCCTGGTGGGGGCTGGTGATCGCCTCTTCTTCCTCCTCCTGAGATGGGGCAGTGCTGGAGGGTACAGCACTTTCCACCTCCACCTCTTTAACTTTTCCCACATCTGGTGGGGGTGGTTCAATAGGCTGGGAGGGTCCGGCCTCCTCCTCCTTTTCCTCCTCTTCCTCCTCAACCTCCACCACCTCCATGCCCCCCACCGATGGCCTTCTCCGAATGGAGGGTATAGGAACTTTTGTAATCACAGAATATTCCGATTTTAGAGAAACCTTAACAAATTCTATATGGAGGGATCTATATATAATGGCAGCGCTGCCAGCGTTATTCCGCATAACTCAATAAAAAATTAACAGCATGAAAATAGACATGCCCTCCACAGTGATTTGATGAAAAAATAGGGAGAGAGGAGACCCATGTGATGGGATTATCTCCTGAGTGTATCATAGGATGATCTACTTCTCTACACTGGAGTCGGCTACTTCTTAATCCCATCACTAACACAATAGAACAAAGGGACAAATAAACTAACACATTCATTGGGAGTCTCAGTGCAGAGTTAACTCTTATTGCGTTTATGGATTCACTCCATGCAACTTTAATGGGGAATTGGAAAGATGTGGCCTATAAACTCAGTCAAAAATCATGGTTTATAGTCCCCTCTAACCCAAATAGGTAAGGATGGGGGTCTCCATAGTCCTGGATCCATAGTCTGTAGGAAAGAGGCTAGCCCTCAGGCTTCTACTGCATACCCAGTGATGGTTTAGTCCGTCACTTGTACAAAATCAGCTGGTTACATCCGAAATCTCTATCGCGCTGTGTGTTTAAATATAAATATAATATATATATATATATATATATATATATATATAGTACAGACCAAAAGTAAGTTTGGACACACCTTCTCATTCAAAGAGTTTTCTTCATTTTCATGACTATGAAAATTGTAGATTCACACTGAAGGCATCAACACTATGAATTAACACATGTGGAATTATATACATAACAAAAAAAGTGTGAAACAACTGAAAATATGTCATATTCTAGGTTCTTCAAAGTAGCCACCTTTTGCTTTGATTACTGCTTTGCACACTCTTGGAATTCTCTTGATGAGTTTCAAGAGGTAGTCACCTGAAATGGTTTTCACTTCACAGGTGTGCCCTGTCTGGTTTAATAAGTGGGATTTCTTGCCTTATAAATGGGGTCAGGAACATCAGTTGCGTTGTGGAGAAGTCAGGTGGATACACAGCTGATAGTCCTACTGAATAAACTGTTAGAATTTGTATTATGGCAAGAAAAAAGCAGCTAAGTAAAGAAAAACGAGTGGCCATCAATACTTTAAGAAATGAAGGTCAGTCAGTCTGAAAAATTGGGAATACTTTGAAAGTGTCCCCAAGTGCAGTCACAAAAACCATCAAGCGCTACAAAGAAACTGGCTCACATGCGGAACCCCCCAGGAAAGAAAGACCAAGAGTCACCTCTGCTGCCGAGGATAAGTTCATCCGAGTCACCAGCCTCAGAAATTGCAGGTTAACAGCAGCTCAGATTAGAGACCAGGTCAATGCCAAACAGAGTTCTAGCAGCAGACACATCTCTAGAACAACTGTTAAGAGGAGACTGTATGAATCAGGCCTTCATGGTAGAATATCTGCTAGGAAACCACTGCTAAGGACAGGCAACAAGCAGAAGAGACTTGTTTGGGCTAAAGAACACAAGGAATGGACATTAGACCAGTGGAAATCTGTGCTTTGGTCTGATGAGTCCAAATTTGAGATCTTTGGTTCCAACCACCCTGTCTTTGTGCGATGCAGAAAAGGTGAACGGATGGACTCTACATGCCTGGTTCCCACCATGAAGCATGGAGGAGGAGGTGTGATGGTATGGGGGTGCTTTGCTGGTGACATTGTTGGGGATTTATTCAAAATTGAAGGCATATTGAACCAGCATGGCTACCACAGCATCTTGCATCCGCATGCCATTCCATCCGGTTTGCGTTTAGTTGGACCATCATTTATTTTTTAACAGGACAATGACCCCGAACACACCTCCAGACTGTGTAAGGGCTATTTGACCATGAAGGAGAGTGATGGGGTGCTGCGCCAGATGACCTGGCCTCCACAGTCACTGGACCTGAACCCAATCAAGATGGTTTGGGGTGAGCTGGACCGCAGAGTGAAGGCAAAAGGGCCAACAAATGCTAAGCTTCTCTGGGAACTCCTTCAAGACTGTTGGAAGATCATTTCAGGTGACTACCTCTTGAAGCTCATCAAGAGAATGCCGAGAGTGTGCAAAGCAGTAATCAAAGCAAAAGGTGGCTACTTTGAAGAACCTAGAATATGACATATTTTCAGTTGTTTCACACTTTTTTATTATGTATATAATTGCACATGTGTTAATTCATAGTTTTGATGCCTTCAGTGTGAATCTACAATTTTCATAGTCATGAAAATAAAGAAAACTCTTTGAATGAGAAGGTGTGTCCAAACTTTTGGTCTGTACTGTATATATACACACAACCACAGCTAGGTTGAGATGTTTGATGTAATTTGTTTAATTTGGGGCATGTCCCACCAGGTACTAATGAATCAGTTGTAAAGGGATGAAATACTTATTTGCATTACTGTATATACAGTACCTTCCAAAAGTATTCACCCCCCTTGACTTTTTGCTTATTTTGGTACATTACAGCCTTCTGTTCAAGGTTTTGTTAATCTGAATTTTATGTGATGGATCAGAACACAATAGTCTAAGTCAGTGAAGTGAAATGAAAAAAATATATAAATAAACATATTGTTTAGAAATAGAAAACACAAAATTGGCATGTGCGTATGTATTCAACCCCTTTATTAGGAAGCCCATAAAAAGCTCTGGTGCAACCTAATACTTTTAGAAGTCACATAATTAGTGAAATGATGTCCACCTGTGTGCAATCTAAGCGTCACGTGATCTGTCATTACATGTACACACCTATTTTGAAAGGCCCCAGAGGCTGCAACATCTAAGCAAGAGGTATCACTAACCAAACGCTGCCATGAAGATCAAGGAACGCTCCAAACAAGTAAGGGACAATGTTGAATGTTGTTGAGAAGTATAAGTCAGGGTTAGGTTATAAAAAAATATCCAAATCTTTGATGATCCCCAGGAGCACCATCAAATCTATCATAACCAAATGGAAAGAACATGGCACAACAGCAAACCTGCCAAGAGACGGCCGCCCACCAAAACTCACAGACCTGGAAAGGATGGCATTAATCAGAGAGGCTGCACAGAGACCTAAGGTAACCCTGGAGGAGCTGCAGAGTTCACACAGCAGAGACTGGAGTATCTATACATAGAAAGACAAAAAGAAGTACGCTCCATAGAATTGGGCTTTATGGCAGAGGGCCAGAAGAAAGCAATTACTTTCAACTAAAAACACGTGAGTTTGCGAAAAAGGCATGTAGGAGACATGTGCTCTGGTCTAATGAGACTAAAATTTAACTTTTCGGCTATCAAAGAAAACGCTATGTCTGGCGCAAACCCAATACATGACATCACCCAAAGAACACTATCCCCACAGTGAAACATGGTGCTGTGGGGATGTTTTTCAGCAGCCGGGACTGGGAAACTGGTCAGAGTTGAGGGAAAGATAGTGCTAAATACAGGGATATTCTTCAGCAAAACCTGTACACCTCTGTGCGTGATTTGAGGCTAGGATGGAGGTTCACCTTCCAGATGGACAATGACCCCAAACACACTGCTGAAGCAACACTTGACTGGTTTAAGGTGAAACATGTAAATGTGTTGGAATTGCCTAATCAAACCACAGATCTCAATCCAATAGAAAATCTGTGGTCAGACTTAAAGATTGCTGTTCACAACACATGCACAAACCATCCAACTTGAACGAGCTGGAGCAGTTTTGCAAGGAGGAATGGGCAAAAATCCCAGTGGTAAGATGTGGCAAGCTCAGAGACTTATCCAAATACTTTTGCTTTGCACTGTATACATTACAGAGTGTTGGCAAAAGATACATTTATTTACGCATCTACCTGGGCATTTTTCGTGCCGGATTTTATTAATAAATATTTTTTTAATGATGGCTAGACGTCAGTGTTTGACATCCGTTTTGCGCCAGAGATCAAATGACAGCTCACGCACTATCCGCTGCTTCTCGACGTGGGACCTGGTGCGGTCATATCCCTGCCCCAACATACGCTGCAAGATAAAAATTCATATGTATTGAATATAATTTATTCAAGTAAACTGCTAAAAGTATTTAAGTCTTTGAAGTGGAAATATTAGATTTAGGCTGCCTGCAAACGGGCGTGTTTTTTCCCAACTACGAACCGTAAAAACCTGTCCTGCCATCCTGCAGAGTGGTTGCTATGACATTGGTTGCTATGACGCCGTGCGCTTCCGGCCACAGCCGCTGTACTGTGATACACTTGTATAATCTATACAAATGTATTACTGTACAGCGTTGGCGGCAATAAGCGTACGGCGTCATAGCAACCAATGACGCCGTGCGCTCATTCACTCTGCAGGACAGCAGCCTGGGTTTTTTCGGTGGGATTGTATTGCGATTGTATGTGGGTGGGGTCTGAACTATCAGATATTGTCCAGCTAAGCAAAGATATGCCTGTCTAGTGAAGTGACGGTACAGTATGGGGTGTACAGCTGGTTCGCCTCCCCGTGGTGCACCATGGGTAAATCTAAATGAACCAGCAAATACTGGCGGTAAGACAAAGAAAGCTTCTCCTGAGTCCTGACCAATAGGACACAAATAATAATCTATAAACTGTGTGTGTGCGGTATATGGTGTGTGTGTGTGTGCAGTATATAGTGTGTGTGTGTGTGTGTGTGTGTGCAGTATATAGTGTGTGTCTGTGTGTGTGCGGTATATAGTGTGCTGCATTACAATGGATGTGCAATGTGCATGTGAAATATATTTCTCTGCTGTCCATACACATATGCTACTAACATAGTGGGTGTGATGACTCAGGAATACTTGGTGCAACAATCACTAATATCTAGTGAGACCTTATAAAATGTGAAGTTGAAAAATAAAATCGCAGAAGGTGACTTTTTTTAAAACACTCTTCCTGCATATAAAGTGATTGTTCAGACATGCAGGTGAAATGTAATCAAATACACCACTTTAATGTAAGATTACTTACAGTTACCAGGAGTTCTTTCTCTTCGTCGCTGAACTTGTTTCCAAGCATCTTTGCATGTAAGTTTTTGTCGGTACAAACCAGTTGCAGTAGTAGATCACTCCTTCCTAGCACATGTGCTCTTGCGATTAATACTTTGCCGAAATTTTGCATAAAAAAAATAATACTTGTAGATCGCAGATTCGCTTAATACTTCTGATATACAGTCAGGTCCATAAATATTGGGCCATGGACACAATTCTAACATTTTTGGCTCTATACACCACCACAATGGATTTGAAATGAAACAACAAGATGTGCATTAACTGCAGACTGTCAGCTTTAATTTGAGGGTATTTACATCCAAATCAGACGAACGGTGTAGGAATTACAACAGTTTGCATATGTGCCTCCCACTTGTTAAGGAACCAAAAGTAATGGGACAGAATAATAATCATAAATCAAACTTTCACTTTTTAATACTTGGTTGCAAATCCTTTGCAGTCAATTACAGCCTGAAGTCTGGAACGCATAGACATCACCAGATGCTGGGTTTCATCCCTGGTGATGCTCTGCCAGGCCTCTACTGCAACTGTCTTCAGTTCCTGCTTGTTCTTGGGGCATTTTCACTTTAGTTTTGTCTTCAGCAAGTGAAATGCATGCTCAATCGGATCCAGGTCAGGTAATTGACTTGGCCATTGCATAACATTCCACTTCTTTCCCTTAAAAAAAACTCTTTAGTTGCTTTTGCAGTATGCTTTGGGTCAGGGACGTAGCTAAAGGCTTATGGGCCCTAGTGCATGAGTTCAGCTTGGGCCCCCCTTCCCTCAGTGCTTTGTGGCCAGGGGCAGGGGGGTGCATAGCCTTCATGCTGCCTAAGGCAGAAATTGAAAAGGAGTCACCCCCCAATGCCAAATTCTTGACCAGACCCTTCCTTTCAGCCAGAGGTGTAACTTGACCAGAATCACAAGGGTCTTTTGGGCCCCCAGGCTCCTTAGCCCAGTAGTGACTACTACCTGTGAAGCCCCTATAGCTACGACCCTGCTGGCTTCAGTGGCGTTGCCTGGCTTTGGGGAGATTTTGGAACAACTCTGACGACCCCTATAAAGAGGACCTTTCACCACTGCTGACATGCCTGTTTTAATAGCTACTTACATTCCCCCTGTGATAACAATTCTGGGACATATATTCTTATAGCTCTATGTTGTGCCATTCCTTTATTATTTATACGAGAAGTTATGAATTAATTGCTAGCAGTCTGCAGTAAGGGTACAGAGGGGAGGTAACCATTTGGGTGTGGGGGGGGGGGGGTACCTGCATAGACTCACTCTATCCGTTCAGTGCTGACATTTTCAGATTGTGCAGTTACACACCCCCAACTGCTTACCTCCCCTCTGTACCCTTACTGCAGACTGCTAGCAATTCATTCATAATTTCTAGTAGAAATAATAAACAAATGCCACAACATAAAGCCATAAGACTATATGTCCCAGAATTGTTATCACAGGGGTAATGCAAGTACCCTTACTTCAGACTGATAGCTAGTCATTCATAACTTCTAGTAGAAATAATAAAGGAAAAGAACAACATATAAACATAAGAATAGAGGCTCCCTATGGTCGGTGCCCGTGCATTGTGGACCGCAATTTGCGGTCTGCAGCACGGGCCCGGGCCCTTTGTGTGCATGAGGCCTTATGCTCATAAATTGTTGTGCCTGCCTATCACGCCAGCATCTAAACCAGATGTCAGCTATCCTGACCATTTGCACGCATAGCGTTAAAAGTACATGGCAAGAACTTTTCTAATATACTGCTCTGTATTATTATACTGTTGAGCAACAGATGAGCCTACAATTTAATATTTTACTAAAATCACACTTAGGATAGATAGCCAGCAATTAACCCTGTAGTCTACCATGTACTACAAAGTCTAGTTCTCCAATACAAAGTTAAATGATGTAGATGTCTTATGAGAACTGCTGCTCGGTGCAGAACTACAGTCCATTTCCGGAGCGACAGGACACTCCTAGTTCTCTTCCGTAGAGAATAAATGGAGTGGCAGTGCACATGCACGACCTGTGGCTCCATTGGAACAGGACTCCCTGTTCCCGTGATTGTGGGGTCCCAGAGGTCATACCCAGTGATCAGCAAGGTATCCCTGTTCTGTGGATGGGGGATAACTTGAAGGGGTTGTCCCACGAAAAATATTCTACAGTTTTCCAACCAGTACCGTGATCCGAATACTTTTGTAATTGCATGTAATTGAACATTTTGCCAAGCCACTGAGTTATTTAATAAAATGTATCTGTATAGCGCCACCTCCTTTTTTTTAATTTTTTTTATTATTTCTTTGACCTGCGCACTAAGAAGGCTGCACATGCTCAGTTTTAACCCGCAACTGCCTCCTGTGCTGTGATAGGAACAGCTGAGACACGCCCCCTTTGGTGCATCAGAAAAGACACTTCCCTTGAGCTTTCAGCTTGATATAAATCTAGCAGAGCAATGAATGGGGAGATCTCTGGATCCATGTGAGGTACAGGGCTGGTTCTGGCTTTGTTAGAAAGAGGTTGCCATTGACTATATGATGTCTGATTTAAATTTGTTACATTAGTCATGGGATAACCCTTTTAATCACTTGGCACAACCCCTTTAAAGGTATGCTGCATACTGTATGTTATCATATGCACAGATTTTTCATATACAAATAGGGTTTGTAAAATCTTACTTTACTGTACAGTGGCCCCTCAAGTTCCAGTATTAATTGGTTCCTGGATGACCACTGTAAGTTGAAACCATTGTAACTTGAGTCCATAACTATGGAAAACCAGTTATTGGTTCCAAAGCCCCAAAATGTCATCCTAAGATAAGAGAAAATGAACATTTAAGAAAAAATAAACAGATAACTAAGATGGATAAAGCAAGTCTTTACATATAACATTCAAGAATAGGGGACATTGTAAATCACTTTCTATGTGTCACATTCCGGAGGACCGGGCAGACCAACTGAACTTTTTGCAAACAGGACAACACAGGACTAGCAGGTAGGCATTAATGGTAGCACTGCCACTGAACCATGTGCACCGTAAAGGCAGGAGGCCAAACCCAGAGGCAGAGAGCCAGCAAGCCCCGTTCTTCACAGAGCCCCTGGTGGTGGGGATGAACTTGGCCGAGGGCTCACTGTTCCCACCTCCAGGATGGTCCTGGTACACTTGGCTGCTACCTGCAGAAAACCACAACAACAGAACCAGAACAGGTACAGAAAATCAGGCAAGGCATGGACAAGGATACAACACTCACAATGCTTTACCGAGACCACTCTGTTCTGTGCCGTGTTTGTGTGTAGCATTGCTACCTACCACTTTTAGATAATCTAGTAGAAATAGAGTGATGTCTGTTATATTGTGCCCTTTTTTATGCCTTAGAGATTCATGACATATTTTGGTGTTTGCAGCCTGGTGTGAAATGCTTTTTGCTGTTGTTGATCACTGAGTCTATAGGAAACAATGTCTACAATACTGTAGGCCACAGACCTGGCACAGAGGATGGCGTCGTAGTCTGACTATAGCCAAGAGGGTAGTGGCAGAACTGAGTAATTGTGTAAAATCTGAAACTTCTGGAAGTTCTGCTTACGTTCGAACTTGAACTTACAATTATCTTCTGACCCCCATGTATTAAACTCTAGAGAGGTCATTGTGAGCGATGCAAAGCAGCTCTTCTTCATGGACATCACTGCTGTATAGAGACTTTTATGATGGATAAGACAGACCTCTTTAGCTAAAAAGGAGTTAGCCCATTAAAAGGAGTTGTCCAACCAGAAGTATTGTACATTTTTAAACCAGCATCTGAATACTTTTGTAATTTCATGTTATTAAAAATGGGTCCAGCCACTCAGTTATACAATAAAATGTATCTGTATAGCGTCACCTGCTGTTTGTACTTTTCCTTATTTCTATGTGCACCTCAGAAATATTGTTGAGGTGGTCACACATGCTCCGTTCCATCATTCAACTGCCAGCTATATCTTCTGTTAGATGCTGCGAAAGTTGCAGGGAGAGAGCTACAGCAGAAAGGACACAGCCCCTGAGCTTCCAGCCTGAAGAAAATCTAGCAGGGCAATGAATGGAGAGATCTCTGGATCCATGTGAGATACAGGGCTGTTAGAATCTTGCTCCCTGTTGCCCCTTATTGCCCACTAATACTGACCTGCACTGTGCGTTTATTGTCACCATTCACATCAGGCCCGAGCCACCCTGTGCACCCTCACGCCTCCTGACAGCTGCACTCACTGCTTTTTTGTTGATAGGGCCAGATTTCTGCATAGTGACCTTATCTGTCTCTGTCAATCAAAAAGGAGAGGGATTGGCTGGCAGAGGAAGACAAGGAGTAAGAGTGCACATAGTCCCTTGGGTCCACCCTTATTGCACTTAACGGCTAATTTGCATATGAGTTAAAAGTACTTTTTCTCCAGACTAAAGCAATGGATCGCTAAGTGAAAGGTATCATTGCATTCAACTGAGCTAGTTCTACAAGACCTACTATCTAATTCCATCCACTTTATGTGCAGTTCTCTATGCAAGGATAGCCACTTCTATATGGGGAACATGTCAGGTTCTCTGGTTCTTTGCTGAACTTTTTCTCCATTCCTGAAGGCAGTTGACTCTTCAGACGAAGTAGAGGTAGTGGGCGGCAGGATACATAGGACGCCCAAATAAATAGCAGCAGTAGATTCCTCATTTTCCAGCAAGGAAACTGTATTCGCAGGAGAGTGATGTGCGCGCCTTCTCCTCTCTTCACAATCACACCTATGTCTCCTGAGCACCTTTTGTCTAGAACTCGGTGATGTCATAATAGCCGCTATGTCACCCCTCTGTGACTTCTCGCCTTTCATACACTACTATGACATCACTATGTATATCTCCCCTCTGTGACTTCTGACCTTTCATCTAGCCCATTACTACACTATTAACTATTAATACCTGTGTAATAAATGTTATTCAGTGGGCACATTTACTGTAATATCGTGCTCGATATAAATGTTATGGTGGATTCAGTTTCTCTGAGATTACCAGCCTGTACTGTTACCAGTAAAGTGCCAATTTGAGTTTTTTTACTGATATGTTAAAAGCAGGTTCCACTCTGGTGAACCTGGGCCACCCAAATATTACATGGACAGACATACACGGCCGCTTTATAATACTAAGTCTCCATTAAAAGAATGTTATTCCAGCTGTTGCAGAGGATATGACTGGCAACCCCCAGCAAAATCAGCTACTCGCCAGGGGTTGTAAGAGCTGCAGCGGCTCCTACCTGAATGAGACAACCCCTCTAGGGTACGGCTGGATGGTGACACTGGTCGGGCCAGGATAGCAGAGTAGCGGTGATCCCATAGAAATGAATAGGCTCTAAAAAAAATAAAACTGCATTTGTATGACTCGCGCAGCAATCCAATTCACTTCTATGGGATTACCGCTACTCTGCTATCCTGGACCCGACCAGTGTCAAGGTGTAGCCCGAGTCCTAAATATAATGACTGTAGTATTTTATATAGAAGTTATATTACATTTCCATCATGGATTGCTGTTGAAAGCAAGGGGAAGGGTCCTAATCGGTTTATTTCTCAAACAACCCCCAAAAAGCACATGAAGAGGAAACAAACTATAGGCTATAGGCTCATGGGCCCTAGTGAATGAGTTCAGCTTGGGCCCCCCTTCCCAAAGTACTTTGTGGCCAGAGGGAGGGGGGCACATAGCCTTCATGCTGCCTGAGGCAAAAATTTAAAAGGCACCTTCACCCATGCCAATTTTTGACCTGATCCCTTCCCAGCCAGAGGTGTAACTTGACCAGCATGCACTTTATATAATACCGGTGTCTTCTTATGTACCAGAAGGGTCTTTGGGCCCCCTCAGGCTCCTGGGCCCGGTAGCGACTGCTACCTCTGCACCTTCTATAGCTACGCCTCTGCTTTGGGTCATTGTCCATCTGCACTGTGAAGCGCCGTCCGATGAGTTCTGAAGCATTTAGCTGAATATGAGCAGATAATATTGCCCAAAACACTTCAGAATTCATCCTGCTGCCTTTGTTAGCAGTCACATCATCAATAAATACAAGAGAACCAGTTCCATTGGCAGCCATACATGCCCACACCATGACACTACCACCACCATGCTTCACTGATGAGGTGGTATGCTTAGGATCATGAGCAGTTCCTTTCCTTCTCCATACTCTCTTTCCATCACTCTGGTACAAGTTGATCTTGGTCTCATCTGTCCATAGGATGTTTTTCCATAACTGTGAAGGCTTTTTTAGATGTTGTTTGGCAAACTGTAATCTGGCCTTCCTGTTTTTGAGGCTCACCAATGGTTTACATCTTGTGGTGAACCCTCTGTATTCACTCCAGTGAAGTCCTCTCTTGATTGTTGACTTTGACACGCATACACCTACCTCCTGGAGAGTGATCTTGATCTGGCCAACTGTTTTGAAGGGTGTTTTCTTCACCAGGGAAAGAACTCTTCGGTCATCCACCACAGTTATTTTCCTAGGTCTTCCGGGTCTTTTGGTGTTGCTGAGCTCACCGGTGTGTTCCTTCTTTTTAAGAATATTACAGTTGTTTTGGCCACGCCTAATGTTTTTGCTATCTCTCTGATGGGTTTGTTGTGTTTTTTCAGCCAAATGATGGCTTGCTTCACTGATAGTGAAACTGAATGAGGGAGGGTAGGGAGGGTATGCCGAATCCATGCAGGATGAGGTGGCGTAGGTGCGCCTAGCTATATGAAGGTGTGGGGGGGAGGGGGACGCCCTCCTACAAATACAGGCCAATAAATCGGCCTTAATATTTGTGGTTGTGGCTCATCAGGAAACCGTGAATCCTATGGGTGACTACTTGACCTGCCTAACTAATAGGACTAATCGGCTTGAGTTGTGCCATAACCGCTGTGTCGTAGGGGTACCTGAATAAGAGGGCAAAACACCAGAAATGCAAAATTAGGAATTTATTACATACAATTCTTACATCACCAAGTGCTGAAATGCAAGCAACATTTCCTGCTTAGGATGGGGAATGTATCTATTAAAGCAGGAGGATTGCCAGCGGCCTAATTTGTGAATAATATGAGCCGGGGCCCTGTTTCTGGACGCAGCAGATGCAGCGCCAATCCGGAATGAGTGACCAGACACAGTGGCAGGATTCAACCCTAGATTCAAAACTAAAACACAAACATGCTCAATGAATTGTGATGTGGTTAATGGCCATGTGGGAAATGGCAACAGCGGCCCCTGAGGATCATTACTTGCTAGGATGGTTTGCAGGTCTTTCAGGACCATGACAGGACACCAGGCATGTGCCATCGGGAAAAACGTCACGTCTTGGTGACCGGTAAGGATAAAACCAGACCATAGGGACTACGGATCAGCTGATTGATTCTGATGAACCTGCTGTTGGAGTTCTTGCAGGTAAACTCTCCGGGTCTTAGGAAGCCATAGAAGGTGAGGTAGACAGCTGCTTTTAACACCAAACTGGGGAGAAGTCCGAATGGAACTCTGTCAAGCATGTAGAATAGGTCTCGGAATAATTTGCCGGAAATGACGGTACGGCGCGATTGTTCCGCAGTACCAAATTTCTCTAATCCTCTCAAAGCGGCCTTGATAACGTGCACAGAAAACAGGGAGCCTCTATCCGGATGACTAAGCAAGGTGAAATGCTGGACCCCTGTGAGGTAGGACCGGACGGTATTGTTTGATAGTTTACTAGGCAATGAAGGCCAGGACATAGTCGATGAAATTGGTATCTTGCTGGGGATACTTCTCTTGGAACTTGCAAAACAAGCTCCAGCCCGTGGAGTAGCTTCTGGAGGTATTGGCCGATAGGGATCTGGCAACTAGTCGATTTGCAGTGAGCAGATGGCTGGTTAATCCAAAAACAGAGTTGAAAATGGTGGGACTGTGGTCCCTGTGGCGTGTGCTTCCAGCATTACCTGGGAAAAGAGGGAAAAGTTAGCCCGAGACAAGGCGTCGGCCGCCACATTCTGGGTACCACGGATATGCGAACAGCAATAGCGGAAATTGTAAGTCAGGGAGAGCTGGACCAAGCGTCTAGCGAGAGACATGATGTGTGGGGACTTGGACCTACCCTTCAATAAAATGTCTACTGTGGCAGTGTTATTGGAAATGAAGACAACAGTGGAATGGGACCATAGGTGACCCCAGGCATGAGCAGATGCTACAATAGGGTAAAGTTGGTATAACCAGTGAACCAAATACTGCGCTAAGCAAACATTGCCGTCTGACTTTTGGGGTATCGTCCGGCAATACCAAAGAAAGCATGGGGGTGTCTTTACTCTGTAGTTTCACCATGGTGTAATGGAATGCCTGCAAATGAAAGGGTGGCTTTATCCTGTGTTCCCTTCCCTGCACCAAAGTCTGAGAAATTTGGCTTATAGCACGATCACTATGGTGACTGAGTGGTAGCTAAATTGTGGCCCTAAGGTTTGAGTCGCCATACCTTAGGCAAAGGCTCAGAAGGGGAGGTATTAGCGTCTCCATGCTCTTTTGGCAATGTCAAAGGAGGAGGGTATTATAATTCCATGAAACTCCTGGAAATAAGACACCTCAGGTGGGAGCAATCCTGAACAAAAAACAAACGGGAAGGATCGGTCTATAACTTTGAACGATTTCCGAAGCAGCAGGGTTACCTGGGTAATTACTGGACCTGCCGGGACTAACCACTTGGTCCTACCTGTGCACTAAGAGTAGGCCATTAGTTTTAAGCGTCCGCATAAAGGCAGTCCGTATAAAGCAAGGAGAGAACATGAGGTGTCAAAAAAGGCATAATGAAGAGTAAGTTGCTACATTTTTGGTTAAGTGCAATGGTTAAGTGCAATCATCACAAATAGTGCAGAAAGGTCACATTGCAGCACCTAAAAGATAATACACACAATGGGCAGGTTATCTTAAACGTTACATAACCTGTAAACTTGAAATTAAGTTAGTGCAAAAACATTATGCAAATATCAATGCAATAATACGCTCAAATAAGATTTTAGTCTTTTTTCTTGAAGTGCTTGACTGTGGACTGAAACAATCAGTCCATAAGTCACTTGTAATCCACAGGAAATAAACAAAAGTCACTTGTAATCCAATGGGCAACAATAGAGTTAATTGTAATCCACACACGGTAGTAGGGAATTTCCACAATGGGTAGTTTTCCTCACAGAAAAATCTGGAAATCTTCCTCCTGGATCCCATGTTTGAGAAGGCAAAAGTTTTTCTTTAACCTGGATGCTCTCAGCAGCTGTAATTCCTGCAGAAGCTTCATCTGCAATCTCCTGGCGGCTTTCTGTGGCAGAACTTGGAATTGCAGGATCACCTTTCTCTGGAAAATCCTCTGTAAGCCGTGGCTTTTTCTTTATAGGTGACAGGTTTTCTGGACAGCAATAAAGGACGGACCCTTGGTCTTTCATAGCAAAGATCTCCGGATTCGGTGCTGGTTCTGATAGAGTCATATCAGGTGTGCTGTCTTCAGCAGGCGGCTGAGAAGAAGACTTGGAGGCTTCATCACTAAACATTCTATGTATCTTTTTCCATTTTTCTGCTCTTTTTAGAAAGTCCTGTAATTTACTCCACCTGCGGGCTTTCCATTGGGCAAGGTTATCCTGCCAGGTGACCTCTTCATCACTGTAGGAACTTTTGAAGACAAGGCGCTCCTGCATCTTGTAGTTCAGGCTGGCTGCTGTGATGGAGCTCCACTGACCTCTTGTGGCAGTTTCTTGTACTGTCTGGGTAGTGAGGCTGGTCAAAGCTGCGGTGAGCTGCTGCACATAGGGAACTCCTGCCGGGGAAGAAGGACTCAGAACTCCTGGCTGTAGTGGCTCTGGCAACGATATCGCCAGTGGTGATGATGGCAGATAAGAAGCGCTCTCTCTGGGCAGCGGAGTGGCAACCGGCATGATGAGGGACATCTTATGGACCTCTCTGGGTAAGACGTGCCCCTGTACTCTGGGACTGAAAGTCGTTACTAAGTTATTTATTTGCCCCACCTGTAGAGTTGAGGCAGCAGGGAGTTCAGGGATCACCATGGGGACCTCCGGGTTCAAGCGTCCCACTCTGGCAGTAGTTGCAGCACTGGGCGGCAGAGTGGAAGTTCCGGCCTCGTCCGCCGCGCCAGTAGGTGTCCTTGGCGGAGCAGGCCTAGGCCTGTTTGGGGTATCGGGACCCACAGGGAGCGGTGCAGGGGCAGGTACGGACTGGGCCTAGGCCTCAGGGAGCGCCTCTGCTCCTACCTGGTGTTGCGGCTGGTTCCGGTGCCTCCTGGTGGTCATCACGGACTTTGGGTGCAGTCTGCGGTGCAGGTTGGTCCACGGCCTGGGCGACTGTGTCGGCGGCGTCCTCTGCGGGAGCAGGTTCAGCGTCGGCAGCCATCTTCCGTGACGTCTCGCCTTCGATGCTGACAACAGTAGAAGCGGAGGGATCCACAGCCTCCGAGGACTTGACCAGAGTCTCGTCTTCTTCCGCGGGAGCTGGAACGGTAACAGCGGCCATCTCAAGTGAGTTAGTGGCGGCTGTCTCGTCTTTGTTTGCGGCAGGTGCTGGCTCTGGGGACGCTTTAAATGCACAGATGGCCCATCTCTCTTCACGAGCTGGGAAACCCGGATCTCAGGCACAGTGGGCTATTAGACGAGTTCTCCCTGTATCGCCATCTGGTCCCATTTTGGTAGAGGGAGTGCCATCTTCTTCCTTGCTTCCTCTGTCGGGGTGCTTTCAGGAAGTGAGGGTGGAGCCCAGAGGGAGGAGTCTGCACTCCCTTGGCTCACAATGCAAAGTTCTTGGTGGGCAGGCTTTAGATTTCCCGCTTCTAGGGGGCTTATTCGGCATCTTTGCGCTCTTGAGAGGGAGTTCCTATGTTTTCCCACTTCTGGGCATGAAGAAGCAGCGCCATTTTGCGAATATGGCGAATTAACCCTTTGAGTGCTGAAGCGCACGTTTAGCGCCTTCTGGCACAGCAACAAAGCAATAAAGTAAATTTTCAGGGTTCTTGCACAATCTGCTGATTTTGAAGTACTGTGAATCATGCAATTTGATCCGGTTAAGCACACAATTGGATCCGGTTCTGTTGTAGCACACAATTGGATCCGGTTCTGTTGGCACACAGCTCAATCCTGTTTGTGACGCCAAAAAATGCAATGAGCAGGACCGTGGTACGGTTAGGCAGACGCAAAAATATGCAGTGGGTCCGGATATGGGTATAGTTAATATTTTTTGTTTGTGACGCCTATTTTAGCGTGTGCAGGGTACAGTCTCAGGGCCTTTTAAGGTGTTGCAACTCACGTACCAGGTGAGGAATGCCAGAGTGGTATAATGTCTCTGTGTAGTAGTAGGTATAGTGTCAACGGTGTCTCCTACCTTGGTACGGCTGGACTCCTGGATTCTGGCTCACTTGCATCAAATGAGTGTTGCTAGTAGGAGTAATTGAGGGTTTTTGGTAGCAATAAATGAGATCCAGACTTGTAATATAATTTAACTTGTCTTTACTGGAGGCAGCATTAATCCATATGAGTTACAGCAATAGTCTTGGGTCCCAGCAGGTATTTGGCAATGTATGGCAGGGATCACTATCTCTTCTGCATCTAGCACGCGCCTGGAGCTCTCTTGCAGGATTAGTCGTCTGCTTATGGCTCTGTAATATGTGGCAGGAATCTATATCTTCTGCTCTATCTTCTGCTTGGTATAGGACTGACTAGCTGAGGAGGAATTTGGCTTCTCCTGGTCTCTGGATAGTTACTCACAGTTAGCTCACAGGGAATGGCTCGTCCTGGAGTTCTGGAGATGGCTGTTTGCTTGTCACCAGTTGAGGCTGAACGGCTCAGACTGGGAATGAAGATCTTTGGTCTCAACCGAGACAAGATCCTGGTTTGGGATCCCTATTTCTGGGAGCTCCTACTTGCACAGCCTTCCCCTTGCAGGGAGAGCTGGAACACACCAGATCTAACTGTTTTTTCCCTCCCTTGCTGCAGGGCGTGGGAAACTCCACTTCCGTTAAGCAGGGGGGTACAGAACAGAACTGGAATGTTCCATTCTGAATGGCCATAACATAACTATTCCTACCAATGACGCCGCCACCTGCTGGTAGACCTGAAACATTACAAAAAGAATATCACATTTACAATGGTTTCATCTGCACAGTGGTGAATGATATGAGGGAAATCACATCAAATGACCGCATTGATGCCCTAGCAGATTGTAGCGGGGTAAAAGCGTTTAGTAACCCCACTCTGGGATGTTACATTAGCATTTAATAGAACAGGTTCTGTAGACATCTATGTGGAATCAGCTGACGACGGTGTAAAAGAAGTGCCCTCTTTTACGCTATAGTAGGATCTTGGGCCTCTGCACAGTTCGTTTATACCGGATGCTAACATCGACCTGTAAGGTTGAGTTCATATCTGAGTTATTTAGTCAGTGATTCTAAGAGCGATGCGTGCCATACTGACTCACAGTATTGTTTTATTACCATAGCAGACTCACTATGCGTGTTGCTGCAAGGCAAAGTGTTCTACACCACTATACAGGCTCTCTGCAGTCAGGAAATAGCTGTTTTTTTTTAAGTGCTTTGCCACAAATTAATTCAGATCAAATCAAATCTTTTTGGAAAATTCGGTGAACTGACCGAATCATTTTTTTTATTTTTTAGAAATTCGTTAATCTCTGCATATCACACATTGATGGCCTATGTTACGTGTAGGCCATCAAGGTATACTCCTAAGAAAACTCTTTAATATCTCTAAGTATCTCTGGCACAATAAAGAATGTGCAAACTGCTGTCATTTACATTCAGAGACAACTCAGGACTCGTAGACCAAAGAAAATTAAAAGACCGGAAGACAACATGCTTGAAGTATTATAATTGATATCACAATTCTTTCTTAGTGATAATTAAGAAACTAGGAATATAAAATATAAAAACAGAAGTTGTAAGCTGTCAGCTTTTTAAGCTTTTTAGAAGACTCACGTTAGAAATCTGCTATATGTGTAAATTGGATTGACAAAAAAAGTTAAGATTTAATATGATTACATTTTGTAATTAAAACTGAATATAGCCACAAATATAAAATAAGAGATATCTTTGCTTGTTGCATATGTCTAAAGATAACAATAAAATGCAATGGTTTTGGATAACAAGACAATCTTTATGAGATTACGTTGTGTCTCTTTTTGTTATATTTATTTATCGATCTCTATATTGCACATTCGAGACAAAATAAAGAGGAAATGAAATGGATACAAGATAACCATAAATAAATAAAAAGTCTATAACATGCTGTACTCTAGTAATCTTTGTAGCCAGTGTGAACTGTGATTAATTCTTGTTGTTTGACCTCAAGGCAAAGCACTAGTTTCTTAATTAAACCAAGAAGATATATTTTCCATTGGGTCTTGAAAAAATATATATATTTTGTTTTTGTCCATACATTCTACTTTAAAAAAAATGTGCATAATCTATTATGTTTATAATTACCCAGGATACGGACATCAATTTTAATTTTCTTTCTTCTTTATATTTAATACTTAGTGTAGAAGCCCTTTGAAATGTTATACTTTTAATGTTGTAGTTGTATCTTCCTATACCCCATGGAGCAATTATACAGGTAGGTTAAGAAAATAAAGTAACACAAAATCAACAAAATAACAAATATAAAGTTAAAGCAAAGTGAGTATGCAAACTGTAATTCTGAAAAATCATAAACGGACTAACCCTCAGGCTTCAAAACCCTGCTAGACTTGTGTGGGTTTACATGCAATAATTAAACTAATAGCTGCCGAGTCACTAATGAAAAATACAAATCTCTTTTAAGACCTGAGTTTATTGTCACCTTGAGATACAAACTGAATAACAATTTAAAAAGCAGAAATTAATAATGTCCTAATAAACAGCTTATAAGCACAGTTGAAAATGTTAAAGCCTAAAGTCTATAGGACCTTTTGTGTAAGGCAAGGAATATGAATATCACTACTGCAGCTGTGATTGTGAATAAGGATAACAATTACAATAAGTAATGTGTAACGATAATAGGAAAAAGAAAACAATTTAAACAGGACCTTTCACTAGAATAAAACATCTAAACTAACTATACAGACATGGAGAGCGGCAGCCAGGGATCTCCCTGCACTTACTGTTATACCTGGGCACCGCTCCTTTCTCCCGGTATAGGCTCCGGTATCTTCATAGTTAGGCTTCACCCAGTTGAACCTGCCGGTGTCTCATTCTCCCATGCTGTAGCACTGACCAATCGCAGCGCTCAGCTCATAGCCTGAGAGAAAAGAAAGCCTCTCAGGCTATGAGCTGAGCGCTGCGATTGGCCAGCGCTACAGCATGGGAGAATGAGACGCCGGCAGGGTCAACTGGGTGGAGCCTAACTATGAAGATACAGGAGGCTATACCGGGAGAACAGAGCGGCGCCCAGGTATAACAGTAAGTGCAGGGAGATCCCTGGCTGCCGCTCTCCATGTCTGTATAGTTAGTTTAGATGTTTTATTCTAGTGAAAGGTCCTCTTTAATCTTAAATGCCATTGTTATAACTAATGTTGTTCTTATTTTTCTACAACCTCAATCCCAAAAAAGGCAGGACACTGTGAAATATAAATAAATGTAAAGAAACTAAAGAAAAAAAAATTGGAATGTGATGATTTGCAAATCAATTGCAGACCCATATTTTATTCACATTAGATCATAGAACACATATCAGATGTTGAAAGTGAGACATTTTACCCTTTCATGAAATTTCAAATAAGTAATTTAGAAATTGATGGAAGCAAAGCATCTAAAAAAAGGGCAAGAATAGCCATAGCTGCAGCATCTAAGTGGTTTAATGGGAGGAAGCTGCCTCTGTCTCCCATCAGCACTCTGTGAAAGAGATCAATGAGTGCCGATGTCTTGTCATGACTGTGCCTCTCTGCTTACTGTCAGTATAGCACTGATAGTATAATACTCTGCACTGCATAATCAGTACAGAGTATTATAGATGTGATCAAAAGATCACCTGTTTAAGTCCCCTTGTGGGGCAAGTAAATAGTTAAACTTTTTTTAAGTTTATTAAATAAATAAAAAATCCAAGATTAATAAACCTTTTTCCATTGGGAAAAAAGCTTTTCAATAGAAAAAAAATTGCCAAAATAAAACCCCCCTCCAAATATCTGGTATTACAGCCTCAGTAACAACCCACATCACACAACTATTATATAATTTACTCCATGTGGTGAACATCATAAAAAAAACATACAAAGGCAATGCTAGAATTGCTTCTTTTCACCACCAAAAATGTAACAAAAAGCAAGCAAAAAGTGTAAAGTGCTCCAAAATCATACCTATGAAAACTACAAGTCTTCCAACAAAAATCACACATTTTCAGCTTAAAAAAAAAAAGAGTTTTATTGCTAAAGTAGCAAAATGAAAAAAAAAAAAAAAAACTAAAAACTACACAGTCAAGTCACAATATTACAACCACCAGCTAGTATCCAGAGTAACTGCCGTTACTGCCGAAGTCAAGGTCCTGTACCAGAATCAGTATGTCTACGCAAGTCAAGATCATTGGCTGATATCTAATAAGATCTGAGGTTAAGGATGATAGTAAGGTCAAATATGAACATAACAAGACGTTTTAATAATATCAAGGAAAGGAATCCAAAACCAGATGCTTACCTATTCCCACATAAGAAGGAGAGAATTAGTAGTGAGAGCCCTGGATAATGTGTATCAACATTCTGTAATGTGTTTTGGATGTGTGGTGAGGGAACACTTTAAAGCTGCTTGCGTGGCAGTGTATTGTGGGAGAAAGTCCAGGGTGCATGTGTGAAGCATGCTGGCATGTATGAGCAAGAGGTGTGCATCAATATTCTGAAAGTAATGCTGTGGAAGTGATTAAGAGAGGGACTTAGTTTGACGGACATAATGACAGAAAAGATACATAGAAAGGGGAACAATTGAGGCATTATGAAAATGATGAATGGGCAAAGTAATATGAATACATACGTTTTTGGAAGTGAGAGTATAAACAATCCATGAGCCAATTACATATAAAGAGTGAAAAAGCTGTAAAAAGGGAGAAAGAATAAAATAATGTGGACAAAAAGAGGAGAGAGAAGGAGAAGATGAAAGAGATAATAATGATAAAAAGGGGAATAATAAGAAAAAAAAAATATGAAAGACAAAATCTCAAAGATAAGAAGAAATTACAGAGGACAAAATACTTACAGTAGCTAGCGGCAATAGGATATGGTGGCATTCCGGAACGCTATTCAATGGGCCAAAAAAAAAAGAAAAGGTAAATATACAGAATTGGATGTCTAAATAAAGCTATATAAATCATATTCCCTGTTGAGACCTCTCGGTTCAAGACTTGCTTTTGCCAATTCAATACTTTCTTCCACCGAAAATGGATCCTGCTGTAGAAATCTTTATTAATTTAGTACCAAGGGATATTGACAAGTTCAGGAAAGATGTTGATTAGGTGAGGGTAGATACAATTTTAGGCCTAATACACATAACCGTGTGCCAAGCATGCCCCTGCTGCAGACCATAAATTGCTATTCGCAGTGCATGAGCACCTACTGCGTGTCCGTCATCTTAAAACGCGGACCCATTCTCTTGAATGAGGTCCGCAATCCGCATCCTATGGTCCACACTGCTAAAAAGTAGTGCAATTTAGATAGACAATTCCTTAAGACCGTACTCGCCAATAAAGAACTAAACATTAAAATCACTCATAAAGGGGGAGCTTTGGTGGTAATGAACAGGTTGTTATATGTCCAAGAAATAGAACACCAGTTATGTGTCACCAAAATTTTAAAAAAACTTGCACATAACCCCATTAACATCATAGTTAATAAAATTAGAGACACTTTAAGACATCATCAAATCTCTGGGATAATCAAACAGTGAGTAGTAACCTTTCTTACTAACTACAATCCAGTAATACCAGTATTTCACATTCTCAAGGTCCATAATAAGTCTCCATAATCCACAATATTGCTTCATAGTAGCCTCAACTGATTCCATTTTATCACCCCTTATGGTACTTTTAGAGAAAATACTTACACCAGTTATCAAAAAAACATTCTTACTGGACACTGCAGAATTCTACAGAGATCCCTAAACCCATTACCATTGGAGGCCATTCTTTTTTATGTACTCCTAAGGCCTCTTTCACACTTGCATTGTCCGGATCCGGCGTGTACTCCACTTGCCAGAATTACATGCCGGATCCGGAAAAACGCAAGTGTACTGAAAGCATTTGAAGACGGATCCGTCTTCAAAATGCTTTCAGTGTTACTATGGCACCCAGGACGCTATTAAATTCCTGGTTGCCATAGTAGGAGCGGGGAGCGGGGGAGCGGTATACTTACAGTCCGCGCAGCCATGTGATCACGTGATCCATGCGCTTGGGGCGCCCTGACGTCACTCTGGAGCGCCCCGGGAGCCGCACGGACGGTAAGTATGCTGCTCCCCCGCTCCCCGCTACACTTTACCATGGCTGCCAGGACTTTAGCGTCCCGGCAGCCATGGTAACCACTCTAAAAAAGCTAAACGTCGTATCCGGCAATGCGCCGAAACGACGTTTAGCTTAAGGCCGGATCTGGATCAATGCCTTTCAATGGGCATTCATTCCGGATCCGGCCTTGCGGCAAGTCTTCAGGATTTTTGGCCGGAGCAAAAAGCGCAGCAGTTCCGGAACTGAAGACATCCTGATGCATCCTGAACGGATTTCACTCCATTAAGAATGCCTTAGGATAAAACTGATCAGGATTCTTCCGGCATAGAGCCCCGACAACGGAACTCTATGCCGGAAGACAATAACGCAGGTGTGAAAGATCCCTTACTCTGTAATTTCATCTTATCTATCAGTTTTATCATTAATTTCTTCTTATCTTTAACCTGTAGGATACCAGCGATGTACATGTACAGCGCTGGTATCAGGGTCACAAATCCCAGCGCTGTAAAGCTACGGAGCTCTGATCGGGCGGGCACAGTCATTGATAGCCGGACCCCTGCTGTATGCGCTGGCATCGGTGAAAACACCAATGCCGGTGTATTAACCCTTGCACACCCGCATTCAGAGCTGACTGCAGCATATGTGGTATTCTGCCGGGTGCGGGGTGGCCACCGGGTCCCCGCATTGCTGTGATGGAGACCCGATGGCAGGGAAGTCAGCCCGATGCCTTCCTTAGGCATCGTGGCTGCTTTTCATGAGATCCTATGAGATCCAGCTCTCTGAATCTCACAGGAAGCAGGCTGTAAGTGTATTGCAGTGTATAATACACTTACAGCCAATGAATTACAACACAGAAATATTGTAATACATTGTAAATGGGATCAGACCCCCAAAAGTTAAGTTAAAAAAGAAATTAAAATAAAATTACAAAAATTACAAAAGAACAAAAAAGTTTTAAGTAAAAAGAGTCATTTTCCCCAAATAAAGTAAAAAAAAAATTGTAAAGATAGGGAAAAAGATAAAAGTAGACATATTAGGTATCAACGCGTCCATAATGACTGGCTATATAAAAGTATCACATGATCAACCCCGTCAGATGAATGCCATAAAAAATAAAATAAAAACTATGTCAAAAAGGCAATTTTCTGGTCACCATGCCTCACAAAAAGTGTAATACCAAGTGATTAAAATATCTTATGTACCTCATAATGGTGCCAATCAAACCATCATCTCATCCCGCAAAAGATGAGACCCTACTTAAGACAATTGCCCAAAAAGTAAAAAAAAAATAGGGCTCTCAGAAAATGTCAACACAAAAACAAGATTTTATTCTGTTCAAAAATGATTTCACTGTGTAAAACTTAACAAAAATAAAAATAATAGACATATTAGGTATCGCCACATCCATAACAACCTGCTTTATATAAAAAAATAACATTATAGGCCCCCTTCACAAAACTATGCCAAATCAAAAAACTATGCCAAAACAGCCATTTTGTTTCAACTTGCCTCACAAAATGCTTAATACCAAGCGATCAAGAAGTCATGTGTACGCCAAAGTGGTACCAATAAAACCGTCACCTCGTCCCACAAAAAATAAGCCCCCACATAAGACAATCACTTAAAAAATTTAAAAATCTGTGCTGCAAAAGTCATATGGCGCGCCTTCCGTTCTGAATCATTCAATGTGCCCCCACAGCAGTTTAACACCACATATGAGTTCCTTTCATTTTAGATTGGTTGGGAAGACTAAAGACTATGCTGCTCTTTTGTTTAAGCTTACTAGGTAATAAAATTCCCCTAATCAATTTTTTTTACTGTTCCTTCTTTTGAATTTTGGCAGAATTGTGTCATTAAGAATGAAATACAAAATAGAATTATTTTCTAGTGGTAATGACAGAAGGATAATAGTCCTGAAAGGGACAGGAAAGTTTTCTCAATTTATTACACTTATGTACACGGAAGAGATTATCTCCAAGGTGGTATCATTAGATTAGAAAATGGAGGATCAGACTGACAGAATGACAACTCTATAGTTCTACTATAAGCCTAGATAAAAATGTAGTAGATGGCCAAGAACCACAATGTGAAAAGATCGTCCAAGCCAGTAAATAGAGAAGAGCTAATAATAAAAAAAAAAAAATATTTGATTTGCTGGTTCGCCAAATTTTTCGGGAAAAAATTGGTTCGATCTGAATATATTTGGGGCAAATTTCAATAAAAAAAGGCTATTTCCGGGCTGCAGAGAACCTTTATAGTCGTGTAGAACACTGTGCCTTGTAGTAACACACATAGGGAGTCTGCTTTGTTAGTGAAATAATACTGCAAGTCCGTATGACATGCAGATGACAGGTGTCACTCTTAGAATCACTGCACACATCACTTATTAGGCCAGTCATGGGGCCAAACTAGACAAATAACTCAGGTATGAACTTAGCCTTACAGGTTAATGTTAGAGTCAAGAAGAAGCGGACTTATTTTGCACCATCGCCAGCTGATTCCACAGAGATGTCTACAGAACCTGTTCTATTAAACGCTTATACAAGTAGAGCCCCCCGGACATAGTGGAGAGGGTGTCAGCAGTAACTTTGTGTTGACGTCACTGATTAATTTGCCCTTCCTCTGATCCGTCAGAACAATAACCCACAAAAACTGATCCTGTCTGTGGAGCATACACCTTCACTCAGTCAGCATTTGCTTAATAATCCATCAGTATTGCTAATGCCCAAAAAAAGTGGATCTAAAACAGAGATGACATGAGAATGGAATATTTGCATGTCTTCTGTGTTTTGTACCCACTCCTGCTTTTGGCTACCAAATCATAAGATAATTATGATGGGACCATACAGGCCTTACAGCTCCTACATAGACAGAATCCGTTGTGCATCTCATATTTCCTTCCTTCTGACAGATCAAAAGAAAGGTCAAATAAATCATGATGTCAGCCAGGCCGAAAGGCAAAATAGTAGCCCAGTCATGAAGTGGGGAGGGTGGGAACAGCATGAGAAGTCCACAGAGTGGACCTATGACATATTGATGAGATGGAAGCAGCATGAGGAGACCACAGAGTGGCCCAATGACAGAGTGTGGAGGTGGCGGCAACAGCAGCAGCATCAGGAGGAGGCCACACAGTGACACAATGACAGAGTCTGGAGTTGGCAGCAGCATCAGGAGACTGCAGAGTAGTCCAATGACAGAGTGTGGAGATGGCAGCAGCAGCTTCAGGTGGAGGCCACAGATGTTCACAATGACAAAGTCTGGAGGTGGCGACAGCAGCAGCATCAGGAAGATACCACAGAGTGGCAAGGAACCACAGAGTGGCAAGGTGACATAGTGTGGATATGGCAGTAGCAGCAGCATCAGAAGACCACAGAGTGGCAAGGTGACATAGTGTGGATATGGCAGCAGCATCAGCAGGAGGATACCACAGAGTGGCAAGGCAACATAGTGTGGAGATGGCAGTAGCAGCAGCAGCATCAGGATACCACAGAGAGGCAAGGCGACATCTTGATTCATCTTGACAAAGGCCAGTGTTTCCACATTGTGGACAGGCAAGTTCTCCTTGGGGTAACTGTGGCCCGGGCCTCACTAAACACCCGTTCTGATGCCACATACTGGCCAGGCAGTTTTTCCAAGGCAAACTCTGCAAGTTGCAACCACAAATACAGTTTCGCTTCCCAAAAGTCCAGAGTATCTTCAATGATGGTTGGCAGGGTGCTGTCCAAGTATGCCACCACCTGCTGGTTCAGGTCCTTCTCTAGGTCTACCTGCTGCAGGGTGAGTAGTTTCTTCACTATGCGGGTGAAGAAAGCTACTAATCAGCGACTGTAAACTCAGGCTGCTGCTATTGGAATGTGAGCGCAGAGGGCCCCCCAGTCAGACCTGCAAGAGGATGGACAATGGTGCAGGTAGGCAGCGGCCAACTGACTACATAGGATGTCTCTGTAGTAGTTCAGGTTGTCCTCCCTCTCAGTGGGTGTAAAAAGGTCCCCATTCTGGACCGGTAGCAAAGGTCCAACAAGGTGGAGAGCCAGAAATCATCCCTCTGCTGAATGGTGACAATTTGACTGTCACTTCGCAAGCAAGTGAGCATGCATCGGGCCATTTGTGCAAGTGACTCGGAGGGACTCCCTGCCTCCATCTCTACTGCATACTGCCACAGTGTGTCTGGGTCCTGTGTCTCGTCTTACTCATCTCCCTGGAGCTCCTTTGGCTGCTTCTGATCCTCCTCTTATGTAACCTGAGTAGAAAAAACACCCATTTTGCAACACATTGCCTGTGCTCCAATGTCCTCCTCCCCCTCCTCCTCCAGTTCAGCCCCCACAGGACTCATGTGGCCATGAGATCTAGGCACTACGTCTCCAGTCCCCTAACCAACCATTGCTATTAGCATCTGTTCCAGGACATGAAGCAGTGGAATGATGTTGTTCAGCCCATAGTCCTGGCGACTGACAAATAACGTGGCGTCCTCAAAAGGCCTGAGCAAACAACAGGTGTCACGCATGAGCTGCCAATGGCTGACATTGAAGTTACACAGGTAAGTACTCCTATCCACTTGCATCATCAGGAAATCATTGATGGCCTTTCTCTGTTGGTATAGTCGGTCCAACATATGGTGGGTGGAATTCCAACGAGTGGAAGCGTAGCATATCAGCTTATTTTGTGGGATGGCGTTCTGCCACTGCAGCTCAAGGAGGGTCTGCTCTGCGGTGTACGAGTGGCTGAAGTGCCTGCAAAGTTTCCTGGCAATTTTTAGCATGTCTTGCAGATGGGTGGATGACTTTAGGAAACGCTTGACAACCAGATTGCATACATGTGCCATGCAGGGCACTTGGCTCAGCCTTTTTTGATGCAGCGCCGACACAATGTTCTTCTCGTTGTTGGTCACCATGGTTCCGATTTTGAGTTGTTGGGGAGAAAGCCAGGATTCAATTTCTTGACGAAGGACACGGAGCAGTTCCTCCCCTGTGTGACTCCGTTTGCCCAGGGAAAAAAGGTGCAAAACAGCGTGACACCGCCATGCCCTGCACATGTGGTATGATGAAGGGGCACTGTGAATTGTCCCTGCAGTGGAGGCTGAGGACATTGTGAAGGATGAGGAGGCAGAGGCAGACATTGTCACATGATTAACGACGTGACGACGTGGAGTCAGAATCGGCGTGACCTGGCCAAGTTGCTGGTGTTGCTGTGCAGGAGCCACTTTCACCCAGTGGGCCGTACAGGACATGTACTGTCCCTGACCGTGGTTACAGCTCCACACGTCGGTGCTGCCGTGCACTTTGGCAGACACCGACAATCACAAGGACTGGCCCACCTACTGTTCTACATATTTGTGCAGGGCTGGTACTGCTTTTATCACAAAGAAATGATGGCTTGGGACTCTCCACCTTGGGTCGGCACAAGCCATCAGTTCTCTGAAAGGTGCAGAGTCCACCACTTGGAAAGGGAGGAAATGCAGCACCAGCCACTTAGACAAGAGCACATTCAGCTTCTGCGCCGTTGGATGCGTGCACGCATGCTGCTGTCTCTTGGCAATCACTTTGCTGATTGATTGCTGACGGAATTACTGATGAGGAGTAGGAGCAGGAGCATATAGACCAGCAGAAGATGGGAATGACAGACAGCTCCTTTCTGCTGAGGTGGTGGATCCTTAACTGGCTGAAATCAAAAGCGTGCCACTGGGTGATGCAGCGGTATCTTCGGCATGCTAGACCACAACATCGGAGCCACAGTTCTCCCAAGCCACTTTATGGAGGCACTGCATATGTTGACGTAAGGGCCATAGTGCCAACATTGGCACCCTGGCCATGCTTCACCTTCTGCCCACATATTCTACAGTTGTGGCCAAAAGTTTTGAGAATGACACAAATATTAGTTTTCACAAAGTTTGCTGCTAAACTGCTTTTAGATCTTTGTTTCAGTTGTTTCTGTGATGTAGTGAAATATAATCACACGCACTTCATACGTTTCAAAGGCTTTTATCGACAATTACATGACATTTATGCAAAGAGTCAGTATTTGCAGTGTTGGCCCTTCTTTTTCAGGACCTCTGCAATTCGACTGGGCATGCTCTCAATCAACTTCTGGGCCAATTCCTGACTGATAGCAATCCCTTACTTCATAATCACTTCTTGCAGTTTGTCAGAATTAGTGGGTTTTTGTTTGTCCACCCACCTCTTGAGGATTGACCACAAGTTCTCAATGGGATTAAGATCTGGGGAGTTTCCAGGCCATGGACCCAAAATGTCAACGTTTTGGTCCCCGAGCCAATTAGTTATCACTTTCGCCTTATGGCACGCTGCTCCATCGTGCTGGAAAATGCATTGTTCTTCACCAAACTGTTGTTGGATTGTTGGAAGAAGTTTCTGTTGGAGGGTGTTTTGGTACCATTCTTTATTCATGGCTGTGTTTTTGGGCAAAATTGTGAGTGAGCCGACTCCCTTGGATGAGAAGCAACCCCACACATGAATGGTTTCAGGATGCTTTACTGTTGGCATGACACAGGGTTGATGGTAGCGCTCACCTTTTCTTCTCCGGACAAGCCTTTTTCCTGATGAGGCTTCATCGGAGAATATGACTTTGCCCCAGTCCTCAGCAGTCCATTCACCATATTTTCTGCAGAAGATCAATCTGTCCCTGATGTTTTTTTCGGAGAGAAGTGGCTTCTTTGCTGCCCTTCTTGACACCAGGCCATCTTCCAAAAGTCTTCGCCTCACTGTGCGTGCAGATGCGCTCACACCTGCCTGCTGCTATTCCTGAGCAAGCTCTGCACTGGTGGCACTCCAATCCCGCAGCTGAATCCTCTTTAGGAGATGATCCTGGCGCTTGCTGGACTTTCTTGGATGCCCTGAAGCCTTCTTAACAAGAATTGAACCTCTTTCCTTGAAGTTCTTGATGATCCTATAAATTGTTGATTGAGGTGCAATCTTAGTAGCCACAATATCCTTGCCTGTGAAGCCATTTTATGCAACGCAATGATGGCTGCACGCGTTTCTTTGCAGGTCACCATGGTTAACAATGGAAGAACAATGATTTCAAGCATCACCCTCCTTTTAACATGTCAAGTCTGCCATTTTAACCCAATCAGCCTGACATAATGATCTTCAGCCTTGTGCTCGTCAACATTCTCACCTGAGTTAACAAGATGATTACTGAAATGATCTCAGCAGGTCCTTTAATGACAGCAATGAAATGCAGTGGAAAGGTTTTTTTGGGATTAAGTTAATTTTCATGGCAAAGAAGGACTATGCAATTCATCTGATCACTCTTCATAACATTCTGGAGTATATGCAAATTGCTATTATAAAAACTTCCAATATTTATGTAATTCTCAAAACTTTCGGCCACAACTGTACATATGGCCATTTTAACCTCCTCTGCCAGCTCAATAAAAAACTTTCACACCGCCGAGTAGGTGATTTTACCCCCAACAGTCCTCACTGACTGACTGCTACCGCCGCTGCCTCCATGAATCTCTGCACCACTACTTCCGGGCAGGTAGGCTGCTGCGAAGCAGGTGGTCTACACCGGGCATGTTTGGCTCCCGACCTGCAACAGCTGCCACCCTACTGACTCTTAGCCATGCTACCACCTTGCTGGCCCAGCCACTGCCTCAAAGGCAAGCTGCCACCCTCTTCTCTTGAAGATGATGAAGCCCCTTCTGCACCCGGCTCCCAAGTGTGATCTGCTTCATCATCATCGCAACTAAATGCTTTCACCACAATTAAGTGCAGAAGTGAACTGAGAATAAATTTTTCTGGTTGGACTTAAAGACACCACTATACACTTTGACCAGAAAAAAATTTGCATATATATTTTTCTTGTAGTACTGAAATACGCCCTTATACACTTTCACCAGAAATAACAGCAAGAGTGCAGTGTGTATATATTATTCTTTTTTTTCTATAATACTACACTATACGCTTTCAACAGAAATAACTGCAGAAGTGAACTGAGAATATATTTTTCTTGTTGGACTGAAATAGGCCACTATACTCTTTCACCAGAATTAACTGCAGAAATGCATTGAGAGATTATATTTTTTCTTGTTGTACTGTAATACGACCTTGTACGCTTTGACTAGGAAAAACTTAAAGACTGAAGTGTGTATAAATTTTTCTTGTAGTACTGAAATAAACTCCTATAAGCTTTCACGAGAAATAACTGCAACAGTGCAGTGCGTATATATATATATATATATATATATATATTTTTTTTTTTTTTTTTTTACTGTAATACACCCCTATATCCTTTTAACAGAAATAAATGCAGAAGTAAACTGAGAATATATTTTTTCTTGTTGGACTGAAATAGGTCACTATATTCTTTGACCAGAAATAACTGCTGAAGTGAAATGCATATATATTTTTCTTGTAGTACTGATATAAGATACTAAAGATGCTAAGATATAAGCCATTAAAGTCTTTTCAACATTGCACTTGCAGCCCAATAACAAATAGCTGGAATGACAGAACTGTCTAATGGCTATTTGGATCTCCAAATAATCGTTCACTGCACTTGTAAATCATTTTCCTATTAATGTCCCTAGCGACTTCTGACGTTTCCCCCTGCACTAAGATGCTGTGAAATGATTCCTCCCTATCCTTTCCCTTCACTTATAAATTGTTTTTTCTGTGGGTTTTTTTTTCACAATCAGGTTTTTCCAATTGCTGTCCCTAGCACCTTCACACGTCTGTCCTTGCACTCTTAACGCTGGAAAATGTCTGACTCTAAGATGGCCGCCATATTTATAGGGCTGTGACATCGCAGGGCTGGCTGGCTGCTGATTGGCTGCATGCAAGCATGTCAATCTGGGTGATCCCGCCTTCCCAGAGTTCCTTGCGCCATGTCCTCAGTCCTCACACGTGTAACCACCATTTTAGGAAAAATGCTATTCGTTACCACGAAACTCAAGGATATTTGCATTCGTTGCAAATAAAATTTTTACTGAAATTCTAAACGATTTCCACTTTGTCAGCATTGATTCGCTCATTTCTATCAGTGGCGTAGCGTGGGGGGGGGGGGGGGGTTTCATGGGCGCCAAACTGCAGGGGGCGCTAGGCAGCAGACTAGATTCCTGTGTCCCTGCAATTCAGCCTCATAGGAATCAGGTCACTAGGCCAAAAAAGCTATGAGGCAGTAGAAGGGCACAGGCAGTTGTAGGGACCTGCAACTCACACTATCACGTGACATTCCTAGGTCACATGGGTCAAAATCTGCTGCGCAGGTTGGGTCATGGTTGCTTCTCAGGAGTGTCAGTGCAGGGAGGGAGAAAGAAACAGCATCTGTCAGTACATGAGACTCTGAGGAGGAGGTACATGTGAATACTGTGGATGTCCTGAGGACAGTGGGACTGTGAATTAAGGGGGTTTCTGTGTTAGATTTGAGGGAGGTGTCTAAGATTGTATGGAGGGAGGCAGTGTAGGATTGTATGGAGGGAGTGTAGGATTTTATGGAGGGGGGCCGTGTAAGATTGTATGCTGGGGGGTACCTCACTTGATCTCCTACGCCCGGTCTTCCGGGATGACATGATGACGTGGCGCAGGAGGGCACAGTGTGACTGCCTGCACCAGGATGCTGGAACTCAGGCCATATATTCTAATGCATGCATGCCTCCTACAGTACCCCAATAGCAACCCCATTGTGATACCCTCCATATTGTGCTCAATAATAATGCTCCCACGGCACCCCTAATATTAAAAATGCCTCCATAGGGACCCTAGTAGAAAAAAGGCACCCTATAGTGTTACCAGCAGTAACAAGACCCCTTAATAAGGCCCCTAAAGAGCCCACAGAAAAAAATAAGGCTGATCTATAAGGCACCCCTATAGTACCCCTTGTAGTTATAATACCCCCTGTAGTATCCCCAGTATTTATAAAGATTTAAAGTATTAGGGGCACAACGGCAATGGGGGAGAGTATTTTATATACTGCAGAGGGGGGATTTTATATATTAATAAACAGGGGGCCATTACGTACTAATTAGACAGAGGGGGAACTATATATACTAATAATACAGAGGGGCCATTATATACAGTACAGACCAAAAGTTTGGACACACCTTCTCACTCAAAGAGTTTTATTTATTTTCATGACTATGAAAATTGTAGATTCACACTGAAGGCATCAAAACTATGAATTAACACATGTGGAATTATATAGATAACAAAAAAGTGTGAAACAACTGAAAATATGTCATATTCTAGGTTCTTCAAAGTAGCCACCTTTTGCTTTGATTACTGCTTTGCAGACTCTTGGCATTCTCTTGATGAGCTTCAAGAGGTAGTCACCTGAAAAGGTCTTCCAACAGTCTTGAAGGAGTTCCCAGAGATGCTTAGCACTTGTTGGCCCTTTTGCCTTCACTCTGCGGTCCAGCTCACCCCAAACCATCTCGATTGGGTTCAGGTCCGGCACCCCATCACTCTCCTTCATGGTCAAATAGCCCTTACACAGCCTGGAGGTGTATTTGGGGTCATTGTCCTGTTATAAAATAAATGATGGTCCAACTAAACGCAAACCGGATGGAATAGCATGCCGCTGTAAGATGCTGTGGTAGCCATGCTAGTTCAGTATGCCTTCAATTTTGAATAAATCCCCAACAGTGTCACCAGCAAAGCACCCCCACACCATCACACCTGCTCCTCCATGCTTCACGGTGGGAGTCAGGCATGTAGAGTTCATCCGTTCACCTTTTCTGCGTCGCACAAAGACACAGTGGTTGAAACCAAAGATCTCAAATTTGGACTCATCAGACCAAAGCACAGATTTCCACTGGTCCATTCCTTGTGTTCTTTAGCCCAAACAAGTCTCTTCTGCTTGTTGCCTGTCCTTAGCAGTGGTTTCCTAGCAGATATTCTACCATGAAGACCTGATTCACACAGTCTCCTCTTAACAGTTCTAGAGATGTGTCTGCTGCTAGAACTCTGTGTGGCATTGACCTGGTCTCTAATCTGAGCTGCTGTTAACCTGCGATTTATGTGGCTGGTGACTCTGATGAACTTATCCTCCACAGCAGAGGTGACTCTTGATCTTCCTTTCCTGGGGCGGTCCACATGTGAGCAAGTTTTTTTGTAGCGCTTGATGGTTTTTGTGACTGCACTTAGGGACACTGACTGACTGACCTTCATTTCTTAAAGTAATGATGGCCACTCGTTTTTCTTTACTTAGCTGCTTTTTTCTTGCCATAATACAAATTCTAACAGTCTATTCAGTAGGACTATCAGCTGTGTATCCACCTGACTTCTCCACAACGCAACTGATGGTCCCAACCCCATTTATAAGGCAAGAAATACCACTTATTAAACCTGACAGGGCACACCTGTGAAGTGAAAACCATTTCAGGTGACTACCTCTTGAAGTTCATCAAGAGAATGCCAAGAGTGTGCAAATCAGTAATCAAAGCAAAAGGTGGCTACTTTGAAGAACCTAGAATATGATATATTTTCAGTTGTTTCACATTTTTCTTGTTATATATATATAATTCCCATGTGTTAATTCATAGTTTTGATGCCTTCAGTGTGAATCTACAATTTTCATAGTCATGGAAATAAAGAAAACTTTGAATGAGAAGGTGTGTCCAAACTTTTGGTCTGTACTGTATATTATCAATACAGAGGGCATTATACATAAAGACACTATGGAGTCAGGGGGCACTGCAGTGGGGCTTAATAAATACTGGGAATACTACAGGGAACATTATAACTACTGGGGACACTATAGAAGTGCCTTATAGATCAGCTTTATTTCTTGTGTGGGCTTTATAGGGACATTATTGAGTGGTATTGTTACTGCATGTAACACTATAGGGTGCCTTATTTCTACTAGGGTCCCTATGAGGGCATTTTTAATATTAGGGGTGCCATGGGTGCATTATTATTGAATCACAGAAGAAAATGCACCAAACGGATATGTCACTGACTATACTAGCTAGTCATACAAGCAGATATTAAAAGCTGAGACTTTTGCCAATATATTCCTGTCAGGAACACATCGGAGCCCATCATGCACCACGTCAGGGTCTCTCAGCATGGCAAGGGTCCTACCACTACGCTAACTATGGTGTGAACACGGTCTGAAGGTGATGAAATACAGCTCACAGCCAAGCTTGTGCATGTGGACCACACCGGCATCTTCCATTGTACACATTTTTTGCTGGGGATGGTCGTTTGCTGCGGTCCACATGCGGTGGGACTGCTCCCCCCATGAGAAACACGCTACAGTGTTTGGGGTTTGAGCAGTTACCTCATATTTGCCACTATATTTCTGTGATTTTGCATTATTATTATTGAGCACAATATGACGTGCATCACTAATGGGGCTGCTATTGGGGTACTGTAGGAGGCACTATTACTATTGAGGGCAGTCTGGGAGCAGAATTTAAGCCCTTTAAGACACTGAGGGCCTCTGTAGGCCCACACCGCTGCAGCCCGAGCCCAGGTCACACTGTACCTGTTCTGAATTCTAGGCCCTCTTACCACGACAATGCAGGCAATTTTCACTTTAAAAGGCATTCCGTTTTGCTTTCCATCATAATAGAAGTCTATGGGAATCATAACGGATCCATCTGGTTCCCGTTATGCAGAATGGACAAAAAATTCCTGTCAACGGTACTTTGTTTTCTGTCTTGCATAATGGGAACCAAACGGATCTGTTATGATTCCCATAGACTTCTATTATGACACATCAAAACGGAATGCCTCTTAAAGGCTTCCGTTTTGATGTTCGTCTTATGGATTCCGTTATTTTACGTTATAACCATGTTATAACGGAATACATAACGGTGATGTGAACCCACCCTCAATTAATTAAAATTGAGGTTGTTTTTTATTTTATTAATTAACAGAGAACCCCTTTAACCCCATAGATACTGGAGTTTTTTTCATTGCTTTTGCGTTTTTATTTTTCATTCCTGTTTCCCGGAGCCATAATGTTTGAATTTTTCCGTTCACATAGCCATATGAGGGCTTGTTTTTTGCAGGACAAGTTGTATTTTCTAATGCCACCATTTAATATGGCAAACAATGTAGTTGCAAGTGGTAAAAAAAAGCATTTCCATCACAGTTTTATCCCTATGGTTTTCACTAGAGATGGGCAAATTTTTCAAAAATTTGATTCGCCGGTTCACCAATTTCTTTGCAATTTGCAGTGAATTACGTTAAAAATGGCTATTTCCTGGCTACAGAGAGCTTTTATAGTGGTGTAGAACACTGTGCCTTGCAGTAAGGCCGAATGCACACGGCCGTGTTTGCTGCTGAGAGTGGGCCGTGAAAACCCTGCCAGGATTCCTGCTGACTGCTGGAGCGCACGGCGTCATGGGTTGCTATGACGCCGTGCGCTTCATGCAGCCGCTCCTGTACAGTAATACGCTATACTAGTGTATTACTGTCCAGAAGCGGCTGCATGAAGCGCACGGCGTCATAGCAACCCATGACGCCGTGCGCTCCAGCAGTCAGCAGGAATCCTGGCAGGGTTTTCACGGCCCGCACTCGGCCGCGGAACACGGCTGTGTGCATTCAGCCTTACACACACAGGGAGTCTGCTTTGGTAGTGAAATAATACTGTGAGTCCATATGACATGCAGGGACAGGCGTCCCACTTAGAATCACTGCACACTTCACTTATTTGGGCAGTCATGGGGCCACAACTGACCTAATATCTCAAGTGTGCCTTACAGGTCGATGTTAGCACCAAGAATAAGCACACTCCTTCTACACCATCATCAGCTGATTCCACATAGATGTCTACAGAACTTGTTATTTTACAAGCTGATACAAGTAGTGCCCCCATTACAGAGTGGAGGGGGTGGGAGCAGTAAGTTTGTGTTAATGTCATTGTTTATTTTGCACTTCCTCTGATCCATCATAAAAACAACAACCAAAAAATGAACCCTGTCTTTTGAGCATCCGCCTTCACATGGTCAGCATTTTTGTCAGTAATCCATCAGTATTGCTAATGCCCCAAAAAAATAAAAATAAATGTGGATCCAAAACAGAGATGACACATGAAGGAATAGTTGCATGTCTTCTGTGTTTTGTAGCCACTCCTACCGAATCACAAACTCAATTTTTATTTTATTTTTTTACGTGGGAGAAAAAACTATGTTTATTTAACAAACAGTATATTAACACACAAAATACAACACAGCAGGGGCAAAACCACAAGATTTAAAAGACAAACTGGAAAAACAAAGTGCTTCATACACAAGAATGGATTGACGACCAGTGTCGGGGTGACCACAATGGTAATGCATATGGATCATGAAATGTATGGGGTTATGGCTGATAACTCGAGGACAGTCCAGCAAACAAGCCGACTCCAGCTCATTCGGTGATGAGCTGTGTTGCTGATAAGTGGATTCTCAAGTGTCTAAAGAAATGCAAGTAAAAACATTGGAATAAATTGCCTACTTCCTCCAACGTGACCCCATCCGTTGATTTATGAATATCATTCCAGAAAAGCTTGAAGTCCTCTGCATGGCTGGCATAAGAAATTTTTATGCGAGGTTTGACGGGCAAGAGAAAACATTGCTGCTAGCCACGTAAGGTCCTGAGAACTGATCACCAGGTTACTGAAACAACAAAGTTTCTTTGGAACAACATTCCTTCGATAGCTGTGAGTAGTGATGGACAAACGCGATCAAATGTTTGTGAACCACAATTTTGCGGCGGGCCCCATTCACTTTAATGGCATGCAAACCTGAAAAAACTTCAGCTCATATTTGCAGCCACCAAATACTTAGTAGAAGTGCACAAATAGTCCCACAACATGGACAGTGACATACTAGAGGGGGATCAATGACAAAAATTCCAACAAAAAATATGTGTCTTAATCAGGGGACAATTTTATGCATCTTAAAGGGAAATTCTCTTAAATGTGCCCTGTTGCGCTACCTAAATGCACTATATAGAAAGTATATTAATGGTATATACCACCCCTGCTTCAATCACTTTTTTGGGGGGGCAACTGGTTTACCACACCAGTAGAAATTATTTGTTCCAATAACGCTTGTCCCTCTATATACCTGCGGTATCGCAGCAGAAGCACACACAACTGCTGCACAATACAAATGCACTATAATATACTTTCTATGTTAGAAAGTATATTATAACATTGTACAAGGAAGGCAATCCATTAGAATATACATAAAGATAAAACATTACTATTAAAATATATATTTTTGTAAGAGAGATGGAAATGGTGATGTATAGTTAAAACTTAACTTTTAATTGATTTATATATAGAATATATATATATAGAATAGGGTCCCTAAAGAGAATATCTAGGGACCCTATTCTATATATAAATTAATTAAAAGTTAAGTTTTAAATATAAATCACCATTTCCATCCCTCTTACAAAAAGCTTTAAAATACTGGTGATCAAGTCATCAATTAAATATATTGCTCCCTTTAGCTATTAAAATATATCCCTCAAAATGAAAATAAATCTAATTATTAAGTTAAGCAAAAAGCATAGATGTGGTAGGCAATAACAAGTGCTCGGCGGCACTAAATCAGGTGCTCGGCGGCACTAAATCAGAAACCATATGTCCTACCACAATCCAGGGCGTTCCAGTGCACATAAATTAAACCTAGAGGGAAAGCAAAAAACATCTATCCCTGGGCTAGATGATGATGTGGTATTGAAGGACAGGGTGGGAAAAGAACTGTCCCTGATATTGGCCTATTGGTGCTATTCTGGCCCTGACAGCCTAAACACAGAGCACCCGCCCTGCTAAGAGCGACCCCGTCCAGAACCTTACCCTATATAAAAATGGCACTAGTAAGCCCCTAGCCCTTTAGCCCCTGACTTCCAGGTAATCACTATATATATATATATATATATATATATATGTGTTTTTGACTCATTATAAAAGTATATTATAAGTATATCACACCCCTCTGTGCATCACACCTATCGATAGCACACCTATACCAGTCCTTAAAAGGACTTTTGTGGCCCTATTAGCTAGCGTTTGGTGTCCATAAAAGCCTGTCCCTGCTCCACAAAGCAGCCTCTCCCTACACTGGCAAAAGACTGAATGTAAAATGCAACCAGATCGGGTTTATTTATAAGGTACGGGGTATGTCCATGTGCTGAAACATCTCAAATGGCTGTCCTGTACCACCTGATGGATGTGTCATGGGTCAAAGTTCTTCACAATATAAAAGAATATGGCGGGCGCGAATATCGCCATATGTTCGCATGTTCGGCTAATCACGAACACGCAAAGTTCGCCGTAACATGACCGCTGGGTGAACCACAAGGCCATCTCTAGCTGTGAGCACTTCAGAGCCATTATACAGGAAGAGCAGGAGACAAGTAAATATCTTAGGTAACACCTCCAATAGATTGTCCTCTTTGTACGTCTTGCAGAACTAACGTGTCCACACAATCCGGTCCTCTGTGCTTCCCCTGGTGAGTGGAGGCTTTGATGAAATATGTATGAGCACAGCCAGTGGATCTCTGTCCTTTCCTTTGAATCCGAGTAAACAGGGAGATTTGGCTTTTAGGTTCAGCTCTGAGCCCACTTCAATGGCAAGACCCTTCTGTTTCTCGGCAGCTATGTGGACAGACAGGTGCTTGGAATACTCTTTCAGTCTGGTTTAAGATAAATTATACATTGGTTTCACTCTATACAGAGTCCATTGTTTTTGAAGTAGCAAAGCAGCCTGTGTCGGATCAAGAGTTTCCTCCAAAGGGGTGTACTGTGGGATGCAACATTGCATATCATGCAAAGTTTCCTGGCCATTTTTAGGATGGGTGGAAGACTTTTGGAACCACTTAACAACCAGATTGAACATGTGTGCCATGCAGAGTGCATGGCTCAGCCATCCTTGATGCAGCGCCGACATGTTCTTCCCGTTGTCGATCACTATGGTTCTGATTTTGAATTGTCACGGAGAAAGCCAGGATTTGATTTCTTGCTGAAGGACATGGAGCATGGAATTCCTCCCCTGTCCTCCCCTGTCTAACTCCGTTCACCAAGGCAAACCAGGTGCAGAACAGTGTGAGAGTGATGAGAGGGGTCGCATATGGCTTGCAAATATGAAAATAATGTATTTGGTGTAAATCGAAAGAGAGGCATTGCTGGAGACATTGACTTCACAACAGATACAGAGCAGCAGAGTTCACTTTGAAATAAAAAAATTCAACACTGCGTAATTCAGCCCATACAGCAAAAGGATGTGTACAATCACCCATCAATTTTACAAAAAAAAAGCTAATTTCACATAACACATTTCACCACTACGTAATTTGGCCCATACCACAAAAGAAGGTGTGCATTCACCCATACATTTTCCGGAAAAAAAACTGTGTCACATAAAGAATTTCACCACTAAGTAAGTTGTTCCATACCGCAAAAGGAGGTGTACATTCACCCATACATTTTCCCAAAAAAAGACAGTGTCACATAAAGACTTTCACCACCAAGTAAGTCATTCCATACCACAAAAGGAGGTGTACATTCATCCATACATTTTCTGAAAAAGAGCCAGTGTCACAGAAAGAATTTCACCACTAAGTATGTTGGTCCATACTGCAAAAGGAGGTATACATTCACCCATACATTTTTCGCAAAAAAAAAGCCAGTGTCACATAAATAATTTCATCACTAAGTAAGTTGTTCCATACTGCAAAAGGAGGTGTATATTCACCCATACATTTTCCTAAAAAATGTGTCACATAAAGAATTTTAGTCACATAAAGCCTTCAGTCCATACTTTTTCCAAAAAAGAGCCAGTGTCACAAAATTTCACTGCAAAAGGGGCTTTACCACATATAACTGCACCACTGAACGGCAAGTAGGCCCTTAATTGAGAGGGTTGCACATGGCTTGCATACACTACATGCCTCCAACATCATTTTTGGATCTCTACATGAAAATAATGTATAGTATTTGCTGTAAATCGCAAGAGGGGCATTGCTGGAGACATTGACTTCACAAGAGATACAGAGCAGCGGAGTTCAGCCACCTCTATTTGTGTTCTGCTGTTTACTGCTCCTGAATTAAAATTGGGGCAAAAAAGCTTCAGCTTCCTCTGATGTGTATGCCTACAGAGTCCTTCTGTTATGTCTTTGCACAGGGGGCAATATTGTTATGCACAATTCTAATGTAACTCCTGATCTCTAGAAACTGTACTTGGACTCCAAGGCAGAGGTTCTCCTGTCATGCCTTGAGTGCTGTGGAGATCAAATGCAGACAGAGGAGATACAAACACACAAATGTTTTCAACTTAGTGAAGCTGCTTGATTTAATTGTGAATAGATGGTAAAAGGAGAGTCATTATGTTTACTGCATGACAACATAATTCAGGACATACCGCAAAAGTAGGTGTACAATCACCCATTAATTTTCCCAAAGTAAAATTGGTTGAAATAAAAAATTTCACCAAAGAAAGGATATTGGAATTCGGTTTTTACAGAAGAAAGTCTTCTATCACCCTTCAATTTTTTTTAAAAAAAAGCCTGTTTCGCATAATTTTTTTTACCACTACGTAATTCGGGCCATACCGCAAAAGGAGTTATACAATCGACTACTGACCTGTTTCTAACCTCTCCTTCATATCTAAACTTCTTGAATGTCTTGTCTACTCTCACTTAATAAGCTATCTCTCTGCAAACTCTCTTCTTGACCCCTTACAATCTGCCTTTCGCCCTCTTCACTCTACAAAAACTGCCCTTACTAAAGTGTCTAACGGCCTCCTAGCAGCAAAAAGAAATGGTGACTATTTTCTACTGATTCTGCTGGATCTCTCTGCAGCGTTTGATACCATAGACCTGTGGTCAGCAAACCACGGCTCGCGAGCCACAAGCGGCTCTTTAGCCCCTTTAATGCGGCTCTTACATGTGCAGGCTCCCACATAGCCGAAAGACAAACCGATCCTGCTGATTTGTGAAGCACGCACTACAGTCTTCTTGCCTGTGGAACGCATTTGCCTTCCGCAAAGCTGGAGAGGGCGTGTACATCTCATATCACATGCCCATATTTCCTCCCACTATTAGTGCACGCGCATCATCACACAGGAAGCCGGAGTAATCGCCTTCACTTTGGTGTACACACCTTCCAAACGTCGGAACGTGCTGTGTCACAACAGGAAGTGACGAGGGTAGTGAAAGTTCCCGGGTAGGGAAATATAACAGAAGACCGCCGCAGGCGCTTGTTGTGCTACGAACATGACGCCATAGTAGGCATAGTCAAGTGTGCTACCTCCTTCTACAGGTGACTCTCAATAATTATTTTGCATCATCATTTACATGGCATGTAAACTATTTGAACAGAAAAAGTAATAAAATAGGCGTGCACACCTTGCACTGGCTCTGCATACAAGTTTAATAAAAGTTAAAAAAAAAAATATAAAGATAAAATGAAATAATTATCAAGATCAAAATAACAGAAAGTACATAAAAAATGTACATAAAATAAAAATATGTAAAAACACACTCTAATAGTCCTCACTGGTACTGTTGACGCAATAAAAATATAGAAAACATGAGACATAGAAATCATTTATGTCATGCCCAAAGTCCGATGTCAGCATAAAAAGTGCAGACTCCAAAGGCAATGCAGTGATGTATTATAATTCACCAATGGACAATGCAATGATCAAACTGTAGAAAGGTGAGATATTGCAGTTTAGTTAATAAGCCCCACAAAAATAGGGTGCCGTCTGAGGCTATTTCAATATAGTGTGTCTTTTGCGGCTGATAATCTTTTTATGTTTTCATGTTTTCACCTGAAGTTTATGTCACCCTGATGGATTTATGCGCATACTAAGCTAGTTATCTTCTTCATATTGATTATCATCAGCGGACACTTATTGAAACTAAAAACAATGTACCTTCCTATATATTTTAGGTTTAAAAAATTTGGCTCTTAAAATAAATTTAAATTGCGGTTTTGTTGGTATTTGGCTCAGTTGACTAAAAAGTTTGCCCATAGACCATAAAGAGCAGTGTCCTTAAGGCCAATTGAGTGGAGCATGGTGAGGAGGCACCATGCTCCACTCAATTGGCCTTAAGGACACTGCTCTCTCTTGGTTCTCTTCCTATGTCTCTGGCCGCTCTTTTAGTGTATCATTCGCTGGCTCTTCTCCTCCTCTTCCTCCTGAGGTCGGCATTCCTCAGGGCTCTGTACTAGGTCCTCTACTCTTCTCCCTCTATACAGCCCCCATTGGACAGACTATCAGTAGATTTGGCTTCCGATAACATCTCTATGCTGACGATACCCAACTATACATTTAATCCGCTGACAACACCCCTGCTTTACTTCAAAACACCAGTAATTTTCTGTCAGCTGTCTCTAACATCATGTCCTCTCAGTATCTAAAACTGAACCTTTCAAAAACGGATCTTATTGTCTTTCTCCCATCTACTAACTCACCTAAACTTGATATTTCAATTTTGGTCTGCAGCACTATCATAACTTCTGTGCAACATGCCCGCTGTCTTAGGGCCACATTTTACCCTGATCTTTCCTTTGTTCCCCATATTCAATCACTTACCCACTCTTGTCGTCAGGACCTCAAGAATATCGTCAGAATCCGCCCTTTTCTTAGGGTGAAAACGGCAAAAACTCTTGACTACTGCAACACATTACTAAACTGTCTCCCTCTCACTAAATTCTCCCCCTTCAGTCTGTTCTAAATGCTGCAGCCTAGGCTCACCTATCAATCTAACCGCTACACCGATGCTCTCTGGAATACTCTGCACCGGAATACTAGGTCAATTCACAACTTCTGCATCTTCAAACGTGCCTTAAAAACACATTTTTTTGGCAGACTTATCAAGCTATCTAAAATGACTTTTCCCAAACTAAACCTTTTTCCACACCAACTCTTCTGGCCTAAACTTTCAGTTCAATAATGGCTCAAATCCTACTTATCACAATCAACTACATTATGTGTCACCCCCAATTCTTCATAGATTGTAAGCTCTTGCGAGCAGGGCCCTGACTCCTAGTGTTTCAGTTGCATATTAGCCAGTTACTTTTGTTTTGAACATGAACCCTATGAATTTGTAAAGCACTGCGGAATATGGTGGCACTATAGAAATACATTTTATTATTTATTATAATTATTATTATTATCATTTCAATCACCCATCAAATTTCACCACTACGCAATTTGGTCCATACCGCAAAAGGAGTTGTACAATCATCCATCAATTTTCCAGAAGAAAACATGGTTGAAATAAAAAATTTCACCAATGAAAGGATTTTGGAATTCAGTTTATACAGAAGAAAGTCTACTATCACCCAACAATTTTACCAAAAGAAACATCTCACATAAAAAATTTCACCACTAAGTAATTTGTTCCATTCCACGAAAAAGTACTTCACCACATATAACTGCACCACTAAAAGGCAATTAAGCCCTAATGTTTTAATACTTTTACACAAAAGGCTTATCAAAAGAAAAATGCAACGATGAAAGGCAAATGTTTTTGTATTTCACCAGTAATACACGGCAAACTGGGCTGTAAAATTTCTCATTGCTCCGCTGAGCGGCAATTAGGCCCTAATTTTTTTATATTTTTGCACAAAAGACTTTTCAACAGATAAGTGCAACAATGAAAGGCAAATATATTAGCATTTTGCCAGTAATGCACGGCAAACTGGGCTATAAAATATCTCACTGTACCGCTGAACGGCAATAAGGCCCTACTTTTTTTATATTTTTGCACAAAAGGCTTTTCAACAGATAAGTACAACCATGAATGGCAAATATATTTGTATGTCCCCAGTAATACACGGCAAACTGGGCTGTAAAATATCTCACTGCAACGCTGAAGGGCAATTTGGCCCAAATTTGTTTCTATTTTTACACAAAAGGCTTTTCAACAGATAAGTACAACTATGAACGGAGAATATATTTGTATTTCGCCACTAATACACAGCAACTATCTCACTGCCCCGCTGAGCGGCAAAGATATTTTTCCTTTTTCCACTAATACATGCAAAAAGGGCTTTAAAACAGAAAACTGCACTGCTATGCTGCAAAGATATTTTCCTTTTTCCACTAATACACGCAAAAAGGGCTTTAAAACAAATAACAGCACCGCTAGGAGGCAAATATATTTTTCCTTTTTCCACTAATACACAAAAAAAATGGCTTTGAAACAGATAACTGCACCACTGTGCAGCAAAGATATTTTTCCTTTTTCCAATAATACACGCAGAAAAGGGCTTTGAAACAGAAAAGTGCACTGCTGGTGTCTATTGGAGGTACCATTAGCAAGTGTGGTGATGTCACACGCCGAAGGTCCCAGAAATAGGATCTGCAAGCTCCCTCGCACGAGCGTCTGCTGCCGGCCAGAGCGACACCGTGCTGGAAGGTTGAGCAAGAATCTTCAAAAGTCATTCAGCTGGACACTGAAAGCACAAAGACAATAACACCACTCGCCCCATTGGTGGACAGGCAAAAGAGACTACTTTATTTGATGGTAATGCATATTATATGATCCATTGTGGGTTACATTTCTTAGTTAGTGCTCTCACCAGTGCGGGCATCTCACTCCGGTCTTTTTGATCAGAAGTTTTATCCTTGTTGTGCATATTGTTAGTGAATCAGAGCAGCAGACTCCTCGGAGATACCCAGCAGCGGCTGCCGACTGACCTTAGCGCGGGTGTCACTGTCTCTCTCAAAAAATAACAACACTTACCTCTCCTGCTCCTGGACGCCGCAGCTCTTCACCTCCAGCGCGCTGTGTCTTCTTCCTGCTGCGGCTGTGCTGTGACCCGACGCACACAGCGTGAGGTCACAGAGCGCCCTCACGCTGTGCACAGCCACAGCACCGCCGACAACTGAGGAACAGGAAGCGTTGAGTACAGAGCCTTCACCGCTTCCCAGTCCTCTGGTACTAATGAGTGCTTCCATAATGGAAGCGCTCATTAGTATTCGCTTTAAAATACGATGGTCCATTTCCCCCCCACTTTTGGGAGAAAAAAAGTGTGTCTTATAAAGCGAAAAATAAGGTAACTGCACAGCGCAAAGGCAAATAAAACGTAGAAATTTTTCCTAATGCCTGTATCAAACAGTACTTGCACCCTAATAAAAATGGTTTGATGGAATTACAGAGCTGTATAATGGCAATTTGTATCGCCAGTCAGTGCAGCAAAGTGTAATCGGATTGTTTCTGTTAACCAGGCTGTCACCATCTCGACTGAACCCTGTTCAACAGAAATGCAGTGGAATGATTCCTCCTTATACTTTCTCTACACCTTAACTAATCTTTCACTGCACTTGCAAATTTATTTTTAGCACAATGACAATTTTTTCTATCACTGCCCCTAGCACCTGCAGACACGTCTCTCCCTACACTAAATACGTTGGTGAATGGCAGAATCTAAGATGGCTGCCGTATTTAAACATCTGTGACATTACACGGCTGGCTGCTGATTGAGTGCATGCATGTCAGTATGGGTGATCCCGCCTTCCCAGACTTCCTTTCTCCATGTTCTCACACGTGCAGCAGCCATTTTCGGGAAAATACCATTTGTTACTACAAAGCGCAAGGAAATTTGCATTCGGTGCAAATCAAATTTTTCCGGAAATTCAGAACAAATTCCACTTCATCAGCTTCGATTCGCTCATCTCTAGTTTTCACTATGTGGCAAAATAGACCTGTGCCCTTCGATCTCTAGGTCAGTACGAATACAGCAATACCACATATGTGTTCATTTTTTGGTGTGTGTTTTAAAAATGAAAGAATATTTCAATTTAGAATTATTATTATTATTTTTTACATAGCCATATTCTGACCCCATAACTTTTTTTTATAGTTATGTCTCTTGAGTTGTTTAGGGGCAAATTTTCTGGGATGATCTGTAGTTTTTATTGATGCCATCTTGGAGTGTGTGTGACTTCTGGTCACCTTTTGTTACATTTTTGGGGGTAAGTGAAGCGATGAGAAAATGGGCCACTTTGATTTGTTTTCTGTTATGCCATTCGCTGTATGAAATATTATTATATTTGAATAGTACGGGGTTTTTCGGATATGGCGATGCCCATGATGTTTATTAGTGATAAGTCGCAGGGGCCATATTCGTATACGCGATATTTTGCTATTTTTTTTAAATATTCGTTATATTCACGAATATTCACAAATATTGTAAAAACAAATATATAGCACTATATTCAATGTTTTTTTTTCTACCTGTACAGTTGTCCCACTTCTGCATACTCCTCCCCGACAACCGTCCCTGTCACCATGGGAACGCATGGTGGTTAGAATATACCATCGGATCTGAACAACTGTACAGGATAAAAAAAATACAAATATTCTAAAAAACAAATATATACGCTTTAGTGCTCATTGGCCCACAAGCAAGAAGCAGAGAGGAATCATGTGTTCAGATGGGAAAAAAATACTAATATTCGCTATAACAAATATATAGCACTATATTCAAAATATTTGTGAATCCTCGAAGTTGTGGTATTCGCAAACAATATTCGCTATTCAAATATTTGCGCTCAACACTAATGTTTATATTTTTATTGTTTATGTATTTATTTTTTAAATTCTAGGGACAGGCAGTGATATTAATTTTATTTTTGCATTTTTTAACTTTTTTTATTTTTTTCACCCCTCTAGGAGGCTACAATATGCAGATTTTTTAGATTATATTTATAGTTCCATAGATTAACAGTATAAACTGAATTTGCTGCTATCCTATGTTGGCCTGCCATCCGCATGCCAACATAGTACCTGCAGCTCTAATACACTGGGGCTGTTCAGAGAGACTTGCTGTATTAGATTGAAGGATCAGCTTCCCTGACACCTGGATGTTCGGGTTCGACGGGTTCGGCCAAACTTCACAAAAAAGTTTGATTTCGGGACCCGAACTTGACCCCAAACCCGAACCCCATTGAAGTCTATGGGGACCCAAACTTTTGAGCACTAAAATGGCAAGGGCTAGAGGGCTGCAAATGGCATCAAAATGTGGTTAAGAGCATGGCAAGTGCTCTGCAAACAAATGTGGATAGGGAAATTACTTTAAATAACAAAATATGCAAAAATAAAAAATAATCTTGATATAAGAGGACAAGGTCCATATAAAGTAGGAGGTTGAGGAGGCGGTGGAAGTGACGGTGTAGGTGGAAGCAGTGGAGGAGGAGGAGGTAGCCAACACTGGTTTTTGTTTTTGTTTTTTATTTTATTATTATTATTTATTTTTTTTGTTTAAATTTGGGTAGACCCCAAAACATTGGGAAATATAACCTGTGATAACCCCCTCCAGTAGTGCTAAACAGATGATCAGATAATACACTGTCTGCAGGGCTGGCCAGCACCCCCAAGGCATAAAGGGCAATCTCAGGCCATGTGCCCAATTTGGAGACCCAGAAGTTGAAGGGGGCAGACCCGTCATTTAGTACGTGTAGACGTTTGCACACATACTGCTCCACCATGTTGCTGAAATGCTGGCTTCTTCTAAGACGTTCCATATCAGCTGGTGGCGCTGGTTAATGTGGCGTGCTGACAAAGCTTTTCCACATTTCGACAATGCTAACCCCGCCTACTGAGGTGCTGGTGGTGCCCCAGCTGCGTTGGCGACCTCTTTCTCCTCGCGTGCCTTCACCTTGTGCTTACACTGTTCCCCACGCTGTCAGGTGGAAATGCCACCAGCAGCACGGCTACTAGCTTGTGCTAGTACTCGCGCATCTTACGATCACGCTCCAGAGAGGGAATTAAGGACGATATGTTGTCCTTGTAACGGGGATCCACCAGCGTGGCCACCCTGTAATCAGCACAAATTAGAATGTGGGTAACTCGGCGGTCGTTGCGGAGACACTGCAGCATGTAATCGCTCATGTGTGCCAGGCTGCCCAGAGGCAAAGAAAAGCTGTCCTCTATGGGAGGTGTATCGTCTGTGTCCTCTGCATCCACCCAGCCATGCACCTGTGATGGCCATGAGCTAGTCTGGGTGACACCCTGCTGTGAACAAGGTTCATCCTCCTCCATCTCCTCCTCCTCATCCTCCATCTCATCATCCTCAAGAACTGTGCCCTGGCTGGACAATTGTGTACCTGGCGTTTGTGGGTGCTGGAACACACCCTCGGAGCCACTTTCGAATGACTGGCCGGAAACCCTATGAAATTATACCTCTTCCTTCTCCTCCTCCTGTGCCACATCATCTTCCATCATCACCAGCAGCGTTTTTTCAAGGAGGCATAGAAGAGGGATAGTAACTCTGTCCATGTTAATGGAGTACTCGAAACAGTGCAACAAGGAACACAGGTCTCGCATAGAGGACCAGTCATTGGTTGTGAAGTGGTGCTGTTTCGCAGAGCGACTTAACCATGCGTGCTGCAGCTGAAACTCCATTATCGCCTGCTGCTGCTCACACAGTCTGGCCAGCATGAGCAAGGTGGAGTTCCACCTTGTGGGCCCATCGCATATGTGGCGGTGAGCGGGAAGGCTGAAGTTACGCTGCAGCACTGACAGGCGAGCAGTGTGGGAACACCAAAAGCGCGCACAGACGGCCCGCACTTTATGCAGCAGCTCTGTCATATCAGGGTAATTTTACATTTTTCTGCACTGACAAATTCAGCACATGCGCCATGCAAGGGATGTGCGTCAAACCGGCTAGTCCCAGAGCTGCTATGAGATTTTGCCCATTATCGCACACCACCAGGCCGGGCTTGAGGCTAACTGGCACCTACCACTCATCGGTCTGTTGTTCAAGGCCCGTCCACAGCTCCTGTGTGGTGTGGGGTTTGTCCCCCAAACAGATACGTTTTAAAACTTCCTGCTGTTGTTTACCCCTGGCTGTGCTGAAGTTGGTGGTGAAGGTGTTATGCTGATCGGATTAGGAGCCAGTAGAGGATGAGGAAGCGGAGTAGGAGGAGGAAGAAACAGGAGGCAAACTGAAGCGCCCTGCAATCCTTGGTGGTGGAAGGACATAGGCCAAACTGCTATCCGCCTCCGGCCCAGCTGCCACTGCATTTACCCAGTGTGCTGTTATGGAGATATATCACCCCTGACCGTGCTTACTGGTCCACGTATCCGTAGTGAGGAGCACTTTGCCACAGAGGGTGTTGTGCAGTGCACACCTGATTTTGTCCCCCATTTGGTTGTGCAGGGAAGGGATGGTATGCCAGGAAAAGTAGTGGCGGCTGGGCACGACGTACTGTGGGTCTGCACACTTTCAAAAGCCCCAGCAGTTGACACCTATGTTTCCTCATCATCCGAGATGAGCTACGATGGTCCTCCAATGTACTTATCTTAAAACATAAGTGTTTGGGCATCGGTGCACTCAATCTCTTCCCCTTCTGGGGCAGGGCTAGGTGGATTGTCCTGGGAAAACCTGCTAACAGAGTCTTCAAAAAGCAGAAGAGACTGCTGCATGACTTGGTGCTCAGACTGCTCGGCTGATTTGCAAGGGGGTGAGGTGAAAGACTGATGTACATCGGCTGCAGGTGCCAACTCTGATCTCTCAGCAGGAGACTGGGTAGGAGACAATGTGAAGGAACTGGAGGCACTCTCAGCAACCCAATCTGCTATCACCTGTACTTGTTCTGGCCTCACCATTCGTAGAGCCGTATTAGGCCTGACTAAATACCGCTGAAGGTTGTGTCGCCTACTCGCACCTGAGGAAGTTGTTTCACTAGCTGGCACAGATCGACCACATCCTCTCTCTGCAACATGTCCCTTTTTTGACTCTCTCCTCATATTTCTCAAATTTAGGATCTTGCCCAAAATGGGTGTTTTTTTTTATTTTTTCTAATAGAATAGAACAACAGTATCTAACGAGTGTATCTCACAATGACAGATGCAGCAAAATAAAAATAAAAATTGCCCTAAATAGTTGTTTTTTTAATAGCAGAATAGAACATTATCTAAAGGTTGTATCTCACAATGACATATGCAGCAAAGGCTGCAAAATTAAGTTTTTTGCCCTAAATGGGTGGGTTTTTTTATGCCAGAATATGACAGCAGTATATAACGCTTGAATTTCACACGTACAATGCAGACAAGGCTGCAAATTAAGTATTTTGCCCAAAATGGGTGTGTTTTTTAATACCAGAACAGCACAGCAGTATCTAAAGCGTGTATCTCACACTGACAGATGCAGACAAGGCCGCATATTAAGATCTTTGCCCTAAATGGGTGTTTTTTTAATACCAGAATAGCACAGCAGTATCTAAAGCGTGTATCTCACACGTATAGATGCAGACAAGGCTGCAAATTAAGATTTTTGCCAAAAATGAGTGTTTATTAAATATCAGAAGAGCACAGCAGTATGTAAAGGGTGTATCTCACAATGACAGATACAGTAAAGGCTGCATAATTAAGATATTTGCTCAAAATGGGTGTTTTTTTTAATACCAGAATAGCACAGCAGTATCTAAAGCGTATATCTCACATGTACAGATGTAGACAAGGTCGCAAATTAAGCTTTTTCCCCCAAATGGGTGTTTTTTTCTAATAGCAGAATAGAACAACAGTGTCTAAAGGGTGTATCTCACAATGACATATGCAGCAAAGGCTGCCAAATTAAGATTTTTGCCCTAAATGGGTGTTTTTTTTAATAGCAGAATAGAACAACAGTATCCAAAGGGTGTATCTCACAATGGCATATTCAGAAAAGGCTGCAAAATTAGGATTTTTGCCCAAAATGGGTGGGGGGGGGGTTTAAATACAAGAATAGCACAGCAGTATGTAAAGAGGGTATCTCACAATGACAGATGCAACAAAGGCTGCAATATTAAGTATTTTTCCCAAAAAGTGTGTTTTTTTACTAACAGAATATGACAGCAGTATATAACGCTTGAATTTTACGCATACAGATGAAGCAAGGGCTACAAAATTGAGTATTTTGGCCAAAAAGGATGTTTTTTAAAACCAGGAAAATTATATCTGTATTTCTAGCTTAAATTGCACACTGACTAAAGCTGCAAAGGCACCAGATGTAGGATATTGCCAAAAATGGGTGTGTTTTTTTAAACCCAGATTATTATTGCAGTATTTCAAGCTTGGATTTGGATGTCACAAATGCACATATGCAGTGCTGGTGCACTGAGCTTGCATAAAATGGTCGTTGCCGCCCACCTAACTAACAGACGGATAAAAGTTTTTTTTCACTGTCACTGTGCTCAAGGCAGGGTTAGGCTACTTTCACACTTGTGTTCAGAACGTTCAGAACGGATCCGTCTGCATTATATTTTAGAAAAAATTCTAAGTGTGAAAGTAGCTCAGACGGATCCGTCCAGACTTTACATTGAAAGTCAACTTCAAACGGATCCGTCCCCATTGACTTACATTGTAAGTCTGGACGGATCCGTTTGCCTCTGCACGGCCAGGCGGACACCCGAACGCTGCAAGCAGCGTTCAGGTGCCCGCCTGCTGAGCAGAGCGGAGGCCAAACGCTGCCAGACTGATGCATTCTGAGCGGATCCGCATCCACTCAGAATGCATTAGGGCAGTACAGATGCGTACGGGGCCGCTTGTGAGAGCCTTCAAACGGAACTCACAAGCGGAGCCCCGAACGCTATTGTGAAAGTAGCCTAAAAAGATTGTTCACTGCATCCACACAACTTAATCTATGTAGATCGCTGAGTTCTGATTAAAGATTCTTTCCTATTCTCTCCCTCACAGCAGCAGCATCCTCTCCCTACACTAAGCATAGCAGAGTGACGTGCAGTGCTACCTAACTCCAGCTTATATAGAGGCTGGGTCACATGCTGCACTGGCCACTCACAGCCATGCCATTAGTAGTCATGGCTGTGATGGCTTCTAAGGGCACAGAGTTAAACTCTTGTTGATTGGCTGCTCTGCAGCCTTTAAAAAGCGCCAATAAATTGCCGAACACCGAACCCGAACCCAAAATTTTACTGAAATGTTTGGGTTTGGGTCCAGGGTCCGAAAATCTCAGGCCTCATTTTGCAAATCTGACATGTGTCACTTTATGTAGTAATAACTTTTGGAAATATTTTACTTATCCAAGCTATTCAGAGATTTTCTCATGACACATTGTACTTCATGTTAATGGCAAATTTAAGTCAATATGTTTTACCTTTATTTATAAAAAAATCCAAAAGATAATTTTTTTTTTTTAAATCACAGTTTTCTAAATTTGAATCTCTCTGCTTTTAAGACAGATAGTGATGCTTCATAAAATATTCATCAATTAACATTCCCCTTATATCTACTTCATGTAGGCATCATTTTGGTATTGTAATTTAACTTTTTTAGGACGGTAGAAGGTTTAGAATTGTTGAAGTCAATATTTTCAAATGTTGTGCCCATTCACAAGAAAGGTAGTAGGGAGGAATCGGACAACTATAGGCCAGTAAGCCTGACATCAATAGTGGGGAAATTAATGGAAACCATACTTAAAATGAGGATTGTGGAACATCTAAAATCCCATGGATTGAAAGATGAAAAACAGCATGGGTTTACTTCAGGGAGATCATGTCAAACTAATCTTATTGATTTTTCTGATTGGGTGACTAAAATAATAGATGGAGGAGGTGCAGTAGACATCGCTTATCTAGACTTTAGTAAGGCTTTTGATACTGTCCCACATAGAAGGCTTATCAATAAAGTGTAGTCTTTGTGCGTGGACTCCCATATTGTTGAATGGATTAGGCAGTGGCTGAGGGACAGGCAGCAGAGGGTTGTAGTCAATGGAGTATATTCAGACCAAGGTCTTGTTACCAGTGGGGTACCTCAGGGATCTGTTCTGGGACCCATATTGTTTAATATATTTATCAGCGAAATTGAAGAAGGCCTCAATGGTAAGGTGTGTCTTTTTGCTGATGACACAAAGATTTGTAACAAGGTTGATGTTCCTGGAGGGATACACCAAATGGAAAATGACTTAGGAAAGCTAGAGGAATGGTCAAAAATCTGGCAACTAAAATTTTATGTTGATAAGTGCAAGATAATGCACCTGGGGCGTAAAAACCCAAGAGCAGAATATGAAATCGGTGATACAGTCCTAACCTCAGTATCTGAGGAAAGGGATTTAGGGATCATTATTTCAGAAGACTTAAAGGTAGGCAGACAATGTCATAGAGCAGCAGGAAATGCTGGCAGAATGCTTGGGTGTATAGGGAGAGGAATTACCAGTAGAAAGAGGGAGGTACTCATGCCGCTCTACAGAGCACTAGTGAGACCTCATTTGGAGTATTGTGCTCAGTACTGGAGACCATATCTCCAGAAGGATATTGATACTTTGGAGAGAGTTCAGAGAAGAGCTACTAAACTGGTACATGGATTGCAGGATAAAACTTACCAGGAAAGATTAAAGGACCTTAATATGTATAGCTTGGAAGAAAGACGAGACAGAGGGGATATGATTGAAACTTTTAAATACATAAAGGGAATCAACAAGGTAAAAGAGGAGAGAATATTTAAAAGAAGAAAAAATGCTACAAGAGGACATAGTTTTAAATTATAGGGGCAAAGGTTTAAAAGTAATATCAGGAAGTATTACTTTACTGAGAGGGTAGTGGATGCATGGAATAGCCTTCCTGCAGATGTGGTAGCTGAAAATAGTGGAGGAGTTTAAGCATGCATGGGATAGGCATAAGGCCATCGTTCATATAAGATAGGGCCAGGGGCTATCCATAGTATTTAGTATATTGGGCAGACTAGATGGGCCAAATGGTTCTTATCTGCCGACACGTTCTATGTTTCTATGTCTATGTTTGTGGGGCTTACATAGTGGAAACCCTTTATAAATTACTCCATTGCAGAAACTACACCCCTCAAAACTGATTTTACAAACTTTTTAACCCTTTACATATTCCACAAGTATTAAAGGAAAATGGAGATTAAATTTCTAAATTACACTTTTTGGGAAAATTTTCCATTTTAATTAGTGATGAGCGAGAATGCTCGGCCGAATACCTGTTCGGCTCGAGCATGGCTATGCTCGGCACATGGTGGTACTTAACAGAGTGTGTGGCTTTGTGCAAAAAATACTGAACTACATCTGCAATATGTGTCTGTATTACAAATTCCAATAATCTGTGATGTTCTGTAACCATTACTGTACTACATCAGAAAACAGTGTCTGTATTGCAGATTCCAATAATCTGGGCCTAATATAGTGTCCAAAATCTGTGGTGTTCTTTAACCAATACTGTACTACATCAGAAATCAGTGCCTGTATTGCAAATTCCAATAATCTGGGCATAATATAGTGTCCATAATCTGTGGTGTTCTGTAACCAATACTGTACTACATCAGAAAACAGTGTCTGTATTGCAAATTCCAATAATCTGGGCATAATATAGTGTCCATAATCTGTGGTGTTCTGTAACCAATACTGTACTACATCAGAAAACAGTGTCTGTATTGCAAATTCCAATAATCTGGGCCTAATATAGTGTCCATATTCTGTGGTGTTCTGTAACCAATACTGTACTACATCAGAAAACAGTGTTTGTATTGCAAATTCCAATAATCTGGGCCTAATATAGTGTCCATAATCTGTGGTGTTCTGTAACAAATGATGTACTACATTAGAAAACAGTGTCTGTATTGCAAATTCTAATAATCTGGGCCTAATATAGTGTCCATTTTCTGTGGAGTTTTGTAACCAATACTGTACTACATCAGAAAACAGTGTCTGTATTGCAAATTCTAATAATCTGGGCCCAATATAGTGTCCATTTTCTGTGGAGTTTTTTCTGTGGAGTTCTGTAACCAATACTGTACTACATCAGAAAAGAGTGTCTGTATTGCAAATTTTTATAATCTGGGCCTAATATAGTGCTCACAATCTGGTGTGTTCTGTAACCAATACTGTACTACATCAGAAAACAGTATCTGTATTGCAGATTCCAATAATCTGGGCCTAATATAGTGTCCATATTCTGTGGGTTTCTGTGACATATACTGTCCTGCATCCAAAAACGGTGTCTTTAGCGGACTGTAAAGCAATCTGCGCCACATCTAGTGACAAAACCATTAATATGAACAAGGCGATCACTAAGGGACGGGAAAGTGGGCATGATGCTGATGGTGCATCCACTGTACCCAGCTTCATGTCCAACTTAGCTGGGCAGCGCCAAGAGTCTAGTCAACCGAATCCTCACTCTGATCATCCTTCCTCCCACCATGGAGAGGCTTGCCAAACGAGTGATCCCACTCAGATATTCTGAGGAGCTCTATCCATCACCACCATTACATTAGGCCCTTGTGCCCAGCACACTTGAAGAGGGACCTGAGATATTGTGCCCTGATTCCCAACCTCTTGAGCCTTCACAGTCTCAAGAAGATGACAGTGGTGAACAACAATCATTCTTTCACAAGGTGGATGATGATGAGACACAGTTGTCAATCGCTGAGGTTGCGGTTAGATCAAGTCAGGAGTATGAGCAGATTGAGGAAGTCGAAGAGGAGGTGGTGGACAATGAGGTCACTGACACAAAATGGGAAGGTGAAAATCTGAGCGTCAACAGCAGTACAGAGGGGGAGGGATCCGCAGCACCACAACAGGCTGAAAGAGTCAGTGGGGTTGCAAAAGTCAGCCCACACCAAACAGGCCCACAACCGTTTCAACCGAGCACCCCATGCGTAAATCTACCTTGCCAAGGGGTGGGTGTTCCGCAGTAAGTGTTCCTTTTTTGAGGAAAGTGCAGACTACAAAAGAGTGGTAGTTTGCAACCTGTGCCGTAACTAAATGAGTTGGGGCGTGAACACTAGCAACCTCACCACCACCAGCATAATCCGCCACATGGCATCCAAGCACCCTAACAAGTGGGCCAAATGCCTGGGTCCACAATCTGGGTTTGCGGGTCACACCACTGCCTCCTCTTCCCCTGTGTTAGGCACTGCTGGCGAATCCCCTGTCGAAGGCGCAGGCCCAGATGCCCCTCGCACTGCACCTGGACCTTCACATCCACTTCCCTGTCCCAGCACAGCGTCCAAATGTCCATAACACAGTCATTTGAATGCAAGCGCAAATACCCACCCACCCACAGGCCATACCACTAAATGAGCAACTTTCAAAATTACTGGCCCTTGAAATGTTGACATTTAGGCTTGTGGACACTGAGGCCTTCCGCAGCCTGATGTCGGCGGTTGCCCGTCACTAAGGCATATCCATCAGGGTCTCCGCCAGCAGCTATGTTACTGGATACAACCCCCACTTCCACCTCTAGCAGCAGTCAGCCATCAGTCACTATCTGGAAGCAGTGTAGCACTGCTGTGGGTAAGCGTCAACAGGCTGTGCTGAAGCTGATATGCTTAGGGGACAAACAGCACACCGCCGCAGAGCTGTGGCAGGGTATAATGGACCAGACCAAGCTGTGGCTCTTGCCACTCAACCTACAACCAGGCATGGTTGTGTCTGACAATGGCCGTAACTTGGTGGTGGCTTTGGAGCTCGGCAACCTGACACACATCCCATGCCTAGCCCAGGTCTTAAACTTAGTGGTTCAGCGGTTTATCAAAACCTACCCCAATTTGCCAGAGCTACTAGTGAAGGCGCGCCTCATGTGTGCCCATTTCCGCAAGTCGTCCACAACTTTAGCCGGTCTGTCAATGCTGCAGAAGTGCTTGCAGCTTCCAGCTCACAGACTGGAACTCTACGTTCTACATGTTGGCGAGGTTTTGTGAGCAGCAGAGGGCAGCTGGAGCTGGAGACAGTTGCCTCTGCTACAGAGAGTAGTACCCATGGAACTTTAATTCCATCTTTTCAGCGTGGATGGGATGAAGAAGAGGAGCAGGATGACAAGATGGAGAGTCATCCTGATGTCGACAGTGGTACTCAGTCACACATGGCTGACTTCATGTTAGGCTGCCTTTCCCGCGACACTTGCGTTATACACATTTTAGATAACACAGATTACTGGGTGTTCACCCTTCTTGACCCCCACTGCAAAGAGAATGTCTCATCTCTCATTCCTGTGGTGGAGAGGATGAGTTAAACAGTGCAAGTACCAGAAGGTACTTGTTGAGAGATTGCTCCAAAATTTTCCATCTGACAACGCAGCTGGCAGAGTCCGTACTTCATTAGGCAACTGAGTAAGGGAGACAAGGGGAACACAAAACAGTTCCAACAAAGGCAGGACAACACTCTCTAAGGCAGGAGACACTTTCATGACACCCCTCCAGCAACCTCACCCTGAAGCATGGCCTAGTGGTACAAGGAGGCAAAAGTTTTGGAAGATGGTGAAGGAATATATAGAAGACCGTTTCAGCATCCTAAATGATACCTCAGTGCCTTACAACTACTGAGTCTCCAAGCTGGACATGTGGCACAAACTTGCGCTCTATGCCTTGGAGGTGCTGGCCTGCCCTGCTGCTAGCGTTTTGTCTCAGCGTGTATTTAGTGCTGCTGGTGGCATTATAACAGATAAGCGTATCTGCTTGTCCACTGGCAATGCTGACAGGTTGACTCAGATAAAAATGAACAAGGCCTGGATTGCCCCTGACTTCTGAACTCCACCAGAGGAGAGCTGAGCTGATGATGAACATAAAGGCAATTTTAATCTATCATTTATAATGTACTCAATCTACTGTAGTGTATTCCCATGCACCTTTTCCACCACAAAAAAAGAGTATATGGTTGAATCTTGTTTCTCCTCCTCATCCAGATTGTATATATTCCCTCCACTCTAATTTTTTTAGTAGGGTCAGCTCAACTGCAGGCCCTCAACTTAATATTTTTATAGGGTCAACTCAACTGCAGGCCCTCAACTCAATTTTTTTTTTATAGGGTGAGCTGAACAGCATGCACTCGCAAATATTTTTTTAAAGCATCAGCTGTACAGCATGCACTCGCAAATAATGTTTTAGAGTGTAAGCTGAACAACATGCACTTGAAAATAATGTTTTAGAGCGTCAGCTGTACAGCATGCACTCGCAAATAATATTTTAGAGCGTTATTTCAACAGCACACACTCACATATAAGGTTTTAGAGTGTCAGCTCACCTGCATGCACTCGCATATAATTTTTTAAAGCGTTAGCTGAACAGCATGCACTCACATATAATGTTTTAGAGCATCAGCTGAACAGCATGCACTCCCATATAATGTTTTAAAGCGTCAGCTCACCTGCAGGCACTCACATATAATGTTTTAGAGTGTCAGCTCACCAGCAGGCCCTCACCTCTAATGTTTTAGGGGGTCAGCTCAGCAGCAGGCCGTCGCCCCTCATACTTTGGATCGTCAGATCACCAAGCCCTTGCTCCAAATGTTTTTGAGGGTCACCAGCAAGCCACCAATCAAAATATTTCAAGGGTGTGTATAATGCCCTCCTTTATGTGTAATAAAGGGTGTATTGTAGTGTCGGTTCCTTGTAATTTTTGACAGCCCTTTCACTTAGTGCATAGGCTTTATGAGTGTAGGAGTCCCACTACCTGAACAATTGTACCACAATGTGAATGAGGCCCTCCTTTATGTGATATACAAGCTGTTTTGGCGTGCCTCTTGCTTCTAATTTTTTTTGCAGCACTTGCATTTTATATACAATTGAATATACAGGAAAGAATGTTTCCTAACAATTTTTCCTGTATAATCAATTTTTTGAGGGGTTTTGTGCGTATTTTTGTCAGTCTGTAAAAGTGGCGTACAACTCGGACAACATGGTTCCCAGCAGCGACCTGGGAGTCCAAAGATGCATCCAGACATCGTCCCCATGCTGTTCCTGATCCATTTCAGTGGTGTTTCACTTTCTGACCTTTTCCAATGGACCCCTCTTCAGAGCATGGGGTGCCTGGTTGTATCCTATTGACTTCCGTTATACTTGGGTGCTCGGTCAAGCACACAAATATACGACGAACACCTGAACACCCAAATACTTTGGTGCTCAATCTTCACTAATTTGAATCTATTTTTTTGTTTAACACATCAAGAGTTAACAGCCAAACAAAACTTTATATTTATTACCATGATTCTGTGATTTACATAAACACCCTACATGTGGTCATAAACTGATGTAAGGGTACACAGCAGGGTACAGAAGAAAAAAAGTGCCATATGGTTTTTGGAAGGCAGATTTTGCTAAACTGGTTTTTAGATGTCATGTTCCATTTGAAGCCCAACTGATGCACCCTTACAGTAGAAACTCCCAAAAAGTGACCCCATTTTGGAAACTAGGGGATAAGGTAAGATTTACTGGTACTATTTTAGGTATGATTTTTAATTGCTTTATATTAAGTTTTTGTGAGGCATGGTAACAAAAAAATTGCTGTTTTGGCACTGTTATTATTTTTTATAACATTCATCTGACAGGGTATATCATGTGCTATTTTTTGCAGATTGTTACGGACACAATGATATTAAATGTCTACTTTGTTTGTTTGTTTGTTACAGTTTTACATAATAAAGCATTTAAAAAAATGTTTTTGTGTCTCCATTTTCTGAACGTCTTATTTTTATTTTATTTTTTCTGCTGATCATCTTGTACAAGGGCTTGTTATTTGCAGGAAGAGTTGATGTTTTTATTGGCAGAATTTTTGGATAGATATGATTTTTTGATAATTCATGATTACATTTTATGTGGCAAGGTGACCAAAAATTTTTCTTTCTTTATTTTTACAGCATTCACCTGAGGGGTTAGGTCATGTGGATTTTTTATAGAGCAGATCGTTATGGACAATACCTAATACTTTTTTTTATTTATTTAAGTTTTACACAATAATAAAAAAATTTAAACCCAAAAAATTATATTTTAGTGTCTTCATAGTCTGAGAGCCATAGCTTTTTATTTTTTGACTGATTTTCTTAGGTATGGTCTAATTTTTTGTGGGATGAGGTGACGGTTTGATGGATACTATTTTGGGGGGAATACACCTTTTTGATTGCTTGCTATTGCACTTTATGTGATGTTATGTGACCAAAAAATAGCTTTTTTGGCACTGTTTATATATATTTTTTAACTGTGTTCACCTGAAGAGTTAGGTCATGTGATATTTATATAGGGCAGGTTGTTACGGATGGACTATTTTGGGGGGCATACACCTTTTTGATAGCTTGGTGTTGCAATTTTTGTGATGTAAGGTGACAAAAATGTTTTTTTGGGCACTGTTTATATTTTTATTTTTTTACAATGTTCACCTGAGGGCTTAGGTCATGTGATATTTTTAAGGAGCTGTTTTTTACGGACACGGTGATACCTAATAGGTATTATTTTTTTATTTATTTCACTTTAGCACAATAATAGCATTTTTTTAAACTAAAAAATTATGTTTTAATTTCTCCATGTTCTGAGAGCTATAGTTTTTTTTTGTTTTTTTGAGTGATTTTCTTATTTAGGGGCTTATTTTTTGTGGGATGAGATGATGGTTTTATTGGTACCTTTTTGATCACATGGTGTTGCACTTTTTGTGCTGTAAGGTGACAAAAATTGCTTTTTTGACACAGTTTTTATTTTTATTTTTTATGGTGTTTATCTGACGGGTGGATCATGTGATATGTTTATAGATCAAGCCTTTACAGACGCGGCAATACCAAATATGTCTATTTTATTTTAATTTTCTTTCTATTTTTTACATTTTTTTAAATTAATTGTAGAATGTTTTATTTTTTATATATGTGAAATCTTTTTAATTTTTTTTATAAAACACTTAATTTTTTTATTATTATTTTTTATTTTATTTTACACTTTGCATCCCCCATAAGATCATACAAGACCTCTGGGGGACATTTAACGTCACTTTTTATTTTTTTATACTATTGATTTCTCGAATACACCCCCCAGAGAGGCTGTACAGCAGCATACAGTGCTGTACAGCCTCAGTGCAGAGCTGATCGACAGCTCCTGCACTCTCCCAGCTCCCAGTCACATAACCACGGAGCCGGGACAGGAAACGCATAGTGCTTCCTGATCTGTATACACAGTGCTCGTTGAGCGCTGTGTATACAGTGATCTAAAAGGCAAGGAAAACCGAGGAGCGATCCCTGCCTTCTCTCTGGGTTGCCCTACTGTCACTAACAGTGGGACCCATAACGTCCATTCAGAGATAAACGACTGCCCATAGGATGTTTATAGTCAATGGGTGGTCGTGAAGTGGTTAAACAGGGCATTCAAAGGGTTAAATGCCTGTGATCGCATAATTGGTGGTCACAGACATTAGCCACGTGTCTCTGCCGTTTGAAATGTGGGCACCATTTTAAAGACCCTCCCAGTGCTGTAGATGTACAGAAAGTAGAATGCATGTAGTGACTTAAAAAAATATATATTCAGGTAACCTTCCCCCAGGTTAAAAATATTCATGTATGGGCTTTTAATATGTGCTAAAAACATTGATGTAAATGTCCCTTTAAAGCTTCTCTTACCTCTTTCTCTTGCGAGTTAGATGTATAGAAGGTTACATGCATGCACAACGATGAGGCTGTCACGTATATGATGCATTTTTATGTCTTGTGCTGCAGTTGAAGTACTCCATTTTATCTGCAACTATACTCCTTGAACGTTTTGACAGGTTTGTGTTTTGGTCGATGTATTTTCTTTTACGCACTGTAACCCTTTGCCGCACAGTTGTCACATTGCATTTGGTCTTACCTTCTGTGATGAAAATATATGCTATGCACTTGTTGTTAATAATTCATAGTTCTTGGCGATATCTATGCTGATACAACTGCAGACGATTCCCAGTATGCTTCAGTGCCGTTCAGTGACCATTGTGTTGCAGTGTTAGTAGGTTAATGAACTATACACATTACAACAAGCACATAATACTGGCATAATACATTCTACATAATTTATTTCATAGGCAATACTAGAATGATAGGAAGTTGGTTGAAGAAAAGTGCTGAGTCCATCAAGAATTCCTTTTTTTAAATTGCCCACTGTTCCTACCATGACCAGGTCCTGCGGTAGACTATTCCACAGGTGGAGGAAATGCCCCTTGTCTTTTGAGGGGATTTTTATTCACCATGCTGTTTGAACGGGTTATTTATAAATTTCTAAAAGTTAATCGTGTCCCCCGTTAGACGCCTCTTATCAAGACTAAATAAATATGATTTTAATCTTTCCTCATAACTAACACCAAATATAACTAATGCCCCTTATCAGTTTATTTGCTCTTTATACTTTTTCCATCTCCAGAGCTTTCTTTCTATGGACTGGTGCTGAGAACTAAACTGCATATTCCAAATGATGCCGCATCAAAGCTTTGTAAAGTGGTAAAATTACATCCCTCTCCCACAAGTCCATTCGTCGTTTACTACATAACAATATCCCATTTACTTTATAACAATATCCTGTTTACCTTATAAGCCACTCACTGACATTGCATGTGCAGTGGCCAGGTTTGGGATGGCCCCAATGCTACATGGTAGAGGTGTGTCTAGGTGTTGCTGCTCTCCGCATGGGATGGTAAGTAGTGGCGCAATGGGAAATGGGTTCCCAATGGGAAATAAGTAGGGTTGAGCGAACCCAAACTGTAAAGTTCGGGTTCATACAGAACTTTAGAAATTTTTGCCCCTGGACCCGTACCCAAACATTTTAGTAAAAGTTTGGGTTTTAGGTTCGGTGTTCGGAGATTTCTTGGTGCCAATCAACAAGCGGTTAACTGTCTGACCTTAGAAGCCATCACAGCTATGCCTACTAATGGCATGGCTGTGATTGGCCAGAGCAGCATGTGACCCAGTCTCTATACAAGCTTGAGTCACGTAGCGCTGCCTGTCACTCTGCTGTTACAAGTGTAGGGAGAGGATGCTGCTGGACTTGTGATTTCATGGAGAGAATAGGAGAGAATCTAGGAGCCCATTGACCGAAAAAAATAACTTTTATCTGTCTGTTAGATGGGCAGTGGCGGCGGCCATTGTATGCAAGCTCAGTGCACCAGCACTGCATCTGAGCTTTTGTGACATTCTAATCCAAGCTTTAAAAAATGCCCTAATAATCTGGTTGTAAAAAAAAAATATATCACCCTTTTTTGGCAATATACAACATCTGGTGCATTTGCAGAATTAGCCAGTGTGCAATTTTAGCTAGAAATACAGCCATAATTTTCTGGGTTTTTTAAAACACTCTTTTTGTGCAAAATACACTATTTTACATCCCTAGCTGCATCTGCATGTGTAAAATTCAAACATTATATGTAGCTTTCATATTCTGTTAGTAAAAAAAAAAAAAACTTTTTTGGCAATATGCAACATCTGGATAAGGCCTCATGCACACGACAGTATTTTTTTGCGGTCCGCAAAAAGGGGTTCTGTTGTTCCGTGATCCGTGTCCGTTTTTATTTCCGTGTGTCTTCCTTTATTTTTGGAGGCTCTCCAAACATGAAGGAAAGTAAAAAAAAAATCTAAGTTTAGTTTGCCATGCAAATGAAAAGAAAACAAAGGAAGCGGACGTGGGTGACAATCTTGTGTGCATCCGTGTTTTCACGGACCCATTAACTTGAATTGGTCTGCGAACCGTTGTCCGTGAAAAAAATAGGACAGGTCATTTTTTTCACTGACTGGAAACGTTGATCACGGACGTGGATGACAAACGGTGCATTAGCAGAGTTTTGCACGGACCCATTGAAAGTCAATGGGTCCACAGAAAATCACGGAAAACGGAACAACGGACACGGGACACAACAACAGTCTTGTGCATGAGGCCTTAGTAAGTGTGCAATTTAAGCAAGAAATACAGCCATAATTTTCAAGATTTTTAAAAACACATTTTTTTTTCCAAAATACACTATTTTACAGCAAGTGTGAAATGTTTAATATACCCAGCTTTCATATTCTGTTAGTAAAAAAGGCAAATTTTTTGGCAATATGCAACATCTGGATTAGACAGTGTTCCATTTTTAGCTAGAAATACAGCCATAATTTTCTGGGTTTTTAAAAACACCCTTTTTTGTCAAAATCCACTATTTTACAGCAAGTGTGAAATTCAAGATTAATATATACAGCTTTCATATTCTGTTAGTAAAAAAAAAAAAAAAACTTTTTGGCAATATACAACATCTGGATTAGTCAGTGTGCAATTTAAGCTAGAAATACAGCCATAATTTTCTGGGTTTTTAAAAACACACTTTTTTTCCCCCAAAATCTCCTAGTTTACTGCAAGTGTGAAATTCAAGTTTAATATATACAGCTTTCATATTCTGTTAGTAAAAAACACACTTTTTTTGGCAATATACAACATCTGGATTCGTCAGTGTGCAATTTAAGATAGAAATACAGCCATCATTTTCTGGGTTTTTAAAAACAAACCTTTTGGCCAAAATACACAATTTTACAGCCCTTGCAGCATCAGGACATTTGAAATTCCAGGGTTATATACTGCTGTCATATTCAGTTATTAAACTAACACTCGTTTGGGAAAAAAAATAAAAAATTGACAGCCTTTGCTGCAAATGTCATTGTGAGATACACCCTTTAAATACAGGGTTCTATTCTATTTGAAATACCACCATTTTGTGCACAAATCTTTAATTGCGGCCTAGTGTGGGTGAGGGCGTGTGAGATACACCCTGTATGTACAGGGCTTATATTCTTCTATTAATAAAACACCCTTTTTTGGGCAAAATAGACAATTGTGCACCCTTGCAGCTTCAAGACGTTTTAAATTCCAGGGTTATATACTGCTGTCATAGTCAGTTATTAAACAAGCACCCGTTTGGGCAAAAAAAGGTTATTTGGCAGCCTTTACTGCAGATGTCATAGTGAGATACACCCCTTAAATACAGGGGTTTCTATTAAGGTATTTGGAATACAGCCATTTAGTGCACAAATCTTTAATTGCAACCTAATGTGGGTCAGGGTGTGTGAGATACACCCTGTATATACAGGGCTTATATTCTTCTATTAATAAAACACCCTTTTTGGGGCAAATTACACAATTGGCGTGCCTTTGCAGCATCAAGACGTTTAAAATTCCAGGGTTATATACCACTGTCATATTCAGTTATTAAACAAACACCCGTTGGTGAAAAAAAAGTTTATTTGGCAGCCTCTGCAGAAAATGTCATTGTGAGATACACCCTTTATATACAGGGGTTCTATTCAGGTATTTGAAATACAGCCATTTTGGGCAAACAAAATTAATTGAGGCCTAGTCTGGTTCAGGGCTTGTAAGATACACCCTGTACATACTGTTAAATATGAGGAGAGTGTCAAATAATGGATGTGGCCCAGGTCATGGTGCTGCTGGTGGAGCTCCTGTTGCAGGGAGAGGACGTCTTTGATCTGTGCCAGCTACATGCACAAGTAAAACCCCTTCCTCAGGTGCGAGTAGGCGACAGAACCTGCAGCGGTATTTGGTTGGGCCTAATGCAGTTTTGCGAATGGTGAGGCCTGAACAAATACAGGCGATAGTAGATTGGGTTGCTGACAGTGGCTCCAGTTCCTTCACATTGTCTCCTACCCAGTCTCCTGCTGAAAGATCAGAGTCGGCATCTGCAGCCCATGTCCATTAGTCTTTCACCTCACCCCCTTGCAAATCAGCCAAACAGTCTGAACCCCAAGTCATGCAGCAGTTTCTTCTGCTTTTTGATGACTCTGTTAGCAGGGTTTCCCAGGGCCATCCACCTAGCCCTGCCCCAGAATTGGAAGAGATTGAGTGCACCGATGCCCAACCACTTATGTTTCAAGTTGAGTACATGGGAGGACCATCACAGCACGTCTCGGATGATGACAAAACAAAGGTTCCAACTGCTGGGGCTTACGAAAGTGTGCAGACCGACAAAGAGGGCAGGGGTGAAGACTGGTAGGAAGATGATGTGGAGGACGATGAGGTCCTCGACCCCACATGGAATCAAGGTCATGCGAGTGACCTATGTAGTTCGGAGGAAGAGGAGGTGGTCACACAGAGCAACTAGAACAGCAGAAGAGGGAGCAGGGTGCAAAAGCGGATCGGCCATCCTCTAGACAGTACGCCTGCTACTGCCCACCGCAGCAAGTGACCAAGCACAGCAAAGCCAGCTCCAAGGAGTTCCCTGGTGTGGCAGTTCTTCAGACAATGTGCTAACGACAAGACACGAGTGGTTTGCATGCTGTGCAATCAGAGCCCGAAGCGAGGCATAAACGTTCTCAACCTGAGCACAACCTGCATGACCAGGCATTTAAGTGCAAAGCACGAGCTGCAGTGGAGAAGACACTTCAAAAACCAAGAAAGGTCCCTGGCTCCTCCTCCAACATGGCCAGTTCTGATAACGCCGTTCTCAGCGTAACTATCCCACTTCTATGCCTTCTTGAAAAAACGCTGCTGGCGATGAGGGAAGAGAGTGTGGCACAGTAGGAGGAGGAAGAGGGATCATTTCATAGGGTTTCCGGCCAGTCATTCCCAAGTGGCTCCGAGGTTGGGTTCCTGCACCCACAAACGCCAGGTACAATATTTTCCAGCCAGTGCACAGTTCTGGGGGATGACGAGGTGGAGGATGAGGAGGAGGAGATTGAGGAAGAGAAACCATGTTCACAGCAGGGTGGCACCCAGACCAGCTCATGGACACAGACAATACACCTAGCACAGAGGACAGCTTTTCATTGCCTCCGGGCAGCCTGGCACGCATGAGCAATTACATGCTGCAGTGTCTCCGCAATGACGGATGAAATTCACAAATTTTTGGGTGTCATGTACCACTGCTATAATTAGTAGACCGTTAAAAAAAATATATATATTTGTCTGTTACATTTTCGGGTGAAATTCGTCAATGTTTAGGTGTGACAGTGATTGCCAGTTTGCATTGTTCGCCCGCGAACATATGCGGACTGCCATCTTTTTTTACAAGTCCGGCGAGGCACAGGTAAGCACGGCGAGGCGGTCTGAAAACAAGTGCGGTCAGCGGGAGCAGGCAGTTCGGAGAACAGCCACCGGGGGCCTTTATCTGTCTGTTCTCGGAACTGCCTGCTCCCGGTGATAAAACTTGTTTTCAGACCGGCTCGCGCACAGGCACAGGTAGGGACTTGCCAGTGCCTCGCCAGACTTCTGAAAAAATATGGCAGCCCGCATGTGTTCGCGGGCGAACAATACGAACTGGCCATCACTGCTTGTAGACAGGTAAAAAGTAATTGTCATTTATATTTTCTGGTGAAATTCACCAATTTTTGGGTGTGATGTACCACTGCTATACCTAGTAGACCGGAAAAAAAAATCATTGTCAGTCACATTTTCTGGTGAAATTCACCAATTTTTGGGTGTGAAGTACAACTGCTATACTTAGTAGACAGGTTAAAAAAAAAATATGTCAGTTACATTTTCGGTTGTAATTCAACAATTTTTGGGTGTGATGTACCACTGCTATACCTAGAAGACAGGTAAAAAAAAATAAAAAAATTTGTCTGTTAAATTTTTGGGTGTAATATACCCCTCCTCTACCTAGTTGACAGCTTAATAAATTTCAATAATTTTTATTTTACATTTTTGGGTGACAATAAACCCCTGCTCTACCAAGTAGACAGGTTAATACATTTCTGTAATTTTTCTGTTACATTCTTGGGTTGACATTATACAATTTTAGACGTGAATAAACCCCTGCTCTGCATAGGTAACAGGGAATAAAATTTCAGTAATTCTTCTTTAATTCATGCACACCACCTCCTTTGATTTAATGCTTAAACTTTAACAAGTTGTACCACACTTGCGCTTCAATAATTTGTCCCACATTTCTGCTTTACTCTTTTGGACAACATTTGTGCTTTAATACTTTGTCCTACATTTCCGTTTTACTCTTTTGGCCCACATTTTGGCTTCTGTAATTTGTCCCACATTTGCGCCTCAATAACTTTTCCCATATTTCCGCTTTACTCTTTTGGCCCACATTTGGGCTTCTGTAATTTGTCCCACATTTGTGCTTTAACAGCTTTTCCCACATTTCCGCTTGTTCCCAATTTTTTAAAATAAACTTATCTCCCTTAAATTTGGTCTCTTTCTCTCACACTCCCTCTCCGCGGCAAAAACCCTGATTTGCCGATAACTGTGATTAACATGGTAGGCTCAGAAAAGAACATAGAAAGTTGATAGAGAACATATCCAAATGGATGGTGGATGTCACTGGTGCACCTCTACATTGGTGACAGGAACATAAATTTTAAAAAATCGGCAATTACATTGTCAGGTGACATTTTTCTAATTTTGCCGGATAGAAACCCCTGCTCTGCATAGTTGACAGGGAATAAAATGTAATAAATTCTTCATTAATTGTTGCGCGCCACATCCTTTCATTCAATGCTTACACTTTTAAAAGTTGTCCTACTTTTACGCTTTAATAATTTGTCCCTTAGTTCCGCTCTATAATTTTACATAAAAAAAAAAAATGAATCCTCCCTTGATTGTGGTCTCTGTTTCTCACGCTCCCTCTCCGGCCTGGAACCCTGATTCCCCGCCACCCTTGATCACCATGGTAGGCGCATAAAAGAACATAGAAAGTTGATAGAGCAGATATCAAATTGGATTGTGAATATCACGGGGATGTGCAACATGGTGGGGCAGTAAGTGTGCACACGTTTACACGAACTGACTGACAGGGGTTAGACCCTGCAACTTCTGGGTCTCCAAATTGGGCAAATGGCCTGAAATTGTCCTTTAGGCCTTGGAGGTGCTGGCCTGCCCTGCAGCCAGTGTATTGTCTGAATGTGTGTTTAGCACGACTGGAGGGGGTTATCACAGGTTATATCTCCCAATGTTTCGGGGTGTACCCTGATTTAAAAAAAAAAAAAAAAAAAAAATTTAAAACCAAAAAGCAGTGTAGGCTACCTCCTCCTCCTCCACTACTGATTCTACCTACACTACCACATCCACCGTCTCCTAAACCTCCTACTCCATATGGACCTTGTCCTCCTAGATCAAGATTTTATTTATTTTTTGCGTATTTTATGTTATTTAAAGTCATTTCCCTATCCACATTTTTTTGGCAGAGCACTTGCCATGCTCTTAACCACATTTTGATGTCATTTGCCTTTTAGCCCTTTCCATTACATTTTTACAGCCATTTTAGTGCTCAAAAGTTCGGGTTCCCATTGACTTCAATGGGGTTCGGGTTTGGGGTCAAGTTCGGATCAAGTTCGGGTCCCGAACTCGAACTTTTTTCTGAAGTTCGGTCGAACCCGTCGAACCCGAACATCCAGGTGTCCGCTCAACTCTACTCTTTATATACTCCTTATACTTTTTCCATCCCAATGGAGGAATTTAAATGCAAAACAATACAGGCGAGGCAAAGAGCTGGCTTCCCCAGTCTCCTCCCTTGAAGAAGAACGGTTTGATGCTGAGGAAAGCCCTGAGCCAGCTGTCCCTTTCTCTCTCAGAAGGCTGGTACCCTGGTCAAAGGCTCACGGTCTGTAGCTCCGTAATCCTGGTGGCTCCTTGTTCACAGGGTTGGTGACCCATAGTCTGTGGCTCAGCATCCCAAATTCAGTGTCTCCTTCTGGTCACTCAAGCAGACTGGCAGAGTCAACCCCTCTAAGCACTGATCCCTAACTGCAGAATACTAGGGGCTCTGACTGCTCTCCATATATACTATAACCTTCAAGTGGGAGAGGTCGAGAAAAGAATCTCAGCACAAACAGTTACAATGTTTCAACTCCTGTCTGTAATAGACTTACCTTAGAGCTTCAATGGTACTCAATGGCAATGACACAGTTGTTGTTTTTTGGACACAAACAGGTTTTCAGACATAACAACAAAGCTTAACCAAACATTTAAAAGGTGGTAAACAATAGAGATGAGCAAATTTCTCAAAAATTTGATTTGGACGGTTCACCAAATTTTCCAAAAAGTTTGATTCAATCCAAATTTATTCGTGTTGAATCCCATTAAAAAAAAACCCCAAATAAAACTGCTATTTCCTGGCTGCAGAGAGCCTGCATAGTGGCGTAGAACACTATGCCTTGCAGACACATGCATAGGGAGTCTGCTGTGGTAGTGAAACAGTACTGTGAGTCAGCATGACACTGAGAGGACAGTCGTAACACTTAGAATCAATACACACTTCACTTATTTGGGCAGTTATGGGGGACAAGACTGACCAAATAACTCAAGTGTGAACTCAGCTTTGCAGGTCAATGTTAGCGCCAGGTATAAAGAACCGTGCAGAGATCCTACTATAGCTTGAAAGAGAGCACTGACTCCACAAAGATTTCTACAGAACCTGTTCTATTAAACGCTGATACAAGTAGAGCCCCCGTGACAGAGTGGAGAGTGTGTCAGCAGTAAGTTTGTGTTGAAGTCACAGATTATTTTGCCCTTCCTCTGATCCGTCAGAACAATAACTGCCAAAAACGGATCCTTTCTGTTGATCTTATGCCATCACATGGTCAGTATTTGGTCAGTAATCCATCAGTATAACCCACTCTTGCTTTTGGCTACCAAATCAAATGCCAATTCTGATGCAAAATAGGGATCAAGTCACACAGGCCTAGCTGCTACTTAGATAGGATCCGTTGTGCGTCTCATTTTTTCTTCCTTCTGACAGATCAGAAGAAAGGTAAAATAAATGGTGATGTCATCCAGGCCAAAAAGGCAAAATAGTGGCCCAGTCATGGAATGGGTAGTGTGGGAACAGCATGAGAAGTCCACAGTGTGGCCCAGTGACAGAGTGGTTAAGTGGCAGCAGCATGAGGAGTCCACAGAGTGGTGAGGTGGCAGCAGCATGAGGAGACCACAGAGTGGCCCAGTGACATAGTGGTGAGGTGAGGGGCAATACCAGTACTAGCTGGAAATAGTGGGTGGCAGTAGGAGCACCTGGTGGCAGGTGTGTGGCATCAGGCAGGTGGCAGCATCAGAATAGTAGCTGAAGCAGGTAGCTAGAATAAACAGGTCCCTTTTGACAAAGTTTAGGTTTGGCACCATGAATGATCTAGTTTGATGCATAAGGCACTGGTGTGTGGAAATCCTGTCTGATCCACACCTGATTCATCTTCACGATGGTCAGTTTCTCCACATTTTGGGTGGACACACGAGTTCTCCTTGGGGTAACTAATACCCCACCACACTAAACACCCTCTCTAATGCCACATTGCTGGCCAGTCAGCAAAGCTTGTCCAGGGCAAACTGCCCAGTAGTCCAGGGGATCTTTTATGTGGGGTGGCAGGGTGCAGTCCAAGTATGTGAACACCTGCTGGTTCAGGTTCTGTTCTATGTCTGTGGAAGTAAAGGGATGGCACTCAAAACATAGGTGACCTATGTTTTGAGTGCCATCCCTTTACTTCCACATACTCCTTCTCCATTACAAGCGTTGGGTATGCTTTGTTTGGATTGAGCACCATATTCCACCCCTTGGAGTCATAGTGAGCCGCCTCTTACCTATATTTTACATTCTGTTCTATGTCTACCTGCTGCTGGTGAGTAGTTTCTTCAGTAGGTGGGTGAAGAAAACTGCTCATCAGTGACTCTAGACTTAGATTGCTGCTGATGGAGCTGGTACTGCTCCAGCCCCCCAACCCCATCCAGCAGAGGGCCCCCTCGGTCAGACCTGCATGAGGATGTGCGATGGTGCACATAGGCAGCTGCCAACTGACTACATAGCATGTCTTAATAGTAGTTCAGTTTGTCCTCCCTCTCAGCGGGTGTAAAAAAGGCCCCCATTTTGAACCGAAAGCGAGAGTCTAACAAGGAGGAAAGCCAGTAGTCACCCATCTGCCGAATGGTGACAATTCGGCTGTCACTATGCAAGCAACTGAGCATGCATCGGGCCATTTGCTCAAGTTACTTGGAGGGACTACCTGCCTCCATCTAGACTGCATAGTGCCACGGTGTGTCTGGGTCATCTGCCTCATCTTCCACATTGTCCTGTAGCTCCCATGGCTACTCCTGCTCCTCTTCTCCTGTCACCTATGTAGGAAAAAAAACACCCATTTCTCTATGCATTGCTTGTGCTCGAATGTCCTTCTCCTCTAGTCCAGAAGGCTCATGTTGCCGTGAGATATAGTCAGTCACCACTAGAGATGAGCAAATTTTGAAGAAATTCAATTCAGCTGATTCGCCAAATAATTTGAAAAAATTTGGTTCGATCCGAATTTATTTGCAACAAATCATGTTAAAATACCTCTATTTCCTGGCTGCAGAGAGCCTTTATAGTGGTGTAGAACACTGTGCCTTGCAGTAACACGCATAGGGAGTCTGCTGTGGTAGTGAATAGTGATGAGCGGCAGGGGTCATATTCGGATTCGCGATATTTCGCGAATATTTTTTAGAATATTCGTCGAATATTCGAAAATTCGAAAATTCACGATTTTTTTTCTTGAAAAAAAATCGGCAAAGTAATGATTGTGTAGTATGCGAATTTTCGTAATTCGAATTTTCGGATTCGAATTTTTATTGCGAATTTTTCAACTTACAACTATTAGACAAAGAAGATTATAGCACTATATTAGCTAAATTGCTCTATATTCGATTTTTCGAATATTCGCTATATTGCTAACAGTTTTTTCGAATATTCGTAATATATAGCAATATAGCGAATATTCAAAAAAAACGAATATAGAGCAATTTAGCTAATATAGTGCTATAATCTTTTTTTTATAGTTGTAATTTTTTTCCAATCTGAACTTCAGATGAGAAAAAAATTACAACTATTAGACAAAGAAGATTATAGCACTATATTGGCTAAATTGCTCTATATTCGTTTTTTTTCGAATATTCACTATATTGCTATAACTTCGTTTTTCAAATATTTGTAATATTCTAAAACAAGAATATATAGCAATATAGCGAATATTCGAAAAAAACGAATATAGAGCAATTTAGCTAATATAGTGCTATAATCGTCTTTGTCTAAAAGTTGAAAAATTCGCAATAAAAATTCGAATCCGAAAATTCGAATTACGAAAATTCGCATATTACACAATCATTACCTTGCCGATTTTTTCAAGAAAAAAAATCGCACATTTTCGAATATGACCCCTGCCGCTCATCACTACTCCTAAAGTCAAGTATATTGCAGCCTTCTTATTGGCCCACAAGCTAGAAGCAGGAAGGGATCATGTGTACTGATTAAAAAAAAAAAAAATCGGAAAAAAAAAATCGGGAAAAAATCGAATATTCGAAATTTACGAATATATATAACTATATTCGAAATATTTGCGAATTTTCGAAGTACCTATATTCGCGATAAAAATTCGAAATTCGAATATTCGTGATCAACACTAGTAGTGAAATTACACCGTGAGTCAGTATGACATGAAGATGACAGGCGTCACTCTTAGAATCACTGCACACTTCACTTATTTGGGCAGTCAAGGGGCCAAAACTGACTAAATAACTCAAGTATGAACTCAGCCTTACAGGTCAATGTTAGCGCCAAGAAGAAGCACACTCCTTTTACACCATTGTCAGCTGATTCCACATAGATGTCAACAGAACCTGTTCTATTAAATGCTTATACAAGTAGAGTCCCCAAACAGAGTGGAGAGGGTGTCAGCAGTAAGTTTGTGTTGACTTCACTGATTAATTTTCAAAAGAAGAAATAGAGTTGTCCTGTGAGGGTGAGAACGGTGCAGCCGCACCTCTCCCCAAGGTACTGCTGTAAAGCGTAATAGGAAAATCAAAGGGGCAGTAACAATTAAAACGTGATATTTATTAGTATGACTAAAACATGTATAGTCCCCTTACAAGACAGACAAACAGACAGTCGGGTCCTGCGTACAGGTGTGCCACGGGAAAAATGGCTCACTGTGCTCGGAGTCCCTAGAGCGAGCCCTTTATAAGGCTGTGTGGACCCCAAGGGTCACGAGGTGCCACAAAGGTGCTGAAAGACCCCGGCAAGGGTGTCCTGAATCCCACTTGGAGAACAGGAGAGAACCCAGTCGGGATAAAAAATAAGGATGGATCTTACCGGTAACGAGTCAAACCGTGCTTGGTAACAATCGGGCAATGCAGACGACCAAAGGTAAGTTCTTATTCCAGCACGTGGATAAGGTGTTCCGATTTAAGGGAGGGGTACTTCGTAGGTAGGTAAATGCCTTTTGGGGGGGGGGGCACAGGGAGAACAGCTGTCCCTGTCGCGCCCTACTTAACCTACTGTGACCCTGTTACCCTAACACGGGATCCGTGCCCCGCAAGGGGTGGTCCCGTCCGGAACCTTACCCTGAACTAAGGTCCCTATGAGACCCTGTCAGGGTGATGGGGAGGGGAACACCTAATCTGGTTAGACTAGGGGTGGTGATAACACTGTGGATAAAATGAGAGTATGCTCATATGTCCCTGGATAAATGAAAGTATGCTCATATGTTCCTACGTGTTTCTTCAAAATAGAACATACACGGGAAAAGTACTAGTACTAGCAACCTCTTGAGTTGTCAGGGGACAGGGGTTGGTACTAGTGGCTGTTGCCTAAGTCCCTAAGTGTCGGTGATGTACTACTAGACACCCGTGGCTCAGGATAGACTAGAATAGATCATTTAATAAACTTAGTCTATTTAAGAGAGACCTCATAGCCACATAAGGAACTAAGCTTATGCTAGGCAATTAGGAGGGAGGTACTGGCTACCTCTAACCACTTAATGGTGGATAGCGTGGTTAATTTGTATCTAGAATGCGTGTGGCAAAATCCAGGTACATCTGAAACACACAAGAAAAAGGTACAAACGCCCTATAAGCTACTATAACATGATAGGTGTGTTTGGTAGAAAACAGCATACATGAGTACAATGACCCCCTGAAAACGATATGTGGATAAGCAGTCTTCAAACATATGGGTGGGGATTCAGGCAGTAGACAATACTTGTACTTACAATCAGGCCTTGGTGCGTATGGCATCCATCTAGCTAGGCCGGCATCAATCCGTTTCGCTGAGGCCGGATGTATGGCGTCTGGCAGCGCTGCTATGCGCGCCGCTTCTGTTTTTAAATGGTAAGGGGGGCGGGGTTAGCGCTGCGCATGTGTGCATCAGACACAGTCTGATGACGAGCATGACGCAGTCGCAGTCAAATGACCTATCGGTCACAGTCTGATGACGCGGCCCACGTTATGGGTCACGTGTGTTCGCGTCATCAGTCTGGAGTGCCGCGGCCGTCTCCCCGCTGTATGCGTCTATTTGTCAGCCCATCCGTCACCAAGCAGGTGAGCGCTGCTGAGTGGGCGGGGCTAGTTGACGCTGGGTAGGCGGATGTATCGGCATCTCCAAGAGGCTGAGTGGGTGGAGCTGAGTACATCGATTAAACTCAGCTACTACAGGCCACTCGCAAATAATTAGTCCGTGGGGGGTCATGGTCACAGAACCTCTACTCTGGACAACACAGTGGATATTTAACGACAGGGCTAGCCACAGTGGCTGGCAATAGGTGCCCATTCTTTCTTAACAGTACAGAAACAAGCCAATATGCAGGAGTATATGAAATGATTGTTGCATAGTCGTTCAAACATAATTGTCAGTTATGGCAGTATGGTTATATTCCCCTCCAGGGCCTGATCCCCAAAATAAACAAATGAGGAAGGGTCGCAGGGAGGTGGGAGGATAGAAGGTATATACAGATGATCCTTTCAGAGGAAGCAACCAAACTGCAGCTGTTCGTTTAGTCCTAAGGGATGAGTGTTTTTTAATTAAAAAATCCACCAACACTCGCGTTGGAGTATACGCTTATCCAAGTCGCCTCCACGTTGGGGTTTCTGGACGTGTTCGATACCCAAAAAGGACACTGCTGAGGCACGGCCCCCATGATTATTCTGGACGTGCCTTGCCACTGGAGTATCTCTATCATTACGTATATCCCCGAGGTGCTCCCCCATCCTCTTGCGCAGTTCCCTGCGGGTCTTACCTACGTATCGTTTGCCGCACTCACAGGTCATGAGATAGATAACACCCATGGTTCGGCAGTTGATAAAATCACGTATGTGATAAATATGACCCCCTGGGTCCAACGCAAAGGATTTGCCCTGAGTGAGCTGACCACAGAAACTGCAGTGTCCACATCTAAAGCAGCCCTTAACCGGGTTATCTAGCCACGTTCTAGGTTTCTCAGGTGGACTATAGTGGCTGTTCATCAGTTTGTCTCTTAAATTTGTGCCCCTCCTAAAGGTCACTGAGGGTTGAGGGCTTAGAACTGCGGTCAGGTCTGGGTCCATCAGGAGGGTCCCCCAGTTACGGCCTATAATCTCTCTTACGCTGGTAGATGCCGCGTCGAAAGTCCCTACAACCCTTATCAGTCTCTGAGGGTCGCTGACCGGGTTCTTAGTGGGGTGTAAAAGAGAAGTGCGTGTTTCAGCGCACGCTCTTTAGTAGGCCCTCTTAAGTGACCTCTCCGGGTACCCACGTTCACGAAAACGCCCCCTCAGGTCATCGGCCTGTCGCTTAAACTCCCGGGTTTCGGAACAATTACGTCTGAGTCTTAAGTATTGTCCGACCGGTATACCCTGTTTAAGTGGGGTCGGATGGCAGCTATCCCACCTGAGAAGGGAATTCGTGGACGTTGATTTGCGGTAGATGGTCGTTTGTACTCTACCGCAGACACCCCTAGATATGGAGATATCAAGGAACGGAAGGTGATCCTTCACTATGATGGAGGTGAACCTAAGATTTAGGTTGTTGACATTGAGATCCTCAACGAACCCTGTGAACGCGTCCTCTGGCCCGCTCCACAGGACGAAAATATCGTCTATGTAGCGGGACCAGAGCATAACGTGTTCCAAATACCTTCTTGGTGTGTCGCCAAAAATCACTGTCTCCTCCCACCAGCCCAGGAGCAGATTCGCGTAGGAAGGCGCACACAAACTGCCCATGGCGGTACCCCTGAGTTGGTGGAAGATACGACCGTCGAAGAGGAAAAAGTTGCTGTGGAGGACATAGTATAACAATTGTAAAATCAGGTTGTTATGTGCAGTGAACTGTAGGAATCATCTGTATATACCTTCTATCCTCCCACCTCCCTGCGACCCTTCCTCATTTGTTTATTTTGGGGATCGGGCCCTGGAGGGGAATATAACCATACTGCCATAACTGACAATTATGTTTGATCGACTATGCAACAATCATTTCATATACTCCTGCATATTGGCTTGTTTCTGTACTGTTAAGAAAGAATGGGCACCTATTGCCAGCCACTGTGGCTAGCCCTGTCGTTAAATATCCACTGTGTTGTCCAGAGTGGAGGTTCTGTGACCATGACCCCCCACGGACTAATTATTTGCGAGTGGCCTGTATTAGCTGAGTTTAATCGATGTACTCAGCTCCACCCACTCAGCCTCTTGGAGATGCCGATACATCCGCCTACCCAGCGTCAACCAGCCCCGCCCACTCAGCAGCGCTCACCTGCTTGGTGACGGATGGGCTGACAAATAGACGCATACAGCGGGGAGACGGCCGCGGCACTCCAGACTGATGACGCGAACACACGTGACCCATAACGTGGGCCGTGTCATCAGACTGTGACCGAAAGGTCATTTGACTGCGACTGCGTCATCCTCGTCATCAGACTGCGTCTGATGCACGCATGCGCAGCGCTAACCCCGCCCCCCTTACCATTTAAAAACAGAAGCGGCGCGCATAGCAGCGCTGCCAGATGCCATACATCCGGCCTCAGCAAAACGGATTGATGCCGGCCTAGCTAGATGGATGCCATACGCACCAAGGCCTGATTGTAAGTACAAGTAATGTCTACTGCCTGAATCCCCACCCATATGTTTGGAGACTGCTTATCCACATATCGTTTTCAGGGGGTCATTGTACTCATGTATGCTGTTTTCTACCAAACACACCTATCATGTTATAGTAGCTTATAGGGCGTTTGTACCTTTTTCTTGTGTGTTTTAGATGTACCTGGATTTTGCCACACGCATTCTAGATACAAATTAACCACGCTATCCACCATTAAGTGGTTAGAGGTAGCCAGTACCTCCCTCCTAATTGCCTAGCATAAGCTTAGTTCCTTATGTGGCTATGAGGTCTCTCTTAAATAGACTAAGTTTATTAAATGATCTATTCTAGTCTGTCCTGAGCCACGGGTGTCTAGTAGTACATCACCGACACTTAGTGACTTAGGCAACAGCCACTAGTACCAACCCCCGTCCCCTGACGACTCAAGAGGTTGCTAGTACTAGTACTTTTCCCGTGTATGTTCTATTTTGAAGAAACGCGTAGGGACATATGAGCATACTTTCATTTATCCAGGGACATATGAGCATACTCTCATTTTATCCACGGTGTTATCACCACCTCTAGTCTAACCAGATTAGGTGTTTCCCTCCCCATCACCCTGACAGGGTCTCATAGGGACCTTAGTTCAGGGTAAGGTTCCGGACGGGACCACCCCTTGCGGGGCACGGATCCCGTGTTAGGGTAACAGGGTCACAGTAGGTCAAGTAGGGCGCGACAGGGACAGCTGTTCTCCTTGCGGCCCCCCCAAAAGGCATTTACCTACCTACAAAGTACCCCTCCCTTAAATCGGAACACCTTATCCACGTGCTGGAATAAGAACTTACCTCTTGGTCGTCTGCATTGCCCGATTGTTACCAAGCACGGTTTGACTCGTTACCGGTAAGATCCATCCTTATTTTTTATCCCGACTGGGTTCTCTCCTGTTCTCCAAGTGGGATTCAGGACACCCTTGCCGGGGTCTTTCAGCACCTTTGTGGCACCTCGTGACCCTTGGGGTCTACATAGCCTTAGATAAAGGGCTCGCTCTAGGGATTCCGAGCACAGTGAGCCATTTTTCCCGTGGCACACCTGTACGCAGGACCCGACTGTGTCTGTTTGTCTGTCTTGTAAGGGGACTATATATGTTTTAGTCATACTAATAAATATCACGTTTTAATTGTTACTGCCCCTTTGATTTTCCTACTGATTAATTTTCCCCATTCTCTGATGTCAGAACAATAACCCACAAAAAACGGATCCTGTCTGTTGAGCATCTGCCTTCACTCGGTCAGCATTTGGTCAGTAGTGATGGATGAACACCGGGATGGTTCGCGATCAAGGGGGGCCCCATTCATTTTAATGGCAGGTGAACCTGAAAAACCTTCAGCTCATATTTGCAGCCACCAAATACTTCGTAGAAGTACACAAATAGTCCCACAATATGGACAGTGACATACTAGAGTGGGATCAATGACAGATATTCCAACAAAAAATATGTATCTTAATCATGGACATTTTTATGCATCTTAAAAGGGAAATTCTCTGAAATGTGCCCTGTTGGAGCCTCAATTTTTTTTTATTTTAGGCCACAGGAGTATGGGCCTTAAAAATTAGGCATTTACCTGACATAAAACAAATTCTGATTTTGTGGCTCAAGGTACATTATGTGGTCAATCGATATCAATTTTACTGCAGGGCAGTACAAATACAGGTCAAATACATATATTTAAAAAAATATATATATATATATAAAATTGGATTAAAAACATGGCTAACGAAACCCCCCTCTTGAAAAAAACCCTAATGATAATAGTTGAAATTCAATAACACATGTTCGTCACTGGTGTTGAATTCCTCCAAGGCCCCAACAATTATTTATTCACCGTACAGAAAAGAACAAGTAAGTATGTGGCTGGAGGTCTTTGGATATAAATTTTACAGCAGGCCAGTGGACTATAGGCCCCAAAAATTATGCGTTCACCATACAGAAAAGAACAAGTAAGTATGTAGTTGGAGGTAGATTACACGGTTATTGGATATCAATTTTACAGCAGTCCAGTGGACTACAGGCCCCAAAAATTATGCATTCAGCGGATAGAAAAGAACAAGTAAGTATGTGGCTGGATGAAGATTACATGGTCATTTGATATCAATTTTACAGCAGGCCAGTGGACTACAGGCCCCCAAAATTATCCATTCGCAGACAAAAAAGAACAAGTAAGTATGTGGCTGGAGGTAAATTTTAAGGTCATTGGATATCAATTTTACTTATTAATAAAACCATTTGATAAATGGGTCAGAGTACTGTCTATATTATAACCAAATGTGTTTCGGTGCTCTCTTGCACCTTCATCATATATATACAGTATATATATCATACCCGAGTACGTATCTCTATCTTAACACCACATCACTTTGTGTTACTACGTACTTGAATACATTAGGACCCACTTGTACTTATATTTTATATTAAATTTATTAAACTACTTTTTATATATTACAATCTGTATCGACTTTTATATATCAATCTGTGGGAAATGTGGGTTATTAGCGGAAGAATCGAAGGAAAGAGGGGGCACACTGCAATTACCCACTCCCGACTCGGGGAGGAAGTGACAATAAATAACAATACAGGACTCTTAAGATGCCCTGTTATTGGAATGAGTAATAAAAAATTACAGGAAATGTCACTGCGGTATTTTGAACGAGGAAATGCCGCTTTGTTGACTTTAGATAACTTCTGCCTGATCGCACGTTCCTGTGACGTCCACAATCCAATTGGATATCTTCTCTATCAACTTTCGATGTTCTTTTACCTTGGTGATCACGGGTAACGGGGCATCAGGGTTCCATGCCAGAAAGGGAGCCTGAGAAAGGGATACCACATCCAAGGGAGTTCAATGGCTGAAATCTGATCGGGTGGAATTGTGGGACAAGTTATTAAATAAAATTCAGCACATGTGCCAGGCAAGGGATGTGCGTCAAACCAGCTAGGCCCAGAGCTGATACAAGATTTTGCCAGATATATCACACCACCAGGTCGGGGCTTGAGGTTTACTGGCACCAACCACTCATCGATCTGTTGTTCCATGCCTGTCCACAGCTCCTGCGCGGTGTGGGGTTTGTCTCCCAAACAGATAAGTTTCAAAACTGCCTGCTGTCATTTCCCTGTTGCTGTGCTAAAGTTGGTGGTGAAGGTGGTACACTGACCGGATGAGGAGGTGGTAGAGGATGAGGAAGCGGAGTAGGAGGAGGGAGGCAACAGGAGGCAAAGAGAAACACCCTGCATTCCTCGGTGGTGGAAGGACAAACTGCTATCCGCCTCAGGCCCAGCTGCCACTGCATTTACCCAGTGTGCTGTTCAGAAGACATAGCGTCCCTGACCGTGCTTACTGGTCCGCGTATCCGTAGTTAGGTGGACCTTGCCACAGATTGCGTTGCGCAGTGCACACTTGATTTTGTCCCCCACTTGGCTGTGCAGGGAAGGGATGGCTCACCTGGAAAAGCAGTGGCAGCTGGGCACAACATACTGTGCGACAGTCACCGCCATCAGATTCTTAAAACTGTCCTTGTCCACCAGACGGAATGACAGCATTTCAAAGGCCAGGAAATTGGAAATGCTGGCATTCAGGGCCAGGAATCGCGGGTGAGTAGGGGGGTACTTCCTCTTTTGCTCCAGTGTTTGGAGATAGACAGCTGAACGCTTCCATGGGACATTGTGGAGATGCTTGGTGATCGAGGTGGTGGCGTTGCTGGCACATCCTCTGTTTGCGGGGTGGCAGGTGCCACTTTCACTCCAGAGGGGTATGAAGAGGCCAAGACTGCGCAGAAGAGGAAGCAGGAGGAGTCAGAGACCTTTCTAGGGTTTTTGAGGTGTCTACTCCACTTTAGCTCATGCTTTGCGCTTAGATGCCTGGTCATGCAGGTTGTGTTCAGGTTTAGAACGTTTATGCCTCGGTTCGTGTCTTGTCATCAGCACATAGTCTGAATAACTGCCATGCCAGGGAACTCCTTGGAGCTGGCATTGGTGTGCTCGGTCCCTTGGTGCGGTGGGCAGTATCAGGCGTATTGTCTAGGGGACAGCCGCTACGCTTTTGCACCCTGCTCCATCTTCTGCTGTGCTGGTGGCTTTGTGCGACCACCGCCTCTTCCTCCAAACTACACAGGTCACTCATATGACCTTGATTCCATGTGGAGTCGAGGACCTCATCATCCTCCACATCATCTTCTACCCAGTATTCACCCCTGCCCTTCTTGTCGGTCTGTATACTGCAGAATATATATAAAGAATCCCAGCAGTCGTGTCTTAGTGCAAATCAGATGTCTTTTATTCCATAAATGAAAAGACCAGGACCAGGTTTCGGCAATGTGCCTTCATCAACAGGTAATCCAAATACAATCTTAACAAACTATATATGCTCTACAGTCACCGCCCCCACAGGAGCTAAAGTCCATCCTAAAAGGGAATGGCTACAGAGTTACAGGTGTAATCAATTGAATAATGAACAAGCCAGAAAGAGAAGAAGAAAAAAAAGGGAAAAGAGAAAAAAAGGCCTCTAGATAGATATTTCATCTTACATTTGTAGATAAAATTCTTGTATAACGTTCAAATTTTCAATACCTGAGAAATAAACAATAAATATATTGTAAATATATAACCAAATTATACTATTACAGATACATGACCTCATATTCCCTATTGAGGCCTCTAGGGTGTAATGTGTCCAATGTATGGATCCAGAAGGCTTCCCTCCGTAGCAACATCTTATTGATGTCACCCCCCTCCGCGGTCTAATCACCTGCTCTATAACCTGAAATTTCATTTGAGCAATAGAATGTCTGCACTTTTCAAAGTGGCTTGGTATAGGTAATAGTAAGTTTTTAGTTCTAATAGTCGATTTGTGTTTGTTAATTCTGTCCCTCACTGCCTGCATTGTCTGACCAATGTATAACAGACCAGAAGAGCATTTAATCAGATAAATAACATTTGAAGATTCACATGTAAAATTTTTTTTTACTTCAAACGGAATCCCAGTATGTGGATGATAGAATGTGGAGCCCTTTATGATGTGTGAACATTGGAGACAATGCAGGCAGGGGAAAGTACCTTTACGTGGTGTTGATAATACACTTTGATGCAATCAATGTTTAGTGCCCCCTATGTCCGCTTTAACTAGCATATCCCTATAACTAGGGTTCTTCCTATTACAGATCAAGGGTAAACTTTTAAATTCTGAGACCTCTGGATAGGCCATACCCAATAAATGCCAGTGTTTTCTTATAATGTTGTCAATGTATGCATTAAAGGGATGGAATTTATGAACAAATGCTATCCTAGCATCATCCTTTTTCTTATGTTCAACCCTCACTATTGATTGACAAGCACCACTGTTAGATAATACATGCATCTAGGGGGTATCCTCTTTCTCTGAATCTAGTAGTCATTTCCCCCAGCCTCTGATTCTGTAAAAGCGGATCCGTAACAATCCGCCTAACCCGCTGGTATTGGGATTTAGGTATAGACCTTTTTAAAGAAGGGGGGGGTGCACTCGAATAATGTAAAATGCTGTTTCGATCCGTTTCCTTCCTATAGAGGTCAGTGGATAATTGACCTTCCTGGTTTTTTATGACCAATGTATCTAAAAATCTCACTTTATCTCTATCACATGTCATTGTAAACTGTAGACCCTCGCATGCTGAATTCAGATGATCCATGTACGCCACCAAGGTCTCATGTGGCCCCGCCCATATGCAAAAAATATCATCAATAAACCTTTTCCAAACCAAAATATTCTCAATATATAATTCATTGGTATACACGTATGTTTCTTCAAATGCAGCCATGAATATATTTGCATAGGGCGGGGCCACGTTTGACCCCATCGCGGTCCCACGCTTCTGGAGATAATAATTATCCCCAAATAGAAAATAATTTTCTCTCAGAACAATGTTCAACAGATGTAGAAAAAAATCACGTAAAGATGCAGTATATTCGCTGATCTCTTAGAGACCTCTTGGATCCCCTCCCTGCGGCTAATCGACGTGTAAAGACTCACAACGTCGATAGTCACAAGCAGGCTGTCCTCAGGAACATGACCCAAATCATTAATCAATCGTAGAAAATGAGGAGTATCTGATAGAAAAGATTTAATATTTCTAACAAGTGGTGTCAGGGCTTTATCTAATACTATGGCCAATGGACTAAGAATGGAATCTACTGAGGACACAATAGGGCGTCCAGGGGGATCTATAAGGGTCTTATGCACTTTGGGTAAAATGTATAATACCGGGGTGATGGGGGATTGCTTAATCAAGAATCTACTCATGTCTGAATCTATCGTCCCAGCTGTTTCAAAGTGCTTAACCATAGTAACAATTTTCTCTTTAATTCTCCAAACTGGATCTCTATCAAGTAATTGGTATGTTTGAGCATCAGACAGCTGTCTCATGACCTCATAAATATATTTCTCCCTATCCATCACCACAATCGAACCCCCCTTATCAGCAGGTTTTATCATAAGAGTATTGTCCTCCATAAGAGCCCTGATCGCTCTTTTTTCTTCCACAGTAATGTTTGGAGTCATGAATAGTCCACCATGCTTTACCTTGTCAAAATGCTCTCTTATTTCTTTAAGTATTAACTGTGCGTATGTCTCCACCGGATGGTATGTTTTCGGCGGCATGAATGTGGACTTATTACTGAGTCCTAGATCTTTCAAATGCAGGCATGTTTCTGCTAGTACAGTGTCAGTACGTTGAATAGGCAGAGCTGGTTGCGCAAAATGTGCTTTCAGCCTCACCTTACGAAGAAATTGTTGTATATCAATGTCCATTTGAAAACTGTCAAACTTAGGTGAGGGGCTAAACGACAGGCCTTTTTGCAATGCTTCAACTTGCTGGCTATTCAGACATCGGGACGATAAATTTATAATCAAAGATTGACTCTTACCTGAGACCGAGTCTGTACTTGATGCGGTCCCGTCTCCGGTGCGATGCCGGCGATGTTTGCGGCCTGCTCGCCTGTGCCTCCTCCGCCGCACGGACGCCGTCTGCCTCTCTGAAAAAGGCGCACCTCGCGTGCGCCTGTTGATTCGTTGCCGGAGCTTGACGTGAAAGATCCTGATCTCGCGGGTCTTCTGAATCCTGATCGCTGGCGAAATGTCGTGTCCTGCCATCTGTAGACTTTGTTCAGGTGATAATCTTCGCAGTCTCGTAGGAATTTGGATCGTTTCCTTTCTTCTGTCTCTCTTTTATAAGTTGTAATATGAGCGTCAACAGTTTCTTTTAGTTTTTCAAATTCTTCAGAGGTTAATGAATCTCGCAACTGTTGCTCTGTAGTTGCTACTTGCTCTGTGATGTCACCAATTGCCTTTTGAATGCGATTGATCGTGAGTAAAATCAAGTCATATGAACATTAATTAATGATACGTTCAAAGTCCTTGCAGTATTCACTGTCCTCAGCAAAGAAGGTTGGACACAAATGCACTCTGAGACCTCTTGGAATTCTGTTCACTTTATAATATTCGGCTAGTGTGGCCGCATGAAGTTCATAAGAGGTCAATCTTCTGAGTTCTCTTTCTAAATGGCGTTTTTTCAATTCGCTTGTTGGAATATTAAGAAATTCCGATGTTGATGTTACCTGTGAGAGGATCCTGTCTGCTTCAGCAGTATCAAAGCTTAATGTAGAAGCCGCAGAACTCATTTGGAGGAGGCGGTTCACGGTTCCGAAAGATACAAATTTTGGTGTAGAGAAACCAGCACTCACATTCAAGTGCACGCTGCACGGGAGAGGACGTCAATCCACAGCAATATATATAAAGAATCCCAGCAGTCGTGTCTTAGTGCAAATCAGATGTCTTTTATTCCATAAATGAAAAGACCAGGACCAGGTTTCGGCAATGTGCCTTCATCAACAGGTAATCCAAATACAATCTTAACAAACTATATATGCTCTACAGTCACCGCCCACAGGAGCTAAAGTCCATCCCAAAAGGGAATGGCTACAGAGTTACAGGTGTAATCAATTGAATAATGAACAAGTCAGAAAGAGAAGAAGAAAAAAAAAGGGAAAAGAGAAAAAAAGCCTCTAGATAGATATTTCATCTTACATTTGTAGATAAAATTCTTGTATAACGTTCAAATTTTCAATACCTGAGAAATAAACAATAAATATATTGTAAATATATAACCAAATTATACTATTACAGATACATGACCTCATATTCCCTATTGAGGCCTCTAGGGTGTAATGTGTCCAATGTATGGATCCAGAAGGCTTCCCTCCGTAGCAACATCTTATTGATGTCACCCCCCCCTCCGCGGTCTAATCACCTGCTCTATAACCTGAAATTTCAGTTGAGCAATAGAATGTCTACACTTTTCAAAGTGGCTTGGTATTGTATTATCAACACCACGTAAAGGTACTTTCCCCTGCCTGCATTGTCTCCAATGTTCACACATCATAAAGGGCTCCACATTCTATCATCCACATACTAGGATTCCGTTTGAAGTAAAAGTTTTTTTTTACATGTGAATCTTCAAATGTTATTTATCTGATTAAATGCCCTTGTGGTCTGTTATACATTGGTCAGACAATGCAGGCAGTGAGGGACAGAATTAACAAACACAAATCGACTATTAGAACTAAAAACTTACTATTACCTATACCAAGCCACTTTGAAAAGTGCAGACATTCTATTGCTCAACTGAAATTTCAGGTTATAGAGCAGGTGATTAGACCGCGGAGGGGGGGGTGACATCAATAAGATGTTGCTACGGAGGGAAGCCTTCTGGATCCATACATTGGACACATTACACCCTAGAGGCCTCAATAGGGAATATGAGGTCATGTATCTGTAATAGTATAATTTGGTTATATATTTACAATATATTTATTGTTTATTTCTCAGGTATTGAAAATTTGAACGTTATACAAGAATTTTATCTACAAATGTAAGATGAAATATCTATCTAGAGGCCTTTTTTCTCTTTTCCCTTTTTTTTTTCTTCTCTTTCTGGCTTGTTCATTATTCAATTGATTACACCTGTAACTCTGTAGCCATTCCCTTTTGGGATGGACTTTAGCTCCTGTGGGCGGTGACTGTAGAGCATATATAGTTTGTTAAGATTGTATTTGGATTACCTGTTGATGAAGGCACATTGCCGAAACCTGGTCCTGGTCTTTTCATTTATGGAATAAAAGACATCTGATTTGAACTAAGACACGACTGCTGGGATTCTTTATATATATTGCTGTGGATTGACGTCCTCTCCCGTGCAGCGTGCACTTGAATGTGAGTGCTGGTTTCTCTACACCAAAATTTGTATACTGCAGAAAGCCCCAGCAGTTGGCACCTGTGTTTCGTCATCATCCGAGACGTGCTGCAGTGGTCCTCCCATGTACTCATCCTGAAACATAAGTGGTTGAGCATCGGTGCACTCAATCTCTTCCACTGCTGGGGCAGGGCTCTGTGGATGGTCCTGGGAAACCCTGCTAGCAGAGACATCAAAAAGCAGAAGAGACTGCTGCATGACTTGGGGCTCAGACTTCTTGGCTGATTTGCAAGGGGGTGAGGTGAAAGACTGATGGCCACGGGCTGCAGGTGCCAACTCTGATCTTTCAGCAGGGAAATGGATTGGAGACAATGTGAAGGAACTGGAGGCACTGTCAGCCACCCAATCTACTATTGCCTGTACTTGTTCTGGCCTCACCATTCGCAGAGCCGCATTCCGGCCTACAAAATAACGCTTAAGGTTCTGTCACATACTCTCACCTGAGGAATGTGTGTCACTTATCTGTGTAGCTGGCACAGATCGACCACATCCTCACCCTGCAACAGAAGTTCCAGAAGCACCACGACCAGGGCCACATCCCTTATTTGACGCTCTCCTAATTTTTTGCTGTCACCCACCGAAGTAACAGACATTTTTACTAAATATAGCTCCCTGTCAGCAAAGCAAAGCAGGGTTTTTTCAAAGCAAAAATAGGTTAATGTCACCCACCAATGGAACAGCCGATTTTTAGAAAATTTGGTCCCTATCACCAATGCAGAGCAGGGGTTTTTCAATGGCAAAAATGGGTTAATGTCACCCACCAATGGAACAGACAAATTTTAGAAATCTTGGTCTCTATCGCCTATGCAGAGCAGGGGTTTTTAAACGTCAAAAATTGGTTAATATCACCCAATGATGTAACAGACATTTTTTTATTTATTATTTCCCTGTCTGCTACAGTATGTAGAGCAGGAGTATAAGATAGCCAAAAAAGGGTTAATGTCACCCAACAATGTAACAGACAATTTTTTTTATTATTATTTTCCTGTCTGCTATGGAGAGCAGGGGTATAAAACAGCCAACAATGCAAATATGTCAAACCCTGAACTCACAGACCGATTAACTATATTATTGTCCCTGGCACATGTGCAGGTGCAGCTGTACTTCACACAAAAATTGGTTTGTCGCCCACCTAACTAACAGACAGATTAAATATTCAATTATTAATATTTATTTTAAATGTTGCATTGTGCCCACTAAAAAATTGCTGTAGGAAGGTCAGCCACTGAATGAACAGACAGATAAATTATCTTTCTGTGTCCGGGGTGCAAAAATGATGTATTGCACATGTGCCCTGCCTGGACAATTGTGTACCTGGACTATGTTGGTGCAGGAACTCACCCTCTGAGCCACTTGTGAATGACTGGCCTGATAACCGTGGAAATGTCACCCCACAATCCTACAGATGAATTTACTGTATTTATTTGCCTGGCTGTCAGATATGCAGCACAGCCGCAAAGGTACTTTATGGCCAAAAAGAGGTGTTTTTTTCACCCACAGTGTGGTTAATTCTCTAGTTGGGATCATGAGATTGTTATGCAGGGGAAGGAGCTATTGGAAAAAAAAAACAAAAAAAACATAAAGAGGCATATGAGTCAGAATTTATAACACAGTAAAAAAAAATCAATTTAGGAAAATTTGGAATCCTTATTGAGGCCTCCAGGGCCCAAAGTACCCAGGCAGCAGATCCATTGCATTTCCCTTAAGTGTAACATTTCGAGGGTGGGACCCAGTCAATGACTTGGAAACAAAGTGTATGTTTAAGTTCCTGAAAATGCTGTACTAATGGAGTTTCCTTCTTATTGGTACGAATATTCGATTTGTGTTGACTAATACTGTCCTTGATTTTTTTGTGAGGTCTCGTCCACATACCCCAGTCCGCAAGGACATTTGATGAGGTAGATGACAAAACTGGTAGTGCATGAGAAGTGGCCTCTGATGTAGTATTTTTTACCTGATGATGGATGGGTAAAAGTGTTACCTTTTGTGACATTGCCACATTGGGCACATCCCAAACATGGGTATGTTCCCAAGTTGGGTGACCCGGTGATAGTTCGTTGTAGGTCGTTTTTCCCAGATCCGTAATCGAATAATGGGGGGGGTGTTTGTATGACATAAGAGGTCTGAAGTGAAAGACACTGGGGGCACTTCTCTGTAGGAACCGCCAGTGTCTGTTTATGATCTTTTTGATGACGGGACTCCAAGTGGAGTAGGTGGTGAAGCAAGGAATCCTGATGTTCTGTTTATTCCCAGATATGGGCTTAGGTTTAAGGAGGTCGTCCCTGTTGGTATTATTGACGCGGTGCGTGTGTTACATCAATACTTCTGATGGGAACCCGCGGTTAGAGAATTTGTTATTCATTTGTAGTATCCTTGTTTCGGCTGTTTTAGGGTTGGATACAATTCTCTTTTCCCGTATATGAAATATTGTACATTGCAATTAATGACAAAAATATTATGGATGAAATATCGTACATTATGATTAATGATTTTTTTAAATATCTGTATTGATATATCCCTTGTGTTTACATTTATAGCTTGATAAAGGGCACCAAATTGAGCCTGACATGTCGCAATAAGCAATAAATGTCACTCTGAGATTGTACCACTGGAAAAATAAATATTGAATTAAAAACTATATGCCGTCTTTGGTGTGCTGTCTCCAAACCACTGATACAAGTCCTCTTCTTGATCCGATGCCAAGAAAGGCAGCGCATCGGTAAGGTCTTGGAATGGATGGGAAATTAATTCCTCGTACTCGAGCTGAGGGGATATGGTGGTGGTGGTGTCTTTGGGGGTGCACACAGCAGAGAGTGAAGAGGGTGCAGATAGAGAGGATGAGGAGGGTGCAGAAGCGGAAGGCTGAGCGAGCCAATCAACCAACTCTGGTGTGTCTTTTGACGTATGGTAATCGCACGCAACTTCTGCAACTACCCAATTAGGCTCCGGCCTGGTGCACCTGCCCGACCCCTACCACCCCTGCGCAATGGCCTGCCTCTTCCTTTGCCTTTCATTTTCAAAATGACCATATGACAAAAGTCCCTATAGAAGAGCAGAATTTGTGGAAGAAGTTATATCACACCCCTTCCTTAATCAGCTTTTTGGGGGGGCAACTAGTATATCACACCAGTAGAAATTATTTGTTTTATAGTGTTTGTCACTGTGTGTAGCTGTGGTAACACAGCAATACCGCAAACAAATGCTGCACTACCCAAATGCACTATTTAGAAAGTATATTATTGGTATATAACACCCCTGTCTCAATCACTTTTTTTTTTGGGGGGGGGGGGAGGGGCAACTGGTAGATCACACCAGTATAAATCATTTGTTCCAATATCATTTGTCACTCTGTGTAGCTGCAGTAATGCAGCAAAACCGCAAACAAATGTTGCACTGCCCAAATGCACTATTTAGAAAGTTTATTATTGGTACATAACACCCCTGCCTCAAACACTTTTTTTTGGGGGGGGGGGCAACTGGTATATCACACCAGTAGAAATTATTTGTTCCAATATCATTTGTCACTCTGTGTAGCTGTGGTAATGCAGCAAAACCGCAAACAAATGCTGCACTACCTAAATGCGCTATTTAGAAAGTATAATATTGGTACATGCGGCACTAAGAAAATGCACTATATATAAAGTATATTATTGGTATATAACACCCCTGCTTCAATCAATATTTTTCGGGGTCAACTGGTATATCACATCAGTTGAAATCATTAGTTCCAGTAGCATTTGTCACTCTGTGTAGCTGAAGTCACGCAGAAGAACCACAAACAAATGCTGCACTAACCAAATGCACGATATAGAAAGTAAATTATTGGTATTTAACACCCCTGCATAAATACATTTTTTGGGGGGGCAACTGGTATATCACACCAGTTGAAATTATTAGTTCCAGTAGCATTTGTCACTCTGTGTAGATGAAGTAACGCAGAAGAGCCACAAACAAATGCTGCACTACCCAAATGCACTATATAGAAAGTAAATTATTAGTATTTAACACCCCTGCCTAAATAGATTTTTTTGTTTTATTCATTCCAATGGCGTTTGTCAATCTGTGTTTAACACCCCTGCCTAAATCAATTTTTTGGGGGGGCAACTGCTATATCACACCAGTTGAAATTATTTGTTTCAGTAGCATTTGTCACTCTGTAAAGCTGTGGTTACGCAGAAGAAACACAAACAAATGCTGCACTACCCGAATGCACTATATAGAAAATAAATTATTGGTATTTAACACCCCTGCCTAAATCACATTTTTTTGGGGGGGCAACTGGTATATCAAACCAGTAAAAATGATTTGCTCCAATAGCATTTGGCACTCTGTGTAGATGCGGTAATGCAGCAAAACCGCAAACAAATGCAGCACTACCCAAATACATTATATAGAAAGTATATTATTGGTATATCACATCAGTAGAAATTATTTGTTCCAATACCGTTTGTCACTTTGTGTAGCTGCAGTATCGCAGCAGAACCTCAAACAAATGCTGCATTACCCAAATGCACTATATAGAAAGTATATTATTGGTACATAACACCCCTGCCTCAAACACTTTTTGGGGGGGGCAAATGGTATATCACACCAGTAGAAATTAATTGTTCCAATAGTGTTTGACACTTTGTGTAGCTGAGGTAACACAGCAGAACAGCAAACAAATGATGCACTACCCAAATGTACTATATAGAAAGTGCACCACACCCCTGCCTTAATCACTTTTTTGGGTGGGACAACTGTTTCAGCACACCAGCAGAAATTATTTGTTCCAATAGCGTTTGCCACTCTGTGTAGCTACGGCAATGCAGAAAAACCGCAAACAAATGCTGCACTACCTAAATGCACTATATAGAAAGTATATTATTGGTATTTAACACCCCTGCCTCAATCACTTATTTTTGGGTGCAACTGGTAGATTACACCATTACAAATCATTTGTTCCAATAGTGTTTGTCACTCGATGTAGCTGCTGTAACGCAGCAAAACCGCTAACAAATTGGTACTAAGAAAATGTACTATATATAAAGTATATTATTGGTATATCACACCCCTGCCTCAATTACTTTTTTAGGAGGGCAACTGGTATATCACACCAGTAGAAATTATTCATTCCAATGGCGTTTGTCAATCTGTGTTTCTGCGATAACGCAGCAAAACTGCAAACAAATGCGGCACTACCCAAATACTTTCTATAGTAAGTATATTATTGGTATATCACACCGCTGCCTCAATCACTTTTTTTGAGGGGAAACTGGTATATCACATCAGTAGAAATTATTTGTTCCAATAGCGTTTGTCACTTTGTGTAGCTGTGGTATCTCAGCAAAACCGCAAACAAATGCTGCATTACCCAAATGCACAATATAAAAAGTATATTATTGGTATATAACACCCCTACCTCAATCACTTTTTTTGGAGGGCAACTGGTATATCACACCAGTAGAAATTATTTGTTCCAATAGCATTTGTCACTCTGTATAGCTGCGTTAACGCAGCAAAACCGCAAACAAATGTGGTGCTAACCAAATACATTATAAAGAAAATATATTATTGGTATATCACACCCCTGCCTCAATCACTTTTTTTTTGGGGGGGGGGGGGCAACTGGTATATCACACTAGATGAAATTATTTGTTACAATAGCATTTGTCACTCTGTGTAGATGTGGTAATGCAGCAAAACCGCAAACAAATGTTGCACTACCCAAATGCACTATATAGAAAGTAAATTATTGGTATATAACACCCCTGCCTCAATCACTTTTTTGGGGGGGAAACTGGTATATCATACCCATTGAAATTATTTGTTTAAAGAGCGTTTGCCCCTCTGTATAGCTGCAGTATTGCAGCAGAAATGCACACATCTGCTGCACCATACAAATGCACTATAATATACTTTCCATGTTAGAAAGTATATTATAAGTATATCACACCGCTCAGTAAGTCACACCTATTAATAGCACACCTATACCATTCCTTAAAAGGTCTTTTGTGGCCCTATTAGCTAATGTTTGGTGTCCCTAACAGTCTGTCCCTGCTCTACACAGCAACCTCTCCCTACACTGGCAAAAGACTGAATATAAAATGCAGCCAGATCAGGTTTATTTATAAGGTAGGGGGTGTGTCCATGTAATGAAACGTCTCAATTGGCTGTGCTATACCACCTGATGGATGTGTCATAGGTCAAAGTTCTCCACAATGCAAAATAATATGGCGCCGGCAGACAGCGGCTCATCTGGCCGTGAGATCTAGGCGCCACATCTTCTGTCCCCTAACCAGCCAGATTCTCCAGCATCTGTTCCAGGACATGAAGCAATGGAATTACATTGTTCATCCTGTAGTCCTGGTGACTGACATGTTTATGGCCTTTCTCTGTTCGTATAGTCGATCCAACATATAGAGGGTAGAAACGTCACATATCAGTCTATGTTGGGGGATGCCGTTCTTCCGCTGCAGATCAAGGAGGGTGTGCTTTGCAGTGTACAAGTGGCTGAAGTCCATGCAAAGTTTCCTGGCTATTTTTTGTATTTCCGTATTTTTTTAGCTTCTGCACTGATGGATGAGTGTAAGCATACTGTTGTCTCTTGGCAATCGCGTCGTTGATCGATTGCTGACAGAATTACTGATGAGTAGTAGGATGAGGAGGAGCAGGAGCATCAGGACCAGCAGATGATGGAAAGGATAGACAGCTCTCTTCGGCTGAGGTGGTGGATCCTTGACTGTCTGAAACCGGGTGCATGCCACTGGATGATGCAGCAGTTACTGCAGCAGGCTGGACCACCACATCAGAGCCACGGTTCTCCCAGGTCAGTATATGGTGATGCTGCATATGCTGACGCAGGGCTGTGGTGCCAACATTGGCTCCCTGGCCATGCTTTACTTTCTGCCCACAGATTCTACATATGGCCATGTTCACCTCCTTTGCACGGCTTCACAAAAACTGCCACACTGCCAAGTAGATAATTTTATCCCCAACACTACGTACTAAATCACTGCTGCTGCTGCTGCTTCCTTGAACCCGTGCACCACTACTTTCTGGGCAGGTAGACTCCTGCGAAGCGGGTGGCCTACCCCGGGCATGTTTGGCTACCGACCTCCTACTGCTGCCACCCTACTGACTCCCTGCCTCCCTAGCGACTTGCTGGCCAAGCCGCTGCTTCACAGGCAAGCTGCCACTCTCTTGTCCCGATGATGATGAAGACCCTAATTCCTTGGGCTCCCAAGTACGATCAGCTACATCATCATCATCGAGTACTGTCACTGATGTCCTCCTCAATGGTTTGTGGGCCAGGAGCCTCACCACTTGCAACATCAGCTCCCACCCCAGTCTCCTTATCACTACTTGCCCGCCTAGCGGAGGAAGTGGCGGATGTCTCCTTCACGTCTTAGCTGGCCAGTAGTGTTGAGCGTGAATATTCAAATTGTGAATATTGGCACTTCGAGAATTCGTAAATATCTAGAATATATTTCTATTTCTTCATAATTGCGAATATTCAATTTTTTTTTTTTTTTTTTATCAGTACCCATGAACCCTCACTGCTTCTTGCTTGTGGGCCAATACGAAGGCTGCAATATCTTTGACTTTAGGATTAGTGTTGATCGCAAATTTTCGTATCGCAAATTTTATTGCAAATTTTGCAATTGCCGATTTTTGCAATCAAGAAAATAATGACTGGAGATCATGAATTCTCAAATGTGCAAATATATGATGAATATTCGCCCAAATATTCACAAAATATTGCAAATTTGAATATTGCCCCTGCCGCTCATCACTGTCAGCCAGTCCTCTAGTAGCTTGTCTTCGCTGTATAGATGGGCTGATTCCACAGCATATAATACTTCTCTGGCTGAGGGAACAGAAAAAGACAGAGGCAGGTTGAGGACAGGTGAGGGCATAGGGCCTGCTCCCAGGTTGTGTCTGACGAACCCACCGACTCTTGGCTGGGGTGTCTGATGTCACTTGAGACAAAGTGGATGACAGAGTCAACCATTCAAGAACCGTTGGGTCGCTGGTCAAGACACTGACCGCTAGATGACACCGTGAGCTCAGGCCTCTCGCTGTGACTCCTGCTGCCATGACCCCCTTACTTTGCTGTGACCTGTGCCTGTTCCAGAAACTTTTAGACCTCTGCCACTCCCGCGTGCAGGGCCTGGCACTTCTTTGTTTAAAATACTGTTAGATCAAATCAATAAATCAAGAAATTTTAAACACCCCAAAAAAGTCAGCATTTTTCTCACTTCACCACACAACGTCTAATAAGCCCTTTGTTTCCCCACTAATACATGCCAAAAAGGGCTGTAATTTTCTCAATTCACCACACAACGGCAAATACTTTTTTTGGGGCCAATAATACAAGCAAAAAAGGGCTTTAGAACATATAACTGCACTGCTGAACGGCAAATATATTTTTCTTTTTTCCACTTATACACTCCACAAAAGGGCTTACATATAAATACACTGCTGAACGGCAAATGGGCCCTTATTTTTTCCCACTTTTAAATGACACAAAAGGCTTTAGAACATATAACTGGACTGCTGAATGGCAAATATATTTTTCTTTTTTCCACTTATACACTCCACAAAAGGGCTTTAGAACATATAACTGAACCGCTGAACGGCAAATAGGCACTTATTTTTTTCCACTTGTACATGACACAAAAGTCTTTAGAACATATTACTGCACCCCTGAACAGCAAATATATTATTATTTTTTCCACTTATACACTCCACAAAAGGCTTTAGAACATATAACTGCACAGCTTAATGGCAAAAATATATTTATTTTTTATTTTTTCCACTTATACACTCCACAAAAGGGCTTTAGAACATATAACTGCACCACTGAACAGCAAATATATTTTTCTTTTTTCCACTTATACACTCTACAAAAGGCTTTAGAACATATAACTGCACCACTGAACGGCAAATAGGCCCTTATTTTTTCCACTTATACACAACACAAACGTCTTTAGAATATATTACTGCACTGCTGAACGGCAAATATATTTTTCTTTTTTCCACTTATACACTACACAAAAGGGCTTTAGAACATATACAGTTGCAAGAAAAAGTATGTGAACCCTTTGGAATTATATGGATTTCTGCACAAATTGGTCATAAAATGTGATCTGATCTTCATCTAAGTCACAACAATAGACAATCACATGTCTGCTTAAACTAATAACACACAAATAATTAAATGTTACCATGTTTTTATTGAACACACCATGTAAACATTCACAGTGCAGGTGGAAGCATGTTAACCCTTGGATTGAATAACTCTTTTGGCAGCAATAACTTCAACCAAATGTTTCCTGTAGTTGCAGATCAGACGTGCACAACGGTCAAGAGAAATTCTTGACCATTCTTCTTTACAGAACTGTTTTCAGTTCAGCAATATTCTTGGGATGTCTGGTGTGAATCGCTTTCTTGAGGTCATGCCACAGCATCTCAATCGGGTTGAGGTCAGGACTCTGACTGGGCCACTCCAGAAGGCGTATTTTCTTCTGTTGAAGCCATTCTGTTGTTCATTTACTTCTATGCTTTGGGTCGTTATCCTGTTGCAACACCCATTTCCTGTTGAGCTTCAGCTGGTGGACAGATGGCCTTAAGTTCTCCTGCAAAATGTCTTGATAAACTTAGGAATTCATTTTTTCTTTGATAATAGCAATCCGTCCAGGCCCTGACGAAGCAAAGCAGCCCCAAACCATGATGCCCCCACCACCATACTTCACAGATGGGATGAGGTTTTGATGTTGGTGTGCTGTGTCTCTTTCTCCACACATAGTATTGTGTGTTTCTTCCAAACAACTCAACTTTGGTTTCATCTGTCCACAGAATATTTTGCCAGTACTGCTGTGGAACATCCAGGTGCTCTTGTGCAAACTGTAAACGTGCAGCAATGTGTTTTTGGGACAGCAGTGGCTTCCTCTGTGGTATCCTCCCATGAAATCCATTCTTGTTTAGTGTTTTACGTATCATAGATTCACTAACAGGGATGTTAGCATATGCCAGAGACGTTTGTAAGTCTTTAGCTGACACTCTAGGATTCTTCTTCGCCTCATTGAGCAGTCTGTGCTGTGCTCTTGGAGTCATCTTTACAGTACGGCCACTCCTAGGGAGAGTAGCAGCAGTGCTGAACTTTCTCCATTTATAGACAATTTGTCTTACCGTGGACTGATGAACAGCAAGGCTTTTGGAGATACTTTTATAACCCTTTCCAGCTTTATGCAAGTCAACAATTCTTAATCGTAGGTCTTCTGAGAGCTCTTTTGTGTGAGGCATCATTCACATCAGGCAATGCTTCTTGTGAAAAGCAAACCCAGAACTGGTATGTGTTTTTTATAGGGCAGGGCAGCTGTAACCAACACCTCCAATCTCATCTCATTGATTGGACTCCAGTTGGTTGACACCTCACTCCAATTAGCTCTTGGAGATGTCATTAGTCAAGGGGTTCATACATTTTTTTTTACCTGCACTGTAAATGTTTACATGGTGTGTTCAATAAAAACCATAATAACATTTAATTATTTGTGTGTTATTAGTTTAAGCAGACTGTGATTGTCTATTGTTGTGACTTAGATGAAGATCAGATCACATTTTATGACCAATTTGTGCAGAAATCCATATCATTCCAAAGGGTTCACATACTTTTTCTTGCAACTGTAACTACACCACTGAACAGCAAGGCCCTTATTTTTTTCCACTTATACACAAAAGTCTTTAAAACAAATAATTGCACCGCTGAACAGCAAATATATTTTTCTTTTTTCCACTTATACACTCCACAAAAGGCTTTGGAACATATAACTGCACAGCTAAATGGCAAAAATATTTTATTTTTATTTTTTTCCAACTATACTCTCCACAAAAGGACTTTAGAACATATAACTGCACCACTGAATGGCAAATAGGCCCTTATTTGTTTCCACTTATACATAACACAAAAGGCTTTAGAACATATAACTGCACCACTGAATGGCAAATATATTTTTCTTTTGCCACTAATACATGACAAAAAGGGTTGTAGTTTTCGCACATCACCGCTAATAAGCCCTTTTTTCCCCACTAATAAAAGCCAAAAAATAAGCATATTATAATAACAGTGGTGGCTCACTCCTGGTTAGCTATGGCGTGGTGCTTCCAGCCCGAAAAGAGGGAACACCCAACCCTCTGAGTGATAGGTAATATAGGATAAAACTAAAGTGGGCGAGCACTCATACAATTGGCATCCAATTTTCATATGTAAAGGAGTTTATTTAGAACATATATTACACATAAGATATTTTCACATAAAATATTTAAAATGATATCTAACACACAATGCGTAGGACTGTCGTCCCAAATAGCTACAATTAGCGACCTGCAATTTCACAAATGTTCCTAGAACTCTAGTTCCAACATGTGACCATGATATTGTAAAGGTCCATATGTAGATGTCTCTGAGTGCTGAGGTTGCAATAAAGTCGCAGTGCAGCAAGGTGTAATAGGATTGTTCCTATTATCCAGGCTGTAACCTCCCCTACTGAAATCTGTTCTACATAAATGCTATGGAAGGATTCCTCCCTATCATTTCCCTACACCTTGAGTAATCTTTCCCTGAACTTGTAAATCCTTTTTTCAGCACAATGAACTCTTTCCTAGCACTATCCATAGCACCTTTAGATGTCTCTCCCTGCACTAAGTACACTGGAAAATGGCAGAATCCAAGATGGCTGAGGGTATTTATAGGGCTGTGACATCACAGGGCTGGCTGGCTGCTGATTGGCTGCATGTATGGCATTATGGGTGATCCCGCCTTCCCAGAGTTCCTTGCTCAATGTCCTCACATGTGCAGCAGCCATTTTAGGAAAAAATGTGATTCGTTACCACGAAGCGTAAGTAAATTCGAATTCAGTGCAAATTGAATAAATCCTGAAATTCGGATCGAATTCCACTTTGTCAACTTTGATTCTTCGCTCATCTCTAATAAGCTCTGTCACTATTATCCTTTATAGGACATTACTAGAATGATTTTTTTTTTTAGCAATACGCTTGCTGCTCAAATATGGCTTACATAAAGTACATTAAGGTCAATATTAGTAATGTTGAACAATTTTATTTAATACTGTATGAACTCTTATATAATCAATAGTATCATAAAATCAGTATAGAATATATTACTCATAGACTAAGAGTTTGAGGGTAATCAATTATTTATTTAGATTTTTTTTGGTCACATATTTATGCCAAGTACATTACATTTTTCTTCCAAATCATTGTACCAATGTTGATCACATACCATATTAATTATTTTTTTGCCTAATTTATTTAGTAATGATATTTAACAAGGCTGGCTGTGAAATATACTTAAAGAGAAGTTGGAATGTAGTTTTGCTATGCTTGATTAATGTTAGTAGCGCTACCACCTACCAGTTCTGGGTAAGCTAATATGCAAACCAAAGCAAATAAAAGCATCACCATTTAAATATGTGCTTGTGTTATTACTTCAGTGGATTAGTAAGTTTCATGATGCTACTCCAGTGCATAATGCTTACTCAAGAGATATCTCTCTGTGGGCACCACAAGTAGTCCTGAAAAATTAATTGGACAAACAGGTAGCTGGGAAAAAAGAAAACAAAAGGAGAAAAAAACAATTAGCATAAACCACAGTCCTTTAGCAGTAATGCTGACTTTAGTATTCACATATGCCTGCACACATTGGAACTATTCTTAAACTCCAACTGTGTATTTGAATTTGCTGAAGTTTGGCATAGATATTGACTTAAAATGCAATAAAGCCAAATGATCCTAACATCTTTATTAATAATATAAAACAGTTAAGAGAACTACTTGCATTAAGAGATTTCTGTTTAGTGGATTTTTGGATCATTCCTATTATTAACGCTTACTTTTAAGTGTCATAATTTTACAACACTTACATATAAAAGGGTTTACGTAAGGTAATACAAAAATTAATTACTATAAACATTAATTAACCCCTACAGTACCAGCACCGCACAAGTGCATCACTGGGTACTGTGTTTAAAATAATACCACAGTAGTACGATCAGCTGCAGCTTTCCAGCAGTCACTAATAGCAGGACCCTTGCTGTATGCAGTGAGGGAGCTCCCATTGGGTCCCCGCGCTGGTGTGACAGGGACCCGATGGCTGGGACGGCAATATGATGCCTTCTTTAGGCATTGTGGATGCCTTCCCTGTAAGCCTGTGAGATCCAGCCCCCTGTATCTCACAGACAAGCGGGCTGAACGTGTATTACAATGTGTAATACACTTACAGCCAATGCATTAGAATAAATATGCATTTTAATGCATTTTACAGTATATCAGACCCCCAAAAGTTGAAGTCCCAGAGTGGGACAAAAAAATTTATAAACAAAAAGTTTACAAGTTTCAAGTAAAAAAATTAAAAAGGGTCCTTTTCGCAAAAATAATAAAAAAATTGCAAAAAAATAGGGAAAAAAAGAAAACATATTAGGTAGTGCCGCGTCTGTATCGACTGAATCTATAAAAATCACATCAAATCTATAAAAATCACATGATCCACACGTCAGGTGAATGCTGTAAAAATTTTTATAAAAACGGTGCCAAAACAGCCATTTTCTGTTCACTTTGCCTCACAAAAAGTGTAATACCAAGCGATCAAAAAGACACATGTAACCCAAAATGGTACCAATCCCCCCCCCAAAAAAAAATATGGCTCTTGGAAAATGGCAACATAAAAACAAAAATTTTTCTGTTAAAAAAGGCTTTCACTGTGTAAAACTAGTTTAGTGCTCTCATTAAGAGAAACAAAATAAGAGTATTGCAGGTCTGATACCTTTTAATGGCTAACAAAAATAGAAGTAATGATGTTACATAGCGAGCTTTCGAGACATCACCAGTCTCTTCATCAGGTGTACTACAAGAATATATGAAGAAACAGCAATATACAGACGTGGACAAAATTGTTGGTACCCTTTGGTCAATGAAAGAAAAAGTCACAATGGTCACAGAAATAACTTTAATCTGACAAAAGTAATAATAAATTAAAATTCTATAAATGTTAACCAATGAAAGTCAGACATTGTTTTTCAACCATGCTTCAACAGAATTATGTAAAAAAATAAACTCATGAAACAGGCATGGACAAAAATGATGGTACCCCTAGAAAACACAGAACATAATGTGACCAAAGGGACATGTTAATTCAAGGTGTGTCCACTAATTAGCATCACAGGTGTCTACAACCTTGTAATCAGCCATTGGGCCTATATATATGGCTCCAGGTAATCACTGTGTTGTTTGGTGATATGGTGTGTACCACACTCGACATGGACCAGAGGAAGCAAAGGAAAGAGCTGTCTCAAGAGATCAGAAAGAAAATTATAGACAAGCATGTTAAAGGTAAAGGCTATAAGACCATCTCCAAGCAACTAGATGTTCCTGTGAGTACAGTTGCACATATTATTCATAAGTTTAAGATCCATGGGACTGTAGCCAACCTCCCTGGACGTGGCCGCAGGAGGAAAATTGATGACAAATCTAAGAGACGGATAATCCGAATGGTAACAAAAGAGCCTAGAAAGACTTCTAAAGAGATTCAAGGTGAACTTCATGCTCAAGGAACATCAGTGTCAGATCGCACCATCCGTCGTTGTTTGAGCCAAAGTGGACTACATGGGAGACGACCAAGGAGGACACCATTGTTGAAAACGAATCATAAAAAAGCAAGACTGGAATATGCCAAACTACATGTTGACAAGCCACAAAGCTTCTGGGAGAATGTCCTGTGGACAGATGAGACAAAAATCGAAGTTTTTGCCAAGGCACATCAGCTGTATGTTCACAGACGAAAAAATGAAGCATATCAAGAAAAGAACACTGTCCCTACTGTGAAACATGGAGGAGGCTCTGTTATGTTCTGGGGCTGCTTTGCTGCGTCTGGCACAGGGTGTCTTGAATCTGTGCAGGGTACAATGAAATCTCAAGACTATCAAGGAATTCTAGAGAGAAATGTACTAGCCAGTGTCAGAAAGCTTGGTCTCAGTCGCAGGTCATGGGTCTTGCAACAGGACAATGACCCAAAACACACCGCTAAAAACACCCAAGAATGGCTAAGAGGAAAAAATTGGACTATTCTAAAGTGGCCTTCTATGAGCCCTGACCTCAATCCTATTGAGCATCTTTGGAAGGAGCTGAAACATGCAGTCTGGAAAAGGCACCCTTCAAACCGGACACAACTGGAGCAGTTTGCTCATGAGGAGTGGGCCAAAATACCTGCTGAGAGGTGCAGATGTCTCATTGACAGTTACAGGAAGCGTTTGATTGCAGTGATTGCCTCAAAAGGTTGCGCAACAAAATATTAAGTTAGGGGTACCATCATTTTTGTCCATGCCTGTTTCATGAGTTTATTTTTTTACATAATTCTGTTGAAGCATGGTTGAAAAACAATGTCTGACTTTCATTGGTTAACATTTATAGAATTTTAATTTATTATTACTTTTGTCAGATTAAAGTTATTTCTGTGACCATTGTGACTTTTTCTTTCATTGACCAAAGGGTACCAACAATTTTGTCCACGTCTGTATATACAATGAGAACAGAGGCATGGGGGAATGAATGGACATTTGAAAAAAAAAAGAGAACAACATATTAAAGATCTTGAGACTGAGTCCTTAATTATTTTACAGATAAGGAGTGTGAAAGTTTTATGGTCTCTAAATTGATGTTATCTCAGAGACCTGGTGCCCCGACTATGTCTATAAAAGACTCTTTAGATCTTGTAGTGTGTCATAAATCCCAGGGACAAATTCAGTCCATTGTTCAAAGTGTCAAGGGTGGTTGTGTTTTTTTGTTCTTTTTTTTTATTACATTGCAATATGGTCTCCCTTATGTTGCTACCTGCAATATGTCCATTCTTTACCAGTATTAGGTTCCTTTTACATCACTGTTTCTCCTTTCCATTCTCCTGCTGCATGCAGGACTTTCGTCTCCCCTCAAAAATTCCATCCCACCATAAACCTGACCCTCAACTATTCACACACAGAAGTCAGCTTTCTGGACACCACCATAAAACTTCAAGACAGCTCTATACAGACATCCCTGTATCGGAAACCTATTGATTGGCCTACATACCTCAAATGAGACAGCTTCCACCCCAAACATATTAATAAGTCCATCATCTATAGTCAAGCCATCAGATATAACCGAATCTGCTCCAGCCCATCAGACAGGGATGAGCATTTACAATATCTGAAAAGGACATTTTTACACCAGGGCTATCATCCTGCTTCAATTGAAGATCAGATCACAAGAGCCACCAAGATCCCCAGAAGTCAACTTCTCCAATACAATGAAAAGAAACCGAACCAGCGCATACCTCTGCTTGTGACCTACAACCCACAACTAGAGGTACTGTGGAAAACTGACAAGAAATTGCATGATGTCCTACGTAAGGATGAACAACTAAAAACAATCTTCCCAGATCCCCCCTTACTAGCTTACCGACAACCTCCAAATCTAATGAACATTCTGATCAGATCAAGTTCAAGGCCATGTACCACAGAAAAAGGAATCCATCCCTGTAATATAAGATGATGCAAAACCTGTTCCCATATAATGACAACAGATAAGATCCGTATCCCCAACACACAGCTGGACTATAGGATCCCTGGGACATTCACATGTTCTACATCTTATGTTGTTTATCTGATTCTCTGCACTAAATGTCCTGTTGGAAGCCTCTACATTGGAGAAACAGGATAGAGACTCAATGCAAGGATGAGGTCCCACTTCAGCCAGCCAGAACCGCAGTGGCAACACGTGAGGTGCACGGTGGGCCGTTGAGGGGCCAAATAATAACACAGTTCATCAGTTTACTCACGGTTAGCAGAAAGCCTCCCTGGGCTGGCAGCACAGTGTTTAGGAAGACAGCACGAAATCCTTCGGGGCACACTCTGTAGTAGGGAAGCACCAGCCTAGATGGAGGTTGATGGCAGTGGTGTTTAGGGTGCTTGTGGCAGCTGGATCCCTTGTTGTTATTTGTTGTGACGCCAGTACCATTAATATTGGAATCTCGTAGTGATCACAGCACTCTATCTATTCTGACCTGTTTGGGTGCACGTCGTGGTATGTTCCTAGCTCCACCTCTTGGAACTATAGTATTCAGCAATTTAGACAGCACTCCAGATTTTGCTTAGATGATTTTTATTTGCTTAGCCGGACATGGTGGTCCTTTTGATAACAACGTTTCGGGCAGAGAGAATGCCCTTCATCAGGCTAGTCATTTACACTTAGGAATGTGAATGGCCGGCCAGTACCATTAATGGTGGTACAACCAGTTGTAAGAATGAAGTAGACAGTGGTAGGATACAACTCACAACTTTTACTGATGTTGGTTCCAGTATATACATCCAGACAGAATACAGTCTTTAGCAATTTAGAGGAATTCTGTTGATCCACTGTTAATAGGTTTGGCTGGGTTTTGACTTAGCTTGTGGTTCCGTTATTTCTGGTAGGTGACTTTGCTTCAGGTCCCTTGTAAACCAGAGTAATTTGGTGAGGTTGCCTGTGGCTAAAGTATCCTTCACCTGGATTCCCAAAGGTCTTTTATGCCTGGTTTGTGGCTTTTATCCTCTGCAATAATGCATTTTCAAAGCTATTTTGCAGTTCCCACATGTCATGAGTGGGACGCTGAACCACCGCCACACAAGAGAAGAAGATACACTTTCCTGTGGCTAAGCATTTCTGTAGCCCAGGACACAATGTAGAACACATGAAAGTTCTTATATTAAAAGGTAACTTCAAATCCCAAAAAGCTAGGAGAATTTGGGAATACAAATTTATAGCACTGCTTGACACTTTGAATACTGGACTGAATTTGTCCCCGGGATTTATGACACACTACAAGATCTAAAGAGTCTTCTATAGACATAGTCGGGGCACTAGGTCTCTGAGATAACATCAATTTAGAGACCATAAAACTTTCACACTCCTTATCTGTAAGATAATTAAGGACTCATTCTCAAGATCTAATGTACTATGTTACTATGTTATTACTATGTTAATATGTTGTTCTGTTTTTTTTTCCTTGTGTACTTCCAAGTATTTCCAAATTCCTGTTGTGCTTTTTTAAAGGTGTATAAAACTTTTATCTAAATATCATTAAAGATTGCTTTGCGGTTCGCCCGGCGGTCGTTTCGCAGCAAACTTTGCTAGTTCACTGAACGGGCGAACATATGGCATTATTCGTGCCCACCATATTCTTTTACATTGTGAAGAACTTTGACCCATGACACATCCATCAGGTGGTACAGGTCACCACATGGACATACCCGCTACCTTCTAAATAAACCTGATCTGGATGCCAGGTGTGACATACTGAGGGGTGTAATATACTTATAATATACTTTCTAACATAGAAAGTATATTATAGTGCATTTGTATTGTGCAGCAGTTGTGTATGGTTCTGCTGCGATACTGCAGCCACACGGTGCCAAACGCTATTGGAACAAATAATTTCTACTGGTGTGATTTACCAGTTTCCCCCCAAAAAAACTGATTGAGGCAGGGGTGTTATATACCAATAATATACTTTCTATATAGTGCATTTAGGTGGTACAGCATTTGTTTGCTGTTTCGCTGCATTACCGCATCTACACAGAGTGATAAACGCTATTGGAACTAATAATTTCTACTGGTGTGATTTACCAGTTGCCCCCCAAAAAAACTGATTGAGGCTGGGATTTGATATACCAATAATATAATTTATATATAGTGCATTTGTATTGTTTAGCATTTGTGTGCGGTTCTGCTGAGATACCGCAGCTATACAGAGGGACAAACGCTATTGAAACAACTAATTGCAACTGTTGCGATTAGAGATGAGCGAATCAAAGCTGACAAAGTTGAAATTGTTCCAAATTTCAGGAAAAATTTGATTATGAACAAACACAGAGTGACAAATTACACCAGTAGAAATTTCTGGTTACAATAGCGTTCCAATAGCAAACAAATGCTGTAGTACCTAAATGCACTCTATAGAGAGTATATTATTGGTATATAACACCCCTGCTTCAATCAGTTTTTTTGGGGGGCAACTGGTAAATTACACCAGTACAAATTTTTGGTTCCAATAGCGTTTACCAGTTGCCCCCCCCCCCCCAAAAAAAAAAACTGATTGAAGCATGGGTGTTATATACCGATAATATACTTTCTATCTAGTGCATTTAGGTAGTGCAGTATTTGTTTGTGGTTTTGCTGCGTTACCACATCTACATAGAGGGACAAACACTATTGGAACAAAGAATTTCTACTGGTGTGATTTACCAGTTGCCCTCCCACAAAAACTGATTGAATCAGGGGTGTTAAATACCAATAATATACTTCTATATACTGCATTTGGGTAGTGCAGCATTTGTCTGCGGTTTTACTGTGTTACCGCATCTACACAGAGTGACTAACGCTATTGGAACAAATCATTTCTACTGGTGTGATATACCAGTTCCCCCCGAAAAAACTGATTAAAACAGGGGTGTTATATACCAATAATATACTTTCTATATAGTGCATTTAGGTAGTGCAGCATTTGTTTGCGGTTTTGCTGCATTACCGCATCTACACAGAGTGACAAACGCTATTGGAACTAATAATTTCTACTGGTGTGATATACCAGTTGCCCCCCCAAAAAACTGATTGACGCTGGGATTTGATATACCAATAATATAATTTATATATAGTGCATTTGTATTGTGCAGCATTTGTGTGCGGTTCTGCTGAGATACCGTAGCTCTACAGAGGGACAAACGCTATTGGAACAACTAATTGCAACTGTTGTGATTAGAGATGAGCAAATCAAAGCTGACAAAGTTGAATTTGTTCCAAATTTCAGGATTTTTTTTTATTATGAATGAATGCAAATTTCCTCACACTTCGTGGTAACGAATCGCATTATTAGCAAGAGTTTAAAGTGCCCACATATAGCACATAGTTGGACACTGCATCAAGATGAATCAGTCATGGATCAGCCAGGATTTCAACACACCAATGCCTGATGCACCAGACTAGATCATCCATGGTGCCACACCAACATTTTGACAAAAGAGACTGTTTTCTTCTGGCTACCTGCCTCAGCTACTATTTTGATGCTGTTACCCGCCTGATGCCAAACATCTGATGCCAAGTGCTCCTTCTTTCATGCACCATCTTCAGCAAGTACTAGTATTGCCACCCACCTCCACACTATGTCACCTTGCCACTAGTGTTGAGCGCAAATATTGGAATAGCGAATATTAATCGCGATTATCACAACTTCGCTAATTTGCGAATATTACGAATATAGTGCTATATATTCACTATATCGAATTTTCATCATTTTTTAACATCTGAAAACATAATTCCTCCCTGCTCCTTTCTTGTAGGTCAATGAGTCTTTGGCTCACAAGCAACTTAAGTAGGAAGGAATCATGTTTTCATATGGAAAAAAAATTGCAAATATTCTAAAAAACAAAGTTATAGCAATATAGCAAATATTCATCTTTTTTTTTTTTTTTTTCAATCTGTATGGTTGTTCGCATACTCCTCCCCGACAAGCGTCCCTGTAACCATGGGAACGCCTGTGGGTTAGAAAATACCATTGGATCTGAGATTTCCCTGAGATCGTGAAAACTCACCTGTACTCCACTGGCCTGCAGTAAAATTGATATCCAATTATCGCGTAATCTACCTCCAGCCACATAGTTGCTTATTCTTTTCTGTATGGTGAATGCAAAATTTGTGGGGCCTGTAGTCCACTGGCCTGCTGTAAAATTGATGTCCAATGACCGTGTAATCTGCTTCCAGCCACATACTTATTTGTTATTTTCTGTACGGTTAATGCATAATTTTTGGGGCATGTAGTCCACTGGCCTGCTATAAAATTGATATCCAATTAAAAGACCAAAACATATAAAATTGGATAAAAAACATGGCTAACAAAATCCCCCCTCTTGAAAAAAAAACCCTAATGATAATAGTTCAAACATGTGGTCGTCACAGGTGTTGAATTCCTCTGAGGTCCAAAACATTAGGCATTCACCGGACAGAAAAGGCCTTTTATGCAGCTGTATTTACTTAAGACAGGGACCATTATTTGTTCTGGGTGGTGGTGGATATTTGTGGGTTGTCATGAGGAAATTCAATTAAACGCGGTCGTCATTTGTGTTGAATTCTTACTAGATCCATGCCTTATTCATTTTTAGAAATGTGAGGTAGTCCACACTGTCTTGAGCTAGGCGAGTGTGCTTATCGGTCACAATTTCAGGGGTTTCTCGCTTCTCAGAGCATCCACATCAGCCGTTAACCCGATGTAGTCGGACACCTGTCGGTCTAGGCGTTCTCTGAGGGTGGATCCAAAGGGCGGCTGTATATGGGTTGGCTACAAGAAATATCTTATATCCGAATGTGACCAACACATCTTCAAACAGCCCTCGTCTTGCTTGCACTGTTGAATTGGTACATGCAACTGTTTCTCTGTGAGTGGAAATTACTCTGCCATCACCCGCTAAAGCAGAATGCAGCATTTCTCGAAGCAAGGCCTGGCATTGCTACATTCTGACATGACCTCTGTGATGCTGGTAACATGTCCGCCATTTTGTTTTTGTAACGGAGGTCTAAGTATGTTACCACCCAGTACTGGTCCTTTCAATTTATGACTTTTTATATGGGGGTCTCTCTTCAAACACTGAAGCATGAAGGCCCCCTTTTTTACTATACTGGAAGCGGTGGAGTGGCCTGGCTCCTGCTGATCATCCAGGATAATGTCATCCTCAGTCTCCTCACCCCAGGCACAGACAACATCAGGGATCCCAGAAAAGTTTAAAGCATGCTTTTCCTGCTCCCCTCTGCCCCGACACCATCCTCCTCTGATTCCTCTTTAGACTCCTGTTGACTTGTCTCAGATGGAGTAGCCCCCCCTGGGAATTCATCCTGCATTGCCACTTCTTCATCTACCTGCCCCTGCTTCTCGATGGCTTGATCAATGACGCAACGCAATGCGCGCTCCAGAAAGAAGGTGTAAGGTACGATGTTACTGCTGGCGCCCTGGCTGCAACTCACCAATTTGTTGATCTTATCAAATGGCTGCAGAAGTCTGCATGTGTCGTCCATGAGCAGTAACTGGCAAGGAGAGAAAAAAAAAAAAACCTGTCCTGCCGCAGAGTTCGTACAGGCATGTTTCTGCTGGAGCAGCCTATCAAGCATATACAATGTGGAGTTCTAGCACGTTGGGCAGTAATAAACCAGATGTCTGATGGGAAGGTGGTGTCACCGCTTAACGTCAGCAAGGCTAGCCATGGCTGTGTAAGTTCTTCTAAAATAACCAGAGATTTTCCTGGCCTGCCGCAAGACATCCTGGACCCCAGGGTATTTGGCAACGAATCGCTGCATGACTAAGTTCAGGACGTGTACCCAGATCAGTCCAAGGAGGGTGGTCTCCACTGTTGCTGCCTACTTCGAGATCTCTAATTTCAGCGGTGGTGAAGGTGATGATAATGACGTGTCGATGGACATCACGTGGGTGCCCACAAGAGAGGCAGAGGAGGGGAGTTCAGAGGGAGAGACGGAGCAGCAGATAGGGAGAAGAAGGAGGAGAAGCAAGCAGAGGGAACGCAGCAAAACAGCAAACAAATGCTGCAGTACCCAAATACACTATAAAGAAAGTATATTGGTATATAAGGCCCCACTTCAATCAGTCGTTTTGGGGGGGGGCGACTGGTAACATGTCCGCCATTTTGTGTTTGTAACGGAGGTCTAAGTACGTTGCCACCCAGTACTGGTCCCTGCTAGAGTTGAGCGAACCCGAACTGTAAAGTACCGAACTTTAGGTTTTTCGGCACCCGAACATGGACATTTACGTAAAAATTCGGGTTCGGCGATTATTGAAAGGCTGCAAAGCAGCCAATCAACAAGCGTCATACTACTTGCCCCAAAAGGCCATCACAGCCATGCCTACTATTGGCATGGCTGTGATTGGCCAACTGCAGCATGTGACCCAGCCTCTATTTAAGCTGGAGTCATGTAGCACCGCCCGTCACTCTGCTCGGATTAGTGTAGGGAGAGGCTGCAGCTGCTGTGAGGGAGAAATCAGGGAGCAATCCTAAGAAGAACTGCTTCTTTACTCAGTGATCTACAGCAAATGTGTTTTGTGGGTGCAGTGCACAATTGTTTTAAGCCTGCCCTGAGCCAACTACTATTGAAAACAAAGTTTTTTTCCTTCAGTTAGTCAATATCAATACATAATCGGCATCCATTTTATGCAACGATAGTGCACCAGCACAGGATATCTGCATGTCTGCATGTCCAGAAATACTGCTTTGAGAACTGGGGTTAAAAAAAAAAAACCTTTGTTTCATATAATACACATCTAGGATTATCGCTGCATAAGTGACTGTTCAATTTAGGCCAGAAATACGGCTTTCGCATACCTGGGTGGAAAAATACACTGTGTTTTATATAATGCACATCTGTGATTATAGGTACATAAGTTACTGTGAAATTTAGGCCACAAATACGGCTTTTGCTTACTGGGGATAAAAAACCCTCTGATATACTGCACATATGGGATTAGAGGTGCATAAGTTACTGGGAAATTTAGGCCAGAAATACAGCTTTCTCATACTGGGGCATACTCGGGTGAAAAAAAAACATCTGTTTCATATAGTGCACATCTAGGATTATAGGTGCATAAGTGAGTGTCACATTTAGGCCAGAAATACGGCTTTGGCATACTGGGGCATTACTGGGTGAAACAAACCCCTCTGTTTCATATAGTGCACATCTAGGAATATAGGTGCATAAGGGACAGTTCATTTTAGGCCAGAAATACGGCTTTCACATACCGGGGTGGAAAAAACACTGTGTTTTATATACTGCACATCTGTGAAATTTAGGCCACAAATACGGCTTTTGCTTACTGGGGTTAAAAACCCTCTGATATACTGCACATCTGGGATTAGAGGTGCATAAGTTACTGTGAAATTTAGGCCACAAATACCGCTGTCATATAGAGTAAAAAAAAAATAATTTAGTGCCATACCCTATATCAAGGTTTTTATTGGCGGTTAATTATTTTTAACAGACTTAACCACTTTTTACTTTGCTTGGTGAACGCTAACTATGAGGCAAACATCTAATAAGGGACGCGGTCGTGGTGTTGGTGGAGTCTCTGGTGCAGGGAGAAGAAGTGGACGTTCTGCCACAGCTACATGTCCTACTGAACCTACTACCTCAGGTCCCAGTAGCCACCAGAATCTACAGCGATATTTGGTCAGGCCTAATGCCGTTCTAAGTATGGCAAGGCCTGAGCAAGTACAGGCGCTAGTCACTTTGGTGGTCGACAGTGGATCCAGCACGTTCACATTATCTGCCACCCAGTCTTCTGCAGAAAGCGCACAGGTGGCACCTGAAACCCATGCCCATCAGTCTGTCACATCACCCCCGTGCATATTGGGGAACCTGTCTGAGCCTCAAGTCATGCAGCAGTCTCTTATGCTGTTTGAAGACTCTGCTGGCAGGGTTTCCCAAGGGCATCCACCTAGCCCTTCCCCAGGGGTGGAAGACATAGAATGCACTGATGCACAACCACTTATGTTTCCTGATGAGGACATGGGAATACCACCTCAGCACGTCTCTGATGATGACGAAACACAGGTGTGAACTGCTGCATCTTTCTGCAGTGTGCAGACCGAAAAGGAGGTCAGGGAGGAAGACTGGGTGGAAGACGATGCAGGGGACAATGAGGTCCTAGACCCCACATGGAATGAAGGTCGTGCCACTGACTTTCAGAGTTCAGAGGAGGAGGGAGTGGCGAGACTGAGCTAACAGCCTAGCAAAAGAGTCAGCAGGGTGCAAAAGCAGAGCAGCAGTCGCCAAAACAGTTTGCCTGCTACTGGCCACCGTCACCAGGGACCGAGCACACCAAAGGCAGCTTCAAGAAGTTCCCTGGCATGGCACTTCTTCACACAATGTGCTGACAACAAGACCCGAGTGGTTTGCGTGCTGTGCCATCAGAGCCTGAAGCGAGGCATTAACGCTCTAAACCTTAGCACAACCTGCATGACCAGGCATCTACATGCGAGACACGGGCTGCAGTGGAGTAAGCACCTTCAAAACCAAGAAAGGGCTCAAGAATTGACTTAAGCTGTTTGGCTGCTACCTTTGTCATTCTTAGCTTAGTTCCTCTGTGCACATGTCACAAGGTGATACTGACATCTGCTCGCTTTTTTTTTGTGTGTGTGTGTATTAAAGGGGTTGTCTGGGCTACAGACATTAATGACTTAACTTCAGGGTAAGTCAACAATATCAGATCAGTGGTGGGTCCAACACTCGGCACCCCCACTTAGCTGTTTTATGCAGCCACAGTACCAGGAACAATACAGTGGGCAGAGCAGAAGCAGAAGTCTCCCACACAGTGTAGTTTCCATCACCAATGTACCACAGCTCAGCTCACACTTACTTAAATACCTAAAACAGCTGTTCAATAGGGATGCTGAGTGTCAAACTCCCACCAATCTGATATTGATGATATATCCATAACTAAGAGGTCTGTCTAAACGGCCTCTGCTGCTGGCAAACAATAATTCTCTCTGAAGACAAGCAATGGCATTAGCGATCGCTCCTCCCCATACTGTGGAGAAGATTACTGCATGTAAATGCAGCACTTACCTCCACTGACTAGCAAGCGGTTGTCAGGAAGAAACACATCCTCCAGACAATCACTTGCAACATCGGGCCAAAGTTCTGAAAAACCCATTTATTAAACAGTTTTTTTTATCCGAAAACTTAAATAAGGTTCTACAAAACATTCATAGCTGCTCTCTTAAAAAAAAAAAAAAAGTGCCATACTTGTCCATGGGTTGTGTCTAGGGTTGAGCGAACCCGAACTGTAAAGTTCCAGTTTGTACCGAACTTTAGGAATTTTGGACCCCGGACCCGAACATTTCAGTAAAAGTTTGGGTTCGGTGTTCTGCGATTTCTTGGCGCTTTTTGAAAGGCTGAGCAGCCAATTAACAAGCGTTTAACTGTGTGACCTTAGAAGCCATCACAGCCATGACTACTAATGGCATGGCTGTGATTGGCCAGTGCAGCATGTGACCCAGCCTCTATATAAGCTGGAGTCAAGTAGCGTTGCACGTCTCTATTCTGAGCTTAGTGTAGGGATAGGATGCTGATGCTGCTGCTGTGAGGGAGAGAATAGGATAGAATCTTTAATCAGAACTCCAATTGAACTCAGTAATCTACATAGATTTACTTGTGTGGGTGCAGTGCACAATCTTTTTACCTTGCCCTGAGCCCAGTGACAGAGAAAAAAAAAATACTTTTATTTGTCTGTTAGTTAGGTGGGCGACGGCGGTGGTAATTTTATGCAAGCTCAGTGCACCAGCACTGCATCTGTGCTTTAGTGACATTTAAATCCAAGCTTGAAATACTGCAATAATAATCTGGTTTAAAAAAAAAACACACCCTTTTTTGGCAATGTCCTACATCTGGTGGCTTTGCAGCATTAGTCAGTGTGTAATTTAAGCTACAAATACAACTATAATTTTCAGAAATTTAAAAAACACCCTTTTTGGGCAAAATACACAATTTTACAGCCCTTGCTGCATCTGCACTCGTGGAATTCAAGCGTTATATACAGCTGTCATATTCTGTTAGTAAAAAAACACCCTTTTTGGGCAAAATACTTAATTTTGCAGCCCCTGCTGCATCTGTGATTGTTAAAACCAAGTTTGAAATACTTCAATAATTTTCGGACTTTGAAAAAACACCCATTTTTAGCAATAACTAGAGTTGGGCGGACACCTGGATGTTTGGGTTCAACCTGAACTTGACCCTGAACCCGAACCCGAACCCAACGGGGACCCAAACTTTTGAGCACTAAAATGGAGAATCTGTTCACAACCAATTGAATATCTGCTCTATCAACTTTCGATGTTCTTTTCTGCGTCGACCATGTTGATCACGGTTAGCAGCGAATCAGGGTTTCACCCCGGAGAGGGAACGTGAGAAATAGAGACCACATCCAAGAAAGATTAATGCATGAAATGTAATTTTGATCGTGCAAAAATGTGGGAGAAGCTATTAAAACTGAAGAATTAAAGAAAAGGAGAGGTCGTGCGGCAATTACCCACTCCCGACTTGGGGAGGTAGTGACAATAAATAACAATACAGTACAACCCCTCAGCTGCCGCACCTCAGGGGTTAATTGTGCAGATCACAGCCCCCTGTAAGAGATTAGGTGCTGCCAGGCAGCAGTGGGCCAGACCTCCCTCCTTCCTCAGTATTAAAATCATTGGTGGCCAGTGCGCCCCCCCTCCCTATTAAAATCATTGGTGGCTAGTGCGGCACCCACCCCCTACTAAAATTATTGATGTCCAGTGCGGCCTCCCCCTCTCCCACCCTAATTAAAATCATTAGTTAACAACCCCCCCCCATTGTTGGTGGAAGCAGAGCGGCAGTTCCGATCGGAGTCCCAGTTTAATCGCTGGGGCTCCGATCGGTCACCATTACAGCCAGGATACTACTGCAGTCCTGTCTGCCATGGTTACTTAGCACTTTTAGCAGCATTATACTTACATGCGCTGTCTGTGGCCGGCGCTCTTTCTACTGGTAAGTGAAAGGTTTGTGCGGTGCATTGCTTATAGCACAGACCTGTCACTTACCAGTAGGAGGAGCGCTCAGCCGGCCACAGACAGCGCACGTAAGTATAATGCTGCTAAAAATGCTAAGTAACCATGGCAGCCAGGACTGCAGTAGGGGGGCCGCACTAAACACCAATGATTTTAATAGGGGGGTGGGGGTGGGGGGGCCGCACTGGTCACCAATGATTTTAATACTGGGGAGGGGGGGGGCACACTGGCCACCAATGATTTTAATACTGGTGAGAGAGGGAGGGGGGTCTGGTCCCTGCTGCCTGGCAGCACCCGATCTCTTACAGGTGGCTGAGATCCGCACAATTAACCCCTCAGGTGCGGCACCTGAGGGGTTAATTGTGCGGATCACAGTCCCCTGTAAAAGATTGGGTGCTGCCAGGCAGCAGGGGTCCAGACCTCCCTCCTTCCTCAGAATTAAAATCATTGGTGGCCAGTGCGGCCTCCCCTTCCTCCCTCCCCAGTATTAAAATCAATGGTGGCCAGTGCGCCCCCCCTCCCTATTAAGATCATTGGTGTCCAGTGCGGCCTCCCCTCTCCCACCCTAATTAAAATCATTGGTTAACAGCCCGCCTCCCCCCATCATTGGTGGCAGCAGAGCGGCAGTTCCGATCGGAGTCCCAGTTTAATTGCTGGGGCTCCGATCGGTCACCAAGGCAGCCAGGATGCTACTGTAGTCCTGTCTGCCATGTTTACTTAGCACTTTTAGCAGCATTATACTTACATGCGCTGTCTGTGGCCGGCCGGCGCTCTTCCTACTGGTAAGTGAAAGGTTTGTGCGGCGCATTGCTTATAGCACAGACCCATCACTTACCAGTAGGAGGAGCGCCCGGCCGGCCACAGACAGCGCACGTAAGTATAATGCTGCTAAAAATGCTAAGTAACCATGCCAGCCAGGACTGCAGTAGGGGGGCCGCACTGGCCACCAATGATTTTAATAGGGGGGTGGGGGTGGGGGGGCCGCACTGGCCACCAATGATTTTAATACTGGGGAGAGAGGGGGGGCACAGTGGCCACCAATGATTTTAATACTGGGGAGAGAGGGGGGTCTGGTCCCTGCTGCCTGCCAGCACCCGATCTCTTACAGGAGGCTGACATCCACACAATGAACCCCTCAGGTGTGGCACCTGAGGGGTTAATTGTGCGGATCACAGCCCCCTGTAAAATATTGGGTGCTGCCAGGCAGCAGGGGGCCAGACCCCCCTCCTTCCTCAGTATTAAAATCATTGGTGGCCAGTGCGGCCTCCCCTTCCTCCCTCCCCAGTATTAAAATCAATGGTGGCCAGTGCGCCCCCCCTCCCTATTAAGATCATTGGTGTCCAGTGCGGCCTCCCCTCTCCCACCCTAATTAAAATCATTGGCCAGACCCCCTCCTTCCTCAGTATTAAAATCATTGGTGGCCAATGCGGCCTCCCCTTCCTCCCTCCCCAGTATTAAAATCATTGGTGGCCAGTGCGCCCCCCCTCCCTATTAAAATCATTGGTGGCTAGTGCGGCCCCCCCACCCCCACCCACCCCCTACTAAAATTATTGGTGTCCATTGCGGCCTCCCCTCTCCCACCCTAATTAAAATCATTGGTTAACAACTTCCCCCCATCATTGGTGGCAGCAGAGCGGCAGTTCCGATCGGAGTCCCAGTTTAATCGCTGGGGCTCCGATCGGTCACCAAGGCAGCCAGGATGCTACTGCAGTCCTGTCTGCCATGGTTACTTAGCACTTTTAGCAGCATTATACTTACATGCACTGTCTGTGGCCGGCCGGCGCTCTTCCTACTGGTAAGTGAAAGGTTTGTGCGGCGCATTGCTTATAGCACAGACCCATCACTTACCAGTAGGAGGAGCGCCCGGCTGGTCACAGACAGCGCATGTAAGTATAATGCTGCTAAAAATGCTAAGTAACCATGGCAGCCAGGACTGCAGTAGGTGGGCCGCACTAAACACCAATGATTTTAATAGGGGGGGTCGGGGTGGGGGGGTTGCACTAGCCACCAATGATTTTAACACTGGGGAGAGAGGAAGGGGGGCAACACTGGCCACCAATGATTTTAATACTGGGGAGGGAGGGGGGTCTGGTCCCTGCTACCTGCCAGCACCCGATCTCTTACAGGTGGCTGAGATCCGCACAATTAACCCCTCAGGTGCGGCACCTGAGGGGTTAATTGTGCGGATCACAGCCCCCTGTAAAAGATTGGGTGCTTCCAGGCAGCAGGGGGCAGTTATGTACACAGTTCTTAGTATATTCTAACTCGAAGTGTCCCCATCACCATGGGAATGCCTATTTGTTAGTATATGCTGTCGGATCTGAGTTTTGATCTGAGATTTCACGATCGTGAAAACTCAGATCTGAAAAAGCTAATACTATTATTTTCCGTTATAATCATGTTATAACGGAAAATAATAAAGTGAAGTTCGGGTCCCCATTGACTTCACTGGGGTTCGGGTCCAAGTTCGGATCAAGTTCGGGTCCCGAACCCGAACTTTATTTAAAAGTTTGGCCAAACTCCCCGAACTCGAACATCTAGGTGTTCGCTCAACTCTATTACGGTACACTCCTAAAGAGTGTGAAATATCCAAAATACAATGAGCAATTGCGCTGTAGTATAACAATGGCTGGTTAAGGCCGGTATACATGTCTATTCTGCACAAGGTACGGACAAGTCCTGTGGGATCCATGCCTGGTTCATGTTAATGAATGTGAGCTTGTCCACATAGACTGTGGACAGGCGGCTGCGCTTGTCTGTGATGATGCCCCCTGCCGTGCTAAACACACGTCCAGATAATACACTGGCTGCAGGGCAGGCCAGCACCTCCAAGGCGTAGAGGGCAAGATCCGGCCATGTGCCCAATTTGGAGACCCATAAGTTGAAGGGGTCAGACCCGTCATTCAGTACGTGTAAGCGTGTGCACACATACTGCTCCACCATGTTGGTGAAATGCTGCCTCCTGCTAAGACGTTTCATATCAGCTGGTGGTGCTGGTTGTTGTAGCTTGCTGACAAAGCTTTTCCACATTTTGGCCAAGCTAACTCTGCCTTCTGAGGTGCTGGCGGTGTCCCAGATGCGTTGGCAACCACTTCCTTTGCATTGTGCTTCCACTGTGTCCCTAATTCCCACCAGCAGCGTGTCTACCAGCGTGTGCTTGAACTCGCACATCTTACGATCACGCTCCAGTGAGGGAATTAAGGATGGTACACTGTCCTTGTAAAGGGGATCCGCCAGCGTGGCTACCCAGTAATCAGCAGTTAGAATGTGGGCAACTCGGCGGTTGTTGCGAAGACACTGCAGCATGTGTGCCAGGCTGCCCAGAGGCAATAAAAAGCTGTCCTCTGTGGGAGGCGTATCGGTTGTGTCTTCTGTATCCCCCCAGCCATGCACCAGTGATGGCCATGAGCTGGTCTGGGTGCCACCCTGCTGTGAACAAGGTTCCTCCTCCTCCATCTCCACCTCCTCACCCGTGCATGCTACAGCTAAAATTCCACTATAGCCTGCTGATGCTCACACAGTCTGGACTGCATGTGCAAGGTGGAGTTCCACCTTGTGGGCACATCGCATATGAGGTGGTGAGCGGGAAGGCCGAAGTTACGCTGCAGCACTGACAGGCGAGAAGCAGCAGGATGAGAACTCAGAAAGCGCTCACAGACGGTCCGCACTATATGCAACATCTCTGACATGTCAGGATAATTTTTAAAGAATCTCTGCACCACCAAATTGAGCACATGCATCATTCAAGGGATGTGCATCAAACCGGCTAGTCCCAGAGCTGCTACGAGATTTTGCCCATTATCGCACACTACCAGGCCGGGCTTGATGCTCACTGGCACCAACCACTCATCGGTCTGTTGTTCAAGGCCCATCCACAGCTCCTGCGCGGTGTGGGTTTTTTCCCCCAAACAGATAAGTTTTAAAACTGCCTGCTGTTGTTTACCCCTGGATGTGCTGAAGTTGGTGGTGAAGATGTTACGCTGACTGGATGAGGAGTTGGTAAAGGATGAGGAAGCGGAGTAGAAGGAGGAAGCAAAAGGAGGCAAACTGAAGCGCCCTGCAATCCTTGGTGGTGGAAGGACATGCACCAAACTGCTATCCGCCTCAGGCCCAGTGTGCTGTTATGGAGATATAACATCCCTGACCGCGCTTACTGGTCCACGTATACGTAGTGAGGTTCACCTTGCCATAGATGGCGTTGCGCAGTGCACACCTGACTTTGTCCCCCACCTGGTTGTGCAGGGAAGGGATGGCTCACCTGGAAAAGTAGTGGTTGCTGGGCACGACGTAAAGGCCTTTAAAACTCTCCGCCTCCACCAGACGGAATGACAGCATTTTTCTAATGCCAGTAAATTGAAAATGCTGGCATTCAGGGCCAGGGATCACGGGTGGGTAGGGGGGTACTTCCTCTTCCACTCCAAAGTTTGGGAGATGGAGAGCTGAACGCTACCGTGGGACATTGTGGAGATGCTTGGTGACCCAGGTGGTGGTGTTGCTGGCAGATCCTCTGCAGGGTGGCAGGTGGCATTGTCACTCCAGAGGTGGATGAAGAGCCCGAGACTGCAGCAGAAGAGGAAGCAGGAGGAGCCAGAGACCTTTCTTGGTTATTGAGGTGTCTACTTCACTGCAGCTCGTGCTTTTCACTAAAATGCCTGGTCATGCAGGTTGTGTTCAGGTTGAGAATGTTTATGCCTCGCTTCAGGCTCTGATTGCACAGCGTGCAAACCACTCGTGTCTTGTCGTCAGCACATTGTCTGAAGAACTGCCACGCCAGGAAACTCCTTGGAACTGGCTTTGGTGTGCTCAGTCCCTTGCTGCGGTGGGCAGTAGCAGGTATACTGTCTAGGGAACGGCCGCTCCGCTTTTGCACCCTGCTCCCTCTTCTGCTGTGCTGGTGGCTCTGTGCAACCACCGCCTCTTCCTCAGAACAGCATAGGTCAATCGCATGATATTGATTTCATGTGGGGTCGAGGACATCATCTTCCACCCAGTCTTCACCCCTGCCCTCCTTGCCGGTCTGCACACTTTCGAAAGCTCCAGCAGTTGTCACCTGTGTTTCGTCATCATCCGAGACGTGCTGCGACGTCCTCCCATGTACTCATCTTGAAACATAAGTGGTTGGGCATCAGTGCACTCAATCTCTTCCACTTCTGAGGCAGGGCTAGGTGGATGGCCCTGGGAATCCCTGCTAACAGATTCATCAAAAAGCAGAAGAGACTGCTGCATGACTTGGGGCTCAGACTGCTTGGCTGATTTGCAAGGGGGTGAGGTGAAAGACTGATGGACATCGGCTGCAGGTGCCAACACTGATCTCTCAGCAGGAGACTGGGTAGGAGACAATGTGAAGGAACTGGAGGCACTGTCAGCCACCCAATCTACTATCGCCTGTATTTGTTCTGGCCTCACCATTCGTAGAGCCGCATTAGGCCTGACCCAATAACGCTGCAGGTCCTGTCGCCTACTCGCACCCGAAGAAGGGGTTTCACTCGTGCGTGTAGCTGGCACAGATCGAACACGTCCTCTCCCTGCAACAGGAGCTCCACCAGCAGCACCACGACCTGGGCCACGTCCCTTATTTGAGGCTATCCTCATAATTCTCAAATTTAGGATCTTGCCCTAAATGGGTGTTTAATTAATAGCAGAATAGAAAGTATGTAAAGGTTGTATCTCACACGTACAGATGAAGACTAGGCCACAATTAAAGTTTTTTTACCAAAATGGTTATTTTTCAAATAACTGAAAAGAACCACACTATTTAAAGTGTTTATATGACAATAACATATGCAGCAAAGGCTGCAAAATTCAGTTTTTTGCCCAAAATTGGTTTGTTCAATAACAGAATATGACAGCAGTCTATAACCTTAAAAGCCCTTGCTGCAATATTAAGTGTTTTGCAAAAAAAGGGTATTTTTTTACTAACAGAATATGAAAGCTGTATTTCTAGCATAAATTGCACACTGACTAATCCTGCAAAGGCACTAGATGTTCGATATTGCCAAAAATGGGTGTTTTTTGAAAGCCAGAAAATTATTTCATTTTTTAAAACTTGTTTTTAACAATCACAGATGCAGCAAGGGCTCCAATATTAAGTATTTTGCAAAAAAGGATATTTTTTTACTAAGAATGTGAAAGCTGTATATAACTATTGAATTTCACACGTGCAGATGCAGCTATGGCTGTAAAATAGTGCATTTTGCACAAAAAGGGTGTTTTAAAAAACCAAAAAAATTATAGCTGTATTTTTAGCTTAAATTGCACACTGAATAATCCTGCAAAGGCACCAGATGTTGTATATTGCCAAAATAGGGTGTTAAAAAAAAAAAAAAAAAAAAAAAAAAAAAAAAAGATTATTAGTGCAGTATTTCAAGCTTGGATTTGAATGTCACAAAAGCTCAGATGCTGTGCTGTTGCACTGAGCTTGTATAAAATGGCCGCGCCACCCACCTAACTAACACGGATAAAAGTATTTTTTTTTCTGTCACTGGGCTCAGGGCAGGGTAAAAAGGTTGTGCACTGCACCCACACAACTAAATCTATGTAGAGTTCTGCAGCCTTTCAAAAAGCTCCACGAAATCGCTGAACAACGAACCCGAACTTTTACTGAAATGTTTGCGTTCGGGTCCGGGGTCCAAAAATACTAAAGTTCGGTATGAACCTGAACTTTACAGTTCGGGTTCGCTCAACCCTAGCAATAACCTTCATCTTGGGCCTCTGTCGCATTAGTCAGTGTGCAATTTAGGCCTCATGCACACGGCCGTTTTTTGGGTCCACATCCGAGCCGACGTTTCGGCGGCTCAGCTGTGGACCCATTCATTTCAATGGAGCCGCAAAAGATGTGGACAGCACTCCGTGTGCTGTCCACATCCGTGGTTTCGTTCCACGGCCCCCGCGGCATTTATATTGCCGGCCCCCGTTCCGTTCCACAAATTGCGGAAGGCAACACAGACGCCTTCTGTTTTTTGTGGATCCGCGGTTTGCGGACCGCAAAAAATGGCACGGTCGTGTGCATGTAGCCTTAAGCTAGAAATACAGCTATAATTTTCCGTGTTTTAAAAAAACACCCTTTTTGGGCAAAATACACAATTGTACAGCCCTTGCTGCATTTGCACGTGTGAAATCCAAGCTTTATATATGGCTGTCATATTCTGTTAGTAAAAAAAACATCCTTTTTGGGCAAAATACTTAATATTGCAGCCCTTGCTGCATCTGTGATTGTTAAAAACAAGTTTGAAATACTATTGTTCTATTCTGCAATTTATAAAACACCAATTTTGGGCAAAAAAATAATTGCGGCCTAGTCTGCATCTGTACATGTGAGATACATGCTTTAAATGCTGGGGTTCTATTCTGCTATTAATAAAACAAAATTTTGGGGCAAAAAACAAAATTTTGCAGTCTTTGCTTCATTGTCATTGGGAGATACACACTTTTGATACTATGCTTAAATTCTGCCCTAAGAAAACACCCATTTAGGGCAAGATCCTAAATTTGAGAAATGTGAGGAGAGCGTCAAATAAGGGACGTGGCCCAAGTCCTGTTGCAGGAAGAGGATGTAGTCGATCTGTGCCAGCTACACGCACAAGAGAAACCCCTTCCTCAGCTGCGAGTAGGCGACAGAACCTGCAGTGATATTTGGTCGGGCCTAATGCGGCTCTACAAATAGTGAGGCCAGAACAAGTACAGGTGATAGTAGATTAGGTTGCTGACAGTGCCTCCAGTTCCTTCACATTGTCTCCTACCCAGTCTCCTGCTGAGAGATCAGTGTTGGCACCTGCAGCCGATGTCCACCTGTCTTTCACCTTACCCCCTTGCAAATCAGCCAAGCAGTCTGAGCCCCAAGTCATGCAGCAGTCTCTTCTGCTTTTTGATGACTCTGTTAGCAGGGAACCCCAGGGCCATCCACCTAGCCCTGCCCCAGAAGTGGAAGAGATTGAGTGCACTGATGCCCAACCACATATTTTTCAAGATCAGTACATGGGAGGACCATCGAAGCACGTCTCGGATGATGACGAAGCACAGGTGCCAACTGCTGGAGCTTTCGAAAGTGTGCAGACCGACAAGGAGGGCAGGGGTGAAGACTGGGTGGAATATGATGTTGGGGACGATGAAGTCCTCGACCCCACATGTGATCAAGGTCATGTCATGTCAGTGACCTGTGTAGTTCAGATGAAGAGGCGGTGGAAGAGGCACAGAGCCACCAGCACAGCAGAAGAGGGAGCAGGGTAAAAAAGCAGGGCGGTCGTCCCCTAGACAGTACGCCTGCTACTGCCCACCGCAGCAAGGGACCGAGCACATCAAAGCCAGCTCCAAGGAGTTCCCTGGCGAGGCAGTTCTTCAGACAATGTGCTGACGACAAGACACAAGTGGTTTGCACGCAGTGTGATCAGAGCCTGAAGCAAGGCATAAACGTTCTGAAACTGAGCACAACCTGCATGACCAGGTATCTAAATGCAAAGCCCGAGCTGCAGTGAAGTAGACACCTCAAAAACCAAGAAAGGTCTCTGGCTCCTCCTGCTTCCTCTTCTGCTGCAGTCTCGGCCTCTTCATCCACCTCTGGAGTGACAGTGCCACCTGCCACACCGCAAACAGAGGATCTGCCAGCAACACCGACATCTGGGTCACCAAGCATCTCCACAATGTCTCACGGGAGCGTTCATCTCTCCATCTCCCAAACACTGGAGTTCATCTCTCCATCTCCCAAACCCGCGATCCCTGGCCCTAAATGCCAGCATTTCAATTGCTGGCCTTTGAAATGCTGTCATTACGTCTCATGGAGGTGGAGAGTTTTAAATGCCTTATGGCCGTGGCTGTCCCACAGTACATCGTGCCCATCTGACACTACTTTTCCAGGCGTGCCATCCTTTCTCTGCTCAACCAAGTAGGGGACAAAATCAGGTGTGCACTGCGCAAACACCATCTGTGGCAAGGTGCACCTCACTAAGGATACGTGGACCAGTAAGCACGGTCAGGGACGTTTTATCTCCATAACAGCACACTGGGTAAATGCAGTGGCGACTGGGCCTGAGGCGGATAGCAGATTGGAGCATTTTATTCCACCACAAGGATTGAAGAGTGCTTCAGTTTGCCTCCTGTTGCTTCCTCCACCTACTCCACTTCCTCATCCTCTACCAGCTTCTTTATGCGGTCAGCGTAACACCTTCACCACCAACTTCAGCACAGCCAGGGGTAAACGACAGCAGGCAGTTTTAAAAAGTATCTTTTTGGGGAACAAACCTCACACCGCGCAGGAGCTGTGGACGGCCTTGAACAACAGACAGATGAGTGGTTGGTGCCAGTGAGCCTCAAGCCCGACCTAGTGGTGTGCGATAATGGGAAAAATCTCGTAGAAGCTCTGGGACTAGCCGGTTGGAAGCACATCCCTTGCATGGTGCATGTGCTGAATTTGGTGGTGCAGAGATTCCTTAAAAATTACCCCGATATGTCAGAGCTGCTGCATAAAGTGCAGGACGTCTATGCGCGCTTTCGGCGTTTCTACCCTGCTGCTGCTCGCCTGTCAGCGCTGCAGCATAACTGGGCCTCCATGCGAGACCTATGTTCCTTGTTGCACTGTTTCGAGTACTCCACCAACATGGCCAGTGTTGGTAATGCCGTTCTCAGCGTTACTATCCCACTTCTATGCCTCCTTGAAAAAACCCTGCTGGCGATGATGGAAGGATGTGGCACAGGAGGAGGAGGAAGAGGGATAATTTTTTAGAGCTTCCGGCCAGTCATTCACAAGTGGCTCCGAGGGTGGGTTTCTGCACCCACAAACGCCAGGTACACAATTGTCCAGCCAGGGCACAGTTCTGGGGGATGAGGAGGTGGAGGATGAGGAGGAGGAGATTCCGAAGGAGGAACCATGTTTACAGCATTGTGGCACCCAGACCAGCTGATGACCATCACTGGTGCATGGCTGGGGGGATACAGAGGACAGACGATACACCTCCCAGAGGACAGCTTTTCGTTGCCTCTGGCACACATGAGCGATTACATGCTGCAGTGTCTCCGCAGTGACCGCCGAGTTGCCCACATTCTAACTTGTGCTGATTACTGGGTGGCCACGCTGCTCTATCCCCGTTACAAGGACAACGTACCGTTCTTAATTCCCTCACTGGAGCGTGATCATAAGATGTGCGAGTACAAGCTCACGCTGGTAGACGCACTGCTGGTGGCATTCCCACCTTACAGCCAGTGCACAGTGGAAGCACAAGGCGAAGGCAGAGGAGGAGGAAGAAGTAGTATAGTGTTGATCACGAATATTCGAATTGCAAAACAAGAATATATAGCAATATAGCGAATATTCTAAAAAAAAAAGAATATAGAGCAATTTAGCTAATATAGTGCTGTAATCTTCTTTGTCTAATAAAAAAAAGAATGATTATAGCACTATATTAGCTAAATTGCTCTACATGTTTTTTTTTTCAAATATTCGCTGTATTACTATATATTCTTGTTTTAGAATATAACAAATATTTGAAAAAAAACTAATATATTCGATATAGTGCTATGACTCATTGGCCCATAAGCAAGAAGCAGGGAGGAATCATGTTTTTGCTCGGCAATTGAAAAATTTGTGAAACAAAATTTGCATTACAAAAATTTGCATATTACGCGATCATTACCATTACCCTGTAAATTTTTAGAGTAAGACAAAATCGTAGAATATAACGAATCTTCAAATTTGCGAATATTCGCCGAATATTCTACAAAATATTTGCGAAATATTGTGAATTTGAATATGACCCCTCATCACTAGTCGCCAACGCAGCTGGGGCACTGCCAGCACCTCAGAAGGCAGGGTTAGCATGGTCGAAATGTGGAAAAGCTTTTTCAGCATGCCACAACAACCAGCATCACCAGCTGATATGGAACGTCTTAGCAGGAGGCAGCATTTCACCAACATGGTGGAGCAGTATGTGTACTAAATGACGGGTCTGTCTCCTTCAACCTCTGGCTCTCCAAATTGGGCACATGGCCTGAGCTTGCCCTTTACGCCTTGGAGGTGCTGGCCTGCCCTGCAGCCAGTGTATTATCTGGATGTGTGTTTAGCACGGCAGGGGGCTTTATCACAGACACGCGCAACTGCCTGTCCACAGCCAATGTGGACAAGCTCACATTCATTAAAATGAACCAGGCATGGATCCCACAGGACTTGTCCGTACCTTGTGCAGAATAGACATGTATACCGGCCTTAACCAGCCATTGCTATACTACAGCGCAATTGCTCATTTTTGTATTTTGGATATTTCACACTCTTTTGGAGTGTAACCTAATTTGAAAAAATAAATAAAATTAAAGCAAAAAAACAGTGTTGGCTACCTCGTCCTCCTCCACCGCTGCTTCCACCTACACCGCTAGTGATATACCACTGCTCTACCTCTACTTAGTAAAAATCAGTAAATTGTCTGTTAAATTTTCGGGTGAAATTCAGCTATTTTTGGGTGTGATATACCACTTCTATAAATAGTAGTCATGTAAAAAAAAAAAAAAAACTATTTTGTCTGTTACATTTTCGGGTGAAATTTACCAATTTTGGGGTGTGATATACCACTGCTCTACCTAGTAGACAGGTTAAAAAAAATCATTAATTTGTCTGTTACATTTTCGGTTGAAATTCAAAAATTTTGGGCTGTGATAGAACCCTGCTCTACCTAGTAGACAGGTTAATAAATTTCACTAATTTTTCTGTTACATTCTTGGATTGACATTTTACAATTTTTGCCATGAATAAACCTCTGCTCTGCATAAGTGACAGGGACCGAATTTTTTAAAATAATCTGTTCCATTGGTGGGTGACATTAACCCATTTCTGGCGATGAAAATCCCCTGCTCTGCATAGGTGACAGGGACTTAAAATTCTAAATTTTGTCTTTAATTGGCTCTTTCATTTGATCCTTCTGCTTTAATAACATGTCCCACGTTCCACTTCATCCCATTGCAGCCATTGACCGCCCTTGGATGAGGTCTCCCTTTCTCATGCTCCCTCTCCGGCGTGGAACCCCGATTCTCCGATAACTGTAATCAACATGGTAGGCTCAGAAAAGAACATCGAAAGTTGATAGAGAAGATATCCAAATGGGTCGTTGACGTCACAGGGACGTGCGATCAGGCAGAAGTTATCTAGAGTCAACAAAGCGGCAGCAGGGTCTCTCCTGGCAAACGTTTCCAAATCCAAAATGCCGCAGTGACATTCCCTATAATTTTTCTCCAATAACCGTGATCAACATGGTAGGCTCAGAAAAGAACATTGAAAGTTAATAGAGCAGCTATCCAATTGGATCGTGAACATCACGGGGACATGCAACATGGTGGGGCAGTATGTTTGAACACGCCTACACGAACTGACTGATGGTTCTGCCCCCTGCAAATTGGGCACATGGCCTGAGCTTGCCTTTTACGCCTTGGAGGTTCTGGCCCGCCCTGCAGCCAGTGTATTGTCTGAACGTGTGTTTAGCACGACTGGTGGGTGTTATTACAGGTTATATTTCCCAATGTTTTAGGGTGTACCCTAAGTTAATATATTTTTTATAAATTTAAAACCAAAAAGCAGTGTAGGCTACCTCCTTCACCGACGCTTTCACCTACACTGCCACATTCACCGCCTCCTCAACCTCTTATTCCATATGGACCTCGTCCTCCTATATCAAGTTTTTTTTTTTTTTTGCGTATTTTATGTTATTTAAAGTAATTTCCCTATCCACATTTGTTTGCAGACCACTTGCCATGCTCTTAACCACATTTTGATGCCATTTGCAGCCCTCCAGCCCTTTCCATGACATTTTTACAGCAATTTTAGTGCTCAAAAGTTCAGGTCCCCATTGACTTCAATGGGGTTCAGGTTTGGGGTCAAGTACGCGTCCCGAATTCAAACTTTTTTGCAAAGTTCGGCCGAACCCGTTGAACCCGAACATTCAGGTGTCCGCTCAACTCTAGTTGTGTCCAATATAAGTGGAATGCTGAAATACCAAAAAACACGTGTGGACAGGTATAGCACTGTTTTTGGAAGAAAGCAGCAAAGTTTTTACCAATCTTGTACGAGCCCTTTAAATGACAAAACACTTATCCATGATCTGACCATTATATTGTTTTAATAGTGTTACCTACTGATCAGGTTTTGAATAACAGCAGAAGATGTAGATTTTACTTACTAAGAGATTAAAGAGAAAAACTGCAGAAGCAATGAATTTGTTCATCTTTATCAATAATGATCAATAATCTGAACCAGTGGCGTCGCCAAAGGGGGGCCAGAGGAGGCCATGGCCCCCCCTACATCACGCTGTGCCCCCCCAACTAAGCAGCTCAGGAAGGGGCGACAGCCGCAGGGCACAGGAAGATGAGCGCTTCCATTGTGCTCATCTCCATAGTCATCTGTATCGCCGTCCTCCGGACAGCGATACAGATGCCTGTGCTTGTTAGGTGGGGCAGGGGAGGGATAGGCGTATCCCTTCCCCGTCCTCTGATAGGCTGCTGGCCTAGTGCCTGCAGCCTATCAGAGGCCAGCGCAGGCGGCTGGATGATGTCAGGTCCTGTTCAGCAAAGGAGACAGACAAGAAGCCGGGCTGCACGATCAACTGGACTAAGGTGAGTTAAATTATTATTATTATTTTTTTAACCCCTCCAGCGCTATTTTACCATGCATTCTGTATTCAGAATGCTATTATTTTCCCTTATAACCATGTTATAAGGGAAAATAATACAATCTACAGAACACGTGGGTACCAAACACGTGCGATTTTTCTCACGCAAGTGCAAAACGCATTACAATGTTTTGCACTCCGCAGAAAAAATTGCACGTATTCCCGCAACGCATCCGCACATTTTCCCGCAACGCCCGTCTGAAGGAGGACTAAGTGTAACAGAACAATTGGGGCAATGAATGGGGGTAACTCTGGATCCATGAGCCGTACAGGGCTGGTTCTAAGTTTGTTAGAAAGAGACTGTAACATACCACATGATATGGGATTTTCATTTTTATATTAATCATGGGGCCACCCATTAAAGGCCTCAAAGAAAATGTGTCACTATTTTGTTTTTATTACTGTTTAAATTATTTATTAAATTATATTTTTTACTTTTATTAACCTACATTTTCTGATTGTATCCCATTTTATTTTTTTATTCATTTTGTGGGGGCAGTCATCTTCAATAGAGCTGCTGTTTCAAATAAAGAGGGGCTACCAAATAGGAGGGGATGTGGCTGGGATATATGAAGGTGGCTGTGATTAGCAATTGTGAGGGAAGGAGGCTGTGGCTGGCAAATTTGAGGGGCTGCTGGAAGAAAATATGGGGGGCTGTATCTGGCAAATAATAAGGAAGAAGACTGTAGCTGGCAAATATGTTTGTTTGTTTTTTTGCTTCCAAATATGGGGGGGGGGGGGCTGTGTCTGGCAACTATGAGGGAAGCAGGTTGTGGCTGGCTAATATGGGGGGCTGCTACTGGCAAATATCGTTGTATGGCTGGCAAATAACAGGGGGCTATAACAGGGAATTGTGAAAGTGCAGGCTGTGGCTGGCGACTATGGGGGACTGATGCTGGCAAATATGGGGGGCTATGATTGGCAAATACGAGGAAGGTGGCTGTGGCTAGCAATTGTGAGAGAATGAGGCTGTGGGTGGCTAATGTCGGGGGCTGCAGCTGGCAACTGTGAGGAAAGTAGGCTGTGGCTCACAAACAAAGCGGTGTATGGCTGGTAAATATGTGAGAAGGGGCTGTGGTTGGCCTCAGCTCAGGGTACAGTATGTGGTGTCACAGTTTTCTGTGTATGGTGTGAAATTTGAATAGATCCTTCATTAGTACAATGGAGTTGTTTTCTGCCATTGTAAGACCTTACTTCAGTGTGTAGCCCGGATCCTGAATTGCGGATCCGCACTTCCGGCTCCGCAATTCCGATCCCGAAAAATATATAGGACATGTCCTATTCTTGTCCGCAATTTCGGACAAGATTAGGCATTTTCTATTAAGTGCCGGTGATGTGCGGTCCGCAAAATGCAGAACGCACATCGCCGATGTCTGTGTTTTTCGGATCTGCGGTTCCGTGAATCCGCAAAACACACACGGACGTGTGAATGGACCCTTAACTGCACTATAATGGTGAAAACTGAGCTGCCTAAAACAGGAAGCTCATCTTTTCTGAATGCTCTTGTGGCCAGGGTAAATACTATAATAGTTAAATATCAACTATAGAGAAATCGGTACAGAGATATCCCTTAAAATGAATTTTATTATTTTAAATTACATAAAAAACATATACATATACAAAACAGTTTATTGCAGAGATTATACAGAGTGCCATACATTGCAGTCCATATCAATATCACTTGTATTTACTTATTATTTGCTATATATATAAATGTGCTGTTGTGGGATGGCTGTATTGGAGCGCTCAGGTCAGCATGTAATATCAGCTAGCTGGCTCTGGCAATGCCTGCAGTCATCTCAATTCACAGCACAATCAATATAGTTATGGGAGAGATAGTGATTCTAGTGTGGCGCTTTTAAATGATGTCGTCTGATGTTACAGTGTATCAAATGAGGCCAATCACAATTTCTATTTCTATATCTTATCTCTTACCCTGTTGTTCAGCGTGGTGAGAGTATGGGCTGGTAGGTATGGCGTGCGCTCCTCGACGCGCGTTTCGCCTATTGCTATCAGGAGGGGCTCTATAATAGTTAAGCATTTATTTTATTTTTTTAGATAGTGTGGTAGAAAAAAAAAAAAAAAAAAAAAAAAACACTAACATCTTTTAACAGTATGTTTTCCCTAAAATGTGATTTAAATAGTGTCTTTCTTTGATTATACATTCCTTTTAAAGGGTTTAACTTTGAAGGGAACTCTAATTTTGAAATGTATTTATTTAGCCTTCTATCTATCTTCTATTCTTGCCTGCAGTCATATTACCATGTTGACGCAGCTCTTTTTTATTTCCTATGATGTTATGTACATGGGCAAAACAATGCAGCTACAGGGGCAGTGATAGGAGAGTGTCTATGTAACTAGCAGGGTGGGAGGAGCTATAATCTAGCTGGGTGTTGTTAGAGGCAGTAATAGGGAGTGTTTAGGTAACTAGCTGAATGGGAGGAGCTATAATCTAGCTGGACATTGTTAGGGATGGTGCTGGAGCTGTGACAGATAAAGGAGAAGTGCCTCATGGGTTTGGTTGGATACAGCAGCAGGAAGTGCTACATATAGGATGTAAGAAACTAGAGTGATTTGTTTATATGGTGGAAATGGATCAGGAGAGTCAAAATAAAAAAAATGCATGGAGAAGATGTATGTCTGATTTTCTCAAGTTGGAAGACTACTATTTTTGGGTAAGTCCATTTTGGCTAAGACATTTTAAAGGCTGTATTTTAGAATTGGCTACTGGCATTACAGTGATTGGCTGGCTGGAACACTATATAGCACCCAATGACGCATGTTCGGCTCATTTGTAGTCAGCGAGAGCTGTGCTTTGGAAGGGACAGAGAGTGTAGGGAGTCTGATCACAATCAATTCAGTAGAAAAACATTTCAAAGACCCAAAAGTGCTTTTAAGAACTATTTTGTGTGGTGGCAGGCTGGAAGAATTTATAGCTACAGTACAATTTTTTTCCCCAGCATTTTCAATACTTATTCTATAGAGGGTGTCTGCAGTGACTAGTGACATCTGTATTATACCTTCTGTGTGTCAGGGCCAGAGATTGGAGAAACATAACTGAAAATAAATAAATTTTTTCCATCATATTCAATAATTTTTCTCTGGAGGGTGTCTGCAGTGACTAGAGACATCTGTCCAATACCTTCTGTGTGTCAGATATCCAATTGGATCGGGCCAGAGATAGGAAAAATATAAGTGAAATCTATTTTCCTTTTGCCATACTTTTAAGTACTTTTTTCATATACTGTACTGTGCTTGCTGTGAACTTTCACATCTGTGCCCCATCTTGTGTGTCAAGCGTGCATATAACATTTAATATGCGCCAGGCAAGCAGTAAGGGATGGGGAAGTGGCTGTGATGCTGATGGTTTACGCAGAAGCCGTGGCCCTGGGCACATTGAAACTGTGCCTGCTGCCAGAGCACAAAAAAACAAACATCCACAATACCTAGCTTCATGTCCCAGTTTGAAGTCAGACCAGTGCGACCAGATGGTCGGTTGGATTGCAGCAGATAATGCTTCCAGTCGGTTAAGCACCACCCTGTCTTCCACCAAGTACAGTCTTAGTAGCCAAGAGTCTGGTTAACAGAATCCTCTTCCTGATCCTCGTCCTTCCCACCATGGAGAGTCTGGCCAAACAAGTGATCACACACTCGGAAATTCCGAGGATCTCTTTTCATCGCCATTACTTGATTTGGCCCTCTCGTCAAGCACGCTTGAATCGGGACATGCAATATTGTGCCCTCATTCCCAACCTTTTGAGCATCCACAGTCACAAGAACATGACGATGGGGAACGGCAATTGGTGTTTAATGAGGTGAACGATGATAAGACACAATGAGTCAACTTCAATTACTCTCAAGAGTTTGATGAAGAGGATGAGACAGTTGTCAATCACTGAGGTTGTGGTTAGGTCAACAAATTAAGAGGATGATCAGAGTGAGGAAGAGGAGGTGGTGGACGATGAGGTCACTGACCTAACCTGGGAAGGTGGAAAGCCGAGCGAGGAAAGCAGTACCGCAACAGGCAGGAAGAGGCTGTGGGGATGGCAAAAGGGAGAAGGCAGGCCTCACCAAACAGGCCTGCAACTGTTCCATGGAGCACCCCCTTGTGTAAATCTCCCTTGCCAAGGGGTAGGTGTTCCGTAGTATCGCTCTTTTTTGAGTAAAGTGCGGACAACAAAAGAATAGTAGTTTGCAACCTGTGCTACACCAAAATAAGCCGGGGCGTGAAAGCTAGCAACCTCACCACCAGCATGATCCGCTACATGGCATCCAAGCACCGTAATAAGTGGGACGAACACCTGGGTCCAGAATCTGTATCAGCGAGTCACACCACTGCCTCCTCTTCCCCTATGGTACATGCTGGCCAATCGCCTGTCGAAGGCGCAGGCAAGGATGCCTCCTGCCCTGCACTTGGACCTTTGCAAGCACCATAAGCGACCACATCCACTTCCCTGTCCCAGTGCAGCATCCAAATGTCATTACCCCAGGCATTTGAACACAAGAACAAATACCCAGCCAGCAGGTAATTTAGAAGAAGGTCTCAGATTCAAGTAGGGTCCATGTTAAAATCGCTTCTTTATTTGGACATCATACAGACATGACAGACTGCCACACAGTACAACAGATTGGCGTTGACGCGTTTCGGGTATTGAGACCCTTAGTCGTAACGTTGTTGCACAGTGAGATACCCCAATATAAAGGGAAAAGATAGCCATTCCCCCCTACAATCCATGGGAGGCGGCATTGATCCCATTGGTCGTCTCACTGTGCATCACACCTTAGTTGCCACCCATTCATTATCAAGTTGATGCATTACAGACTGTGCTGGGACTTAACAAGAGTTAACCCTTGAGGACTCTAGTCCAAATTCTGTGAAAATTCACTGAAGGAAAAAAAAAAAAAAAAAAAAGGGGGGGGGGGGGAGGGGAAACAGGTGAAAGTCCCAAAAAAAACGCACAGTGTGAACACACCAACTTGTGTAACATATAAAAACATATATTATGCAAAACCAAAACAGCCTTCACATTAATAACAGTATTATTGACAGTATTATTTCTGCTTAGGACATTGTTGCCACGCTTGGTAATCTTGTTATGCAGGAGAAAACCACTGATAATGATAATTGCACCAAGAACTGGGGACCAAATGGACAGACACAAGAAAAGGAATGTGTTGTCTCTTGGTCTCAATTTTGCGCCATCTGCGCATTTTGATATGTTCTCCACAATGTTGGATATTAACAAATTTGTGCGCAACATTACAGTATCTCGGCACTTCCATGATATCCCTGCCCCTCCTGAACACCCGCCAGCACAGATAGAGACTTATGAGGAAAATTCCTATAAGGATTTAATGTTCAAAGAACAGTTGTCGCTATGCTGTCTTGCGGGTCTTCAGGAGGAACAGGGAATCGTGGAGTCAGCCAGACCTGTCATGAGATTACAAACTCGAAATACTAAATTTTATCCGGTAATGTCGCGCACAAGTAGCATGGACATTTTTCAGGGCACATTGGAAAAGGAGTTGGAAAGAATCCAAAGGGAAACTAAGGTTACCAAATGTCCAGACAATTTAGGCCACTCCCATTTTCAGGCCCTCATGGAACTACAGCAATGTAGTGAAATAGTTATCAAGATGGCGGGCAAGGGGGGGGCGGTGGTCATCATGGACAAGGATCTATATGGCGGCCAGATGCGGGACATGTTAACGGACGCATCCACATACAGAATATTAACTAGTAACCCACTCAGTGAATATATGATTGAGTATATGTCTCTAATACAAAAAGGAAGAGACATGGGCATTTTTACAGAAACAGAATATAGGTATCTGTGTGTGGATGCGCCCGTGACCCCAATTATGCATGCTCTGCCGAAGATCCACAAGGGTGTCCACCCCCCCCCCCCTCTTCGCCCCATAGTGTCTGGCATGGGATCCCTGACGGAGCGCCTGGGCAGTTGGCTGGACAACATCCTCCAGCCACTTGTCAGGCGCACGCCGGGTTTCCTTAAGGATACATCAGACGTATTAAGAGCCATGTACAGCCTAAAATGGGAAGCCAACTATATATGGATCACGGCTGATGTTATAGCTCTGTACCCCTCCATCCCCCACGGGGTCGCCCTGATGGCCATGGAATACCATCTCCATAGGTATACGGGATGTGGCCCCAACTACATTGATTATGTGTGTGAGGTCACAGCCTTCTTGCTCATTCACAACTATTTTATGTTCGACGGTGTGCACTACTTACAGACACGCGGAGTGTCAATGGGGGCGAAATTTTCGCCCTCGCTGGCAAATTTAACCATGGCATACTGGGAAGAAAAATTCATATATAATGTGGACAACCCTTTTGGGGTTGGATTGGTCTGGTACGGCAGATACATCGATGACCTGCTCATGATTTGGGCGGGCGGTGTATCTGCCGTCCCGGACCTCCAGATGTACCTTAATGCGAATAACTATAACCTACGTTTCACATGTGCCTTTGGTGAGACCACTATCAATTTTTTAGACCTGACGCTCCGAGGCTGCCCAGGTGAAGTAGTGCACACCCGAACATATAGAAAAGAGGTGGCCGGAAATTCCATCCTGAATGCTAGGAGCCATCATCCCCTACACACCATCAGGGCGATCCCCGTTGGGGAATACATACGAGCAGCCAGGAACTGCAGTCTCCCTGCACTTCTGGATGAGGAATTTAATAAGGTAGATGTCAGATTAAAAGCCAGAAATTACCCCACCTGGATGCTAGAGAGGGGCAGAGCTATTGCACAGAGAAAAAATAGAGGGGAAATGCTTTTTGGTAAAACAGCAGCAGGAGGCAAACGGGATACCCCATCCAGGAGGATGGAGAGGTATGGGAACAGTGACCAGGACAATGTACCAACGTTATCGCTGGCATATAGCAAGGAGTTCAATAAAATCAGCTCCATCATTAAGGGCTGTCTGCCTATTCTGTATGATGACGAAATATTATATAATGCCCTGAAATCAGGTCTCAAAATTGTTTCCAGAAAAGCCACTACATTGTCCTGCTCGCTGTCCCCATCCCTCTTCACGGCCAATAGGATGGGAGCCAGCATGAAGTCTAGTTGGCTCAGATACAAGGGCTTTTCCAAATGCGGGGGCAATCCCTGCAAGACTTGCATCTATGCCACCCCCTCCAAGTCCTTTGACAGATCTGACCACTCCTGCAGCTTTCCAATACAAAGCTATATTAATTGCAACACTACAGGAGTGGTATACATTATACAGTGCAAGGATTGCGACTTAATGTATGTTGGAAGTACGATCCGAAGATTCAGGAATCGCCTTCTGGAACATTTAAATTATATAAGCAACCCTAATGCACTTAATATTTCGAATGTAGCTAGACATTTTATACAAATACATGATCGTCAAGTAAGGGGCTTTAAAGCCTTCGCGATAGAGAGGGTATTTGCCCCCAAGAGAGGTGGTGACCACCGCAAGAAACTCCTCCTACGGGAGGCGTTTTGGATCTTCAGGCTGAACACTAGAGTTCCATATGGCCTTAACCTGAAAAAGGAATTGATGTACATATACCAATAACAAATATGTTCATTTATATATAAACATGTGCATTTATGTGCATCATTCCTGCGTGTCCATTCTTTCTCACAGTCTCCCCTTCCCCCCCCCCCCATTCCTTTTCTTGTGTCTGTCCATTTGGTCCCCAGTTCTTGGTGCAATTATCATTATCAGTGGTTTTCTCCTGCATAACAAGATTACCAAGCGTGGCAACAATGTCCTAAGCAGAAATAATACTGTCAATAATACTGTTATTAATGTGAAGGCTGTTTTGGTTTTGCATAATATATGTTTTTATATGTTACACAAGTTGGTGTGTTCACACTGTGCGTTTTTTTTGGGACTTTCACCTGTTTCCCCCCCCCCCTTTTTTTTTTTTTTTTTTTTTTTTTTTTTTCCTTCAGTGAATTTTCACAGAATTTGGACTAGAGTCCTCAAGGGTTAACTCTTGTTAAGTCCCAGCACAGTCTGTAATGCATCAACTTGATAATGAATGGGTGGCAACTAAGGTGTGATGCACAGTGAGACGACCAATGGGATCAATGCCGCCTCCCATGGATTGTAGGGGGGAATGGCTATCTTTTCCCTTTATATTGGGGTATCTCACTGTGCAACAACGTTACGACTAAGGGTCTCAATACCCGAAACGCGTCAACGCCAATCTGTTGTACTGTGTGGCAGTCTGTCATGTCTGTATGATGTCCAAATAAAGAAGCGATTTTAACATGGACCCTACTTGAATCTGAGACCTTCTTCTAAATTACCTGCAGCCTGCGACGGGGTCACTCCCCTAGGATTTCAGAATCGGGATTATACTAACTGGGAGGTGAGCTGGATTTAAGTTTTTCTCTCCAAATACCCAGCCACCCACAGGCCATAGCACTAAATGCGCACCTTTCAAAATTATTGGCCCTTGGAAGTTGCCATTTAGTTTTGTGGACACTGAGGCCTTCCACAGCCTGATGTTGGCGGCCGTCCCGTGGTACTCTGTCCCCAGTCGCCACTATTTTTCGAGGTGTGCCATGCTCGCCTCACACCAACATGTGTCCTGAAACATCACACGTGCCCTGACCAACGCAGTTATTGGCAAGGTCTACTTAATCACGGACACAAGGCATTTGGTCAGGGACGCTACATTTCCCTGACGGCATACTGGGTGAACATTGTGAAGGCCGGGAGCGAGTTGTACCCTGGGATGGCACAGATGCTACTAACGCCGAGGATTGCGGGCCCTAATTCCATCAGGGTTTCCGCCAGCATCTACATTAGTGGTTCCAACCTCCACTTCTCCTCCTCCACTTTCACCTCTGCATTATCCGTGTGCAGCACCAGTCAGCCATCAGCCGGTAGCTGGAAGCAGCGTAGCTGTGGGGAAGCGTCAACAGGCCGTGCTGAAGTTTATACGCTTAGGGGGCAAATAGCACACCGCCGCAGAGCTGTTGCAGGGGATAAGAGACCAGACTGAGCTGTGGCTCTCGCCACTCAACCTACAACCAGGCATGGTTGTGTGTGACAATGGCCATAACTTGGTGGCGGCTTTGGAGCTCGGCAAGCTCACACGCATACCATGCCTAGCCCCCGTCTTAAACTTAGTGGTTCAGCAGTTTCTCAAAACCTACCCCAATTTGCCTGAACTACTGGTGAAGGTGTGCCATGTATGTGCACATTTCTGTAAGTCATCAACATCTTCAGCCGGTCTGTCAACACTGCAGCTGTGCTTTAACTTGCCAGCTCACCGGCTGTTGTGCGACGTGAGCACGTGCAGGAACTCCACATTCCACATCATGGCCAGGCTTTGTGAGCAGCAGAGGGCAGTAGTGGAATACCAGCTGCAACATAGTCATCGCCTTTCCAGTCAGCTTCCGCTAATCAGAAGCAAGGAGTGGGCATGGATGATTAGGACAATTGCATGTGGAAGAGGTGGAAATTGGGGAAGAAAACATTACACAGGGTGATATCCAGACCATATAGAAAACTTTAGTCCAGCTCACCTTCCTGGTTGGAAAAAAATCCCGACTCCAGAAACCCTAGGGGTGTGTCCCTGTTGCAGGCTGCAGGTAACTTTAGAAGAAAGAGGTCTCTGATGCAATGAATATCCTCTAAAACTTAATCTTTATTGGTCATGAACAAATAGCGGACACAGCCACTTGGTACACGGAATACAGATGTTGACGCGTTTCGGGTATGGGACCCTTATTCGTAACATAGTTGCACAGTGTAACCCCACTGATTTAAAGGAGTTCGGTGTGCCCCTCCCTCCAAAATTCTATGGGGGGAGCCATTGACACCATTGGTTAACACATTGTGCATCACACCCTTCTTTTCACATACTAATCACATAAGGTATTGGTTGCACACTATGCTGGAGCTCTCAGTCACATTTAACCCTTAGGGTGCTATAATCCCTTCTTGCCAAACAAGTACAGGGAAAGGAGAGAAACCGCACAGTGTGAACACCATAATCCATACAACAGATAAAAACATACATTTCAAAACCAAACATAGCCTGATACCTCACAGAAGATTGCAAATTGAAGGAAAAGCATATATATTTTAATACCACTCAATGCTGAAGCAAGAGCAACCAAGTTGTTATTTTTGTAACAATTTACATTGTTGTTAACTGGACATCAATAACTTGCAGACATGATATGTTTCACACCGCACAGGAGCTCTTTTTCAGTCCCCAGAGACCGTGTTGCCATGCTCCTGAACGGATACAAGGAAAGGAAGAAGAAGACAACTGCACAGTGTGAACAATGCACTTAATATAGTCGGTGAGAACATGGATGAGAACCGAAGTATACCAAAGTCTTCCGATTGATTGCAGAGAATAACAGTGATTCTGTTTATCTTATTTTAATATTTGTTTTTATTACTGGTAGATATACATCAGTTCTTTTTTCAGGTTCAAACCAGCTGGAATTCTGGTATTGAGTCTGAAAATCCAGAACGCCTCCCGTAGGAGGAGTTTCTTGCGATGATCAACCTCCCCTCCTAGGTGCAAGGACTCTCTCAATGGCATAAGCTTTAAAGGTTTTGACCTGCCGAGCATGAATTTGTATGAAGTGTCTCGCCGCATTAGAGATGTTTAGAGCATTCGGATTGTTGATATAATTTAAATGCTCCAGGAGTCGATTTTTAAATTTACGGATCGTACTCCCGACATACATTAAATCACAATCAGTGCACCGGATGACATAAACTATGCCTGCAGTATTACAATTGATGTAACTTCGGATAGGAAAACTGCAGGAATGGTCAGACTTGTCAAATGACTGTACGGGGATCACATAATTGCAGGTTTTACATGGGTTACCTCCACATCTTGAGAAACCCCTGTAGTTGAGCCAGCTGGGTTTAAAATTACCTCCCATTCTGTTGGAAGTGAAGAGGGACGGAGACAGTAAGCAGGACAATGTAGTGGCCTTCCTGGGAACAATTTTACAACCTGATTTTAGAGCATTGTATAGAATCTCATCATCATATAGAATAGGTAAGCATCGCTTGATTGTGGAGCTGATTTTATTGAATTCTCTACTATATGTTAAAGATAGTATAGGGATATTGTCCTGGTCCCTGTCTCCATGTGCCCTTCCACCTCCAACAAAGATATTGGATTGGTTGCCGTCCTTTGACTTTCCAAAAAGCATTTCATGTCTGTCCTTTCGTAGCGCAATATTTCTCCCCCTTTTAATCATCCAATCCGGACACTTTCTGGCTCTTAGCCTCTTATCTACCTTGCCGAATTCCTCTTCTAGACACTCTGGTAGACTGCAGTTTCTAGCAGTGCGTATATATTCACCCACGGGTATCGCCCTGATTGTATGTAAAGGGTGGTGACTCCTGGCATTCAAGATTGAGTTTCCAGCTACATCCTTCCTGTAAGTTCGAGTGTGGACCACCTCTCCTGGACTACCATGGAGTGTCAAGTCAAGAAAATTTATATGGGATTCACTTACTGTACATGTAAAGCGTAAGTTATAATCATTGGCATTTAAATAGACCTGGAGGTCCGGGACGGCAGATACATCGCCCGCCCAAACCATGAGCAGGTCATCGATGTATCTGCCGTACCAGACCAATCCAGGCCCGAATGGATTTTCCAAATTATAGATGAATTTCTCTTCCCAATACACCATGGTCAAGTTTGCCAATGAGGTCGAGAATTTGGCGCCCATTGACACTCCACGGGTCTGTAGGTAGTACACACCATCGAACATAAAGTAGTTATGAATTCATAAAAAAGCTGTGACCTCACAAACATAATCTATGTAGCTGGAACTCAATCCCATGTATCTATGGAGATGATACTCCATGGCCAACAGGGCGACCCCATGGGGGATGGACGGATACAGTGCTATAGCGTCTGCCGTGATCCACTTGAAATTGACTTCCCATATGAAGCTGAACATAGCTCGCAGGACGTCCGCTGTGTCCTTTAGGAGCCCCGGTGTGCGCCTGACTAGGGGCTGGAGGATATTGTCCAGCCAGCTACCCAGCGCTCAGTAAGGGAACCCAATACAGAGACTATGGGGCGGAGGGGGGGGTGGACACCCTTATGGATTTTAGGCAGGGCATGCATAATAGGAGTGACAGGCTCATCCACGCACAGGTATCTATATTCCGTTTCATTGAATATACCCATATCTCTTCCTTTATGTATTAGTGACATATAGCCAATCTTATATTCACTAGTGTAATTATATTCACTTCTCTCACTAGTGTCCTGTACGTGGATGCGTCCGTCAACATATCCCGCATCTGGCTGCCAAATACCTCCTTATCCATGATGACCACCGCCATTTTAATAACTATAGTGTCGCACTGTTGTAACTCCTGAAGCGCTTGGGCCTGAGAGTGGGTAAGATTCTCAGGACTTTTGGCATTCCTGCTATCTTTTTGGATTCTATCTAACTCTTTTTCCAGCACCTCCTGGAATACATCCATGCTACCAGTACGCGACACTACGGGATAAAATCTGGCATTTAAAAAAGGGTATATGGTTAAATCTTCCTTTTCTGCTTCTCCTCCTCCTCTTCCATCATATCAACATGCTTATTTGTCGCATATATTGCCCCCGCATATAATTTTTTACAGGGTCAGCTCAATTGTAGGCCCTCACATATAATGTTTTACAGGGTAAGCTCAACTGCAGGCCCTCGCATATAATGTTTTACAGAGTCAGGTCACCTGCAGGCCCTCACCTAAAACCTTTTACAGAGTCAGCTCACCTTCCGATGACGACAGTAAAGTCTTGCCTGTTGGTACTCTGGCACACATGGCTGTCTTCATGTTAGGCTGCCTTTCCCACAATCCGTGCATTATACGTATTTTAGACAACACAGATTACTGGTTGTTCACCCTTCTCCACTCCTGCTACAAAGAGAACTTCTCATCTCTCATTCCTCTGGTGGAAAGGACAAGCAAAACGGTGCTATACCAGAAGGTCCTTGTTAAAAAATTGCTCCAAAGTTGATAGGACAGACATCAAAATGGATCGTCGCCGTCACGGGGACGTGCGATTGCCTAGAACTTATTTAGAGTCAACAAGGCCCCTCACCTACATGTCCAATCTCAGTAGCCAAGAGTCTGGTCAATGCAATCCTCACCATGATGGCACACTGGGTGAACGTTGTGGAGGCCGGGAGCAAGTTGGCTGCTAGCACCAGACTTGCCCTCCAATAGATCCTTGTTAACGGAAAGTGTACTCATTCTAATAACAGGGCCGCTTAGGAGTTCTGTATTGTTATTTATCATCACTACCTCCCTGAATCGCACCTGCTGTCTTCCTTGGATTCTTGTGCTTTAATAACTTGACCCACCCTCACTGGGTGGTTCGCAATGAGGAAAAAAAGGGGCAAGGCAACAACAGCCTCCCTTGGATGTGATAGCCCTTTATTAGGCTCCCTCTCCAACATTGAAACCTGATTCCCCGTTACCCGTGATCAACATGGTAGGCGCAGAAAAGAAAATCTAAAGTTGATGGGGCATACATCCAAATGGATTGTCGCCGTGACGGGGACGTGCAATCGCACAGAGGTTATCTAGAGTCACCAATGCGGCAGCAGGCCCTCGCCCCTTATATTTTAGATGGTCAGATCAGCAGGCCCTTGCTCCAAATGTTTTTGAAAGTCACCAGCAGGGCATTAATCATCATTTTTCAAAGGTGTGTATGATGCCCTTCTTTGTGTGGTGACTATTTGCTATTTATTCTGTAGCGTTTGATACTGTAGACCATTAACTCCTCCTGACCATGCTCCACTCAGTTGACCTTAAGGACACTGCCATCTATTGGTTCTCTTCCTATCTCTCTGGTCACTCCTTTAGTGTATCATTCACTGGCTCTTCTTCTTTTTCCTCTTGCACTGTGAATGTTTACATGGTGTGTTCAATAAAAACATGGTAACATTTAATTCTTTGTGTGTGTTATGTGATTGTCTATTGTTGTGACTTAGATGAAGATCAGATCACATTTTATGACTAATTTGTTCAGAAATCCATATCATTCTAAAGGGTTCACATACTTTTTCTTGCAACTGTATATACCCCAAAATGGTAGGAATGAAAATGTTCCTCAAAAAATGAGCCCCCACACATGATTATTGGCAAAAAATAAAATAAAAAAATGGCTGTCAGAAACCAAAACAGGATTTGTTTTTAAAAAAAATGCTTTGTGTAAAAGTGGTAAAAAGTAAAAATAAAAAATATATTGGTATCCTTGTAATTGTACTTACCAGCAGAATAAAGATAATGTCATTTTTCCAACATCAAAATGCTAAATAAAATTAGATCAAAAGGTTGTATGTACCCAAAGTAGAGCAAATGATAAAGTTCTGTTGAGATAAAAATAAAATGTATGGTCAGAGTCTCGTCAATAGCAACATGGTGCCCATAAACCATTCCTCCAAACTCCGCCCTTCAAAGATCATATGGTGTTCTTTCTCTTCTGATCCCTGCCATGCGCCCAAACAGCAATTTACAACTACATATGGAGTGCTGCCATGTTCAGGAGAAAATGCTTAACAACATTTTTGCTTGTTCTCCTGTTACCCCTTGTGAAAATGAAAAATAGGGGGCTTATGCAATATTTTATTGGAAGAAATGAAAATTTAGTTTTTATAACCAAGTGTTTCTAAATTTTATTAAAGTGGTGAGTACAAGCCTCAATAAATTCATTGAGGGTGTAGTTTCCAAAATGTGTGCAGTTTTGCGGGTATTCTACTGTATGGTTATCAACTTAAAGTGTCTTCAAATGTAACATGATGCCCCAAAAAACCATTCCAGCTAAATCTTCCCTCCAAAAAACATATGGCACTCCTTGTCTTCTGAGCCCTGCAGTGTGCCCATACAGAAGTTTATGTACACAAAACGGAATATTGAGGTTTGCAACCTTTAAGGGAAAAATAATTAAAATGTAAAATCGGCAAAAAAAGTGAAATTTAGATATTTCTCTTTCACTTTCCTTTTATTCTTGTGAAATATGTGAGGCCTGGGTTAAACTACGACTAATTGAACTACAGCTACATGCATTCATTTGGACTGCAGTTGTGGTAAAATAGCAAATGTTTAAAAAATGTCCATATATTTTTAATTATTTTAAGAAATAAAGGTAAAACATATTGACTCAAATAAACCTTTAACATAAAGTACATTGTGTCACAAGAAAACAATCTCAGAATCGCTTGGCTAAGTAAAAGCATTCTAAAGTTATTACTATTCACTACACGTATAAGAAAATAGGCAACTATTACAGTGTAATGTACTAGTCATCAGACCATTGGATCTTCAAAAACCCAAGTGGGACTTGGAAAAAAAAAGTATTAAGAAAATAGTTTAAAGAATTGGCCATGCAAAAAAAAAATATATATATATTTTATTATAAAAAGTGATTTTATGATGCAAAAGTGGTAAAACATAAAAAAAATTGTATCACCATAATTGCATCAACGTGCAGTAAAAAGTTATCATATCAAATATAACACATGCAGAACCCCATAAAAAATAAAAATAAAAACTCTCGATTGTCATTTTTGCCCTCCACAGAAATAAAAAGCAATTAAAAAGTAATTTGTTCCCAAACATGGCACAAAAAAAAAACTATAGCTGGTTCCACAAAAATAAGCCCTCACACAGCTATGTGTGAAGGCTGTCTAGGGTCTCGTGTAGGCCCCATACCAGCCTTAAGTCATTTCCAGCAGGCTGCGCCTCTCTGGCGCAGCCTGCTGGTCAATATCACAGTAGAACTGAAATTAAAATGCAATGCACTATAGGGATAATGCATTGCATTTTAAAATCAATCAGAATGTTGTCTGTTATAGTACCCTTGTGGAACTTTTAAGTGGTATAAAAAAAAGTAAAAAAAAACATTTATTCAATAAAAAACATCCCATAAAAAATGCAGTTTTTTTTTTCCCATTGAAAAGTCCGCTTCCCTAACCACCTGGACTATATAAATGTCATGTAAATTATGTCCTACGGTGAACGCTGTAAAAAATAAAATACAAAAAAAAAAGATAGAATTGCTCATTTATTCTTAGTTGCCACCAGGCCCGTCGCTAACAGACAGGCCCCAAGCAGAGCCGGTGCTTGTTTTGCTTCCTTTAAGGCTGCAGCCGCCTGAGCACTCTATAGAGAGCCTCAGGCGGCTGCAGCACTCCCGGTTACCTCCCGAGTTCCTCCTCTGCTGTGCTGACTGCTGCTCTGTAGCGTGGCTGAGCTCTCCTCCTCTACCTCCTGGCTGTCACTCAGTCCGGCCGGGTACCGCGTGGTACAGGAACAGGGGATTCAGTTTCCTGTTCCCGGCCGGACTGACAGGAAGTGTACACTGAGTGAGTGCTCACTTCCTTTTAGTCCGGCCGCAGCCGGGAACAGGAAACTGAATCTCCTGACCTGTACCACGCGGTTCCCGGCCGGACTGAGTGACAGCCAGGAGGTAGAGGAGGAGAGCTCGTTAGAGGAGGTAGAGAAGGACACAGGGAGGGGGAGGGGGGACTAAGAAGGACATGGGGTAGTGGAATAAGAAGGGAGGGGGGAGTAAGAAGCACACAGGGAGGGGAATAAGAAGGACACAGGGAGGGGGAGGGGAATAAGAAGGACACAGGGAGGGGGAGGAGGAGTAAGTAGGACAGGGGAAGGGGGAGTAAAGAATGGAAAGCTTCATGAATGATGCAAAAAATTTGTAAGAACTGAAAAATGTTAATGTGCGTGTTTTAAGTATGTTGGATTTAGTTATTGTGCACTTTTTTTTATGTATATTGGATTGTATGGTACAGTGGTGTTTTTTGCAAATGTTCATTTGTTGAAAATGTTCAAATTTCATGCACATTAAATGCAACAGCAGTATTTGCACTGTAAACCTCCCTTTTTATTTATATAAAGTGTGGGTGAACTTAAACTGTATGGCTATACTGTGGTTCCTGTAGGCTTTGCGTGCGTAAGGTGGGGAGGGCGTGGATGGGGGGGCCTCCATGTCTATTTTGCTTGGGGCCCCCAAATTCCTTCAAACGGCCCTGGTTGCCACCGAAAAAACATAATAACTAGCGACCGAAGAGAGCCATTTTCTCCAAAATTATACCAATGAAAAATACAAGTCGTCCTGAAAAATCAACACAACGAAAGAAAAATAAAAAAGTTATGGGTCTTGGGAAGCAGCAATGCAAAAACATGTTTTCTTTTTTTTTTTTTTTTTAAAGGGTGGGTTTTATTGCAGAAAAGTAGTAGAATGGGAAAAAAAGATATTTATTTGGTATCACTAATCGTACTGACCCAGAGAATAAAAATATTATGTTATTTATAATGTAAAAAGGAAGTGGCAGTATTGCTGTTTTTCCCATCTTCCTCCCAGAAAGAGTTAATAAAAGTTAATCAGAAAATTATGTGTAGCTCAAAATGGCACCATTAAAAACTGCAACTTGTCCCGCAAATAACAAGCCCTCATAAAGCTATATAGACGGAAAAATGAAAAAGTTATAGCCCTTGGAACACGACAATGAAAAAAGGAAGAAAAACACTTGGTCAGTAAGGCCCAAAACAGGCTGGTCACTAAGGGGTTAACTTAAGACAAGAGATGTAGTTTCAAAAATGTGGTCAATTTTGGGGGATTTCTTATCTAGGGGTACCTCATGGTCTCTTCAAATGTGACATAGCACCCAAAAACCATTCCAGCATAATCTGCCCTCAAAAACAATATTGGGTGTTAACCCTTGCTGTGTCACAGGAAAAAGGTTAAAAAAAATTGCAAAAAATAGAAATTTGGAATTTTCTCCTTCACTTTCCTTTAATTCTTGTGCAACACCTAAAGGGTTAACAAAGTTTTTTTTTTTTTAAATCGGTTTGGAATAATTTGAGTTGAGTTTATATAAAAGTTGATTTTGATTATTTTCAGAAAATTTTAAAAATGCTTCTAAAATTTGAAGCCTTCTTACATCCTAAAAAATAACATGACATTTGCAAAATAATGCCAACGTAGAGTAGACATATAGAGAATTTTAATGAATAACTATTTTTTAAGGTATCACTATCTGTCTTAAAAGCTGAGAAATTCAAATTTAGAAAAATTACATAGTTATATAGTAAATACAGTTGAAAAAATACATAAAGAGGACCTTTCACCTTGAAAAACATTGTGAACTAAGTATCCTGGCATATGCAGCGGCGCCCAGGGATCTCACTGCACTTACTATTATCCCTAGGCGCCGCTCCGTTCTCTCGTTATGTCCCCCGGTATCTTTGCTCAGTAAGTTATAGTAGGCGGAGACTTAGGACTCTTGGTTATAGTAGGCGGAGTCTGCCCTTGTTCTGCTGGGCGTCTCCTCCTCCTAGGCTGTAGCGCTGGCCAATCGCAACGCACAGCTCACAGCCTGGGAGAAAAAAAACTCCCAGGCTGTGAGCTGTGCGCTGCAATTGGCCAGCGCTACAGCCTAGGAGGAGGAAACGCCCAGCAGAACAAGGGCAGTCTCTGCCTACTATAACTTACTGAGCTAAGATACCAGAGGACATAACGGGAGAACGGAGCGGTGCCCAGGGATTATGGTAAGTGCAATGAGATCCCTGGGTGCCGCTGTATATGCCAGGATACTTAGTTCACAATGTTTTTCAAGGTGAAAGGTCCTCTATAAGTCTATCAAGTTCAACCAAGGGATAGGTGGGGACATGAATTCCAGAAGAAAGTGAGACTCAGATTTCTGACATTTTCATAAGCATTAATGACATTTACTTTCAAGAATTTATCTAAACCCCTTTTAAAACTGTCCACTCACTGTTCCTGCTGTGATCATGTCCTGAGGAAGACTATTCCAAAGATGCACATTTCTTACAGTAAAGAAGCTTTGACACTTCTGGTGACTGAACTTTTTCTTCTCCAGTCAGAAGTAGTGCCCCCTTGTCTTTTGAGGTCATTTCACATGGAACAGTTTTTCACCATATTTTTTGTATGGCCCATTTAAAAATTTGTATAGGTTAATCATGTCCCCTGTTAGACATCTCTTCTCAAGACAAAATAAATGTAATTTTTTTAATCTTTTTTTTAATAACTAAAACCCTCCATGCCCCTCCATCAGTTTAGTCGCTCTCCTCTGTACTTTTTTCCAGCTGCAGAGCATCCTTTCTATGGATTGGTGCCCAGAACTGGACTGCATATTCCAGATGAGACCTCACCATCACTTTGAAAAGTGGTAATATTACATCCCTGCCGCGCGAGTCTATGCCTCGTTTAATGCATGACAATATCCTGGTAGCCCTAAGTCTCATGCACACGTCCGTGGACACGGACCGTGTGATACCGGCCTGGATTTCCTTTGAGTGCAGGAGCACATAGCGTCATTGGTTGCTATGACTCTGTACGATTCCTGCTGTATCATACCAGTGCATCACTGTACTGCGGCGGCAGCAGGAAGCGCACGGCGTCATAGCAACCAATGACGCTGTGCGCTCCTGCACTTAGAAGAAATCCAGGCCGGTATCACACAGTCCGTGTTTCACAGACGTGTGCATGAGACTTAAGTAGCAGCTGTTATTTAATCTACCATTTACAAGGACACCCAAATCCCACTCTATAAGTGACCCTCCAGGTGTTACATCCGCTAGGACATATTAAGAACAGAGATTATTACTACCAAGATGCATAACTTTGCATTTATCCACATTGAACCTCATTTGCCAAGTTGATGCCCAATCCCTCAGAGTGTTTAAGTCAATTGATAATGTTTCCAGTTTTTTAAAGATATACTTGATAGAGTTGTGTCTTTTTTCAAGTGTATTAACTATGTAATATAACACATCAACACAAATGTATCACTAACATGAGGGAAGTACAATGTGCTTGGATAAGTAAAAGCATTGCCAAAAATGGGGCGCCTGTATTTGGTCCAAACTGGCTTTTGCTGGAAGGGGTTAAGGGATGAAGAGATTATTCTTGCTTTTCCGCTTTACATTTTTTGTCTAATTTGTAGATATCTTTTGACATGTTCATTTATAAAGATATTTATTATTTGTAAAATGCATCCATTTCTCTGAAACTGATGGGGAGTGCTGTGGGGGTAAAGGTGGAACAAAGGGGCAGACTCAGTCTATTGATACAGGCATTATTTCATGGGAGATAATAAAGTGGGGGAGTAGATTTTTTCTAATATAAAAACTGAAGGTAGACAATGACTGGAGCCCTAGGAGCTGATTTTAAAAGTCAACATACATAATGCTTAAGAAACTCTCATGAGTTATCAGTTTTTACAGCAAGAAAGATTAAATAAATTGTTCTTATGAATTGTAGCTATTTCATATGCCAAGCTAGTACAATCTGACTTGTTTTGGATTTTCAATAACATATTTACTGTTGCTTTCACACTAATGCATGCAGTGCTTGAGATTACTGGTTAATGATGTGAAAATCCTTATAATGCAAGAAAACTCTACAGTACAGCCCAAGGGAATGTTATTCTGCAAAATCGGAACAATACAAAACTGATAATTCATTTTTACATTGTTAAATCAGAAAATTATTATTTCAACCTTTGTCCTTCATATCTTAGTCATATTCAAAATTGCAAAGTAATCAAGTAAGCATAAAGCAAGTTTCAAGGTTTTTCAAAACTGCCTGAGTATTAAATTAAGAATGGCAATTATTATGTAAAGGAATCAATACTTGTCTGCTAAACATATGATCCAAATACAAGTCTGAAAACCAAATTAATATGTTCTCCCTACCCATCTCCGATTTGTGTAAAATGTGATTTATATGTTTATTGAATTTTTGTCAGTAATTTTACTCAATGTTAAAAACTTTGTAACTTTACAAGTGTTTTTTCAACCTTAAGGCTCATTCACACAATCGTGCTTTGGTTCCGCATCCAAGCCACATTTTTTGCGGCTCAGACCCTTTCACTTCAATGGGGCTACAAAAGATGCAGACAGCACTCCGTGTGCTGTCCGCATCCTTTTCTCTTTTCTGTGGCCCCGCAAAAGTTATAAGTCATATCCTAGGCATTTCTATAATGGGGTGTCTGTTCTGTCCCACACATTGCAGAAGGCACACGGGGGGCATTCGTGTTTTGCAGATCCGCAATTTGTGGACCACAAAAAATGACACGGTTGTGTGAACAAGCCCTTAGCAGGGCTTTCCAGGAGCTAAATATTGAGTACTAAGGCTACATGCATACGACAGGGAAAAACTGACCGTTTTATGACCAATTGCAGTCTAGGGCAGGGGTGGCCAACCTGTGGCTCTTGAGCCACATGCGGCTCTTTGCTTCTTCAAGTGAGGCTCTAGCTGTGAAGCCAGGAAGCACTCTCCACCCTATGCTCAGATCTCTTTTCCTGATAGGGCACTGTTACTACTTTGCAGCTCCAGCTCACTCTTCACTATGTCCTGATGCACACAGTGTGAGAACGTAGTATGTGGAGACATGTACTATGACCTGACATTGTGTTAATCAGGTCACAGTGGAGAGTGTGTCAGACCTGCAGAGTAGCAGGAGCCCCTGCCTGATCAGGAGAGGGAAGATTTCTTTATTTTTTTATTTATAGAACTGAGCATGGGGGTCTGATCTTTACAGTGGATCAATATGTAATAGCTTTGCTTTTTCCTTATCACTGTATACAACTCTCCCCTTATCACTCTTTAAAGGGCAGACACCTTCAGAATTATACCTTTTACTTTTCAGAATAACATATAGATGACAATATTCTGTCCAAATTTTAGCCACATGCCTAAATAAATCACAACTGGATAAAAAAAAAAGTTGTGATACTGTGTAAAACCTCAACATGAAGACACCTTTTTTTTTTTTCACAATAGAACATAGAACATATAAAATGTTGAAAGTGAAACATTTTAACATTTCATGGGGAAAAAAGAAGATGGCAGCAATGCATCTAAAAAGTTTGGACAGGGCAACAAAAGGTCAGAAAAGTAAGTAATTGGTAAGTAATTTAACCAACCTGCAAAAAACTGTGTCTAAAAATTATGGAACAATTTCAGAAAAATATTTCTCAAATTGTGAATATCTCACCAGCTACAGTATATACTATCATCAAAATATTAAGAGAATCTGGAGAAATCCATGTGCACAATGAAAGCGATCTATAGGCTCTCAGTGGCTGCTTTGAAAACAGACATGGTACTGTAATGGAAGTTATCTGTGCAATCCACAAATTCAAGTTAAAGCTGTATGTCTACAAAATCCAGAAACCCTGCCCTCTTCTCTTGGCCAAAGCTCACAGCAGGTCATAGAGCCGCTAGTCTTGTCTACTGTATAATCCTTAGTCCCTATGTAAATAATAATGATTTACTCAATATGACACTTGCTATTAGTATTTTGAAGCAAAGATTAAAGTTTTGAAAGACATTTTACCTGTATACCTTACATTTTACCTGTACACTTTTGAAGATTACAGTCCTACCTTAGATGCTTTATGAATTACTTATTACACCAATTTGGTTAAAGGGGTAATAAAAGTTAAAATTAAGTGAACTAAAAATATGCACACTGCCGTTACCGTGAGGAGCCACACTATACTGTAATGTTTTGTGTGAGTCCTGTCACTGCTGGGTTCGAAGGGGTTAATTGCCTACCCCCTTAAGTTTAGTTTCTGAATATATTTGTCTGTGGCCGAACCAGCGCTGACTCTGCAAAAATGTCTTGGGTGTGTGATGGATGGATTACAGTAAATGAGCGACCTATCTAATCACAGTTCAGTATATTACATATATGAAGAACTAAGAAAAATGGAATCCTACTGTTATTTACTTAGTCACATTCATATGGAAGTACTATATACAGACGCAGAGAATACTTGCCAATATCGCTGAGCTGTGAATTTAATCCAGCTCTGTGTTCACTCCCGGCTCCGATGCTGTCTTCTGCTTCCTGTTTTCGCATGCGCGGCTCCGGCCGGCAGCACACACGCACGGGGGAAGCGGTGTGGTTGTTTCCAAGGAAGCCTTTGGTGTGACGTCATACACAGGTACTACAAATGCCTCCTCAGTCCAACAAACCTCCGACACGTTTCGGAATAGACGTCAATCGGCATGTGAAACAGCAGAAACCTGATGGCTATGGTGCCTGCCCTTGTGACAGGATTTCTGCCATACATGTATGATTTAAGTCCGTAAAAAGGTTAATCCCTTCCTGACATGTGAAGTACAGGTACGGCACTTGTTGAGTCTTTAAACATGTTTTCGACTCAACTTCTATATGAAACAACAGAAACTCAGTAGTCTGTGGCAGGGGTCCTTAGTGGATCTCTTATAATAATAAAATATAAATTCAGATCAAGCCTTTCCCTATATTAAAAATAAAATGAAATAAAAAGAATAATGATCATGTAAAAATAAATGTATTTATCCCTAATAGTGAAAATCTAAATGGCTTATTCACCTTTTTTACTTCACCTACCTAAAAACAATTGAATAAACAGTGATCCACTTGATCTCAGCGAGGCTGTCCATTCATATCTTGAAGAAAACTCGCCAAACACCCTGCGGTGAGCAAAATTACCTCCACACGTGATCATGCTGGGTGTGCATGGTGACATCATCCCTGATAATTGTTTTAACCCCTGATTGACCCCTGAGAAGCTGAATGTGAGTCACAAATGCTGCAATCAGAGTTGAACGTGGTATCTGAGGGGTTAAATGACAGGCACCATTCCCCATCATTTTTCCCACACAATACAATGGAAAGTGATTTGTGATGAAATAATTTCTTGTGAAAATATGGTGAAGCAGAAAAATCTAATTTGCATGCACACCCCAAAACAGAAACACTAAAATCTTATTTCCCCACAGAAATGAGCCCTCTGTAGACACAACATTTTTTTGTATTAAAGAAATAAAAACTATAAACTGTACCATATTTTTCTCTCTATAAGACGTACCTGACCATAAGACACATCTAAGTTTTAGAGGAGGAAAATAAGAAAAAAAATTAATCAGGCCTCAGATCTGCTCCCCAATATTTTTCAGACCTCACATCTGGCCCCCAGTCTTCATCAGACCTCAGATCAGACCCTCAATCTCCATTAGACCTCAGATCAGACCCCTAATCTGAACTCAGATCAGACTTCCAATCTGTCTGTTTTATGTTGGCATCATTTTTTAGGACATTAGAAAGCTTAGAATTTTAGAAACAATGTTTTAAATTTTCAGAAAAGACTTTTAGGACCAATTCAGTTATGAAGTCACTGTAAGGGGCTGATGTAATAAAAAAAAAACACCCAAACAATCCAATTTTAGAAACTACACCTCTCAAATTATTCAAAACAGATTTTTGAGACTTTATTATCCCCTTTGGTGTTCCACAGGAACTAAAGGAAAATGGAGGTGAAATAAAAAAATTAAATTTGTGCAGATTTTCCATTTTAATCATTTTTTTTCCTGTAGCACAGCAAGGGTTAACAGCAAAACAAACCTCAACCTTGATTGAGCAGTATACAATAACACCCAATATGTGGTCATAAATCATGAGATTGCAAAAATTTAAATTCTGTCTATTTTTTATTTTTATTTTTTATAGGGTTCTTCATGCGGTATATACATGTCAATTTTGTTCTGTGGGTCGATGTGATTATGGTGATAGCAAATTTATATAGTTTTTTTTATGTTTTACTACTTTTGCAGCCTAATATATATATTTTTTTTATATAAATAGGTTATATTTTGCATCACCATAATAATAATGCATCACTAATATTCATAAAAATTTTCTATTATCAATGTAACTGTGTAGGGGCTTGTTTTTTGTGGGACAAGATGTGTTTTTTGGGTACAATTTTGGGGTACATATGACTTTTTGATCACTTTTTATATTTTTTGCGAGGGGAGGTGTGCAAAAATTGCAATTCTATCAGTGTTTTTTTTTATTTTTTATGGGGTTCTCCATGTAGTATATATGATATGATTACTTTGTTATGTGGGTCCATACAGTTATGACTATACCAAACTCATAGTTTTTTCATGCTTTACTACTATTACAGCATAATATCACTTTTGTATTAAAAAATGTATTATATTTTGCATGATTATATATAAAGATGAGCGAATCGAAGCTGAAGAAGTGGAATTTGATCCAAATTTTAGGAAAAGTTTGATTTGCAACGAATGTGAATTTCCTCGTGCTTTGTGGTAAAGATTTCCAATTTTCCGAAAATGGCGGCTACATGTGTGAGGACTGAGGACATGGGGCAAGGAAATCTGGGAAGGAGGGATCACCCAGATTGACATGCCTGCATGCAGCCTATTGGCAGCCAGACAGGCTTGTGATGTCAAAGCCCTATAAATACGGCATCCATTTTAGATTCTGCAATTTTTCCAGCGTTCAGTGTGCAGGGACAGAAGTGTGAAGGAGCTAGGGACAGCTATTGGAAAAACCTCTATATGTTTTTTAAAAAAGCTGAAAAAAGGAGTTATAAGTGCAGGGAAAGGATAGAGAGTAATCATTCCACAGCATCTTAATGCAGGGATAGGATTTTTCACCCTATAAGACATACTGGCCTATAAGATGCACCTATTTTTTTTTTTTCCATTAGACCTCAGATCAGCAATCAGACCCCCAATGTTAATCAGACCTCAGCTCACAGCCCCAATCAGATCCCCAACGTTAACAAGATCTTACATCAGACCCCAATGTGAATGACCCCCAATCAGACCTCAGATCAGCCATATGTGATCAGACCCCAGTTCTCTAATTAATCCCCAGTCATATAATCAGCTCCCAGTCATATAAGCAGCCTGCAGTATTAATCATCCCCCAGCCATATGTACTCAGCCCCCAGCCATATGTGAGCAGCCCCCAGCCATAATTCAGCCTCAGATGACAAAATAAAAAAAACACTTACCTTTCCTGCTCCTGGACGCTGCCGCTCCTCACATTGCGATCCTCTTCCTCCTGCTGTCGGATGTGCTGTGAACTGGCATGCACAGCGTGAGGTCACAGAGCGCTCTAATGCTGTGCGCAGCCTTCATATCTGACAGCCGAGGACCAGGAAGTGGTGAATACAGACACTTCACCGATTCCCAGTCCTCTGGTACTAATGAACATTTCCATAATAGAAGTGCTCATTAGTATTTGCCCCATAAGACGCAGGAGCATTTCACCCCCACTTTAGGGGGGCGTCTTATGGGGTGAAAAATACGGTATGCGCTGCACTGTTGCAGTTATTTCTGGTGAATGTGTATAGGGGCATATTACAGAAAAAAAGATAAATATATTCTCAGTAGTGATGGATAAACATCGGCCGGGAACGCAATCAAATAATCAAATATTTGCGAGCCGCAAGTTTGCGGTGGGCCCAATTCACTTTAATGGAGGGTGAACCTGAAAAACCTAGATAGTGAACGGGCCGGTGGGATCGCTAGTCCGCACCACTGACACTAAGAGGGAAACACCAGGGAGAGGACAGACAATACAGACAAACACATAGACCCAGGTGGGCGACAACAGCAGACCACAAAGGCCCAACAGGGATCAGGAGGGTAATGTTCTGGACCAACAACCAGAGAACGCAGCAACACAGCTCCAGTGGGTCAGTATAGAAGTCCAGGCAGGAAGCTCTATATCTGGCAACCAGGGAAGTGTGAGAGGGGAATATAAGGAGGTTGGGAGTGCTGGACAAGGAACAGCTGAGGAGAAGGAGCTACGGATCCCTGAGTGAGCCAAAAAGGGTTGCAAAGCAAACCCAGAAAGCTACCATAAGGAAACAGCCCTATCTTACATAGAGCGCGCAGCCAACCGCTGCGACTTCCTGACCCCGGGTATAACAGAGTCAGGCGTGGTTCTTGACACCCTTGTGACAAATGGCTGCACATCGGTAAAGGCTGGAAATGGATGGGAAAATAATTCCTCTGACTCGAGTGGAGGGGCTATGGTGGTGGTGGTGGTGGCTTTGGCAGTGCACACATAAGAGAGTGAGGAGGGTGCTGATACAGAGGATGAGGAGGCTGGAGAAGCGGAAGGCTGAGTGAGCCACTCAACCAACCCTGGTGCATCCTTTGACATAATTGCATGCACCTTTTCCAACTTTCCACTTAGGCTCCGGCCTGGTGCACGTGCCCGACCCCTACTACCCCGGTGGAATGGCCTGCCTCTTCCTTTGTCTGTCATTTTCTAAATGACCCTGTGCCAAAGTCCCTAGAGAAAAGCAGTATTTGTGGAAGCAGGTACATCACAGGCCTCAATCAGTATTTGGTGGAAGCTGGTATTTTGCACCCCTCAATCAGTATTTTGCAGATGCAGGTATATAGAACCCCTTAATCAGTATTTTGTAGAAGCAGGTATATCGCACCCCTCAATCAGTATTTTGTGGAAACAGACATATAGAACACCTGAATCAATATTTGGTGGAAGCATGTATATCACACCCCTCAATCAGTATTTTGTGGAAGCAGGTATATCAAACCTCTTGAACAGTATTTTGTGGAAGCAGGTATATCACACCCCTCAATCAGTATTTTGTGGAAGCAGGTATATCAAACCACACAATCAGTATTTTGTGGAAGCAGGTATATCGCACCCCTCAGTCAGTAGTTTGTGTTAACAGGTATATAGAACCACCTCAATCAATATTTGGTAGAAGCAGGTATATTGCACCCCTCAATCTGTATTCTGTGGAAGCAGGTATATAGAACCCCTTAGTCAGTATTTTGTAGAAGCAGGTATATCACACCCCTCAATCAGTATTTAGTAGAAACCGGTGTATTGTGGGCCTCAATCAATATTTGGTGGAAGCAGGTATATCGCACCCCTCAATCAGTATTTTGTGGAGGCAGGTATATCAAACCCCTTAATCAGTATTTTGTGAAAGCAGGCATATTGCACCCCTCAATGAGTTCTTTGGGGGGGCAACAGGTATATCACACCAGTTGCAATTAGTTATTCAAATAGTGTTTGTCCCTCTATATAGCTGCAGTATCGCAGCAGAACCGCACACAACTGCTGCACAATACAAATGCACTATGATATACTTTCTATGTTAGAAAGTATATTATAAGTATATCACACCCCTCAGTATATTATCGATAGCACATCTATACTAGTCCTTAAAAGGTCTTTTGTGGCCCTATTAGCTAGCGTTTGGTGTCCCTAACAGTCTGTCCCTGCTCCACAAAGCAACCTCTACCTACACTGGCAAAGAATGTAAAATAGCTGCCAGATCTGGTTCTATTATAGGGTGGGGGTGTGTCCATGTGCTGAAAAGTCTCAATAGGCTGTTCTGTCCAACCTGATTGATGTGTCATGGGTCAAAGTTCAGCGCAATGCAAAAGAATATAGCGCATGTGAACATCGCCATATGTTCGCATGTTCGGCCAATCGCAAACTAACAAAGTTTGCCGCAAAATGACCGGCGGGCGAACCGCAAGGCCATCTCTATCCATGACACTTGCTTTGATGGGTTTTCGTCCATGTCTCTGCACCGCAAAAAAAACGTAGTTCCATTGCAGTGCAGCTGCCTAATGGCAGAGAGAGGGAGCTCCCTCCCTCTGTTAACCCCATGGATGCCACGGGTGGCTACTCACTGCAGCATCAAGAGGTTAAACGACCAGGATTGGTGCCAGCACTGATCTTGGCCATTGCAGCAGAGTGTCAGCTGTATGTTACTCACTGCTGATGGAGGTGGCTCCATTCCTGATCCACTGCCATCATATAAAATACCGGGGGAACTGCACAGAAGGCTGCAGGGCTTGGTGCATGAGGGACATAGTGGGCACAATGTGGGAAGAGGGGGCATAAAGGCAGCAAGTTACATGCAATATAGACTTACATTTACATCCATCTGCAGCAAGGGGTTAAAGATTGGTGTAAATATTCACATCCACATAGTAACTTTAGATGCTTCTGTGTCTGGTGCTCTTATTGCCTGACAAATGGAGGGGGTTAGAAAGAGATCAGGGACTTCTTGTGTGTAGTCCAGAAAGCTGATTGGTGTCCTATTCCACAGTCACACTAGCAGAAGCAGTAAATTAACCTTATTAACTGTCTGATAACTACACCGTATATTGGCAGGCATCAGTGTTGACATATTAGTTCATATGGGATGCACGGCACAGCTTTCTGCCAGAATATCTTTTCTGCTTGCAAGAATACTTCATAAACCACTTCGGAAGCAGAAATGCATTGAATGGGAAAAAATAGTTCCGAAAATCAATGAGATAGAGCACAAGTTAACATATCCTGATATGGATATCTATTACCTAGGCAATTATGCTGCCATTTGTTTTGCCAGAGTAGGGCTTAGCAAGAAAGTCCAGGCAGTCCATTTCCTATTTATACCACCTGCTTTGTCCAGCAAGGAAACTGAATCTTGCCAAAAGTTGGTAAATGAATATTGACAAAGTTGTCAATATTTGATGCTTGCTATATGACCATACTTTGCTTTCCTGATCCTGTGACTTAAAAGACACACAGATTGTCTTCATAGCCAATGTATCACGACCGTAGGCAGGGACACAATCTTACACAGTGAGCCCTAACCAAAGACAATTACCTTTCCCAAATGGTTCAGGCCCCGACTAGAGGGGAGGCCATACTGGACTTAGTATTAACCAATAGACCTGACGGAGCAACAGATGTAGAGGTCAGAGGATACCTGGGAAATAGTGACCACAAATTAACAACCTTCCAATTATCATTCAAAAGAGTGTTTCTTCAGGGAGGAACAAAAATACCAAACTTCAAAAAAGCAAAATTTTGCCAAGTAAGAGAGGCCATAGGACAAACTAATTGGGACAAAGTCCTCAAAAATAAAAATGCAACCATATTTTTAAAAGCATCATAAAATCTAATTGTGAGAGGTACATGCCTTATGGGAATACAAGGTTAAGGAACAAGAAAAAAAACTATGTGGATAAATTGAACTGTAAAGAAAGCAATAAATGACAAAAAGAAAGTTTAAATCACTAAAACAGGAGGGTAGCGAGGAAACACAGAAAAACTATAAGGAAAAAAATTGAATATGTAAAAAAACAGATAAAAGCAGCCAAACTAGAGACCGAGAGATTAATTGCCAAAGAGAGCAAAACTAACCTTAAAATATATTTCAATTATATAAATGGTAAAAAGTATATATCTGAAGGTGTCTCATCTCTACAGAGTAATGAGGGGGAAGTTGCAGAGAGCGATGAGGAGAAAGCAAAGCTATTAAATATTTTTTTCTCCACTGTATTCACTGAAGAAAATAAACTGCCAGATGAAATGCAGAATGTAAAAGTAAATTCCCCATTAAAAGTGCCCTGTCTGACCCAGGAAGAAGTACAGCGGCATCTTAAAAATATTAAAATAGACAAATGGCCAGGACCAGATGGCATACACCTCCGTATCCTAATAGAATTAAGAAATGTCACAGCCAGACCCTTATTTCTGAAATGTAAGGACTCTATACTGACAGGTAGTGTTCCACAGGATTGGCGCATAGCAAATGTAGTGCCAATATTAAAAAGGGTCTGAAAACAGAGCTTGGAAACTATAGGCCGGTAATTTGTCGTATGTAAACTGTTTGAAATTTTTCTAAGAGATGCTATCTTGGAGTACCTCAATGAAAATAAGCAAATAACACCATATCAGCATGGCTTTATGAGGGATCTGTCATGTCAAAGATTTGGTCACTGTCACTAGTGGAGTACCTCAGGGGTCAGTTTTGGGCCCTATTCTCTTCAATATATTTAATAATGATCTTGTAGAAGGCTTGCACAGTAAAATATCAATTTTTGAAGATGACCCTAAACTGTGTAAAGTAATTGACATAGAAGAGGACAGTATACTGGTACAGATGGATCTGGATAGATTGGAGGCAGATAAGTGGCAGATAAGGTTTAACACTGACAAATGTAAGGTTATGCACATGGGAAGGAATAATGCAAGTCACCGGTACATACTAAATGGTAAAACACTGAGTAACACTGACATGGAAATGGACCTAGGAATTTTAGTGAACACCAAACTAAGCTGTAAAAACCAGTGTCAGGCAGCTGCTGCCAAGGCCAATATAATAATGGGTTGCATCAAAAGGGGCATAGATGAGAACATAGTCCTACCATTTTACAAATCACTAGCAGACCACACATGGAGTACTGTGTATAGTTCTGGGCTCCTGTGAACATATCAGAGCTGGAGAGGGTACAGAGGAGGGCAACTAAAGTAATAACTGGAATGGGGGGACTACAGTTCCCTGAAAGATTATCAACATTAGGGTTATTCACTTTACAAAAAAGTTGACTGCTGGGAGATCTAATTACTATGTATATTCGCGATCGACACTACTAAATACTATGTATAAATATATCAGGGGTCAGTACAGAGATCTCCCCCATCATCTATTTATCCCCAGGACTGTGACTGTGACAAGGGGACATCCTTTATTTATGGTAAGAGCAGTGAGACTATGGAACTCTCTGCCTGAGGATGTGGTGATGGTGAGTACAATAAAGGAATTAAAGAGGGGCCTGGATGTATTTCTGGAGTGTAATAATATTACATACTTAGCTACTAGAGATATGTTGTTGATCCAGGGAGTTATTCTGGTTGCCTGATTGGAGTCGGGAAGGAAATTTTTTCCCCCTTAAGTGGGGAAAATTGGCTTCTACCTCACAGTTTTTTTTGTTTTTTTTTGCTTTCCTCTGGATCAACTTGCAGGATAAAAGGCCAAACTGGATGGACAAATGTCTTTTTTCGGCCTTATATTCTATGTTACTATGTAACTTAATTTTGTTTTGTATTATAAATGCCTCCATTTGAAGGCAATACAAGATAGAGCAGTAGATGCCTACATGTAGTTCGGGGATCTCTAGTTAATATTACAGCATAGGAGACCTAGCTGAACCTCTATCATTTTTGAAACAAGCATAACTTACTGCAATGTCAGAAACAAAAAGTTTAATTAGCCCTCTATCTATTGTGAATATGGATTTAAAGGGGTTGTCCAGCATTAGAAAATCGCTGATGTCTTACAAAAACAGAACCACAGGTTGTGTGTGCTTCTGCAATTCTGCCTCATTGACTCCAGCTAGAGCCGATCCGCAATACCATGCACAAGCCATAGACAAGGGCAGAGGTGTTTTTGAAAGAAAGCAGCCATTTTTTTCCTAATCCTAAACAACCCCTTTAAGCCCAGACGCAAACCGAATTAAGACTAAAGAAATGAAATAAGGGGTAAACCTATATGCATTATATAAATTTTATTTGCCATTTTTTAAACAAATCAATAGTGCTGTAGAGATGCCATAATCCTAAAAAAATAATAATAATATGTATCTAAGTCTCCCCCAATGGCTGATGTCAGGGTAGATAAGGATCAGGCATGCTGAATTTAAATGCCTAAACTTTTGTTAGCGTGGAGATAAACCGCTACCAGTCTGGCACCAGCTTTCTGCTCTCTCCTCATTCACTATATGTGCTTTCTTGGCTGAGACAAACACATATATACATGGGAGGATTGGGAGAGAAAAGAGAGCTGTTGGTAGATCGAGAGAGTTCATCCAACAGTTATGTCATGCATGTCCAGCTATAGACCACAATAAACAAATGATAGTGCAAGAAAAGCGTAGGGGATACCAGATCTATATAATAGTGTAATGTAGAGATAAGTGAACCTTTTGAGATTTGGTTTGTTTAAGGTTCACCACATTTTTGAAAAAAATCAATTTAACCCGAACTAAAGCTGCTCAAATTGCGCTGAAAATTATTATATAACACCTTCTACTCTCCTAGGACTCAAAAATTCTAGATAAAAGGCACTCTTTTTGTTCATTTTTTTAAATTAATTTTTACATTTTCATTCCCCTCCCTATGATCTTGAACACAATGACAGCAATAGCAAATCATTTAGAATGACTCTGACATACCTAGCTATGGGTTAATGTTTGACAGCCTTAACGAACATGTTTAAAAACATACCACGCTGTTGCATGTGTTATGCTGTGTCATATTCCAAAGCTTTCAGAAATTGGCTGTTATCAGGGGCAGATGGTATTTAATCCCTTCCCAACATCCTCTGTAATATTACAGCGCAGTGGGCATCTGAGCTATGCACATCTGATCAGTACAGTGGCCCAGTTGTTTGACAGCCAGACTCCTGCTGTATCTACTTTCTTCACTGAAAATGCTAATGTCGGACTATTAACCCCTTACTTGCTGTGGTCAATGCTGATTATCTAAGGGGTTTGTCTCTCCTTCACCCCCATGCTGCAATGACAGGGGCTGATGGTTGCCATGGCAGACCCAAGCCTTGCAAAGGCTTTTGCGCCTGCCAGCTACGTTAGCAATATCAGGACCATCCCCTAGGCTGGGTCTCATAGGCGAACTGTCAGTGAATAGTGTTCAGTGCAAATATTCAAATCGCTAATTTTAATTGCGAATATCGCCACTTCGAGAATTTGCGAATATTTAGAATATAGTGCTATATATTCGTATTCGCGAATAGTGTTGATCGTGAATATTTTAATTGCAAATTTATAGCAAATTTATCGCGAATATCAGCACTTAGCAACATTCGTATCAACCAATAGTAAAGTTGCCTACCCCATAGTGTTGATCGCAAATATTCTAATTGCTAATTTTTCTTGCAAATATATTACATTGCCGATTTTCACATTCAAGAAAATAATGATTGGAGATCACAAATTCTCGAATTTATGGCAAAGATTTGGCCAAAAATTGTGAATTTGAATATTGCCTATGCCGCTCATCACTATCAGTGTATTACTAATAGTGCAATGCAGTACAACAGCATAGAAGGGTTCCATTTGTCTCTCCATCAGCGACACAAAAGCATGATTTGTTTACAAAAATGCTTTTATTGTGTAAAACTGAAAAAAAATCATGTTTGATATCGAGTCTGTAACAACTGGCTCTATTAGAATATTACATAACATATACTTTAGAGTGAATGGAGCAAAAAAAAAAAATGGTGCCTCACCAAAAGAATAAAATTGAGCAATCAAAATGTGTTATCTACCTACCCCAAAATTGTACTAATAAAACTGTCACCTTATCTCAGAAAAGACAAGCCCTCACACAAGACCATTGTCAGAAAAATTAAAATAATATGACTTTCAGAAAAATAATAAAAGTTGTTGTTTTTCTAACACGGTGTACACTGCAATAACGAAACAAAAAAAAAGTGATTGCAGAATTTCTGCCTTTTCTTCATCCTGCTTCCCAAAAAGCAAAATAAAAAGTGATCAAAAAGTTTCATGTACCCCAAAATAGAACTGATGATAGTGGCAACCCATCCCACAAAAAAATAAGCCCTCTCACAGCTCTGTAAAAAAAACTCAGAACACAGGAAATGGCTGTACTACTACCCCAGAGGCTGTCCAAAAACAACATGATGCCTGTAAACAATCCATCAAAATCTGCACTGCAAAAGCTAAATGGTAATATTTATCTTTATGATAGTGGTCTTTCCCTTCTTGATGGCGGCGGGGGGTTCTTTTTATATCTCACCTCAGAGCCTCTGCAACTGACAACCAGTGCGGTATAAATCTCCAAACTAGGCCTCAAATGCAAATGGTGCTCTTTCTCTTCTGGACCCTGCAGTGTGCTAATTGTGGGGGTTCGCTCTGATAGGCAGGTTAGTGAACGCAGTATAGAGGCAACAACAATGTTTTTAAATTATACAGTTCAGTGTTTATTCACACATTAAGTGACAAAGTAAAAAGTCAGTTTCAAGGAAAACAGGCACCTTCTGATTCTGAAGTTCGTATACACCATGCAGCAAAGAAGAAGTCCTTGGACAAAGCAGAATCCACCTGCTTTCACACCAACAAGGCAGCAGGCCTTAATCCAGGCCCAAACTCCCAAGTCCCAACACAGAGACGGATAGAGCTCCACTGTCAGAGAGGAGTAATCCACACCACCTGACAGTGCTGCCTGTGTTTTATAGCCTAAACCCAAGACCCGGCCTGGAATTGTAGGGAATAGTCACCCACCTAGCACTTTGCCTACTCCCAGTAAGAGCTGTTCCGGATCAGCTATACAGCTATTCTAAAATAGTAAAGTGTCAATCAGCATTAGCTGCCGCTGACACCCGAAAATACCGGCTCTTACTTCACCGAGGCCAGGAACCTCGGTGACACATACCTTACATCAACGACAGACGCTTGCGCCTTCCTACATAATATAGCAGTTTACAATAAGATATGGGTGTTGCCGTATTTAGGAGAAAATGGGGTGCATTTACCTTTTGGGGTGCATTTTCTGCTGTTACCCCCCATAAAAATGAAAAATCTGGGGATAAAGCAAAGTTTTATTTGAAAAAATGTAATTGTTCGTTTTTCTCAGCGAAGTGTTTCAAAATTTTATGGAAACACCTGTTAGTCAAAGTACCTGTCTCGATAAATTTCTTCAGGGGTAAAAATGGGGATTTCCACTGTATGGGTATTATAGGGTATTTTCAAATGCAACATAGCTCCAAAAGAATTCTAGCAAAATCTGCCCTACAAAAGCCATATGACACTTATTTTGAGCCCTGCTGCATGCCCCTCAATCACTTTACGGACACATATAGAGTGTTACCGTATTCAGAAGAAAATGCCTAACAAATTATAGGGTACACTTTCTCTTGTTACCCCTTAAGCAACATTTTCTTTAAAAATTTTTTTATTTATTTTCATGGCCAAGTGTTTCTAAATTGTATAAAACCCCTGTGGGGTAAAAACGCTCACTACATCCTGAGGGTGTAATTTCCAATTTGGAGTCACTTTTGGGGGTTATCACTGTAAGGGGTCCCATATGGTCTCTTCAAATGTGACATAACTCTAAAAACCCATTCTAGCAAAACCTTCCTTCCAAAAGTCATATGGCTCTCCTTCACTTCTGAGCCCTGCTGTGTGCCACTAAAGCATTTTACAAGCAAGTATGAGATGTTGCAATAATCATAAAATGGGTAAAAAAAAAATTGAGATGCATTTACTGCTGTTAGCCCTTGTGAAAATGAAAATGTTGGCCCTAAATCAATATTTTCTTGCATAGAAATATCATTTTTCATTTTCATGGTTAATATGCATATAGTCTAAGCGCTCCCTACATGCCTAAATAAATTCCTTAAAGGGTCATATGGGGGTCAATACTTGGGGGGTTTCACTGTAGGGGTACCTCTGGTTGTCCTAAAATGTGGTGTTCCTATTAACTTCAGATTCAGGAAAATCTAAATTAAAGTATGTTTGGCTCTTAACCCTTGCCCTGGAAAATCTTGAGAAAAAAAAGGGGACATTTTGAAATCTCACATCCATTTTTCTTTAATTCTTGTGGAACACCTAAAGTGTTAAACTTTGGAAAATCAGTTTTGAATAGTTTGAGGGGTGCATTCATGTGGTATTTATGAGTGATTTCTATAATGTGAGATCCTTAAAGTGACTTCAGAATGTTGAACATCTATCTGAGATGACACTACAGGCTGGACAAGAAAGAAGACATGGAGCATATGGGGCATTGAGGCATTGTTTGCTGATTTGCCTCAGCCTTTTGTGGGCCTATTCTGCTACTGACACAATGCTATTGTGGGGATTCTGCTGCTGACACACTTATTGGGGAAGGAGGGAGGCTATCCTTTGATACTTTAATAAGGGGGTCACTTTATTAGGGGTGGGGTCAGATTACTAGGGGTACCTTAGGGATGACACAGCTCTCAGGACACAGCTCTCAGGGTAAAACAGGAGCAGGCATTTTTGAAGACCGAGAGGTGGAGCAGGCATGTGTGACAGGGAAGCCCTCTCCACCCCTCCTCTGCCTGCTCCCGTGCTCCTATCAACCTCTCACAGTGCACGGTCCATAACACAGAGCACCCACAAAGGCAACTGGCCCCTTCCTACCACCAACTGCAGCAGAGGACGGTACCTGCCTCCCCCACCATCTGCAGTGACGGCTACCCCCTGCTTCCCTCACCATCTGCAGCGACGGCCAGTCCCTGCCTCCCCCACCATCTGCAGCTGTGTCCGGCCACTTCCTCCCAGCACCTGCAGTGGTGACCAGATAGTATAAGATGTCTGGCAGCAAGCCACCAATTTTTTTTCCCCCTGTATTCACCACATAAGACGGGGGTAAAAAGTGTGTCTTATGGGGGGGAAAAATATGGTAAGTATACTAACAACTATTATAAAAAAAAATAAAAAATTTTCTTTTGGTACTTTAAAAATAAGACCTGTCAGGAATAGGGATGAGCGAACTCGAACTGTATAGTTCGGGTTCGTACCGAATTTTGGGGTGTCCGTGACACGGACCCGAACCCGGACATTTTCGTAAAAGTCCGGGTTCGGGTTCGGTGTTCGTCGCTTTCTTCGCGCTTTTGTGACGCTTTCTTGGCGCTTTTTGAAAGGCTGCAAAGCAGCCAATCAACAAGCGTCATACTACTTGCCCCAAGAGGCCATCACAGCCATGCCTACTATTGGCATGGCTGTGATTGGCCAGAGCACCATGTGACCCAGCCTCTATTTAAGCTGGAGTCACATAGCGCCGCCCGTCACTCTGCTCTGATTAGCGTAGGGAGAGGTTGCGGCTGCGACAGTAGGGCGAGATTAGGCAGATTAACTCCTCCAAAGGACTTGATTAACTGATCGATCTGCAGCTGTGGATCATTGAGCTGCTGATCCTCAATTGCTCACTGTTTTTAGGCTGCCCAGACCGTTTGTCAGTCACATTTTTCTGGGGTGATCGGCGGCCATTTTGTGTCTTGTGGTGCGCCAGCACAAGCTGCGACCAAGTGCATTTAACCCTCAATGGTGTGGTTGTTTTTTGGCTAAAGCCTACATCAGGGTGAAGCTGTCACACCAAGTGCATTTAACCAGCAATAGTCTGTTCATTTTTTGGCCATATACAAAATCAGGGGCAAGCTGCGCCTGTCACCAAGTGCATTTAACCCTCAATGGTGTGGTTGTTTTTTGGCTAAAGCCTACATCAGGGTGAAGCTGTCACACCAAGTGCATTTAACCAGCAATAGTCTGTTCATTTTTTGGCCATATACTAAATCAGGGGCAAGCTGCGCCTGTCACCAAGTGCATTTAACCCTCAATGGTGTGGTTGTTTTTTGGCTAAAGCCTACATCAGGGTGAAGCTGTCACACCAAGTGCATTTAACCAGCAATAGTCTGTTTATTTTTTGGCCATATCCCAGTCTAATTCTGTCACTAAATCCATACCGGTCACCCAGCGCCTAAATACTAGGCCTCAAATTTATATCCCGCTAAATCTGTCCTTAGTGCTGTAGCTGGGCGAGTTATTTAGTGTCCGTTCAAGCACATTTCTTGTTCTGGGTTGAAATACAATTCCCAATTTAGCAATTTCATAATTTAGTGGTTTCTGCTATATCAGAGCTATTTGAAATCTATCCCTAAAAGGGTATATAATATTCAAGGTGCACATTGGGTCATTCAGAATAACTTCACACACACCCGCTACTGTGTATTTCCAAGTCTAATTCTGGCACTAAACCCATACCTGTCACCCAGCGCCTAAATACTAGGCCTCAAATTTATATCCAGCTAAATCTGTCCCTAGTGCTGTAGCTGGGCGAGTTATTTAGTGTCCGTTCAAGCACATTTCTTGTTCTGGGTTGAAAAACAATTCCCAATTTAGCAATTTCATAATTTAGTGGTTTCTGCTATATCAGAGCTATTTGAAATCTATCCCTAAAAGGGTATATAATATTCAAGGTGCACATTGGGTCATTCAGAATAACTTCACACACACCCGCTACTGTGTATTTCCAAGTCTAATTCTGGCACTAAACCCATACCTGTCACCCAGCGCCTAAATACTAGGCCTCAAATTTATATCCAGCTAAATCTGTCCCTAGTGCTGTAGCTGGGCGAGTTATTTAGTGTCCGTTCAAGCACATTTCTTGTTCTGGGTTGAAATACAATTCCCAATTTAGCAATTTCATAATTTAGTGGTTTCTGCTATATCAGAGCTATTTGAAATCTATCCCTAAAAGGGTATATAATATTCAAGGTGCACATTGGGTCATTCAGAATAACTTCACACACACCCGCTACTGTGTATTTCCAAGTCTAATTCTGGCACTAAACCCATACCTGTCACCCAGCGCCTAAATACTAGGCCTCAAATTTATATCCCGCTAAATCTGTCCTTAGTGCTGTAGCTGGGCGAGTTATTTAGTGTCCGTTCAAGCACATTTCTTGTTCTGGGTTGAAATACAATTCCCAATTTAGCAATTTCATAATTTAGTGGTTTCTGCTATATCAGAGCTATTTGAAATCTATCCCTAAAAGGGTATATAATATTCAAGGTGCACATTGGGTCATTCAGAATAACTTCACACACACCCGCTACTGTGTATTTCCAAGTCTAATTCTGGCACTAAACCCATACCTGTCACCCAGCGCCTAAATACTAGGCCTCAAATTTATATCCCGCTAAATCTGTCCCTAGTGCTGTAGCTGGGCGAGTTATTTAGTGTCCGTTCAAGCACATTTCTTGTTCTGGGTTGAAATACAATTCCCAATTTAGCAATTTCATAATTTAGTGGTTTCTGCTATATCAGAGCTATTTGAAATCTATCCCTAAAAGGGTATATAATATTCAAGGTGCACATTGGGTCATTCAGAATAACTTCACACACACCCGCTACTGTGTATTTCCAAGTCTAATTCTGGCACTAAACCCATACCTGTCACCCAGCGCCTAAATACTAGGCCTCAAATTTATATCCCGCTAAATCTGTCCTTAGTGCTGTAGCTGGGCGAGTTATTTAGTGTCCGTTCAAGCACATTTCTTGTTCTGGGTTGAAATACAATTCCCAATTTAGCAATTTCATAATTTAGTGGTTTCTGCTATATCAGAGCTATTTGAAATCTATCCCTAAAAGGGTATATAATATTCAAGGTGCACATTGGGTCATTCAGAATAACTTCACACACACCCGCTACTGTGTATTTCCAAGTCTAATTCTGGCACTAAACCCATACCTGTCACCCAGCGCCTAAATACTAGGCCTCAAATTTATATCCCGCTAAATCTGTCCCTAGTGCTGTAGCTGGGCGAGTTATTTAGTGTCCGTTCAAGCACATTTCTTGTTCTGGGTTGAAATACAATTCCCAATTTAGCAATTTCATAATTTAGTGGTTTCTGCTATATCAGAGCTATTTGAAATCTATCCCTAAAAGGGTATATAATATTCAAGGTGCACATTGGGTCATTCAGAATAACTTCACACACACCCGCTACTGTGTATTTCCAAGTCTAATTCTGGCACTAAACCCATACCTGTCACCCAGCGCCTAAATACTAGGCCTCAAATTTATATCCCGCTAAATCTGTCCCTAGTGCTGTAGCTGGGCGAGTTATTTAGTGTCCGTTCAAGCACATTTCTTGTTCTGGGTTGAAATACAATTCCCAATTTAGCAATTTCATAATTTAGTGGTTTCTGCTATATCAGAGCTATTTGAAATCTATCCCTAAAAGGGTATATAATATTCAAGGTGCACATTGGGTCATTCAGAATAACTTCACACACACCCGCTACTGTGTATTTCCAAGTCTAATTCTGGCACTAAACCCATACCTGTCACCCAGCGCCTAAATACTAGGCCTCAAATTTATATCCCGCTAAATCTGTCCTTAGTGCTGTAGCTGGGCGAGTTATTTAGTGTCCGTTCAAGCACATTTCTTGTTCTGGGTTGAAATACAATTCCCAATTTAGCAATTTCATAATTTAGTGGTTTCTGCTATATCAGAGCTATTTGAAATCTATCCCTAAAAGGGTATATAATATTCAAGGTGCACATTGGGTCATTCAGAATAACTTCACACACACCCGCTACTGTGTATTTCCAAGTCTAATTCTGGCACTAAACCCATACCTGTCACCCAGCGCCTAAATACTAGGCCTCAAATTTATATCCCGCTAAATCTGTCCCTAGTGCTGTAGCTGGGCGAGTTATTTAGTGTCCGTTCAAGCACATTTCTTGTTCTGGGTTGAAATACAATTCCCAATTTAGCAATTTCATAATTTAGTGGTTTCTGCTATATCAGAGCTATTTGAAATCTATCCCTAAAAGGGTATATAATATTCAAGGTGCACATTGGGTCATTCAGAATAACTTCACACACACCCGCTACTGTGTATTTCCAAGTCTAATTCTGGCACTAAACCCATACCTGTCACCCAGCGCCTAAATACTAGGCCTCAAATTTATATCCCGCTAAATCTGTCCTTAGTGCTGTAGCTGGGCGAGTTATTTAGTGTCCGTTCAAGCACATTTCTTGTTCTGGGTTGAAATACAATTCCCAATTTAGCAATTTCATAATTTAGTGGTTTCTGCTATATCAGAGCTATTTGAAATCTATCCCTAAAAGGGTATATAATATTCAAGGTGCACATTGGGTCATTCAGAATAACTTCACACACACCCGCTACTGTGTATTTCCAAGTCTAATTCTGTCACTAAACCCATACCTGTCACCCAGCGCCTAAATACTAGGCCTCAAATTTATATCCCGCTAAATCTGTCCTTAGTGCTGTAGCTGGGCGAGTTATTTAGTGTCCGTTCAAGCACATTTCTTGTTCTGGGTTGAAATACAATTCCCAATTTAGCAATTTCATAATTTAGTGGTTTCTGCTATATCAGAGCTATTTGAAATCTATCCCTAAAAGGGTATATAATATTCAAGGTGCACATTGGGTCATTCAGAATAACTTCACACACACCCGCTACTGTGTATTTCCAAGTCTAATTCTGGCACTAAACCCATACCTGTCACCCAGCGCCTAAATACTAGGCCTCAAATTTATATCCCGCTAAATCTGTCCCTAGTGCTGTAGCTGGGCGAGTTATTTAGTGTCCGTTCAAGCACATTTCTTGTTCTGGGTTGAAATACAATTCCCAATTTAGCAATTTCATAATTTAGTGGTTTCTGCTATATCAGAGCTATTTGAAATCTATCCCTAAAAGGGTATATAATATTCAAGGTGCACATTGGGTCATTCAGAATAACTTCACACACACCCGCTACTGTGTATTTCCAAGTCTAATTCTGGCACTAAACCCATACCTGTCACCCAGCGCCTAAATACTAGGCCTCAAATTTATATCCCGCTAAATCTGTCCTTAGTGCTGTAGCTGGGCGAGTTATTTAGTGTCCGTTCAAGCACATTTCTTGTTCTGGGTTGAAATACAATTCCCAATTTAGCAATTTCATAATTTAGTGGTTTCTGCTATATCAGAGCTATTTGAAATCTATCCCTAAAAGGGTATATAATATTCAAGGTGCACATTGGGTCATTCAGAATAACTTCACACACACCCGCTACTGTGTATTTCCAAGTCTAATTCTGGCACTAAACCCATACCTGTCACCCAGCGCCTAAATACTAGGCCTCAAATTTATATCCCGCTAAATCTGTCCCTAGTGCTGTAGCTGGGCGAGTTATTTAGTGTCCGTTCAAGCACATTTCTTGTTCTGGGTTGAAATACAATTCCCAATTTAGCAATTTCATAATTTAGTGGTTTCTGCTATATCAGAGCTATTTGAAATCTATCCCTAAAAGGGTATATAATATTCAAGGTGCACATTGGGTCATTCAGAATAACTTCACACACACCCGCTACTGTGTATTTCCAAGTCTAATTCTGGCACTAAACCCATACCTGTCACCCAGCGCCTAAATACTAGGCCTCAAATTTATATCCCGCTAAATCTGTCCTTAGTGCTGTAGCTGGGCGAGTTATTTAGTGTCCGTTCAAGCACATTTCTTGTTCTGGGTTGAAATACAATTCCCAATTTAGCAATTTCATAATTTAGTGGTTTCTGCTATATCAGAGCTATTTGAAATCTATCCCTAAAAGGGTATATAATATTCAAGGTGCACATTGGGTCATTCAGAATAACTTCACACACACCCGCTACTGTGTATTTCCAAGTCTAATTCTGGCACTAAACCCATACCTGTCACCCAGCGCCTAAATACTAGGCCTCAAATTTATATCCCGCTAAATCTGTCCCTAGTGCTGTAGCTGGGCGAGTTATTTAGTGTCCGTTCAAGCACATTTCTTGTTCTGGGTTGAAATACAATTCCCAATTTAGCAATTTCATAATTTAGTGGTTTCTGCTATATCAGAGCTATTTGAAATCTATCCCTAAAAGGGTATATAATATTCAAGGTGCACATAGGGTCATTCAGAATAACTTCACACACCCGCTACTGTGCATTTCCAAATCTAATTCTGTCACTAAACCCATACCTGTCACCCAGCGCCTAAATACTAGGCCTCAAATTTATATCCCGCTAAATCTGTCCTTAGTGCTGTAGCTGGGCGAGTTATTTAGTGTCCGTTCAAGCACATTTCTTGTTCTGGGTTGAAATACAATTCCCAATTTAGCAATTTCATAATTTAGTGGTTTCTGCTATATCAGAGCTATTTGAAATCTATCCCTAAAAGGGTATATAATATTCAAGGTGCACATTGGGTCATTCAGAATAACTTCACACACACCCGCTACTGTGTATTTCCAAGTCTAATTCTGGCACTAAACCCATACCTGTCACCCAGCGCCTAAATACTAGGCCTCAAATTTATATCCCGCTAAATCTGTCCCTAGTGCTGTAGCTGGGCGAGTTATTTAGTGTCCGTTCAAGCACATTTCTTGTTCTGGGTTGAAATACAATTCCCAATTTAGCAATTTCATAATTTAGTGGTTTCTGCTATATCAGAGCTATTTGAAATCTATCCCTAAAAGGGTATATAATATTCAAGGTGCACATAGGGTCATTCAGAATAACTTCACACACCCGCTACTGTGCATTTCCAAATCTAATTCTGTCACTAAACCCATACCTGTCACCCAGCGCCTAAATACTAGGCCTCAAATTTATATCCCGCTAAATCTCTCGTTACCGCTGTCCTGTTGTGGCTGGGAAAGTTATTTAGTGTCCGTCAAAGCACATTTTTTGTTCTGGGTTGAAATACAATTCCCAATTTAGCAATTTCATAATTTAGTCGTTTCTGCTATATCAGAGCTATTTGAAATCTATCCCTAAAAGGGTAGATCATATTGAAGGTGCACATAGGGTCATTCAGAATAACTTCACACACACGCTTCTGTGCATTTCCAAGTCTAATTCTGTCACTAAATCCATACCGGTCACCCAGCGCCTAAATACTAGGCCTCAAATTTATATCCCGCTGAATTTGAATACAATACATTGGGCCAAATAATATATTTGTTGTTGTGGTGAACCATAACAATGAGAAAAACATCTAGTAAGGGACGCGGACGTGGACATGGTCGTGGTGGTGTTAGTGGACCCTCTGGTGCTGGGAGAGGACGTGGCCGTTCTGCCACATCCACACGTCCTAGTGTACCAACTACCTCAGGTCCCAGTAGCCGCCAGAATTTACAGCGATATATGGTGGGGCCCAATGCCGTTCTAAGGATGGTAAGGCCTGAGCAGGTACAGGCATTAGTCAATTGGGTGGCCGACAGTGGATCCAGCACGTTCACATTATCTCCCACCCAGTCTTCTGCAGAAAGCGCACAGATGGCGCCTGAAAACCAACCCCATCAGTCTGTCACATCACCCCCATGCATACCAGGGAAACTGTCTCAGCCTCAAGTTATGCTAGCAGTCTCTTATGCTGTTTGAAGACTCCGCTGGCAGGGTTTCCCAAGGGCATCCACCTAGCCCTTCCCCAGCGGTGAAAGACATAGAATGCACTGACGCACAACCACTTATGTTTCCTGATGATGAGGACATGGGAATACCACCTCAGCATGTCTCTGATGATGACGAAACACAGGTGCCAACTGCTGCGTCTTTCTGCAGTGTGCAGACTGAACAGGAGGTCAGGGATCAAGACTGGGTGGAAGACGATGCAGGGGACGATGAGGTCCTAGACCCCACATGGAATGAAGGTCGTGCCACTGACTTTCACAGTTCGGAGGAAGAGGCAGTGGTGAGACCGAGCCAACAGCGTAGCAAAAGAGGGAGCAGTGGGCAAAAGCAGAACACCCGCCGCCAAGAGACTCCGCCTGCTACTGACCGCCGCCATCTGGGACCGAGCACCCCAAAGGCAGCTTCAAGGAGTTCCCTGGCATGGCACTTCTTCAAACAATGTGCTGACGACAAGACCCGAGTGGTTTGCACGCTGTGCCATCAGAGCCTGAAGCGAGGCATTAACGTTCTGAACCTGAGCACAACCTGCATGACCAGGCACCTGCATGCAAAGCATGAACTGCAGTGGAGTAAACACCTTAAAACCAAGGAAGTCACTCAGGCTCCCCCTGCTACCTCTTCTGCTGCTGCCGCCTCGGCCTATTCTGCTGCTGCCGCCTCGGCCTCTTCCTCCGCCTCTGGAGGAACGTTGGCACCTGCCGCCCAGCAAACAGGGGATGTACCACCAACACCACCACCACCACCTCCGTCACCAAGCGTCTCAACCATGTCACACGCCAGCGTTCAGCTCTCCATCTCACAAACATTTGATAGAAAGCGTAAATTCCCACCTAGCCACCCTCGATCCCTGGCCCTGAATGCCAGCATTTCTAAACTACTGGCCTATGAAATGCTGTCATTTAGGCTGGTGGACACAGACAGCTTCAAACAGCTCATGTCGCTTGCTGTCCCACAGTATGTTGTTCCCAGCCGGCACTACTTCTCCAAGAGAGCCGTGCCTTCCCTGCACAACCAAGTATCCGATAAAATCAAGTGTGCACTGCGCAACGCCATCTGTGGCAAGGTCCACCTAACCACAGATACGTGGACCAGTAAGCACGGCCAGGGACGCTATATCTCCCTAACTGCACACTGGGTAAATGTAGTGGCAGCTGGGCCCCAGGCGGAGAGCTGTTTGGCGCACGTCCTTCCGCCGCCAAGGATCGCAGGGCAACATTCTTTGCCTCCTGTTGCCACCTCCTCCTTCTCGGCTTCCTCCTCCTCTTCTTCCACCTGCTCATCCAGTCAGCCACACACCTTCACCACCAACTTCAGCACAGCCCGGGGTAAACGTCAGCAGGCCATTCTGAAACTCATATGTTTGGGGGACAGGCCCCACACCGCACAGGAGTTGTGGCGGGGTATAGAACAACAGACCGACGAGTGGTTGCTGCCGGTGAGCCTCAAGCCCGGCCTGGTGGTGTGTGATAATGGGCGAAATCTCGTTGCAGCTCTGGGACTAGCCAATTTGACGCACATCCCTTGCTTGGCGCATGTGCTGAATTTGGTGGTGCAGAAGTTCATTCACAACTACCCCGACATGTCAGAGCTGCTGCATAAAGTGCGGGCCGTCTGTTCGCGCTTCCGGCGTTCACATCCTGCTGCTGCTCGCCTGTCTGCGCTACAGCGTAACTTCGGCCTTCCCGCTCACCGCCTCATATGCGACGTGCCCACCAGGTGGAACTCCACCTTGCACATGCTGGACAGACTGTGCGAGCAGCAGCAGGCCATAGTGGAGTTTCAGCTGCAGCACGCACGGGTCAGTCGCACTACAGAACAGCACCACTTCACCACCAATGACTGGGCCTCCATGCGAGACCTGTGTGCCCTGTTGCGCTGTTTCGAGTACTCCACCAACATGGCCAGTGGCGATGACACCGTTATCAGCGTTACAATACCACTTCTATGTCTCCTTGAGAAAACACTTAGGGCGATGATGGAAGAGGAGGTGGCCCAGGAGGAGGAGGAGGAGGAGGAGGAAGAGGGGTCATTTTTAGCACTTTCAGGCCAGTCTCTTCGAAGTGACTCAGAGGGAGGTTTTTGGCAACAGCAGAGGCCAGGTACAAATGTGGCCAGCCAGGGCCCACTACTGGAGGACGAGGAGGACGAGGATGAGGAGGAGGTGGAGGAGGATGAGGATGAAGCATGGTCACAGCGGGGTGGCACCCAACGCAGCTCGGGTCCATCACTGGTGCGTGGCTGGGGGGAAAGGCAGGACGATGACGATACGCCTCCCACAGAGGACAGCTTGTCCTTACCCCTGGGCAGCCTGGCACACATGAGCGACTACATGCTGCAGTGCCTGCGCAACGACAGCAGAGTTGCCCACATTTTAACCTGTGCGGACTACTGGGTTGCCACCCTGCTGGATCCACGCTACAAAGACAATGTGCCCACCTTACTTCCTGCACTGGAGCGTGATAGGAAGATGCGCGAGTACAAGCGCACGTTGGTAGACGCGCTACTGAGAGCATTCCCAAATGTCACAGGGGAACAAGTGGAAGCCCAAGGCCAAGGCAGAGGAGGAGCAAGAGGTCGCCAAGGCAGCTGTGTCACGGCCAGCTCCTCTGAGGGCAGGGTTAGCATGGCAGAGATGTGGAAAACTTTTGTCAACACGCCACAGCTAACTGCACCACCACCTGATACGCAACGTGTTAGCAGGAGGCAACATTTCACTAACATGGTGGAACAGTACGTGTGCACACCCCTCCACGTACTGACTGATGGTTCGGCCCCATTCAACTTCTGGGTCTCTAAATTGTCCACGTGGCCAGAGCTAGCCTTTTATGCCTTGGAGGTGCTGGCCTGCCCGGCAGCCAGCGTTTTGTCTGAACGTGTATTCAGCACGGCAGGGGGCGTCATTACAGACAAACGCAGCCGCCTGTCTACAGCCAATGTGGACAAGCTGACGTTCATAAAAATGAACCAGGCATGGATCCCACAGGACCTGTCCGTCCCTTGTCCAGATTAGACATTAACTACCTCCCCATAACCATATATTATTGGACTCCAGGGCACTTCCTCATTCAATCCTATTTTTATTTTCATTTTACCATTATATTGCGAGGCTACCCAAAGTTGAATGAACCTCTCCTCTGCCTGTGTGCTAGGCCTAAATATATGCCAATGGACTGTTGCAGTGGTGGCTGACGTGAAGCCTCATTCTCTGCTATGACATGCAGACTGATTCTCTGCTGACATGAAGACAGATTCTCTGTTACGGGACCTCCCTCCTCTGCCTGGGTGCTGGGCCTAAATATATGCCAATGGACTGTTGCAGTGGTGGCTGACATGAAGCCTGATTCTCTGCTATGACATGCAGACTAATTCTCTGCTGACATGAAGCCAGATTGTCTGTTACGGGACCTCTCTCCTCTGCCTGGGTGCTGGGCCTAAATTTATGACAATGGACTGTTGCAGTGGTGGCTGACGTGAAGCCTGATTCTCTGCTATGACATGCAGACTGATTCTCTGCTGACATGAAGCCAGATTGTCTGTTACGGGACCTCTCTGCTCTGCCTGTGTGCTAGGCCTAAATATATGCCAATGGACTGTTGCAGTGGTGGGTGACGTGAAGCCTCATTCTCTGCTATGACATGCAGACTGATTCTCTGCTGACATGAAGACAGATTCTCTGTTACGGGACCTCCCTCCTCTGCCTGGGTGCTGGGCCTAAATATATGCCAATGGACTGTTGCAGTGGTGGCTGACGTGAAGCCTCATTCTCTGCTATGACATGCAGACTGATTCTCTGCTGACATGAAGCCAGATTGTCTGTTACGGGACCTCTCTGCTCTGCCTGTGTGCTAGGCCTAAATATATGCCAATGGACTGTTGCAGTGGTGGCTGACGTGAAGCCTGATTCTCTGCTATGACATGCAGACTGATTCTCTGCTGACATGAAGCCAGATTGTCTGTTACGGGACCTCTCTGCTCTGCCTGTGTGCTAGGCCTAAATATATGCCAATGGACTGTTGCAGTGGTGGGTGACGTGAAGCCTCATTCTCTGCTATGACATGCAGACTGATTCTCTGCTGACATGAAGACAGATTCTCTGTTACGGGACCTCCCTCCTCTGCCTGGGTGCTGGGCCTAAATATATGCCAATGGACTGTTGCAGTGGTGGCTGACATGAAGCCTGATTCTCTGCTATGACATGCAGACTAATTCTCTGCTGACATGAAGCCAGATTGTCTGTTACGGGACCTCTCTCCTCTGCCTGGGTGCTGGGCCTAAATTTATGACAATGGACTGTTGCAGTGGTGGCTGACGTGAAGCCTGATTCTCTGCTATGACATGCAGACTGATTCTCTGCTGACATGAAGCCAGATTGTCTGTTACGGGACCTCTCTGCTCTGCCTGTGTGCTAGGCCTAAATATATGCCAATGGACTGTTGCAGTGGTGGCTGACGTGAAGCCTCATTCTCTGCTATGACATGCAGACTGATTCTCTGCTGACATGAAGCCAGATTGTCTGTTACGGGACCTCTCTGCTCTGCCTGTGTGCTAGGCCTAAATATATGCCAATGGACTGTTGCAGTGGTGGCTGACGTGAAGCCTGATTCTCTGCTATGACATGCAGACTGATTCTCTGCTGACATGAAGCCAGATTGTCTGTTACGGGACCTCTCTGCTCTGCCTGTGTGCTAGGCCTAAATATATGCCAATGGACTGTTGCAGTGGTGGGTGACGTGAAGCCTCATTCTCTGCTATGACATGCAGACTGATTCTCTGCTGACATGAAGACAGATTCTCTGTTACGGGACCTCCCTCCTCTGCCTGGGTGCTGGGCCTAAATATATGCCAATGGACTGTTGCAGTGGTGGCTGACATGAAGCCTGATTCTCTGCTATGACATGCAGACTAATTCTCTGCTGACATGAAGCCAGATTGTCTGTTACGGGACCTCTCTCCTCTGCCTGGGTGCTGGGCCTAAATTTATGACAATGGACTGTTGCAGTGGTGGCTGACGTGAAGCCTGATTCTCTGCTATGACATGCAGACTGATTCTCTGCTGACATGAAGCCAGATTGTCTGTTACGGGACCTCTCTGCTCTGCCTGTGTGCTAGGCCTAAATATATGCCAATGGACTGTTGCAGTGGTGGCTGACGTGAAGCCTCATTCTCTGCTATGACATGCAGACTGATTCTCTGCTGACATGAAGCCAGATTGTCTGTTACGGGACCTCTCTGCTCTGCCTGTGTGCTAGGCCTAAATATATGCCAATGGACTGTTGCAGTGGTGGGTGACGTGAAGCCTCATTCTCTGCTATGACATGCAGACTGATTCTCTGCTGACATGAAGCCAGATTCTCTGTTACGGGACCTCTCTGCTCTGCCTGTGTGCTAGGCCTAAATATATGCCAATGGACTGTTGCAGTGGTGGCTGACGTGAAGCCTCATTCTCTGCTATGACATGCAGACTAATTCTCTGCTGACATGAAGACAGATTCTCTGTTACGGGACCTCTCTCCTCTGCCTGGGTGCCGGGGCCTAAATATCTGAGAATGGACTGTTCCAGTGGTGGGTGACGGGAAGCCAGATTCTCTGCTATGGAACCTCTCTCCAATTGATTTTGGTTAATTTTTATTTATTTAATTTTTATTTTAATTCATTTCCCTATCCACATTTGTTTGCAGGGGATTTACCTACATGTTGCTGCCTTTTGCAGCCCTCTAGCTCTTTCCTGGGCTGTTTTACAGCCTTTTTAGTGCCGAAAAGTTCGGGTCCCCATTGACTTCAATGGGGTTCGGGTTCGGGACGAAGTTCGGATCGGGTTCGGATCCCGAACCCGAACATTTCCGGGATGTTCGGCCGAACTTCTCGAACCCGAACATCCAGGTGTTCGCTCAACTCTAGTCAGGAACTTATCTTCCAAATCTGATTAAGAATACATTTTAATCAGTATTTTAAAGTCAAACTCTGAGCAGAGTTTATAAGAACGTACACAATTGCTGCCTCTCTTGTGAAGTCAAATACAGTTTGTACTACCGTGCTTTCCTGCCACAAGGGAAAGTGCTACAAGGACTGCTGCTGTTTTGCCTTCAAAGGACAGAATTTGTTTTATTGCTGATGAAATCTGCTTCTGTTTGTTTTGCAAGATATCCCTCAAGGCCAATAAAGTCCATTTTTGATAAAACCTGCTTCTACTACTCCAACTCTTCAGGGACCTATAGAATTATTTTGAGGCAACTTCTTCCAAAATGCAATAAGAACAAAAATATGAGTTTTACAGAGTTAAAACCAAAATGACAACATTGCACGAGTGTGTGGAAATTAGCACATAGTTAGTGCAGTTTCCAATCTTTATCATACATGATAGCAGCATTTGATATAAATGAGTGTAAAATTTTAAAAAATAAAAATCATACCTGATCCATTTGCTCGTGACTGGCCGGCCACTGCCATCTTGCTTGAAGATCTGGCATGAAATATCGGGCACGCCGTGATGACGTCATCTCGTCGGCCGGAGTGGTGACATCATATGTCACTGTGCACGTGATTTCTTGCAAGATATTCAAGCAAGATGGCGGTGGCCAGCCCATCGCAAGCAAATGGATCAGTTAAGTATGATTTTTTTAAAAAAATTTAACACTATTTCAGGTTGAATCAATTTGCTACCACGAAGCACAAGGAACTTTGGCTTCACAGCGAATCAAATTTGTGGAGTTTGATTCGCTCAACAATAGGCATGTTTCCTTTAATACAATTGTTTAAACCACGTTTATATGTTCAACATTTTTATTTATTTTTATATTATTATTTGTATTATTATTATTATTATTATTATTATTATTATTATTATTATTAGTCACTTCTTGGGTGTACAGATCACTTTACTGAAATCTGCTTATCTTTACACAGAGGTGATATCATTACAGGCAGGATTAGATTGACAGATAAGACAGGATCCACCATTTGCAATAGTTTGTTGTCAAATCTTATCTGCTCTTTCCTTGTACAATGGCCTCTGCACAGGTCACAGAGCATGTCTAGAAAACTCTCCCATAGAAGTCAATGAGGTCCCCTCCTGATAATTCTGTCTATGGCCATGTGGCTGCTGTAATGCAATTTTTTAAATGCTTTCTAAATACTGTTAAAGAGTACCTTTCATCAGTTTTGACATAGGCTAATTATGGTATTACCTTGTAGGGCGGCCCCCACTAATGCCATGGGTGTTTTTTTTTTTTTTTTTAAACCCTCCCACCGATCGTCCGCTGTGGTCCCCCGATATTTTGGCACGCTGTATTGTAATGAGCTGTAACTTTGCAACGGGTTGGAAAGGCAGTCTTCTGCTGTGGGCGTCTCCTTTCCCCCTGGCTGTGAGCGTGATCCAATCAAAGTGGACCACTCATAGCCAGGGAGAAGAAGCGAGATTCATTATTTTAGGGCTCATGCACACGAACGTATATGCTTTCCGTGTCCATTTTTTTATTTTTTTTTGCGGACCCTATATGATACCATTTATTTCAATTGGTCCGCAAAAAAAAAACTGAAGTCACTTGTGTGCATTCCGTTTCCGTCTGTCCGTATTTCCATTCCACAAAAAAATAGAACATGTCCTATTATAGTCCGCATTACGGACAAGTATAGTACTGGTCTATCAGTGCCCAGCTGTTCCATTCCACAAAATATGGAATGCACACAATCGTTATCCGTATTTTTTGCAGGCCACAAAATACATACGGTCGTGTGCATAAGGCCTTAGACAGAAAAAAGTATTGCATGCAATACTATTCTTTCCATCTAAAAAAAAATGGACCTCAGACAGAAATGTCTCAAACGGATGCCAAATGTGCAACAGAATACATTTTTTATTACAGGATTCTGTAAAAAAAAAAATTGATCTTGTGCAGAACTGATTTTTATAGGATCCTGTTTTTTAAATGCTCTTTTGACAGATCAGAAGAACAGAAAATAGAACAAGGATGGGAACTCATATTATTAGCATTTTGCTTTTGACAGCACCATGCTAAAAGCACACTGTGTCATTGCTAATTGATGCATTCTAGGAAACAATATAGTTATCAGTAATGACTTTGGATTGTGATACATACAGCTAACGGATAGACATGTTTCTTTGTCTTTGTTACTGTTAACTTCACTATCATGCAGTAATAATAACTTTAGTCTATCCCTAAGGAAAATGTCTTGTATGTTCAATTTCCAAAGGCCTACTGCCAGCAACCCATATAATTTGCATTAAATAAGTGTTGTGTGTCTCCAATTTCTCTCTAGGTAATACAGAGTAAACCAGGGATTATTATTTGTTATGTGCTTTAATGTTACTTGCACCATCACTCAATTTTAATTAAACAATGTAAATTATCTTAATGTGCATTCATTTTATACTTACATAAGTGTCTAAGCCATCTTTATAACATTCCTGTCTCCGGTAAGACATCAGCTTTGATTCATATGCAATTTTATGTAATCCATTATCTCTCAGATACACTTTCCTTAATAAAAAATTAAAAATACAGAGCTGTTGATTTCTCAAGTACATATGCAATGACAAAAGCAAGTTGAGTAGGTACTTATCACAGTTAAAGATGAGCGAATTTCTCAAAACTTTCCGAAAATTTTTGCTTCGATCTGAATTTATTTGTGACGAATTGCTGCAGAGAGCCATTATATGGATGTAGAACACTGTGCCTTGCAGTAACACGCATACGAAGTGTGATGGGTTAGTAAAATAATACTGTCAGTGAGGATGACACGCAGATGACAGGCGTCGCTATTAGAATCACTGCACACTTCACTAATTCACTTATTTTGGGCAGTCAAGGGGCCAAAACTGACCAAATAACTCAAGTATTTACTCAGTCTTACAGGTCCATGTTAGCGTCAAGAAGGCTAAATAGTGGCAAAATGACAGAGTCTGCAGTTGGCACAATGACAGAGTCTGGATAAAAGACTGAGGACACAGATTGTTGAGAAAGATGCAGATGGAAAGGTATCTGTAGAGCTGTACAGATTAATGCAGCCCTCAAAAGCAAGTTTAGTTTGTCGGTTCCAAAACCTAAATTAGATTGTGGTCGGGTGATTAGTCTAAAGCCTTTTAAGCAGCAGCATGATGATATAAATGAGTGGCAAGGTGACAGTGAGGAGATGGCAGCATGAGGAGGCCACATAGTGGCATGGTGACAGTATTGAGATGGCAGCAACAGCAGCAGCATGATACCACAGAATGTCAAAGTGACATAGTGTGGAGATGGCAGCAACAGCAGCAGCATGATACCACAGAGTGGCAAGGTGACATAGTGTGGAGATGGCAGCAACATGATACCACAGAGTGGCATGGTGACATGGTGTGGAGATGGATGATCTAATCTGCTGCATCAGGCATCAGTGGGTGGAAATCCTTGTCGATCCATACTCTTGACAAAAGTAAGTCTCTCCACATTTTGGGTGGACAGGCGAGTTCTTCTTGGGGTAACTATGGCCCCAGCCGCACTAAACACCCGCTCTGATGCCACACTACTGGCCGGGCAGGACAGCTTTTCCAGGGCAAACTCTGCCAGTTGTGGCAACAAAGTTTGGCTGCCCAGTAGTCCAGCGGATCTTCAATGTGGGATGGCAGGGTTCTGTCCAAGTATGCCACCACCTAATGGTTCAGGTCCTGCTCCAGGTCTATCTGCTGCTGTGGGTGAAGAAAGCTGCTCATCATAGACTCTAGACTCAGGCTGCTGCTGATGGAGCTGCTATTGTTCCTGCCACCGCACCCCTCCCCAGCAGCCATGGCAGCAGCCGTGGAATGTGAGCGCAGAGGGCCCCCCCCCTGGTCAGACCTGCGAGAGGATGGACAATGGTGCAGATAAGCAGAGGCCAACTGACTACATTGGATGTCTCTCTAGTACTTCAGTTTGTCCTCCTTCTCAGTGGCTCTAAAAAATGCCCACATTTTAGAACGGTAGCAAGGGTCCAACATGGTGGAGAGCCAGAAGTCATCCCTCTGCCGAATAGTGACAATTCTCCTGTCGCTACACAAACAAGTGAGCATGCAGCTGGCCATTTGTGCAAGTGACTGAGGGATTACTGCATCCTTAACCACTGCATACTGCTGTGGTGTGTCTGGGTCCTCTGTCTCATCTTCCTCATTGCCCTCTTGCTCCTTCGGCTGCTCCTGCTCCTTCACTCCTGTCACTGCAGTAGAAAAAACACTCAATTGGCTAAATATTCTCTGTGTTCCAATGTCCTCCTCCCCCTCCTCCTCCTCTTCCAGTTCATCTCCCACAGGGTTTATGTGGCCATGAGATTTAGGTGCCATGTCTCCAGTCCACTGACAAGCCATATTCACCAGCATCCATTCCAGGACATGAAGAAGTGGAATGAAGGCGTTCATCCCGTAGTCCTGATGACTGACAAATACCCTGGCCTCCTCAAAGGGCCTGAGCAAATGGCAGGTGTCATGCATGAGCTGCCACTGGCTGACATTGAAGTTACAAAGGGGAGAACTCCTATCCGCTTGAATCATTAAGAAATCGTTGATGGCCTTTCTCAGTTTGTACAGTTGGTCCAACATATGGAGGGTGGAATTTGAACGGGTGAAAATGTTGCATATTAGCCTATGTTGGGGGAAGCCTTTCTGCCGCTGCAGCTCCAGGAGGGTGCGCTGTTGGATGTGGTGTATGAGTGGCTGAAGTGCATGCAAAGTTTCCTGGCCATTTTTAGGATGTCTTGCAGATGGGTGGAAGACTTCAGAAACCGCATGACAACCACAAACACGTTTTACTCCAATGTATATATCAAACCAATATACCACGCATGGAACCATAACATAGACTCCTATAAATACACTAGACACCACACAAAATAATAAGCAAAAAACTTTATTAATAATCCATCAGAACAATAACCATCTGAAAAAAATGATAAAAACATGTACTAAAGAAGTCCAAGAGTATGAGGAGAAAATCCCTCCAACCGCAGAAATGGATATAAATCAATAATCCAGCTCAGCAGACTCAGTGATACATATTACCACACGTCCATAATATTGAAAGTAATAGGTGCCGACAGGCATTCTTAAACTTCATGTCACTTAGGACATCTGCAGTAAATCCAAAATAGGAACCACAGAGTCAAACAAGTATGGCTGAGAGCTATACTGTATATAAATAATACATACCCGGATTGGAGGGAACAGCCCAACGTTCGTTTCGCAGTTGCGCTTTGTCAAGAATTCCTGCAGTTAGAGGGATTTTCTCCTCAAACTCTTGCACTTCTTTAGTACATGTTTTTATCATTAATGTCAGATGGTTATTGTCCTGATGGTGGATTATTAATAACGTTTTTTGCTTATTATTTTGTGTGGCGTCTAGTGTATTTACAGGAGTCCAGATTAAACACGTGTGCCATGCAGGGCGCATGGCTCAGCCTTCCTTGACGCAGCGCCAACAACATGTTCTTCCAGTTGTAGGTCACCATGGTTCTGATTTTCAGCAGTCGATTTCTTTCTGAAGGACACAGGAGCAGCTCCTCCCCTGTGTGACTATGTGCGCCCAGGCAAACCAGGTGCAGGACCGTGTGACACTGCAGTGCCCTGCACATGTGGAATCCTGGAGGGGCACTGTGACTTGCCCCTGCAGTGGAGGCTGAGGGCATGGTGGAGGATGAGGAGGCAGAGGCAGAAATTGTTGCAGGACAAATGGTGTGAGAACGTTGAGGCGGAAGCAGCGTCACCTGGCAAAGTTGCTGATGTGGCTGTGCAGGAACCACATTCACCCAGTGGGCTGTACAGGACATGTATTGTCACTGACTGTAGTTACAGCTACACACGTCGGTGCTACCGTGCATTTTGGCAGACACAGACAGGCTCAAGGACTAGCCCACCTTCTGTTCTACATACGTGTGCAGAGCTGCTACTGCCTTTTGTGAAAAGAAATGATGGCTTGGGACTCTTCACCTCGGCTTGGCACAACACATCCGTTCTATTAAAGGCGCAGAGTCCACCGCTTGGAAAGGGAGGGACTGCAGAACCAGCAACTTGGCCAGGAGCATGTTCAGCTTCTGCGCTGTTGGATGCGTGCATGCATACTGCTGTCTCTTGGCAATCGCTTCAGTGATTGATTGCTGGCGAAATGACTGGCGAGGAGTAGAAGGAGGAGGAGCAGGAGCTTCAGGACCAGCAGACGATGGGACAGACAGACAGCTCCCTTCTGCTGAGCCAGTTGAGCCTTGACTGCCTGAAATGGGGTGCATTTAGGTGATGCAGCTGTGGCTGCAATGGGGTGCCACTAGGTGATGCAGCTGTGGCTGAGGCAGGCTGGACCACCACATCATAGCCACGATTGTCCCAGGCCACTTCATGGTGTCGCTGCATATGTTGACGCAGGGCAGTGGTGCCAATATTGGCCCCCTGGCCACGTCTCAACTTCTGCCCACAGATTCGACATATGGCCATGTTCACCTCCTCCGGAGTCTTGACAAAAAACTGCCACACCGCCATGTAGCTGATTTTCTGCCCTACACTCCACACTGACTGACTGCTAGTGCAGCTGCTTGCGTGAACTCATGCACCACTCCTTTCTGGGCTAGTGGTCTACCTCATGCCCATTTGGCTGCCAACCTCCCACTGCTGCCATCCTGGTGACTCCCAGTCATGCTACCACGTTGCTGGCTCAGCCGCTGCCTCATGGGTAAGCTGCCACCCTCTTCTCCCGATGATGATGAAGCCCCTTCTTCACCCGGCTCCCAAGTGCAATGCAAATCATCATCATCATCATCCAGTAGTGTCTGCAAGTCACTGGTGTCCACCTCAATGCTTTCTGGGTCAAGAGCCTGACTGCTCGCAACACCACCTCCCTCTTCTCATCACTACATGCCCGCCTAGCGGAGGAAGCTGTGGATGTCTCCTCCAAATATTGGCTGGGCATTAGCTGCTGACTGTCCTCGAGTAGCTTGTCCTCGCTGAATAGTAGAGCTGAGCCCACAGCAGATAGTACTTCTGTGGCTGAGGGAACAGTAAAAGACAGAGGTAGTTTGAGGACAGGTGAGGGCACAGGGCCTGATCCAGGGCCATGCCAACTAAGGGTTGTGTCTGATGAACCCACGACTGTTGGCTGGGGGTGTCCAATGTCACTTGGGATGAATTAGATGACCAAGTTAATCAATCAATAATCACTGGGTTGCTGGTCAAGACGACACAGGGAGCTCAGGCCTCTCTATGCCACTCAAAATAATTAAAAGCAATCTAAAACATCTCAAAAAACGCCCAGAATATATTTCTCTTTTTGGACAGAAATAGGCCTTTAACCACTTTTAGCACAAATACAAGTAAATGTGAACTGCCTATATATTTCTCATTTTGGACTGAAATAGGCCACTAAATTATTATAGCGGAAATAAAAACAAACGTGACCTGCGTGTGTGTGTGTATATATATATATATATATATATATATATTTATTTTTTTTATCTTTTTTTCCTTGCATTCGACTAAAAAAAGCCAACAAATGATTTTAGCGTAAATAACAGGAAAAGTTAACTGCATATATTTTTCGCTTTTGTTTATTACATATGGCAATAAACGCTTTTAGCGCAAATAACAACAAAATGTGAACTGCGTATATTTTTCTCTAATTGTACTGAACTGAACTGGCAATAAATAGTTTGAAAGAAAATAACACCAAATGTCAACTGTGTGTATGAAATAACTGCAGAAGTGACCTGAGTAAATATATTTCTTGTTGAACTGAAATAGGCCACTATACGCTTTTATCAGAAATTACTGCAACAGTGTAGTGGGTATATATTTTCTTGTATTACTGATATTAGGCCATTACACTGTATGCTTTCACCAGAAATAACTGATACAGTGCAGTGGGTATATATATTTTTTTTCTGAAATACTGCCCTATACGCTTTGAGCAGAAATAACTGCAACAGTGCAGTGGGTATATATTTCTCTTTTTTTACTGAAATACGTCCCTATACGCTTTCAACAGAAATAACTGCAACAGTGCAGTGGGTATATATTTTTCTTGTATTACTGAAATAAGGCCACTATACACTTTCACCAGACATAACTGCAACAATGCAGTGGGTATAAATGTCTCTTTTTTTTTATGAAATACTGCCCTATACGCTTTCACAAAAAATGACTACAACAGTGCAGTGGGTATTGTGGAGGTTAGCTTTACAAATGGTAGGCAGTTGGCAGGATTGGATGCAACATAGGGGGTTTTATTGAAAGAAAAAAAAAACACAACAAAAATTGTTCCAACACGATGGCTTGGCTTCAGCCCATCAAAGTATCAAAGTTCAGTCAAAGCACTTATCTTCAGCCCTCATGTGTCATATAACAGTTCAATTTTTAAACAGGCAAAAATACAGGAGTCATCTTTTTGCAGAATCTTGTCTTTTACCTTCTCTGGAACACTGTGGAGAGGAATGCGGCCAAGTCCTCTGCAGACCAACACCAAACACACACTAACAGTGTGTCTTTTAAATTTGCTTCCAGCTGGGTGAGGTGGCAACACACGAGATGGAGTATGGGAGTGACCTTCCCACCCAAACTTTTCAGTCACTCCTAAATCCCGGACCCAAATTCCAGCTACCACAAACTCAGTGATCTAACATCACTGGTTGCCATTTACCGGGGACTGGGCACTTGACCCTGATAGACCGTAAATCCTTGACAAGGTGTCAGCATTAATATGAAGCTTCCCTGCCCTGTGTTCTACCACAACATTAAAGTCCTGCAACTCCAGGAACCACCAGGTTACCCTTGCATTGTTCCCTTTATTTCGGCACATCCATTTTAAAGCGGCATGGTCTGATACCAAGCGGGAACTTCCTACCTGCCAAATAGTACCATAGAGCAATGCAAAGCAAACACTCCCTCTCCAATATTGAGTTTTCTACTCAAATATATGATGGGGTGTTCTTCCCCATTTACCTCTTGTGACATTACTGCCCCTTAATCAACCTCTGAGGAATCGGTCTGGACAATAAACTGTTTGGAGAAGTCTGGTGCAATCAGCACAGGGTGACTGCATAGGGCTTTTATAAGGTCCTGAAACGCCTTTTCTGCCTCTTGAGACCAGTGGACCATTACTGACTTTCTCCCTTTTGTGAGGTCTGTTAATGGTGCTGCAATGGAGGCAAAGTTTGGGACAAATCTGCGGAAATAGCCAACAATCCCCAAGAATGCCTTCACATGTTTTTTTTTTTGTCTGAGGCTGTGGCCTCAGGTCTTGCTGTCAGCACATTGTGTGAAGAAGTGCCATGCCAGGGAACTTGAAGCTGACTTTGGTGTGCTCGGTCCCTAATGACGGTGGCCAGTAGCAGGCAAACTGTTTTGGCAACAGCTGCTCTGCTTTTGCACCCTGCTCCCGCTTTTGCTAAGCTATTGGCTCGGTCTCACCACTGCCTCTTCCTCCGAACTCTGAAAGTCAGTGGCATGACCTTCATTCCATGTGGGGTCTAGGACCTCATCGTCCCCTTCATCGTCTTCCACCCAGTCTTCCTCCCTGACCTCCTTTTCGGTCTGCACACTGAAGAAAGACGCAGCAGTTGGCACCTGTGTTTTGTCATCCTCAGAGACGTGCTGAGGTGGTATTCCCATGTCCTCATCAGGAAACATAAGTGGTCGTGCGTCAGTGCATTCTATGTCTTCCGCCCCTGGGGAAGGGCTAGGTGGATGTCCTTGGGAAACCCTGCCAGCAGAGTCTTCAAACAGCATAAGAGACTGCTGCATGACTTGAGGCTCAGACAGGTTCCCCAATATGCACGGGGGTGATGTGACAGACTGATGGGCATGGGTTTCAGGCGCCACCTGTGAGCTTTCTGCAGATGACTGTGTGGGAGATAATGTGAACGTGCTGGATCCACTGTCGGCCACCCAATTGACTAGCACCTGTACTTGCTCAGGACTTACCATCCTCAGAACGGCATTAGGCCTGACCAAATATTGCTGTAGATTCTGGCGGCTACTGGGACCTGAGGTAGTAGGTTCAGTAGGCAGAATGGCCACGTCCTCTCCCTGCACCAGAGGCTCCACCAACACCACCACCACGACCATGACCGCGTCCCTTATTAGATGTTTGCCTCATAGTTAGCATTCACAAAGCAAAGTAAAAAAAAATGAAGTCTGTTAAAAATAATTAACCGCCAATAAAAACCGTGATGTAGGGTATTGCACTCAATTTATTTAGTTTTTTACTCTATATGACAGTGGCATTTGTGGCCTAAATTTCACAGTAACTTATGCATGTCTAATCCCAGATGTGCAGTCAGGGGCGCAGCTAAAAGCTCATGAGCCCTGGTGCAAGAGTTCAGCTTGGGCCCCCGTCCCTCAGTGCTTGTTGGCAAGGGGCAGGGGAGCACATAGCCTTCCTGCTGCCTGAGGCAAACATTGAAATGGCACCCCTTCATGCCAAATTCTTAACCTAACCCCTTCCCTCCAGCCAGAGGTGTAAATTGACCAGTATGCACTTTCTATAATGCCAGTGTCTTATGTGGCACAAGGGTCTTTGGGCCTCCTCAGGCTGCTGGGCCCGGTAGCGACTGCTACCTCTGCACCCCCTATAGCTACGCCCCTGTGTGCAGTATATTAGAGGGTTTTTTCACCCCAGTAAGCACAAAGCTGTATTTGTGGCCTAAATGTGACACTCACTTATGCAAGTCTAATCCTAGATATGCAGTATATCAGAGTTTTTTTTTTCACCCCAGTAAGCAAAAAGCTGTATTTCTGGCCTAAATGTGACACTCACTTATGCACGTCTAATCCTAGATGTGCACTATATGAAACAAATGTTTGTTTTTTTTCACCCCAGTATGCCCCAGTATGAGAAAGCTGTATTTGTGGCCTAAATTTCACAGTCACTTATGCACGTCTAATCCCAGATGTGCAGTCTATCAGAGGGTTTTTTCACCCCAGTAAGCAAAAAGCTGTATTTTTATGCTAAATGTGACACTCACTTATGCATGTCTAATCCTAGATTAGCACTATATGAAACAGATGTGTTTTTTTTTTCACCCCAGTAAGCCAAAAGCTTTATTTCTGGCCTAAATGTGACACTCACTTATGCACGTCTAATCCTAGATGTCCACTATATCAAACAGATGTTTTTTTTTTTCACCACAGTAAGCAAAAAGCTGTATTTCTGACCTAAATGTGGCACTCACTTATGAATGTCTAATCCTAGATGTGCACTGTATGAAACAGATGTTGTTTTTTTTTTTCCACCCCAGTATGCAAAAGCTGTATTTGTGGCCAAATTTTCACAGTCACTTATGCATGTCTAATCCAAGATGTGCAGTATATCAGAGGGTTTTTTCACCCCAGTAAGCAAAAAGCTGTATTTCTGGCCTAAATGTGACACTCACTTATGCATGTCTAATCCTAGATATGCACTATATGAAACAGATGTTTTTTTTTTTCATCCCAGGATGCCCCAGTATGAGAAAGCCATATTTGTGGCCTAAATTTTACAGTCACTTATGCATGTCTAATCCTAGATGTGCAATATATCAGAGGGTTTTTTCACCCCAGTAAGCAAAACGCTGTATTTCTGGCCTAAATGTGACACTCACTTATGCACGTCTAATCCTAGATGTGCAGTATATGAAACAGATGTTTTTTTTTTCTTCACCACAGTAAGCAAAAAGCTGTATTTGTGGCCTAAATGTGACAATCACTTATGCATGTCTAATCCTAGATGTGCACTATATGAAACAGATGTTTTTTTCACCCCAGTATGCCCCAGTATGAGAAAGTCGTATGCCCCAGTATGAGAAAGCCGTATTTGTGGCCTAAATTTCACAGTCACTTATGCACTTCTAATCCCAGATGTGCAGTATTACAGAGGGTTTTTTCACCCCAGTAAGCAAAAAGCTGTATTTCTGGCCTAAATGTGACACTCACTTATGCATGTCTAGTCCTAGATGTGCACTATATGAAACAGATGTTGTTGTTTTTTTTCATTCCAGTAAGCAAAAAGCTGTATTTCTGGCCTAAATGTGACACTCACTTATGCACGTCTAATCCTAGATGTGCACTATATGAAACAGAATTTTTTTTCACCCTACTAAGCAAAAAGCTGTATTTCTGGTCTAAATGTAACACTCACTTATGCACGTCTAATCCTAGATGTGCACTATATAAAGCAGATGTTTTGTTGTTTTTTTTTAACCCCAGTATGCCCCAGTATGAGAGAGCCGTATTTGTGGCCTAAATTTCACAGTCACTTATGCACGTCTAATCCCAGATGTGCAGTATATCAGAGGGTTTTTTCACCCCTGTAAGCACAAAGCCATATTTGTGGCCTCAATGTTACACTCACTTATGCACGTCTAATACCAGATGTGCACTATATGAAACAGATTATTTTTTTCACCCCAGTAAGCAAAAAGCTGTATTTCTGGACTTGCAGACATGCAGATATCCTGTGCTGGTGCACTATCGTCGCATAAAATGGCTGCCTATTATGTATTGATATTGACTAACTGAAGAAAAAAAAGTTCATTTTCAGCAGTAGTTGGCTCAGGGCAGGCTTAAAAAAATTGTGCAGTGCACCCTCAAACCACATTTGCTGTAGATCGCTGAGTAAAAAAGCAGTTCTTCATAAGATTTCTCCCTGATCTCTCCTTCACAGCATCTGCAGCCTCTCCCTACGCTAATCAGAGCAGAGTGACGGGCGGCGCTACATGACTCCAGCTTAAATAGAGGCTGGGTCACATTCTGCAGTTGGCCAATCACAGCCATGCCAATAGTAGGCATGGCTGTGATGGCCTTTTTGGGGCAAGTAGTATGACGCTTGTTGATTGGCTGCTGTGTAGCCTTTCAAAAAGCGCCAAGAAAGCGCCGAACCCCGAACCCGAACTTTTACGTAAATGTTTGGGTTCGGGTGCCAAAAAAACTAAACTTTGGTACGAATCCGAACTTTACAGTTCGGGTTCGCTTAACTCTAGTTGTAGTATCTCTGCAGAACTGCACACAACTGCTGCACACTACAAATGCACTATATAGTAATTATATTAAAGGTATATCACACCCGTGCCTCAATCAGTTTTTTTGGGGGGCAACTGGTATATCACACCAGTTGCAATTATTTGTTCTAATAGCGTTTGTCCCTTTGTATAGCTGCGTTATCTCAGCAGAACCGCACACAAATGCTGCACAATACAAATGCACTATATAGAAATTATATTATAGGTATTTCACACCCCTGCCTCAATCAGTTTTTTTGGGGGGGCAACTCGTATATCACACCAGTTGCAATTGGTTGTTCCAATAGCTTTTGTCTGACTGTATAGCTGTGGTATCGCTGCAGAACCTCACATAACTGCTGCACAATACAAATGCACTATATAGAAAGTATATTATAGGTACCGGTATATCACACCTCTGCCTCAATCAATTTTTTTGGGGGGGCAACTGGTATATCACACCAGTTGCAATTAGTTGTTCCAATAGCGTTTGTCCCTTTGTATAGCTGCGGTATCGCAACAGAACCGCACACAATTGCTGTACAATACAAATGCACTATATAGAATATATATTATAGGTATATCAGACCCCTGCCTCAATCAGTTTTTTGGGGGGCAACTGGTATATCACACCTGTTGCAATTATTTATTCCAATAGCATTTGTCCCTATGTGTAGCTGCAGTATCTCAGCCGAACCGCACACAAGTGCTGCACAACATAAATGCACTATATAATATGATTTCTATGTTAGAAAGTATGTTATAAGAATATCACATCCCTCAGTATGTCACACCTTTTGATAGCACGCCTATACCAGTCCTTAAAAGGACTTTTGTGGCCCTATTAGCTTGCGTTTGGAGTCCCTAACAGTCTGTCCCTGCTCCACACAGCTACCTCTTCCTACACTGGCAAAAGACTGAATTGAAAATGGGCCCAAATCGAGTTTATTTATAGGGTAGGGGGTGTATCAATGTGCTGAAATTTCTCAATTGACTGTCCTGTCCCACCTAATGGATGTGTCATGGGTTAAAGTTCTGTACAATGCAAAAGAATATGATGCTGGCGGACATCGCCATATGTTTGCCTGTTCAGTAAACCGCGAAAGAGCAAAGTTCGCCGCGAAGCGACCGCCGGGCAAGCCGCAAGGCCATCTCTATCCCTATGCGTGTTACTGCAAGACACCCATATAAAGGCTCTATGCAGCCCAGAAATAGCTGTTTATTATTGTGATTTGTCACGATCAAAGCACATTTTTCAGAAAATTTGGCGAACCGGCCGAATTGAACTTTTGAGAAATTTTCTCATCTATAATTGAAATACCTGAAATCTTTTTTTTCTTCAGTATGCTATGCTATAATGTGCACCAAATTTTGTGAAAGTCACAGGTAGTTTGATATATTTAGCACATCTTTAAATGGGTTGTCTGACATTGGTATATTGATGAGCCGGTCCTCAGCAAAGGTCATCACAATCAGATTGGTGGAGGCACGAGTCTCAGCACACATATTGATCAACTGTTTGAATAAGTCACTGTGCTCTGGTGACCACCACCGCTTCTTCCTAAGCCAATGACATTACATTCAACAGTCATGTGACCTAGACACATCACATCTAAGCTGCTATACCAAGCACAGCCATTATCCAACAGACAGTGCTATGCTTAGTAAGTTGCAAGGAGGCCACAGTACTCACTAAAGTGCCCCAGCTCCCTCAAAGAGCTGATCAGCGGGTGTCACCAGGTATCAATACCACGCCAAACTGATATTGATCATCAATATCAGAATCTTGGAAAAACCCTTTAAATAATAGATCGGTTATTCCAGTTTTTGGAGTAAGAATTTTTTGTGACTTTCTAAAAAGTTAAAGGATAAAAAGTTTCACATTGTTGCACAAAAAATGGTGGACACCAAAATGTGTGACTTTTTTCTGTAGTATTCAGGTGCAAAGGAAATGATTTATTCCATCCTTGATTTTTCTTAACTACAACATAGTGAATCTTTGGTTAGCACTAATGATGAGCGAGCACCAAAGTGTTTGGGTACTTGGTCTGAACATATAGCAATATCCGTGCGCTCGGCCGAGCACCCGAGTATAATGGAAGTCAATGGGAGACAACCAGGCACCCCCTGCTTGGGTGAGGGAAGTGTGCCTGGTTTGTAGGAAAAGGTTTGAAAGTGATGGTAACACCTCTGAAATCGATCAGGAACAGCAAGGGGACCATGTCTGGATGCATATTGGACTCCAATGTAGCTGCTGGTAACCATGTTGTGCGCCACTTTTACAGACTGACAAAAAAATGCCCAAAACCCAGCCCCCCTAAAAAAAACAAAAAAAAAAAACTTTTTGGAGGTTAGGAAACATTCTTTCCTGTGTAGTCAATTGTACAGAGCTGCCCATAATTATTCATACCCCTGGCAAATTTTGACTTAAAGTTACTTTTATTCAACCAAGTAATTTTTTGACGGGAAATGACATAGGTGTCTCCCAAAAGATAATAAGACAATGTACAAGAGGCATTATTGTGGAAAAAACATTTCTCAGCTTTTATTTACATTTGAGCAAAAAGTGTTCAGTCCAAAATTATTCATACCCTTCTCAATAATCAATAGAAAAGCCTTTATTGGCTATTACAGCAATCAAACTCTTCCTATAATTGCAGACCATCTTTTTACCTGTCTTCACAGGTATTTTTGCCCATTCATCTTTAGCAATGAGCTCCAAATCTTTCAGGTTGGAGGGTCTTCTTGCCATCACCCTGATCTTTAGCTCCCTCCACAGATTCTCAATTGGATTCAAGTCTGGACTCTGGCTGGGCCACTCCAAAACGTTAATGTTGTTGTCTGCTAACCATTTCTTCACCACTCTTGCTGCTCCCTCCTAAGCATTAGGTTCCCACCACCATGTTTGACAGTGGGGATAGTGTTCTTTGGGCTGAAGGCTTCTCCTTTTTAACACCAAATGAAGGAAACATCATTGTGACCAAACAATTCAATTTTTGTTTCATCTGACCATAACACAGGAGACCAGAAGTCTTCTTCTTTGTCCAGATGAGCTTTTACAAAGGCCAAGCGAGCTTTTGTGTGCCTGGTCTGCATCCGTGGAACCCAGCAGTGTCCAGTGCCCGTTGGATTGTCTGCCTTGAGACATTGCCACCAGCAGAGCCCAGATTCACCAGGATGGCCTTGGTTGTGATCTTTGGATTATTTTTCACCTCTTTAACTATCCTCCTGGCCAGCACAGGTGTCACTTTTGGCTTCCGACCATGTAAATAAAAGCTGAGAAATGTTTTTTTTTTTACACAATAATGCCTCTTGTACATAGTCTTATTATCTTTTGGGAGACACCTATGTCATTTCCCATAAAAAAATTACTTGCTGGTTGAATAAAAGTAACTTTAAGTCAAAATTTGCCAGGGGTATGAATAATTATGGGCAGCACTGTATATACAGTGTAAGTGCTGCCAACAATTCCAAGGAAGAATCACTCCGATTCAACCTGTATATCACATAAAGGAGGTCCTCATTCACATGGTGCTACAATTGTTCATTGCTACATTGCTACACTCCTAAAGCCTATGCACTAAGTGAAAGGGCTGCCAAATATTACAAGGAACCGGCACTCCAATACACCCTTTTTTACACATAAAGGAGGGCATTATACACACCCTTGAAAAATTATCCTTGATGGCCTGCTGGTGACCCTCCAAAACATTCAGAGTGAGGGCATGCTGGTGACCCTATAAAAAATTAGGGGTGAGTGCCTGCTGCTGAGCTGAACTTCTAAAACATTATATGTGAGTGCCTGCTGTTCAGCTGACGCTCTAAAACACTATGTGTTAGGGCCTTCAGGTGAACGGACCGTATAAAACATTGCAGGTGAGGGCCTGAACGTGAGCAGACCCTATAAAACATTGTAGTGAGGGCCTACAGGTGAGCAAACCATATAAAACATTGGAGGTGAGGGCCTGAAGGTGAGCAGACCCTATAAAACATTGTAGTGAGGGCCTACAGGTGAGCAGACCGTATAAAACATTGGAGGTGTCCCAAATGCAAATAATTTTCTGCTGGAATATTGCATATAACATTTGTGGATTAAACATACACACAGATGTGCCCAAAACTAGTTAAATTTGTCCCAAATACAAATAATTCTCTGCTGGAATATTGTATATACGGTTGCGGCCTAATCGCACACACAGATGTGCCTAAAACTAGTTAAATTATGTCCCAAATAAAAATTTGTTCTCTGTTGGACTACAGTATATAACATTTGTGGATTGAACGCAAACACAGATGTGCCCAAAAGTAGTTAAATGTGTCTCAAGTACAAATAATTATCTGCTGTAACACTGTATATAACGTTTGTGGATTGAACACACACAGATGTGCCTAAAAGTAGTTAAATGTGTCCCAAATACAAATAATTATCTGCTGGAATACTGTATAACGGTTGAGGATTGAACGCACACACAGATGTGGCACAAATTAGGTAAATTTCCCCAGATTATTTTTTCTATGATGGCGCGGTGTATATCTCACTAGCAGGCACACTCTAGTATATAAGCCCCTTTTTATAATGTCTGCTAAACACACTGCTTTCTGATGGCGTACTGTAGATCTCACTAATATCAAATCTTTCTGTCTTTTAAAAGCTTTTTGGTACTTAAAAAAAGCGATTTTCAAGCCCTGCACTATCTGTCCCTTCCTGAAGACGCCTGTCCCTGATACTGCTGAATTCAACCCCTGGTAAAAAAAAAAAGTAAATGGTGCTGCACTGCTGTCAAACACACACTCTAGTCCTTAAGAGGACTGTTTGGTCTTTCAATAGTTTTTTGGGAGTTAAATCTGTGAATTTCCAGCAAAACGCTATCTGTCCCTGCCTACTTTCTGCTCTCCCTGACACTGAATGATCACAGCGCGGGACATCGGCTCCTATATAAACTGGTATAACGTGTTCCAGCCAGCCAATCAGTGTAAGGCCTCATGCACACGGCCGTTGTTTGGGTCCGCATCTGAGACGCTGTTTTGGTGGCTCGGATGCGGACCCATTCACTTCAATGGGGCTGTCAGTGTGCTGTCCACATCCGTTTCTCCGTTCCGTGGCCTTGCTAAAAAAAATATAACATGTCCTATTCTTGTCCACGCTTTGCGGACAAGAATAGGCATTTATATTGAAGGCTGTCCATGCCGTTCCGCAAATTGCGGAATGCGCACAGACGCCATCCGTGTTTTGCGGATCCGCAAAACACACCACGGTTGTGTGCATGAGGCCTAAGGCTAATAGCTAACATGGCTATGGCATCACACCTGAACGTGGATTGGCTGCTTAGGAGGCGCCAAAGTGCAGGGAGGAGACTCAAACAATGCGATGAGCACACGTGGTATTCGGCAGAGTACCACATAGCGATGCTCGAGCCAAACCGGTACTCAGCCGAGCATGCTCACTCATCACTAGTTAGCACTGAGTCCTGAATTTGAATCCAACCCAGTGCAACATCTAACAGAATGTGTACTGTGCAGGTTTTTTGTTGTTGTGGGTTTTAGTTACATAGTTAATACAGTTGAAAAAAAAAAGTCCAACTAAGGTATAGGTGGGTACGTGAATCCCAGAAAAAAGTGAGACTCCGATTTCTACATGTTTTCATAAGCATTGATGTCATTTACTTTCAAGAATTAATCTAAACCCTTTTTAAAACTGTCCACTGTTCCTTGCTTTGACCACGTCCTGAAGAAGTCTAGTCCACAGATTCATAGTTCTTACAGTAAAGAAGCTTTGACGCTTCTGGAGACTGAACTTTTTCTTCTCCAGTCAGAGGCAGTGCCCCCTTGTCTTTTGAGGGCATTTTACATGGGACATTTTTTCACCGTATTTTTTGTATGGCCCATTTAAATATTTGTATAGGTTATACATGTCCCCCTTTAGATGTCTCTTCTCAAGATTAAATAAATGTAATTATTTTAATCTTTTTCATAACTAAGACCCATCCCTTATCAGTTTAATCGCTCTCCTCTGTACTTTTTCCAGCTGCAGTGTGTTCTTTCTATGGACTGGTGCCCAGAACTGAACTGCATATTCCAGATGAGGCCGCACCAGCGCTTTGTAAACATACTTGGTTTTCTATTCCCTACTGTGTGAGAAAGTGAATTTATGTGAGCTCCATTGGGGACTGAGACTGATGTGATTGATTCCAATCTGTGTCCATCATTGGAAAATAAACAGTATTACAGTTTTATAAGCAATGGCATATGAATAAGTACAATTTATTAAACTGGTTAACAATGATCTGTGTGGTGGTTTTATACATATTTGAAACAAACTCTGGTTATAGCATTGCACTTTAAATAACATGAGTCATAAAACATAAAGACAATGTTTATTGTAGTAATTAAAATAAAGTTTGACCTTTATATATATCCATATGCCACACTGGTGTCCTATTAATTTCTAAGCTGTAATAATTGCTCCATAGTTTTTGGCCTTTGACCAGAAATCCCTTCTGCTGTCTATTAATGTGTAATATATCTATGCTTACAGTCCACATTACTACAGTAGAATGTAGTAAATAACAGAGGTCATCTGCCAGATGTAATAGGGCCCTGAAAAAGGAAAGCTAATATACACTAGCACTTTCCTTAGGTGAATAATTTCTGCCGTGGGCTGGCTAAGCCAAGTGATCATTAGTAGGGTTGAGCGAACCAGTGGAAGTTCGGGTTCGCCAGGTTCGGTCGAACCTCAGGTCAAAGTTCGGGTTTGGGACCCGAACTTTACCCAAACTTCACCCTGAACCCGGACCCCATTTAAGTCAATGGTGACCCAAATTTCACTTTATTATTTTCCGTTATTACATGGTTATAACAGAAAAAAATATCATTCTTAAAACAGAATGCTAAATAAAATGTTTATTGAGGGGTTAAAAAAACACAAAAACAACTCACCTCATCCATTTGATCGCACAGCCGGTATCTTCTTTTCTTCAGAACCTGCAAAAGGACCTGCGGTGACATCACCTCGCTCGCCGCGTGGTGAGCGCGGTGACGTCACCGCAGGTCCTGCTGAATGAGGATAAAAGGTCCCTCTATCTTAATTCAGCAGAATTTGAGGTGAAGTCATCACGCTCACCACGTGGTGAGCGCGGTGACTTTACCGCTAGTGTTGAGTGAGCATGCCTGGCCGAACTGCTGAGTACTGCATGTGCTTGAGCGGCATACTCGAGTCTCCTCACCGCAAGTTTCCTGGCTGCTATGCAGGTAAGTTCTTCCACCACTGTAATGCCATAGCCTTGTTGGTTACTGGCATTACAGTGATTGGCTGGCCGTGTTCAGCTCATTATTAGTCAGGGAGAGCTGCGCTTAGGAAAGGACAGATAGTGTAGGCAGTGTGATTGCAATCGATTTAGTTAAAAAATGTTTCAAAGACCCAAAAGTCCTTTGTCCATGTGGTGGCAGCAATTTAATATAGCCATCAATTTTTTTTTTCCATACTGTTCCATACTATTTCTATAGAGGGTGTCTGTAGTGACTTGTGAAATCTACTTTCCTTTTTCCATACTTTTAAGTTCTTTTTCCATATACTGTGCTTGCTGTGAACTGTGACATCCGTGCCACATCTTGTGTGTCAAGCATGCATATAACATTTAAAATGAACAAGGCGAGCATTAAGAGACGTGGAAGTGGCCGTGATGCTGATGGTTCACGCAGAGGCCGTGGCCCTGTGCGTGTTGAAACTGTGCCTGCTGCCAGAGCACAAGAAAAACAATCATCCACGATACCTAGGTTCAAGTCCCAGCTTGAAGGGCGTCGCGGGACAAAAATCTTGAAGTCAGACCAGTGCGACCAGGTGGTCGGTTAGGTTGCAGCAGATAATGCTTCCAGTCGGTTAGGCACCACCCTGTCTTCCACCAAGTCCAGTCTCAGTAGCCAAGAGTCTGGTCAACAGAAACCTCACCCTGATTCTCCTTCCTCCCACCATGGAGAGTCTGGCCCACACTCAGATATTCCGAGGAGCTCTTTTCATCGTCATTACTTGATTTGGCCCTCTCGCCAAGCACGCATGAAGTGGGAAATGAGATCTTGTGCTCTGATTCCCAACCTCTTGAGCATCCACAGTCACAAGAACATGACGGTGGGGAATGGCAATTAGTGTTTAATGAGGTGGATGATGATAAGACACAATTGCCAATGAGTCAACCGCAATTTCTGTCTCAAGAGGTTGATGTAGAGGATGAGACACAGTTGTCAATCACTGAGGTTGTGGTTAGGTCAGCAAATCAAGAGGATGATCAGTGTGAGGAAGTGGAAGAGGAGGTGGTGGACGATGAGGTCACTGATCCAACCTGGGAAGGTGGAAAGCAGAGCGAGGAAAGCAGTACAGAGGGGATGGTATCTGCACCAATGCAACAAGCTGAAATAGGCAGTGGGGTGGCAAAAGGGAGAAGGCGGGCCACACCACACAGGCCCGCAACTGTTCCACGGAGGACCCCCTTGTGTAAATCACCCTTGCCAAGGGATAGGTGTTCCACAGTATGGCGCTTTTTTTTAGGAAAGTGCAGACGACAAAATAATAGTAGTTTGGAACATGTGCCACACCTCATTGAGCCGGGGTGTGAACACTAGCAACCTCACCACCACCAGCATGATCCACCACATGGCATCCAAGCATAAGTGGGATGAACGCCTGGGTCCACAATTTTTGTCTGTGGGTCACACCACTGTCTCCTCTTCCCCTATAGTATGTGCTGCCCAATCGCCTGTCGAAGGCGCAGTCGAGGATGCCTCCTGCCCTGCACCTGGACCTTCACAAGGACCATAAGTGACCACATCCACTTCACTGTACCAGTGCTGCATCCAAATGTCCTTACCCCAGGTATTTGAACGCAAGCGCAAATACCCAGCCACCCACCCCCAAGCCATAGCACTAAATGTGCACCTTTCAAAATTACTGGCCCTGGAAATGTTGCCATTTAGACTTGTGGACACTGAGTCCTTCCGCAGCCTGATGTTGGCGGCTGTCCTGCTGTACTCTGTCCCCATCCGCAACTATTTTTCAAGGTGTGCCGTGCCCGCCTTACACCAACATGTGTCCTGAAACGTCACACGTGCCCTGACCAACGCAGTTACTGGGGAGGTCCACTTAGCCACAGACACCTGGACAAGTGCATTTGGCCAGGGATGCTACATTTCCATGACGGCACACTGCGTGAACATTGTGAAGGCAGGGAGTGAATCGTACCCTGGAATGGCACAGGTGCTACCAAAGCCGAGTATTGCGTGTCCTACATCGATCAGGGTTTCCGTCAGCACCTAAGTTAGTGGCTCCAACCCCCACTTCTCCTTCACCTCCTTCTCCACTGCCGCGGCCTTCTCACTGTTTACCGCAGGCCCAGTGATGTCACGACTAGTATCGCTGGCCTGGGCGTGGCTAAGCTCCATTCCCTTGAATGGAACTTAGCCCCGCCAAGGCCAGTTGATACAAGTCGTGACTTCACTCTGCCAGTGGTAAACAGGGAGAAGGCCACGGCGCTGCTGGAGTGCCGCTGCCTTCTTAAACAGCTGATCAGCGGGGGTCCCGGGTGTCAGACCCCCGCCAATCAGATGCTGATGATCTATCCAGAGCAGGGATGCTCAACCTGCGGCCCTCCAGCTGTTGTAAAACTGCAACTCCCATCATGCCCTGCTGTAGGCTGATACCTGTAGGCTGTTCAGGAATGCTGGGAGTTGTAGTTTGGCAACATCTGGAGGGCCGCAGGTTGAGCATACCTGATCCTGAGGATAAATCATCAGTTTAAACAAAGTGCAGAACCTCTAAGTTTTTTTGAATATTCGCTATATTGCAAGAAGCAGGGTGGATTCAATCTTGTTATTAAATTTTTTTATTTTTAGACGACGTAATGAATGATCGAGTGAGGACGCGATCTTATGAGTGAAGTAATCGTGTCACGTGTCATGTGCCCTGGTTTCAGTTTTGCTTTTGCTACCAGTGGAGTTTCGCAGTCTGCCTGAAGTAAAATCGGCAATCGAAAATGGGGCGAATTTGATTTCTAAAAGAAGAAGTTATTCTCACTGTAAGTAATATTGTATTATAGCACTGGATTTATTTCATATTGCATGCATGGCAGAACAATATTTAGCAACACTCGATATACACTACGTGCAGAATTATTAGGCAAATGAGTATTTTGACCACATCATCCTCTTTATGCATGTTGTCTTACTCCAAGCTGTATAGGCTCGAAAGCCTACTACCAATTAAGCATATAAGGTGATGTGCATCTCTGTAATGAGAAAGGGTGTGGTCTAATGACATCAACAACCTATATCAGGTGTGCATAATTATTAGGCAACTTCCTTTCCTTTGGCAAAATGGGTCAAAAGAAGGACTTGACAGGCTCAGAAAAGTCAAAAATAGTGAGATATCTTGCAGAGGGATGCAGCACTCTTAAAATTGCAAATCTTCTGAAGCGTGATCATCGAACAATCAAGCGTTTCATTCAAAATAGTCAACAGGGTCGCAAGAAGCGTGTGGAAAAACCAAGGCGCAAAATAACTGCCCATGAACTGAGAAAAGTCAAGCGTGCAGCTGCCAAGATGCCACTTGCCACCAGTTTGGCCATATTTCAGAGCTGCAACATCACTGGAGTGCCCAAAAGCACAAGGTGTGCAATACTCAGAGACATGGCCAAGGTAAGAAAGGCTGAAAGACGACCACCACTGAACAAGACACACAAGCTGAAACGTCAAGACTGGGCCAAGAAATATCTCAAGACTGATTTTTCTAAGGTTTTATGGACTGATGAAATGAGAGTGAGTCTTGATGGGCCAGATGGATGGGCCGTGGCTGGATTGGTAAAGGGCAGAGAGCTCCAGTCCAACTCAGACGCCAGCAAGGTGGAGGTGGAGTACTGGTTTGGGCTTGTATCATCAAAGATGAGCTTGTGGGGCCTTTTCGGGTTGAGGATGGAGTCAAGCTCAACTCCCAGTCCTACTGCCAGTTTCTGGAAGACACCTTCTTCAAGCAGTGGTACAGGAAGAAGTCTGCATCCTTCAAGAAAAACATGATTTTCATGCAGGACAATGCTCCATCACACGCGTCCATGTACTCCACAGCGTGGCTGGCAAGAAAGGGTATAAAAGAAGAAAATCTAATGACATGGCCTCCTTGTTCACCTGATCTGAACCCCATTGAGAACCTGTGGTCCATCATCAAATGTGAGATTTACAAGGAGGGAAAACAGTACACCTCTCTGAACAGTGTCTGGGAGGCTGTGGTTGCTGCTGCACGCAATGTTGATGGTGAACAGATCAAAACACTGACAGAATCCATGGATGGCAGGCTTTTGAGTGTCCTTGCAAAGAAAGGTGGCTATATTGGTCACTGATTTGTTTTTGTTTTGTTTTTGAATGTCAGAAATGTATATTTGTGAATGTTGAGATGTTATATTGGTTTCACTGGTAAAAATAAATAATTGAACTGGGTATATATTTGTTTTTTGTTAAGTTGCCTAATAATTATGCACAGTAATAGTCACCCGCACACACAGATATCCCCCTAAAATAGCTAAAACTAAAAAAAAACTAAAAACTACTTCCAAAAATATTCAGCTTTGATATTAATGAGTTTTTTGGGTTCATTTAGAACATGGTTGTTGTTCAATAATAAAATTAATCCTCAAAAATACAACTTGCCTAATAATTCTGCACTCCCTGTATGTATACATTTTTTATATGTAGATTGAGTGTTGCAAAATATTCATGTATGCGAATAAGAACTACGTTGATACAAATTTTATTTCTTTTACCTCCGCCGTCCGCCCCCCAATAGTAGATACTACTGATTGGTGCACTCAGTATTCTTGTTACTTCGCAGCACTATGTCAGTAGCATGTACGTATGGACAACAGATAAATATCTATCACATGCACATAGCACGTCCATTTTCCTGCCATTCAATATATACCACACACTATATACCATACACACTATATATATAGATCTAATTTTATGTCCATGAGCTTTTTTTTTGCTCAGACCTCACATAAATATAATCGCAATACAATACAATCTTATAACGGTAACATTAAATCTAATATTTCCCCTTTAAAGACGTAACTACGATTTTTTTTTTATAATTGTATAATAAAAAAATTGTGATTATATACTTTCATCTTTATTCTTCAGCGCTTTCTGGAGCGGGGCTATCCATGAATCCGGAAAAGAGTAGAGTAAGAGGCCATTGTACGGTCTGTCCGGGCTGAATTAAAATTTAAAAGTGGCATCTGACACGGCCACCAGGCTATTAAAAAAAAAAGTTTTGCGACCTGAAGCGCCTACACCCAGATCGGGTCGAAGAGTATAGTAGGCAATTATGCCCAGGTACAATGCTTACATTAATTTTGTATCTCTCTCTACAACATATAGTAATGTATATATTCAGTTATGCTGCTGATCCATACAGATGTAGTATGGGTAACACACAACCTCTTAACTCAAATTTCTTAAATTATCACATAATCTTGAAACAAAAGCCATTTTATAAAATAGCTTAATGCATTTAATTGCGTTAAGTTTACATAACACGCCTCATAAAGCATGTGTGTTAACTCTACTACGTCCATATTTCATCCCTTTGAAATGATTACTTAATACCTGGTGTGACATGTACAAAATCTTCAGGTTACATCATACATCTCTACCTTGCTGAGATTGTATATATATTGTTAGACACACAGCGCGGTAGTGATGTATGATGTCACCAGATGATTTTATACGTTTCACACACACAAATATATATAGGTATTTTTGTTTATATCTACATAAACTGCAAACATCATTCAGTATTCCGGTCAAAGTCCCCGACCATTACATACATCCCCCACACAATTTGCATGGGATTCAAGATTATATATATATATATATATATATATATATATATATATATATATATGTAAAAAAAAGTATGTATGTGTGTATGTATGTACAGTACAGACCAAAAGTTTGGGCACACCTTCTCATTCAAAGAGTTTTCTTTATTTTCATGACTATGAAAATTGTAGATTCACACTGAAGGCATCAAAACTATGAATAAACACATGTGAAATTATATACATAATAACAAAAAAGTGTGAAACAACTGAAAATATGTCATATTCTAAGTTCTTCAAAGTAGCCACCTTTTGCTTTGATTACTGCTTTGCACACTCTTGGCATTCTCTTAATGAGCTTCAAGAGGTAGTCACCTGAAATTGTCTTCCAACAGTCTTGAAGGAGTACCCAGAGATGCTTAGCACTTGTTGGCCCTTTTGCCTTCACTCTGTGGTCCAGCTTACCCCAAACCATCTCGATTGGGTTCAGGTCCGGTGACTGTGGAGGCCAGGTTATCTGGCGCAGCACCCCATCACTCTCCTTCATGGTCAAATAGCCCTTACACAGCCTGGAGGTGTGTTTGGGGACATTGTCCTGTTGAAAAATAAATGATGGTCCAACTAAACGCAAACCGGATGGAATAGCATGCCGCTGCAAGATGCTGTGGTAGCCATGAGGGTTCAGTATGCCTTCAATTTTGAATAAATCCCCAACAGTGTCACAAGCAAAGCACCCCCACACCATCACACCTCCTCCTCCATGCTTCACGGTGGGAACCAGGCATGTAGAGTCCATCCGTTCACCTTTTCTGCATCACACAAAGACATGGTGGTTGGAACCAAAGATCTCAAATTTGGACTCATCAGACCAAAAGCACAGATTTCCACTGGTCTGATGTCCATTCCTTGTGTTCTTTAGCCCAAACAAGTCTCTTCTGCTTGTTGCCTGTCCTTAGCAGTGGTTTCCTAGCAGATATTCTACCATGAAGGCCTGATGTACACAGTCTCCTCTTAACAGTTGTTCTAGAGATGTGTCTGCTGCTAGAACTCTGTGTGGCATTGATCTGGTCTCTAATCTGAGCTGCTGTTAACCTGCGATATCTGAGGCTGGTGACTCGGATGAACTTATCCTCCGCAGCAGAGGTGACTCTTGGTCTTCCTTTCCTGGGGCGGTCCGCATGTGAGCCAGTTTCTTTGTAGTGCTTGATGGTTTTGGTGACTGCACTTGGGGACACTTTTAAAGGGCTTCTGTCACCCCACTAAACCGTTTTTGTTTTTGTTTTTTTTGTTTACTAATAATCCCTATACTGCGAGCTCCCTATACATAAGTTAAATAATCATTTTGGTTCAGTAGAATTTGATAAAAAAAAGCTATTTTTAAAATATGTAAATTACCTTGCTACCATCAAGTAGGGCGGCTACTTGCTGGTAGCAGCCGCATCCTCCGATCCTAATGACGCCCCCTCCGCATTGTGATTGACAGGGCCAGGGAACGGAATCGTTCTCTGCTGGCCCTGCCTGTTTGCAATCAAAAATCCGGCGCCTGCGCCGCGGCCGTACCTAGCTTCAATGTGCGCAGGCGCACTGAGAGGCGGCCGCTCGCTCGGCCACTCCATCCTCAATGCGCCTGCGCCGGGTGTAGATGTGACGTCATCGGCGCAGGCGCATTGAGGATGGAGCGGCCGAGCGAGCGGTCGCCTCTCAGTGCGCCTGCGCACATTGAAGATAGGTACAGCCGCGGCGCAGGCGCCGGATTTTGAATGCAAACAGGCAGGGGAGGCAGAGAACGATTCCGTTCCCTGGCCCTGTCAATCACAATGCGGAGGGGGCGTCATTAGGATCGGAGGATGCGGCTGCTACCAGCAAGTAGCCGCCCTACTTGCTGGTAGCAAGGTAATTTACATATTTTAAAAATAGCTTTTTATCAAATTCTACTGAACCAAAATGATTATTTAACTTATGTATAGGGAGCTCGCAGTATAGGCATTATTAGTAAACAAAAAAAACAAAAAAACGGTTTAGTGGGGTGACAGAAGCCCTTTAAAGTTTTCCCAATTTTTCGGACTGACTGACCTTAATTTCTTAAAGTAATGATGGCCACTCGTTTTTCTTACTTAGCTGCTTTTTTCTTGCCATAATACAAATTCTAACAGTTTATTCAGTAGGACTATCAGCTGTGTATCCACCTGACTTCTCCACAACGCAACTGATGGTCCCAACCCCATTTATAAGGTAAGAAATGCCACTTATTAAACCTGACAGGGCACACCTGTGAAGTGAAAACCATTTCCGGTGACTACCTCTTGAAGCTCATCAAGAGAATGCCAAGAGTGTGCAAAGCAGTAATCAAAGCAAAAGGTGGCTACTTTGAAGAACCTAGAATATGACATATTTTCAGTTGTTTCACACTTTTTTGTTATGTATATAATTCCACATGTGTTAATTCATAGTTTTGATGCCTTCAGTGTGAATCTACAATTTTCATAGTCATGAAAATAAAGAAAACTCTTTGAATGAGAAGGTGTGTCCAAACTTTTGGTCTGTACTGTATGTGTGTATGTTCCCACAAAAACGCAACAATTGATTTCAATAAAACTTGGTATACACATCCCTTGCTACCTGGAAAGAAATCTCGGCTCTCTACGACGTACCGTTCCTGAGATATTCCACAAAAATGACCTGTATTAAATCCTAACCGCCAACTGACAGGAGCTGTGGTGTTCACAGTTAAAAGGCCGGTCACCGTGAAAGTCACTGTTAAAGGGCCAGTCGCCGTAAAAGTCCCTGTTAAAGGGGCGGTCACCATCAAAGTCACTGTTAAAGGGACGGTCACCTTCAAAGTCACAGTTAAAGGGGAAAATTTAAGCCTCCTTCTAATTATAAAGTTACCTTGACAACTAAATCAACAGGGAGGAGGGCGGGCTGGCAGCAGATCTTCAAAATGTGGTTTGGCAGACAGTCTAATGCTGGCAGCCATAAAGAATTCTATACCCAACATAACACCATCCAATAACCCCTTATCTACAAACCTGATTCCAAAAAAGTTGGGACACTAAACAAATTGTGAATAAAAACTGAATGCAATGATGTGGAGATGGCAAATGTCAATATTTTATTTGTAATAGAACGTAGATGACAGATCAAACGTTTAATCCGAGTAAATGTATAATTTTAAAGGAAAAATAAGTTGATTCAAATTTTCACGGTGTCAACAAATCCCAAAAAAGTTGGGACAAGTAGCAATAAGAGGCTGGAAAAAGTAAATTTGAGCATAACGAAGTGCTGGAAGACCAATTAACACTAATTAGGTCAATTGGCAACATGATTGGGTATAAAAAGAGCTTCTCAGAGTGGCAGTGTCTCTCAGAAGCCAAGATGGGTAGAGGATCACCAATTCCCACAATGTTGCACAGAAAGATAGTGGAGCAATATCAGAAAGGTGTTACCCAGTGAAAAACTGCAAAGACTTTGCATCTATCATCATCAACTGTGCATAACATCATCCGAAGATTCAGAGAATCTGGAACAATCTCTGTGCGAAAGGGTCAAGGCCATAAAACCTTACTGGATGCCCGTGATCTCCGGGCCCTTAAACGACACTGCACCACAAACAGGAATGCTACTGTAAAGGAAATCACAGAATGGGCTCAGGAATACTTCCAGAAACCATTGTCAGTGAACACAATCCACCGTGCCATCCGCCGTTGCCAGCTGAAACTCTACAGTGCAAAGAAGAAGCCATTTCTAAGCAAGATCCACAAGCTCAGGTGTTTTCACTGGGCCAGGGATCATTTAAAATGGAGTGTGGCAAAATGGAAGACTGTTCTGTGGTCAGACGAGTCACGATTCAAAGTTCTTTTTGGAAATCTGGGACGCCATGTCATCCGGACCAAAGAGGACAAGGACAACCCAAGTTGTTATCAACGCTCATTTCAGAAGCCTGCATCTCTGATGGTATGAGGTTGCATGAGTGCGTGTGGCATGGGCAGCTTGCATGTCTGGAAAGGCACCATCAATGCAGAAAAATATATTCAGGTTCTAGAACAACATATGCTCCCATCCAGACGTCATCTCTTTCAGGGAAGACCCTGCATTTTTCACAAGATAAGGCCAGACCACATTCTGCATCAATCACAACATCATGGCTGCGTAGGAGAAGGATCCGGGTACTGAAATGGCCAGTCTGCAGTCCAGATCTTTCACCTATAGAGAACATTTGGCACATCATAAAGAGGAAGGTGCAACAAAGAAGGCCCAAGACGATTGAACAGTTAGAGGCCTGTATTAGACAAGAATGGGAGAGCATTCCTATTTCTAAACTTGAGAAACTGGTCTCCTCGGTCCCCAGACGTCTGTTGAGTGTTGTAAGAAGAAGGGGAGATGCCACACAGTGGTGAAAATGGCCTTGTCCCAACTTTTGGGGGATTTGTTGACACCATGAAATTCTGATTTAACATATTTTTCCCTTAAAATTGTAAATTTTCTCAGTTTAAACTTTTGTTCCGTGATTTATGTTCTATTCTGAATAAAATATTAGAAGTTAGCACCTCCACATCATTGCATTCAGTTTTTATTCACGATTTGTATAGTGTCCCAACTTTTTGGGAATCCGGTTTGTAATTTCCGAACTGTTGTTTGTTTTTCCTAATTGTCAATTACCCAGTCAGAATACCCTATAGGGCACCTTCTTAACAAATCCCATGTTACCTCATCCTACCTTGTAACTTAGACTAGTTCTACCCATCTATAACACTTTTTTTTTTACTAACAAAATTTGTCAAATCCACAATTGGTATAATTCAGAATCCCATGCAGATTCCTCCATATAGTAATTTCTTGATCTTTACCTTTGTTATGATTTCTGAGTTGTTTGTCTAAATTCTTAACATTGTGTCATTATTACAGGTCAACCCGTTCCCTCCGTCCACCACCACAAAAAATAAAAATAAAAATTGAGGAGGTGCCCATGGAGGAGGAGGAGTGTGAGGAGCAGAAGGAGGGAGAAAATGTTGAGGCCACCTCCCCCCCCCCCCCCCAGATCTTTGCGAGACAGAGGTGACAGAGGAGGAGGCCGGAACTTCCCAGCCACCAGATTCTGCCCCCCCCCCAGCTCCAGAAGAGGAGGAAGAGGTGGTCTACACCCCCCACCATGAGGGTAAATAGGTGCACACATTACTATAATTTGGTATACATAACATATTCACAAGCATCCCAGGATCCCCCCACCACCCTGCATCTCTGGAGCTGCAATGCACATGTGTAATGAATCTGAAAAATAGCAGCCCTTAGTTAACATGGCTGCCTGTTTAGCTGAACAGCATTTGCACCCCGGTTCACAAACGATTATGCCTGGGGGCAGGGTGTCTGTTGGTTCGTAATAGACTGTCCCTCTGCGTCAAGTCACTTCCCGCTGAGGCCTACTTTTAATGGCCGGCCGTGAAGTGGTTAAAAGTGGCAACAATGAGGGGACAACAGAAATTAGTGTAATAGGAAAATTAAAAAAATGTGACATACTCTGTAAACTACCGAAAAACTATTAACTAATTTAATAAATAACATTATACTGTATCCGAACTATCACTAAGAAAACCAAAATATAATTAACATAAATATCTTTAGATATTGGATTTAGATGTAAATAGGCAGTGTTTAATCACATACTACACACAATGCACTAATTGTCTTGTAAGTAACCCTATTTGAAATTATTTTCTTCTATATATTTTTTTTTCAGTAGTGAATAAGTGCATAAAGCACTGCATAGTTAAAGAGAGTTATTTAAATGGCGTGGTGGAACTAAAAAAATTGCAGCATAGCGTCAATAAAAAGGTGCGGGGAATGGAGAAAAAGCACCTGTAATGGTCGCGTGCACACACACACACAGGGGGAGGATAGTGACTACTGCGCTCCACCCTCACCCCTGGACCTGCCTACTTGCCTCACGAGTCCTGATGACAGGGGACAACTGGACGGCAGTCCCTAACTTAGGATACATGCTGGGAGGACAGACAAGACAAATAACGGATCGTGAACGGACCGGATCAATACCAAGAGAGCAACGCAGTACAGAGGGATAAGCAAAGAATAGTCAGGAGAAGCCGGAGTCAGAATACCAGGAGAGATGCGCAGTACAGAAGGAGCAGGCAGAGGATGGTAAGGGAACACAGGATCAGGTAAGAATACAGGAATCAAAAATCGCCAGGAAACTAAATTAACAGGCAACCTGTGGCCAGCAGGCTGCCTGTTAAATACTAGCTAGCTGGGGTCATGTGACGTGGCCAGCGTCACATGACCCGCACTAGGAAGTACAGCTGAGCACTGGTTGCTGGATAAACTGGGGACGCCGGCCGCACGGAGGAGACATGCGTGGCCGGTCCGTCCCGCCCCCTATCACCAAGGAAACTAGGACACTGTGCACTCCTGCACAGAAACGGGACACCGGCGGCACTGAGGAGAGCGAGCGCCTCGGCGTCCTGTGACAGCACCTTCTCCAATTACAAAAAATGGACAACATATTATTGGAGCTCAAAAAGTTGCCCTAGAGGCTTGTTTTCTTATTTTTGTTGTAAATACCTTTTTTTAGTTTGATAACACGTGCTTTGGTTTTTTAGAATGTAATGTTACGGTGTAAATTTTATAAGTTTCTTGTAAGGCCCCTTTATTCCAGGGTCAGGACAGACAGCAGAACAGACAGCATTAGGTACATGGTAACACATAACTCAGCAGTGTCAGGACCTACAACAGCAAGTATCGGTAACAGTGGAGTATAAGGCCTACATAACTCAGCAGTGTCAGGACCTACAACAGCAAGTATTGATAACAGTGGAGTATACGGTCCACACATAACTCATCAGGGTCAGGACAGACTTCAGCATCAGCAGCAGGTAGATGTTAAGGGTCCAGTATAAGGCCTACACATATCTCGGCTTAACTCAGCACGACAGCCAGCAACAGGTTCGAAGAGTGCAGCAGGAATTTGTTCCCAGGAATGGGCCCCTACTAGACCAGAACAACACCAAAAATTAACATAAGTGTTCAGCAGGAATGGGCTAACATGGAAAAAATACACTATTTGACTTTCTAAAATTTAAGTTTTTTTTTTAAACAACAAGAAGTGCAAAATTAGCTATACACGACGCGTTCCCTCGACTGCTAGAACTTTGAAGATCTGGCACATCAAGTCTGTGGCAGATAAATATTTTAAATAACATTTTAACAATAACAATTTACAACATTTTAACAATAACAGTCCTGTCTGGCTTATTTTTATATTGTTTTCATGGAAAGCAACTATATCTTTCATTATTTGATGGTTCCTCTTATCCATCCTCCGAACCTTCTTCGAAACCCACCGCAGCAGCTTATGAATAGCCAATTGAGCTTTTAGATGCTCCTTCTGGAACTTGCCCATTCGTTGAGGGCATTTATAGATTACTGTATGTTTTAAAGAAATGAAAATATTAATGCAATTTAGTTTAGCAAACAATTAGTGCATTGTGTGAAATAGGTGTATTTACATCAAAATCCAGAAGTTACACATGTTTGTGGTCACTATAGTGTTTTTTGGATTAGAGATAGTTCGGATAGAGTTTAATGTTATTTTTTTGGGTAGTTTATATTTTTTAGCTACTTTAGACACTTATGCCACTTGCACACGACCGTATGTCTCGTAGGACATACGGTCGTGTGCAAGTGGCATAAGTGTCTAAAGTAGCTAAAAATATATAAACTACCCAAAAAAATAACATTAAACTCTATCCGAACTATCTGTAATCCATGAGCATTCCATATGTCCCGGAGCGGCATACATCGTGCACATGGGAGCGCACAGCAGCAGAGGTTACTATGATACTCTGCGCATCGTCCGCCTGTGGGACTATAGTCCTGTGTTAATATGAGTGCAGGACAATCGTCCCACGTGTGGCCGATGTGCACAGCATCAATAGTAACCTATGGTCAATATACATGATTGACATAGTAACCTATGATCCTGCGCGCTCCCGTGTGCACGTTGTATGCCGCTCCGGGACATATGGCATGCTCATGGACCATATGTCTCGCAGGGCATACAATTGCAGTACGCCGCCCTGCAGGGTATTGCGATTGTGAGGTGACAGTACTTAGGCAAAAGAGGGTTGCTCTTGGTTACTCACAGTTTATGGGGAGACCCTGGGCAGGCGTACTGCAGTGATGGAGAGGCTGGCACAGGAGTCTTCTAAGGCACTCTCGGTGTATAGGGACCAGGCCTGATGTTGGGTGAGGTGCCCTGGATGTTGCATATGTTTAATGTGCCGGGGGCAAGGTCCCTTTAAGATTTGTGATGCCATGCCTGTAACGGTGGCACACCGATTGACAATGGTATAAAGGGAGGAACACGTTGTTGTTGTGAACCAGAACTTCCTTTACTGGAAACAGTTAACTTTATACAGTCTGAGTTCAGTTCCACATGGCAGCATCAATCAATAGCAGGCTTTTACATCAATGGCAGGTACAATGTTATTTGCAAGATACTCAGAGGGTAAAAATACCTTCAGACCAGGCTGCACCTTTTCCTCAGAAATCCTGTGCACTATTCCTTAGAACTCCTGGCTGTCTCAATCCCAAGGCCCGTATGCCCTAATGTTGGCTTTATCCTTGGCAGAAAACTTCCTCAGGTATATATCCCTTGCTTTAGGTAAATAATCATTCTGCCCTTCAGCTCCTCTCAGGTTGGCTGGAATACTCTTCTGCTCTGCTCTGCACTTAGCTTTGTGGGAACTGCAGCTTACTTTCAGGAGGCAAACTCTTCCCCTGGTAACAATCTTCTGAGCTAACTCTGGCTCAATATCCTCAAGCAGGCCGGACTGCATCCACTAGCCTCCTGGTGGCAACTAGACGCCTAGGGTGTCTAGCTGCATATCAGTAGGAGGCCCCCAGCTTCTCTCTGGCTAAGGTGCCCTCTTACTTTTGTTTCTCCACAGACTCCTGACCAGTGTTCCCTCTAAGCTGCGTGGGTGCGCGACCGCACAGCAATTATTGTGCCCCCACTCATGTCCGCTCAGCACCCGCTCACCCTGCCGCCGGCAAAATGCCTACACTAATGCCCACACTAATACCCACACTAATGAAGATGTCTTCAATACGACGTGTGCGGCTCAGCGTGGCGCCGCCTACACATATTACCGCTCTACTGCTGCGGCTCCTCCTTTTTCTGACCGCAAGAGGAGAGGAGGACTGGACTGAGCACGCAGCAGCCAGGCGAGGTAACATCAGCATCTTAGTGTTTTTTTTTAGGGGGTTTTATTTATTGTTATTTCTAATTACTTTTAGATATTGGATGTTCCAAGTGTGAATAGGGGTGAGCTAGGCCAAGAATATTGGCAGATACAGTAGAGGACTACAAAGAAGATGAAGACAGCATTATGGGAATATACAGTACATGAAAATATTACTTCAATAAGAACTGCGAATTGGAGTGATATTTAATCATGTATATGGGTATTGACATTATTGGCAGCAGAATTATATATTTTTTTCATTACCATTAATTTCACTATTTCAGTGGCTTAATGTGTTTCATATGCATGAATTTCTATCAGTTTTTAATTTAATATATTACAATGTTGCACTATGCACTTTATAATTATTATGTAAATATTTATAATGCATTTGATTGTTTTTTCACAATATTTAACCAGTTTTTTTCAATTACAAGATACTGTTTGTATAGCGTTTTTTGCACAACACCCACAAACACTTGATATAGGGATTTCCTCCTTCTAATATTTCTATTTCTTTACTTTCATAGTATGCATATTATTTTTAATTGATCATGTACATTTGATTATCACAATATTTAATAGGATATGTTTCTGTGGTAAAGGTTTTAATATTTTGTATCTTTACAAAGATCTGTCTGTTGCCCTTTCCAGTAATAGACACTAAAGTTGCAGTGCATATGACCGGTCACATGATCACTGGAATCTCAGTGCGCGGGCCACCTCTAATGCTGTGGTGATGGAGGCACAGGGGCGGGCATTTGTGCCCGGTCATGTGATCCCCTTGTCTGTAGTGCAGACCAGCTCATTTGCAGAGACACCTATTTGTTTTGAAGGATGCTCAGACAAGATTATATGTAGAGCTATATTAGGGTCACAGTCATGCAGACTTCATAATAGATTTTAGATTTGGATATATGTCTTTCATCACTATAATGCCATTAGTAATGATGGTATTGATTATTTGATTACAATATACACTCACCTAAAGAATTATTAGGAACACCATACTAATACGGTGTTAGACCCGCTTTTGCCTTCAGAACTGCCTTAATTCTACGTGGCATTGATTCAACAAGGTGCTGATAGCATTCTTTAGAAATGTTGGCCCATATTGATAGGATAGCATCTTGCAGTTGATGGAGATTTGAGGGATGCACATTCAGGGCACGAAGCTCCCCCGTTCCACCACATCCCAAAGATGCTCTATTGGGTTGAGATCTGGTGACTGTGGGGGTCATTTTAGTACAGTCAACTCATTGTCATGTTCAAGAAACCAATTTGAAATGATTTTTTTTGCTTTGTGACATGGCGCATTATCCTGCTGGAAGTAGCAATCAGAGGATGGGTACATGGTGGTCATAAAGGGATGGACATGGTCAGAAACAATGTTCAGGTAGCCAGTGGCATTTAAACGATGGCCAATTGGCACTAAGGGGCCTAAAGTGTGCCCAGAAAACATCCCCCACACCATTACACCACCACCAGCAGCCTGCACAGTGGTAACAAGGCATGATGAATACATTCTGTTTATGCCAAATTCAGACTCTACCATTTGAATGTCTCAACAGAAATCAAGACTCATCAGACCAGGCAACATTTTTCCAGTCTTCAACAGTCCAATTTTGGTGAGCTTGTGCAAATTGTAGCCTCTTTTTCCTATTTGTAGTGGAGATGAGTGGTACCCGGTGGGGTCTTCTGCTGTTGTAGCCCATCCGCCTCAAGGTTGTGCGTGTTGTGGCTTCACAAATGCTTTGCTGCATACCTCGGTGGTTATTTCAGTCAACGTTGCTCTTCTATCAGCTTGAATCAGTCGGCCCATTCTCCTCTGACCTCTAGCATCAACAAGGCATTTTCGCCCACAGGACTGCAGCATACTGGATGTTTTTCCCTTTTCACACCATTCTTTGTAAACTCTAGAAATGGTTGTGCGTGAAAATCACAGTAACTGAGCAGATTGTGAAATACTCAGACCGGCCCGTCTGGCACCAACAACCATGCCACGCTCAAAATTGCTTAAATCACCTTTCTTTCCCATTCTGACATTCAGTTTGGAGTTCAGGAGATTGTCTTGACCAGGACCACAACCCTACATGCATTGAAGCAACTGCCATGTGATTGGTTGACTAGATAATCGCATTAATAAGAAAAAGAACAGGTGTTCCTAATAATTCTTTAGGTGAGTGTATATGTTGGAGGAATGTGTGGTGGTTCCACCCTGTGTTGGTATTCACATCTCCTTAACTTTTGGAGTAACTTAGATTAATTTATTGTTTATTTAATAAATAATTTATTTTATGGGGAAACAGTTTTTTGGCTCAGTTGCAATGTATTTGTTTTGATGATTAATATTAGTAGCTGGGCCATGCAAGGACTATATGTAATGATAACATTTAAAAAAATGTTTTTTTTAGGGAGTGTCTAAGCATCTAATTCCAGAGAACTGGTGTAGCTCGGGAGACATCTTGGATACGGGAGTGAGGGGTTTGAATTATGTTGGATGTCAGTCGTAAGTCATTAGCTGAAAGGAGAGCATGGGTAGGATGGTAGACGGAGATGAGGGAGGAGATGTGAGGGGGGTGCAGCATTGTGGATAGCTTTGTGAGTGGGAATGGGCAATTTAAATTGAATCCTGTACTATATGGGCAACCAGTGGAATGATTGGCACAGGGTGGAGTTAGTAGGGTAGCGGTTAGACAGATATGTGAGCCTGGCTGCTGTATTCAGGATAGTTTGGAGAGAAGACAGCTTGGTGAGGGGGAGTCCAATTAGTAATGAATTACAGTAATCAAGGTGGGAATGGACAGGACAACAATGAGAGTTGTTGTTTCCACAGCAAGAAATGGGCAGATTCTAGAAATGTTTTTGAGGTGCAAGCAGCATGAGTGGGCAAAAGATTGAATATAGGAGATAAAGGAAAGATCAATGTCTAACAGAACACAGAGCAAGTGGGCAAGCTGCCCCAGAGTTATAATAGTGCCGCACATATTCTTCCTTAACATGTGAAATGTTCCCCATAGCAATGGGTGCAACACAACCCCAACGCATGATTGATCCACCCTATGCTTAAAGGGTTTGTGTCACTTCATTACATTACAGTACACTATAGGAAAAAGCTCTACCCTGTGTGAGCTCCCACAGTCACGGCCACCAGAAAGGCCGTCACTTATTCCTATTGTCTGCAAGCACAGCCACCTCTGCTGGATTGCAGGGTGGTTATAACCATGGAGCAGTGTATAATGTGATGGGAAAAAATGATTCAGCCAGCAAAAGAAACAATATTGACAATAACAATACATTAGTAAGTGGCCTGTATTAACTTTCTCTACATAATAAATGTCACTTGCTGAAGTGAGACAACCCTTTTGAAGATTGAACAGGTATAAACATACCTTTGCTCATTGTGGCCAAACAGTTCTATTTTTAACATCATCAATCCTCAGGACTTTTTTCCAATATGCATCAGGCTTGTTTAGATGTTCTTTTGCAGACTTCTGCTGCAGAATTTTATGCTGAGGACCCAGAAAAGGATTTATTCTGATGACTCTTCTATGCAGGTGTTACTGAACAGTAGAACAATGTACCACAACTCCACAGTCTGTTAAATATTCCTGAAGGTCTTTAGCAGTCAAGGGGGGGGGGGGGGGGGGTTCTGATTTGCATTTCTAGCAATCCTACAAGTAGCTGTCTCTGCCCCCACTCTTCCTGTTAACTGCAATTTTTTAATACATATCAAACTGAGGAAATGCCAAACTGAAAATGCTTTGCTACCTTCTTATAGCCTTATAGCAGATGCTTAGAAGAACCCATGGCTGCTGTTTTTGGGAGTAGGTTAGAGGAATCTGGGTATGTATAAAGCTTTGAAATTTGCATCACCTGGCCTTTCCTAATGATGATTGTGAGCAAGCCTTAACCCTAACAGGCCATTTTAAGTCTGAGACCTCAGTCAAATTTATCTGAGCTCTCAAATCTCCTTGGGTTCCCATACTTTTAGAAGCTACTCCTTTCCTTTTTACTTTCTAAAATTGTACAAAACCTCACATAGGCAGATGGTTTCTCACTCATACAGTACTGATGTTAGGCTACTTTCTCACTAGCATTTTTACTGGATCCGGCAGGGTTCAGCAAAAACTTTTTCGTTACTGATAATACAACCGTCTGCATTCGTTATTAATGGATCCGGTTGCATTATCTTTAACATTGCCAAGACGGATCCATCATGAACTCCATTGAAATTCAATGGGGAATGGATCCGTTTTATAGTGTGTCAGATTGTGTCAGAGAAAATGGATCCGTCCCCATTGTCTTGCATTAGGGGTCATGCCGGATCTGTCTTGGGCCGCATCCCAGGACGGAAAGCAAACTACAACATGTTGCGGTTTGCTCTCCGGTATGGGAATGAAATGCATTTTGGGGCATTCAGTTCTGTTCAGTTCAGTTTTGTCCCCATTGACAATGAATGGGGACAAAACTGAAGTTTTTTTTTTTTTCCAGTATTAAGACCCTATGACAGATCTCAATACTGGAAAACTAAAACGCTAGTCTTCCTGTTTTGGCCCCAGCTGTACAGCCTTTCTAGGTGTTGTCTTCCCCCTGTAACTGGGCCTACTATATCAGCCCCAGTTGCAGGAGAAATCAGCAGTAAAAAAAACTGTAAGTTTAAATGTCCCCTAAAGGTCTTGCATGAACTTATGGGGGCACAAAGTGTAAAATACCAATAAATAAATAAATTAAAAGTGTTTTATAAAAATAAAACAATAAAAGTTGCAAGTGCAAACAAGAGCTCCCGTTTCCAAGGCATTTAAAATTTGGTATTAGGTATTTGGTATTGCCATGTCCGTAATGACCGGTTGGATAAAAATATCAATTAATCTACCCTATCGGGTAAGCGCTGTAAAAAAATAATTATATTATGCCAAAACAGCTATTTTTTGGTAACTTCATTTCTCATAAAACATATACAACGATCAAAAAGCTGTATATAACCCAAAATGGTACCAATGAAAACATCACCACATCCCATAAAAAATGAGCCCTCACATGACCATCGCCAGAAAAAAATAAAAAAATAAAAATAAAAAAAAATATATATATATATATATATATATATCTTTAAGAAAATGGCAATACAGATATTTTTTTTCAATTTGTGTAAAATTGGAAAAAATAGACACATTTAGTATTGCCACATCCATAATGACTGTCTCTATAAAATATTACATGATGTACCACATCAGGTGAAAGTAAAAAATAAATTACCATATTTTTTGCCCTATAAGACCACCGGCCCATAAGATGCACCTAGGTTTGACAGGAGGAAAATAAGAGAAAATATATTTTTCATTAGACCTCAGGTCAGACCAACAATCAGACTTCCAATATTAATCAGATCTCAGCTCACAGCCCCAATCAGACCCCCAATGTTAATTAGACCCCAATAAGACCTCAGATTAGACCCCAATGTGAATGACCCCAATCAGATCTCAGATAAGAGCCCCATGCCTCTTATATCAGTCCCAACTGCCTCTCATATCAGCCCCCATGCATCTCTTACCAGCCCCCATGAATATTAGCCCCTATGAATTGTATTACTGCTCCCATGCCTGTTATGTCTGCCCCATGCTCTTATTACTGCCCCCATTCTTCTTATTATTGTCGCTATACCTCTCAGTTTAGACCCCAGCAGCCTCAGAACATATAAAATAAAGAAACCACATACCCTTCCTGCTCCTGGACGCTGCCGCTCCTCACCGCCTGTGCTCTTCATCCTCCTGCTGTCGGCTGTACTGTGAACTGGCACCCTCAAGCTGTGCGCAGCCACTGCACAGCACAGCTGACAGCCGAGCGGAGGACCAGGATGCGGTGAGTACAGAGCCTTCACCGCTTCCCAGTCCGCCAGTGCTAATGAGCGCTTCCATAATAGAAGCTCTCATTAGCATTTGCCTCATAAGATGCAGGGACATTTTCCCCCCACTTTGGGGGGGGGGGGGACTGTGTTTTATAGGGAGAAAAATATGGTTATAAAAACTATGCCAAAACAGCTTTTATGTCACAATGCCTACCAAAAAACAATATCAAGTGATCAAAAAGTCTTATGCAGCCCAAAATGGTACTGGTAAAAAGTACAGTCTGTCTTGCAAAAGGCAAGCCCTCAGACATCTACATTGGCAGATAAATAGCAATGCAAAATACAAACAATATTTTTAAATATAAAAGTGATTTTATTATTGAAAAGTAGTAACACATGAAAATAACTATATAAATTTGATATTGCCATAACCATATCAACGACAGAGCAAAGTTATCATATCATATACTGTTATACTGTATACCACATGGTAAACCCAATGGAAAAAAAAAAAGAAAAAAAAAAAAAACTTGACAATTACTATATTTTTCCCTGCTCACCTCCCAAAACTTAAGATAAAAAAGAAAGCCAAATGTACACAAAATAGTGCCAATGAAAACAATTAAATCTGATCCTGCAAGAAAAAAAAGAAAAAATCAACAAAATACAAAAAAAAACAAACAAAGATAAATTATGAGTCTTAAAAGCCATTTCAGCAAATTCCATGTTAGAAAATCCAGATGCTGCTCCTTCCCTTCCGAGCTCTGGCATATCCACAAACAGCAGTTTACAACCACAAATGAGGTGTTGCTATGTTCACAATAAAATGGGTAGCAAATTGTGGGGTGATATTCTTCTCTTATTTCTTGTGAAAAAGAAAGTTTGGACCTAAAGCATAATTTTCTTGTGTAAAAAAATAAATAAATAAAAATCATTTTCACAGTCAAGTGTTTCTAAATTGTATGAAATGCTTGTTGGGTCAAAGTGTTCACTACATCACTTAAAAATTCCTTGGGTGGTATAGATATCAAAACGTATTCACCATAGGGGTACCTCAGGCTCTGTGCCTACCTACCAGTGCCAAGGTGGTCTCAGTCAGGCAGGACCTACTCTAAATTTATGCATGCCATCTACATTCAAAAGAGCAGACCCTTCACATATAGCACTGCTTCTTGTTACCGCTATGTGCAGTCAAGCAACCAATGAGAAGAAGAGCAGACACTGCTATATGTACCACCTAATCAAGGTTGCCTGTGGTGTAGGCGGGGTAAAAATGCACAAAAATGCTACTTCCAAGATAAAATAAAAGCACAGTCACACTTGAAGGTGCCAATCCTTCAAGTGTTTACTGACTAAACAAAAATCATAGAAAAAGATTTTTTAAAATCCTGTACTCCTGAATGTAGATGCCCAATGGCATAGATAAGTATAGAATAGTTCCTGCATGACTGAGACCACCTTGGAGCTGATAGGCAGGCACAGATGTGTTTTGATCAAATTATATTGGCTGAGAGCCTCAGATGTTATCATAAGAGAATGAGGGCTTAGTCCACATATAATGTTTGCATTTATTGTGTTAACTACCTCCCATCCGCCCATTAAATATAAACGTCCGGGAGGTGGTTGTCTATCTCCTAATGGATGTTTTAAAACGTATTTTCAGAGATTGCAGCTGCACGCTAATCGTGCAGCTGCTGATCGGGTTAACCACTGTAAGTGACAGCAGGGCAACCCTTAAAGAAGGCAGGAACAGTGTCCAGGTGTCCCTGCCTTCTAGATCGCTGTATACACAGAGCTCACCGAGTGCTGTGCATTGTGATTGCCGGGACCGGAGAGTGCAGGAGCTGTGTGAGGTCTTTCAGAGACCTTGATCAGCCCTGCACTGAGGCTGTACAGTGCTGTATTGTGCTGTACAGTCTCTCTGGGGGTGCATTTCTTTTGTAACTAGGGCTACTATGTCAGCCCCAGTTACAGGAGAAATCAACAGTGAAAAAAAAAAAAGTGATGTAAATATCCCACAGAGGTCTTGTATGACCTTATGGGGGACGCACAGCGTGGAAAAAAAAAAAAGGTTTCACATGTAAAAAAATAATTCCCCATGTAAGGAATAAATCCGTGACGGTCGGCTCTCTAAATATATCACATGTTCGACCCAGTCCAATAAACACCATAAAAAACCCCGCCATTTTTGCCATCCTACATCACAAAAAGTGCAACACCATATGATCAAAAAAGTGTCTGTCCCACAAAATGGTACCAATAAAACCGTCACCTCATCCCGCAAAAAACGAGCCCCTACATAAGAAAATCACAAAAAAAAAAATAATACATAGCTCTCAGAACATGGAGACACTAAAACATAATTTTTAGGGTTTCAAAAATGCTATTATTGTGTTAAAGTGAAATAAATAAATAAAAAGTATACATATTAGGTATCGCCGCGTCCGTAACAACTAGCTCTATAAAAATATCACATGACCTAACTCCTTGGGTGAACACCGTAAAAAATAAAAAAAGAACGGTGTCAAAAAAAGCAATTTTTGTCAACCTTACATCACAAAAAGTACAACACCAAGTGATCAAAAAGGTGTCTGTCCCACAAAATGGTACCAATAAAACTGTCACCTCATCCCGCAAAAAATGAGCCCCTACATAAGAAAATCTCTCAAAAAATGTTTTCCTCTCTGTAAGAATCATCAAGAGCAAAAATAACCTGCCTATCTAAGTTGAGCTATCTCATTAATTCAGAGCAACAGCATGACAGCATATCCGGTGCCAGTACGGCCGTGAGGCGGCAGCCGAAAGCGCTCTGATTTAAGGAGGAAAGCCCTCCCCCATTGATGGCGCAGGGATCGCATGTTAGCCAATCATGTGTGGAAGGGGAGGAGTGCCTATAAACCGTCCACATCAAGCTGGCTAGACCAAAGTAAGCGATGCCTGCATCTAGGTATAGTGTATATGTAGTATCTACAATGGGGTCATTTATGGGGCTATCCACTATGTAGGCCCCACAAAGTGACTTCAGACCTGAACTGGTCCCTAAAAAGTGGGTTTTAGCAATTTTCTTAAAAATTTTAATAATTGCTTCTAAATTTCTAAGCCTTCTAATGTCCCCAAAAAAAAAAAAAATCACATTTACAAAATGATGCCAACATAAAGTAGACATATGGGTAATGTTAAGTAATAAATATTTTAGGAGGTAGAAAATTGCAAATCTTTCATAATTTTTTTTTTTTTTTTCATAAATAAAGGTAAAATATATAGACTCAAATTTATGACTAGCATGAAGTACAATGTGTCACGAGAAAACAGTCTCTGAATGACTTGGATAAGTAAAAGTGTTCCAAAGTTATTACCACATAAAGTGAGATATGTCAGATTTGCAAAATTAGGCCTGGTCAGGAAGGGGGCAAATGGCCCACATAGGAAGTGGTTAATGCATTATTTTCTGTGATTTTTATTTATAAATGTAGCCATGCACATCCACATATTATATAGTACAGGATTTTTTTTTATTTTTTTTTTATCTGTTTCTGTGATTTTTGTTTAGTACCTCAGGGTCTCTTCAAATGCAACATTAGCCCAAAGACCATTTCAGTAAAATCTGCCCTCCGAAAACAATATGGCACTCCTTCCTTTTTGAGCCATGCTATGTACTCATACAGCAGTTTGCAAGCCCATATAAGGTAATATTATAAACTGCAGAATCAGGGTAATAAATATTGAAGTTTGTTTTGCTGTTAACCCTTGCTATGTTACAGAAAAAATTGATTGAAAAAGAAAATCTGAAAAAAAAAAAGATTTTTAAATTTCACCTCCATATTACTTTAATTCCTGTGGAACTGGAGATCAGGTAAAGGTGGACACATCTGTATTTAACAAATTACTCTGCCTATTATTGTATAGACACTTAGGCTGATTATATCATCTAGGTGCATTGGCAGGTTGTCAAGAACATTCACACCAAAGGTTCGATCTTCTTGACATCTCTGCGGGGATCCCGATCATCCCTTCATGCTGCTGCATGTAACCTTTTGCCCCAGACAGAGATAACTTGGCTACTAGTTCAAAGTAATAGCCAGGCAGCCCCCAGAAGTGTAAGTGGGTTCGCATGTAGTTTTTGGGACAAAAAAAATTAGTTGTAAGGGGATGAAAAGTATAACATATTTATATCTTCCAACTGGATCAACTTCTGAAAAAGAAAAATAAAAAAAAAACACTATCTGTGATTCCCCCCCTAAAAGACTAAAGTAAGGGTAACAGGCTACTACTGAAAAAAATGAGTGCCCGCTCTAATAAGTAATTACATTTTTGAAATATTTATTTAATACTATAATACAATATTTTAGGTGTGAGGCAGACTTATATTTTTAGTTTGAATTTAAAATGTAGTAAGTTACTATTAAAAAAAATATATTAAATTCACTATTTTCTAAATTGAGCACCTAAAAGGCAAGATATACACTATAAAATGAAATGCATATTTTCAAACTTACATTTACAACGTGTAAGGAACATTTAACAACAAAAATAACGTTGAGAAATCTTAATGTCACAAGTCGTTGTATAAGGGCTTTATCATTCTTTGAATCACGCTTGCTGGAATTAAATTAAAGGTCATTTTCATCCTGTACAGCTATACAAGAGAGATGACACTACAGTATTGAGTGAATATTTCTGGAAGGGGTACTGGCAATTTCTTACACGATTGTGCTTTTGATGTGAACAAGCTATTTACTTCTTTCATGTCATGTAATGGACATATTTATAGGAAATTCATTGGCATATTTTATTCACTTTAATAATGCATTTGTTTGCTGTCTTCTTCTACTGTATTATAGAAAGAGAAGGGAAGGGAATGTATGTAAGCTATTTAGTATGTAAATACCAAGCTCAATAAAATCTGGAGTGCTCAACTAGGAATAGAATTACCGTAATAACTGATGTCAGTTTCAATCTATTGGCCCAGTAGCGCAGTAGTGGAAGCCATATTAAATGGCACTAATTAAAAAAGTAAAAAACAAATTATAGGGTGTATATATACAGCCAGGTCCATAAATATTGGGACATGGACACAATTCTAACATTTTTGGCTGGCTGAAACCCAGCGTCTAGTGATGTCTATGCGTTCAGGACTTCAGGCTGTAATTGACTGCAAAGGATTTGCAACCAAGTATTAAAAAGTGAAAGTTGGATTTATGATTATTATTCTGTCCCATTACTTTTGGTCCCTTAACAAGTGGGAGGCACATATGCTAACTGTTGTAATTCCTATACCGTTCACCTGATTTGGATGTAAAACCCTCAAATTAAAGCTGACAGTCTGAAGTTAAAGCATATCTTGTTTGTTTCATTTCAAACCCATTGTGGTGGTGTATAGAGCCAAAAATGTTAGAATTGTGTCTATGGCCCAATATTTATGGACCTGACTTTATATATATATATATATATATATATACACACTGCCTGTCCCAAAAAAAAGTTGCCACCTGGATTTAACTAAGCAAATAATTATGAGCCTCCTATTGGGTAATTACTGCACGGGTGATTATCTTTCTGCTGGCAACAAGTTATTTAACCCCGACTGGTGCAATGAGTTGCTTCTCATTTCTTAAACATCCATGTCGAAAGACACATCTGGTCGTGGAAAAGATGTTAGTCTGTTTGAGAAGGGTCAAATCATTGGCATGCATCAAGCAGAGAAAACATCTAAGGAGATTGCAGAAACTACTAAAATTGGGTTAAGAACTGTCCAACGCATTATTAAAAACTGAAAGGATAATGGGGACCCATCGTATTTTAGGAAAAAATGTGGCGGGAAAAAAATCCTGAATGATTGTGATCGGCGATCACTTAAATGTTTGGTGAAATCAAATCGAAGAAAAGCAACAGTAGAACTCAGGGCTATGTTTAATAGTAAAATTAAGAGCATTTCCACATGCACAATGCAAAGGGAACTCAAGGGATTGGGACTGAACAGCTGTGTGGCCATGAGAAAACCACTAATCAGTGAGGCAAACCAGAAAAAAAGGCTTTAATTTTCTAGGGAGCATAAAGATTGGACTCTGGAACAATGGAAGAAGGTCATGTGGTCTGATCAGTCAAGATTTACCCTGTTCCAGAGTGATGGACGCATCAGGGTAAGAAGAGAGGCAGATTAAGTGATGTGCCTATCATACCTAGTGCCTACTATACAAGCCTGTGGGGCAATGCTATGATCTGGGGTTGCTGCAGTTGGTCAGGTCTAGGTTCAGCAACATTATATGCTCTAAGACAGTGTTTCCCAACCAGTGTGCCTCCAGCTGTTGCAAAACTACAACTCCCAGCATGCCCGCACAGTCAAAGGCTGTCAAGGCATACTGGGAGTTGTAGTTTTGCAACAGCTGGAGGCACACTGGTTGGGAAACACTGCTCTAAGAAGGTCAGCTTACTACCTGAACATACTGAATGACCAGGTTATTCCATCAATGGATTTTTTCTTCCGTGATGGCACGGGCATATTCCAAGTAGGGATGAGCGAACTCGAACTGTATAGTTCGGGTTCGTACCGAATTTTGGGGTGTCCGTGACACGGACCCGAACCCGGACATTTTCGTAAAAGTCCGGGTTCGGGTTCGGTGTTCGTCGCTTTCTTGGCGCTTTTGTGACGCTTTCTTGGCGCTTTTTGAAAGGCTGCAAAGCAGCCAATCAACAAGCGTCATACTACTTGCCCCAAGAGGCCATCACAGCCATGCCTACTATTGGCATGGCTGTGATTGGCCAGAGCACCATGTGACCCAGCCTCTATTTAAGCTGGAGTCACATAGCGCCGCCCGTCACTCTGCTCTGATTAGCGTAGGGAGAGGTTGCGGCTGCGACAGTAGGGCGAGATTAGGCAGATTAACTCCTCCAAAGGACTTGATTAACTGATCGATCTGCAGCTGTGGATCATTGAGCTGCTGATCCTCAATTGCTCACTGTTTTTAGGCTGCACAGACCGTTTGTCAGTCTCATTTTTCTGGGGTGATCGGCGGCCATTTTGTGTCTTGTGGTGCGCCAGCACAAGCTGCGACCAAGTGCATTTAACCCTCAATGGTGTGGTTGTTTTTTGGCTAAAGCCTACATCAGGGTGAAGCTGTCACACCAAGTGCATTTAACCAGCAATAGTCTGTTCATTTTTTGGCCATATACAAAATCAGGGGCAAGCTGCGCCTGTCACCAAGTGCATTTAACCCTCAATGGTGTGGTTGTTTTTTGGCTAAAGCCTACATCAGGGTGAAGCTGTGACACCAAGTGCATTTAACCAGCAATAGTCTGTTCATTTTTTGGCCATATACAAAATCAGGGGCAAGCTGCGCCTGTCACCAAGTGCATTTAACCCTCAATGGTGTGGTTGTTTTTTGGCTAAAGCCTACATCAGGGTGAAGCTGTCACACCAAGTGCATTTAACCAGCAATAGTCTGTTCATTTTTTGGCCATATACAAAATCAGGGGCAAGCTGCGCCTGTCACCAAGTGCATTTAACCCTCAATGGTGTGGTTGTTTTTTGGCTAAAGCCTACATCAGGGTGAAGCTGTCACACCAAGTGCATTTAACCAGCAATAGTCTGTTTATTTTTTGGCCATATCCCAGTCTAATTCTGTCACTAAATCCATACCGGTCACCCAGCGCCTAAATACTAGGCCTCAAATTTATATCCAGCTAAATCTGTCCCTAGTGCTGTAGCTGGGCGAGTTATTTAGTGTCCGTTCAAGCACATTTCTTGTTCTGGGTTGAAATACAATTCCCAATTTAGCAATTTCATAATTTAGTGGTTCCTGCTATATCAGAGCTATTTGAAATCTATCCCAAAAAGGGTATATAATATTGAAGGTGCACATTGGGTCATTCAGAATAACTTCACACACACCCGCTACTGTGTATTTCCAAGTCTAATTCTGTCACTAAACCCATACCTGTCACCCAGCGCCTAAATACTAGGCCTCAAATTTAAATCCCTCTAAATCTCTCGTTACCGCTGTACTGTTGTTGCTGGGCAAGATATTTAGTGTCCGTCAAAGCACATTTTTTGTTCTGGGTTGAAGTACAATTCCCAATTTAGCAATTTCATAATTTAGTGGTTCCTGCTATATCAGAGCTATTTGGAATCTATCCCTAAAAGGGTATATAATATTGAAGGTGCACATTGGGTCATTCAGAATAACTTCACACACACCCGCTACTGTGTATTTCCAAGTCTAATTCTGTCACTAAACCCATACCTGTCACCCAGCGCCTAAATACTAGGCCTCAAATTTAAATCCCTCTAAATCTCTCGTTACCGCTGTACTGTTGTTGCTGGGCAAGATATTTAGTGTCCGTCAAAGCACATTTTTTGTTCTGGGTTGAAGTACAATTCCCAATTTAGCAATTTCATAATTTAGTGGTTTCTGCTATATCAGAGCTATTTGAAATCTATCCCTAAAAGGGTATATAATATTGAAGGTGCACATTGGGTCATTCAGAATAACTTCACACACACGCTTCTGTGCATTTCCAAGTCTAATTCTGTCACTAAATCCATACCGGTGACCCAGCGCCTAAATACTAGGCCTCAAATTTAAATCCCTCTAAATCTCTCGTTACCGCTGTCCTGTTGTAGCTGGGAAAGTTATTTAGTGCCCGTCAAAGCACATTTTTTGTTCTGGGTTGAAGTACAATTCCCAATTTAGCAATTTCATAATTTAGTGGTTTCTGCTATATCAGAGCTATTTGAAATCTATCCCTAAAAGGGTATATAATATTGAAGGTGCACATTGGGTCATTCAGAATAACTTCACACACACGCTTCTGTGCATTTCCAAGTCTAATTCTGTCACTAAACCCATACCTGTCACCCAGCGCCTAAATACTAGGCCTCAAATTTAAATCCCTCTAAATCTCTCGTTACCGCTGTACTGTTGTTGCTGGGCAAGATATTTAGTGTCCGTCAAAGCACATTTTTTGTTCTGGGTTGAAGTACAATTCCCAATTTAGCAATTTCATAATTTAGTGGTTTCTGCTATATCAGAGCTATTTGAAATCTATCCCTAAAAGGGTATATAATATTGAAGGTGCACATTGGGTCATTCAGAATAACTTCACACACACGCTTCTGTGCATTTCCAAGTCTAATTCTGTCACTAAATCCATACCGGTGACCCAGCGCCTAAATACTAGGCCTCAAATTTAAATCCCTCTAAATCTCTCGTTACCGCTGTCCTGTTGTAGCTGGGAAAGTTATTTAGTGCCCGTCAAAGCACATTTTTTGTTCTGGGTTGAAGTACAATTCCCAATTTAGCAATTTCATAATTTAGTGGTTCCTGCTATATCAGAGCTATTTGAAATCTATCCCAAAAAGGGTATATAATATTCAAGGTGCACATTGGGTCATTCAGAATAACTTCACACACACGCTTCTGTGCATTTCCAAGTCTAATTCTGTCACTAAATCCATACCGGTCACCCAGCGCCTAAATACTAGGCCTCAAATTTAAATCCCTCTAAATCTCTCGTTACCCACCGCTGTACTGTTGTTGCTGGGCAAGATATTTAGTGTCCGTCAAAGCACATTTTTTGTTCTGGGTTGAAGTACAATTCCCAATTTAGCAATTTCATAATTTAGTGGTTTCTGCTATATCAGAGCTATTTGAAATCTATCCCTAAAAGGGTATATAATATTGAAGGTGCACATAGGGTCATTCAGAATAACTTCACACACACGCTTCTGTGCATTTCCAAGTCTAATTCTGTCACTAAATCCATACCGGTGACCCAGCGCCTAAATACTAGGCCTCAAATTTAAATCCCTCTAAATCTCTCGTTACCGCTGTCCTGTTGTAGCTGGGAAAGTTATTTAGTGCCCGTCAAAGCACATTTTTTGTTCTGGGTTGAAGTACAATTCCCAATTTAGCAATTTCATAATTTAGTGGTTCCTGCTATATCAGAGCTATTTGAAATCTATCCCAAAAAGGGTATATAATATTCAAGGTGCACATTGGGTCATTCAGAATAACTTCACACACACGCTTCTGTGCATTTCCAAGTCTAATTCTGTCACTAAATCCATACCGGTCACCCAGCGCCTAAATACTAGGCCTCAAATTTATATCCCGCTGAATTTGAATACAATACATTGGGCCAAATAATATATTTGTTGTTGTGGTGAACCATAACAATGAGAAAAACATCTAGTAAGGGACGCGGACGTGGACATGGTCGTGGTGGTGTTAGTGGACCCTCTGGTGCTGGGAGAGGACGTGGCCGTTCTGCCACATCCACACGTCCTAGTGTACCAACTACCTCAGGTCCCAGTAGCCGCCAGAATTTACAGCGATATATGGTGGGGCCCAATGCCGTTCTAAGGATGGTAAGGCCTGAGCAGGTACAGGCATTAGTCAATTGGGTGGCCGACAGTGGATCCAGCACGTTCACATTATCTCCCACCCAGTCTTCTGCAGAAAGCGCACAGATGGCGCCTGAAAACCAACCCCATCAGTCTGTCACATCACCCCCATGCATACCAGGGAAACTGTCTCAGCCTCAAGTTATGCAGCAGTCTCTTATGCTGTTTGAAGACTCCGCTGGCAGGGTTTCCCAAGGGCATCCACCTAGCCCTTCCCCAGCGGTGAAAGACATAGAATGCACTGACGCACAACCACTTATGTTTCCTGATGATGAGGACATGGGAATACCACCTCAGCATGTCTCTGATGATGACGAAACACAGGTGCCAACTGCTGCGTCTTTCTGCAGTGTGCAGACTGAACAGGAGGTCAGGGATCAAGACTGGGTGGAAGACGATGCAGGGGACGATGAGGTCCTAGACCCCACATGGAATGAAGGTCGTGCCACTGACTTTCACAGTTCGGAGGAAGAGGCAGTGGTGAGACCGAGCCAACAGCGTAGCAAAAGAGGGAGCAGTGGGCAAAAGCAGAACACCCGCCGCCAAGAGACTCCGCCTGCTACTGACCGCCGCCATCTGGGACCGAGCACCCCAAAGGCAGCTTCAAGGAGTTCACTGGCATGGCACTTCTTCAAACAATGTGCTGACGACAAGACCCGAGTGGTTTGCACGCTGTGCCATCAGAGCCTGAAGCGAGGCATTAACGTTCTGAACCTGAGCACAACCTGCATGACCAGGCACCTGCATGCAAAGCATGAACTGCAGTGGAGTAAACACCTTAAAACCAAGGAAGTCACTCAGGCTCCCCCTGCTACCTCTTCTGCTGCTGCCGCCTCGGCCTATTCTGCTGCTGCCGCCTCGGCCTCTTCCTCCGCCTCTGGAGGAACGTTGGCACCTGCCGCCCAGCAAACAGGGGATGTACCACCAACACCACCACCACCACCTCCGTCACCAAGCGTCTCAACCATGTCACACGCCAGCGTTCAGCTCTCCATCTCACAAACATTTGATAGAAAGCGTAAATTCCCACCTAGCCACCCTCGATCCCTGGCCCTGAATGCCAGCATTTCTAAACTACTGGCCTATGAAATGCTGTCATTTAGGCTGGTGGACACAGACAGCTTCAAACAGCTCATGTCGCTTGCTGTCCCACAGTATGTTGTTCCCAGCCGGCACTACTTCTCCAAGAGAGCCGTGCCTTCCCTGCACAACCAAGTATCCGATAAAATCAAGTGTGCACTGCGCAACGCCATCTGTAGCAAGGTCCACCTAACCACAGATACGTGGACCAGTAAGCACGGCCAGGGACGCTATATCTCCCTAACTGCACACTGGGTAAATGTAGTGGCAGCTGGGCCCCAGGCGGAGAGCTGTTTGGCGCACGTCCTGCCGCCGCCAAGGATCGCAGGGCAACATTCTTTGCCTCCTGTTGCCACCTCCTCCTTCTCGGCTTCCTCCTCCTCTTCTTCCACCTGCTCATCCAGTCAGCCACACACCTTCACCACCAACTTCAGCACAGCCCGGGGTAAACGTCAGCAGGCCATTCTGAAACTCATATGTTTGGGGGACAGGCCCCACACCGCACAGGAGTTGTGGCGGGGTATTGAACAACAGACCGACGAGTGGTTGCTGCCGGTGAGCCTCAAGCCCGGCCTGGTGGTGTGTGATAATGGGCGAAATCTCGTTGCAGCTCTGGGACTAGCCAATTTGACGCACATCCCTTGCTTGGCGCATGTGCTGAATTTGGTGGTGCAGAAGTTCATTCACAACTACCCCGACATGTCAGAGCTGCTGCATAAAGTGCGGGCCGTCTGTTCGCGCTTCCGGCGTTCACATCCTGCCGCTGCTCGCCTGTCTGCGCTACAGCGTAACTTCGGCCTTCCCGCTCACCGCCTCATATGCGACGTGCCCACCAGGTGGAACTCCACCTTGCACATGCTGGACAGACTGTGCGAGCAGCAGCAGGCCATAGTGGAGTTTCAGCTGCAGCACGCACGGGTCAGTCGCACTACAGAACAGCACCACTTCACCACCAATGACTGGGCCTCCATGCGAGACCTGTGTGCCCTGTTGCGCTGTTTCGAGTACTCCACCAACATGGCCAGTGGCGATGACACCGTTATCAGCGTTACAATACCACTTCTATGTCTCCTTGAGAAAACACTTAGGGCGATGATGGAAGAGGAGGTGGCCCAGGAGGAGGAGGAGGAGGAGGAGGAAGAGGGGTCATTTTTAGCACTTTCAGGCCAGTCTCTTCGAAGTGACTCAGAGGGAGGTTTTTGGCAACAGCAGAGGCCAGGTACAAATGTGGCCAGCCAGGGCCCACTACTGGAGGACGAGGAGGACGAGGATGAGGAGGAGGTGGAGGAGGATGAGGATGAAGCATGGTCACAGCGGGGTGGCACCCAACGCAGCTCGGGTCCATCACTGGTGCGTGGCTGGGGGGAAAGGCAGGACGATGACGATACGCCTCCCACAGAGGACAGCTTGTCCTTACCCCTGGGCAGCCTGGCACACATGAGCGACTACATGCTGCAGTGCCTGCGCAACGACAGCAGAGTTGCCCACATTTTAACCTGTGCGGACTACTGGGTTGCCACCCTGCTGGATCCACGCTACAAAGACAATGTGCCCACCTTACTTCCTGCACTGGAGCGTGATAGGAAGATGCGCGAGTACAAGCGCACGTTGGTAGACGCGCTACTGAGAGCATTCCCAAATGTCACAGGGGAACAAGTGGAAGCCCAAGGCCAAGGCAGAGGAGGAGCAAGAGGTCGCCAAGGCAGCTGTGTCACGGCCAGCTCCTCTGAGGGCAGGGTTAGCATGGCAGAGATGTGGAAAACTTTTGTCAACACGCCACAGCTAACTGCACCACCACCTGATACGCAACGTGTTAGCAGGAGGCAACATTTCACTAACATGGTGGAACAGTACGTGTGCACACCCCTCCACGTACTGACTGATGGTTCGGCCCCATTCAACTTCTGGGTCTCTAAATTGTCCACGTGGCCAGAGCTAGCCTTTTATGCCTTGGAGGTGCTGGCCTGCCCGGCAGCCAGCGTTTTGTCTGAACGTGTATTCAGCACGGCAGGGGGCGTCATTACAGACAAACGCAGCCGCCTGTCTACAGCCAATGTGGACAAGCTGACGTTCATAAAAATGAACCAGGCATGGATCCCACAGGACCTGTCCGTCCCTTGTCCAGATTAGACATTAACTACCTCCCCATAACCATATATTATTGGACTCCAGGGCACTTCCTCATTCAATCCTATTTTTATTTTCATTTTACCATTATATTGCAAGGCTACCCAAAGTTGAATGAACCTCTCCTCTGCCTGTGTGCTAGGCCTAAATATATGCCAATGGATTGTTGCAGTGGTGGCTGACGTGAAGCCTCATTCTCTGCTATGACATGCAGACTGATTCTCTGGTGACATGAAGCCAGATCCTCTGTTACGGGACCTCTCTCCTCTGCCTGGGTGCTGGGCCTAAATTTATGAAAATGGACTGTTGCAGTGGTGGGTGACGTGAAGCCTGATTCTCTGCTATGACATGCAGACTGATTCTCTGGTGACATGAAGCCAGATCCTCTGTTACGGGACCTCTCTCCTCTGCCTGGGTGCTGGGCCTAAATTTATGAAAATGGACTGTTGCAGTGGTGGGTGACGTGAAGCCTCATTCTCTGCTATGACATGCAGACTGATTCTCTGCTGACATGAAGCCAGATTGTCTGTTACGGGACCTCTCTCCTCTGCCTGGGTGCTGGGCCTGAATTTATGACAATGGACTGTTGCAGTGGTGGCTGACGTGAAGCCTGATTCTCTGCTATGATATGAAGACTGATTCTCTGCTGACATGAAGCCAGATTGTCTGTTACGGGACCTCTCTCCTCTGCCTGGGTGCCGGGGCCTAAATATCTGAGAATGGACTGTTCCAGTGGTGGGTGACGGGAAGCCAGATTCTCTGCTATGGAACCTCTCTCCAATTGATTTTGGTTAATTTTTATTTATTTAATTTTTATTTTAATTAATTTCCCTATCCACATTTGTTTGCAGGGGATTTACCTACATGTTGCTGCCTTTTGCAGCCCTCTAGCCCTTTCCTGGGCTGTTTTACAGCCGTTTTAGTGCCGAAAAGTTCGGGTCCCCATTGACTTCAATGGGGTTCGGGTTCGGGACGAAGTTCGGATCGGGTTCGGATCCCGAACCCGAACATTTCCGGGATGTTCGGCCGAACTTCTCGAACCCGAACATCCAGGTGTTCGCTCAACTCTAATTCCAAGATGACAATGCCAGGATCCATTGGGCTCAAATTGTGAAAGAGTGGTTCATGAGACATCATTTTCACACATGGATTGGCCACCACAGAGTCCAGACCTTAACCCCATTGAGAATCTTTGGGATGTGCTGGAGAAGGCTTTGCGCAGCAGTCAGACTCTACCATCATCAATGCAAGATCTTGGTGAAAAATTTATGTAACACTGGATGCGGCCATTGTGTACTGTAGAAATGTCCTGTTGAAAAACCCAGTTGTTACCACACAGACAAGAGCCCTCAGTCATGAGGAATGCTTTCTGTAGCATATGGACATAGCCAGCGGCCATTTGATGCCCCTGCACTTCCTAAAGATCCATTGTTCCACTGAAGGAAAATGCACCCCGCACCTCCACCGTGGCGTGTAGAAAACAACTCAGGTGGGATCTGCTTGTCATGCCAGTAACGTTGGAAACCATCAGGGCTATCAACGTAAAAAATTTTCTCATCAGAGAATAAAACTTTCTTCTACCGTTGAATGTCCCATGTTTGGTGCTCTATTGCAAAGTCCAAACAAGCAGTTCTGTGGCGTTCAAGGAGACGTGGTATTTGAAGTTTTTTTGTTTTTGAAGCCCTTCAGTCTCAAATGTCGTCTGATGGTTATGAGGCTGCAGTCAGCACCAGTAAGGGCCTTATTTTGGGTCGAGGATCGTCCACTGTCTTGACGGACAGCCAATTGTTCCATTGCCCTCAGGATCATTTAAGAAATTCCAAATTACTGTCTTACTGCTTCCAACCTCAGCAGCGATGGCACGTTGTGAGAGACCCTGCTTATGCAGTTCAACAACCCGACCACGTTTTTTGCCTTTGCCATCACAACGTGTGACTACCTGACAGAAAATGACAATGAATCCACATCTTTGCACAGATTTGGCATTTTAAAGGCATGTGGTCCTAAACTTTTGATCAGCTGAATAACAGCCTGTTTCAGTTTATTCGTTGTTTTCATTAAATTGAATGCTCAAAAAATGTTTTGTCTCACTCCCATTTCTTCTTGTTGCATGTTGAAGCTCTATTTGGAACCTTGCTAAATATGATTTCTTGCCATTTTTCAAGTGGTCTTAAACTTTGATCAGGACTGTATTTTTGAGGTCATGCCACAGCATCTCAATCTGGTTGAGGTCAGGACTCTGACTGGGCCACTCCAGAAGGTGTATTTTCCTTTGTTTAAGCCATTCTGTTGTTGATTTACTTCTATGCTTTGGGTCGTTGTCCTGTTGCAAAATGTCTTGATAAACTTGGGAATTCATTTTTCCTTTAATGATAGCAATCCGTCCAGTCCCTGACGCAGCAAAGGAGACTCAAACCATGATGCCCCCACCACCATACTTCACAGTTAGGATGAGGTTTTGATGTTGGTGTGCTGTGCCTCTTTTTCTCCACACATAGTGTTGTGTGTTTCTTCCAAACAACTCATCTTTGGTTTCATCTGTCCACAGAATATTTTGCCAGTACTGCTGTGGAACATCCAGGTGCTCTTGTGCAAACTGTAAACGTGCAGTATTGTTTTTTTTGGACAGCAGTGGCTTCTTCTGTGGTATCCTCCCATGAAATCCATTCTTATTTAGTGTTTTACATATCGTAGATTTGCTAACAGGGATGTTAGCATATGACAGAGACTTTTGTAAGTCTTTAACTGACACTCTAGCTTTCCAGCTTTATTCAAGTCAACAATTCTTAATCATAGGTCTTCTGAGAGCTCTTTTGTGTGAGGCATCATTCACATCAGGCAATGCTCCTTTTGAAAAGCAAATCCAGCTGTAACCAGCACCACCAATCTAATCTCATTGATTGGACTCCAGTTGGCTGACACTTCACTCCAATTAGCTCTTGGAGAGGTCATTAGTCTAGGGGTTTGCATACTTTTTCCACCTGCACTGTGAATGTTTACATGGTGTGTTCAATAAAAACATGGTAACATTTAATTATTTGTGTTTTATTAGTTTAAGCAGACTGTGATTGTCTATTGTTGTGACTTAGATGAAGATCAGATCACATTTTATGACCAATTCGTGCAGAAATACATATCATTCCAAAGGGTTCACATACTTTTTTAGGGGTTTTAGTCACAGGCAGAGTTTATTCCAGCAAACAATAATGTCCAAGCTTTAGCTTTAAGCTTTCTTCAGCCCACACAAAATTGATAATATAAAGTCCCACACTCAGGATTCAGTCCAAGCAATGTAATAAAACAGTAGAATCTCACCACTCTTTGGGATCTTTCAGAAACCAACTCCCAGCCCAGCTTGTTCAGCCTCCATTTGAGGCATCTGTCTGAACTATGAATTCCACACTAAAATCTGGGGCCACTAACACTGGCTGCTGGCACACCCGTAGCTTAAGCTCTTACAAGGCCTGTTCTGCCTCCGGGGTCCACCTAGCCATTACTGACTTTGTACCTTTCATAAGCTCTGTTAGCGGGGCAGCTATTGTGGCAAAATGCAGTGCAAATTGTCTGTAATAGCCCACTATTCCCCAAAAAGCTTTTATGTGTTTCTCCATAAGTGAACGTGGCCAGGTTTGAATTGCTTCAACTTTGCTAATTTGAGGTTTAACCAGACCTCTCCCTACTACATAACCCAGATATTTGGCCTCTTCCATACCTATGGCACATTTTTTTGAGTTTATGGTGAATCCTGCTGTTCTTAGGGAATGTAGTATGGCTTGGACTTTACCCAAGTGACTCTCCCAATCTTGGCTAAAGATGATGATATCATCCAGGTATGCAGCTGCATGCTTCTTGTGAGGGCCTTAGATCCTGTCCGTAGCTCTTTGGAATGAAGCTGGGGCACCTTGTAAACCGAAGGGCATCCTCACATAATAGAAACACCCCTCAGGTTTGGAAAAGACAGTTTTTTTTTTCTTTAGCATCCCTTGATAGAGGGATTTGCCAAGACCCTTTTGTCAGGTCTAATGTAGTGATATACCGAGCAGGACCTAACCTCTCAATAAGTTTGTCCATTCTTGGCATAGGGTAGGCATTGAACTCCAAAACCTCATTGAGTTTTTTGTAATCATTACAGAACCACCATTCTCCAGATGGTTTTGGTACCAATACTATCGGACTGGACCACCTACTCCGGGACTCCTCAATCACTCCTTGCTCTAGCATCCTTATGATCTCTTGTGACATAACTTCCTTACAGGCCTCAGGAATTTTATAGGGTTTTATGTTTCCCGAACATTTGGTTTTGTTCGAACCTCATGTTCAATAATATTAGTGAGGCCTGGCAAATGTGAGAACAGGTCTCTATTCTGTTGTAGCAGTTCCTTGCATTACTGTTTTTGTGATTTGGACCAGGTCTCTGCAATTGTGACATCCTGACAGTTACTTTTTGCCTCTACCATCAAACAGGCTGTTTCAAGGGAGTTTTGATCTTTCCATGGTTTTAACAAGTTCACATGATACAGCTGGATAGTTTTTTTTTTCCCCCAGGTTGTTGAACCCTGTAGTTAACTTCCCCAACTTTCATAACAACCTCATAAGGCCTCTGCCACTTAGCTAAGAATTTGCTTTCCACAGTGGGTACTAAAACTAGCACTCGGCCCCCTGGACTGAACTGCCTGACCTTGGCTGTCCTGTTATACACTCAAACTTGGTTATCTTCAGCCCTCAGGAGATGTTCATTTACTGTGGGTATGACCTTAGATATCCTCTCCTGCATTTGTGCAATGTGTTCCACCCCACTTTTATAAGGGATAGTCTCATTTTCCCAGGTTTCCTTCGCCACATCCAGCAACCCCCGAGGGTGCCGAGCATATAATAGTTCAAAAGGTGAAAACCTAGTGGAGGTTTGGAGGTATTCTTCTATACCACCTTTTTTAACATACTCTTAAGCGTTTTATTGAATCGTTCTCAGACCGTCTGTCTGAGGGTTGATATACAGATTTTCGCAGTTGTTGAATTTTCAACATCTGACACAACTTTTTCATGAGCTTAGACATGAACGGTGTTTCCTTATCAGTTAATATAGCTTTAGGTATACCTGTTCTGGCAAACATCTGGAACAACTCTCTCGCTATGTTTTTCGATGAGGTATTCCTTAAAGGGACTGCTTCCGGGTATCTGGTGGCATAGTCTACTACCGCAAGAATATACTGCTGACCTCTAGCTGTCTTTAATAGGGGACCTACGAGATCCATTGCAATCCATTCAAACGGAACTTCAATGATTGACAGAAGGACCAAGGGGCTTTTGAAATGTGGGACATGGGCTGTAAACTGGCAGGTGGGACATGACTAGCAATAGTCTGCTATTTCCTTGTAGTCCTTTCTTGGGGAAACCTGTTCTGTTTATAGAGCCGCAATATGGCTGTCTCAAACCTGTCAGATCTTCCAGGGAGTCCTCCATGCATATATACCTTTCTACAAGGCTCACCAATTCGTCCGCAGTCTGGGAGTTTCCTTGGGCAACCCAACATTGTATGGGTTTTGGCAGCATATGGAGGAACCGATCCATCAGCACTTTTTCCACCATTTGAACTGGTGAGGATGAGTCTGGCTGCAACCATTTTTGTACGAGGTGGAACAGATCAAACATTTGTGACCTGGGAGGCTTGTCTTGGCAACATTCCCAGCAGTGAACACACTGCACTTGGACTGCGACAGTCACACCCTGCCGAACAATAATTTCTGCTATTAACATACTGTATTTTTTAGCATCTTGCAGGGTTAAATCGTAATACACTTTCTGTGGTTCTCCCGTTAAATAAGGCTCTAACACTTCTGCCCACTGCTCGGGTGGGAGACTCTCCCATTTTGCCACCCTTTCAAATATGCACAGGTACGCCTCAACATCATCCTTAGGTTTCATTTTTTGCAAAGTATCCCTCACAGCTTTCAAGGCTTTTACACTGCTGCTTTGACTGGGAAGGCTCACACCCTCCTGATATTTTATGACCTCGGTCAATACAGACATCTGTCGTATAAGTTGCTAATTTGTCTCTTGTTGGGCTTGCATAGCCTCCATATGGGCTTTCTGCTGTTGAGCAGTGGCCTGTCGCTGCAGCAAATTAGCCTGCACCAAATGCTTTACTAGATCCTCCATGTTTGGAAGTTCAGACTGTAATCTGGCTGCTGTTTTTACCCAGGACATTCACCTCCTACAACTGCCTGTGGCTGTGATTTTTAGGATCGTAGAGCCCACATTCTCCACCAATTGTGGGGGTTTTAACTCAGTCACTGTTAACACACACAGGCGTCAATTTAGTCTTCACCACAGGCAGAGTTTATTCCAGAAAACAATAATAAACATGTCCAAGCTTTAGCTTTAATCTTTCTTCAGCCCACACATATTTGATAACATAAAGTCCCACACTCTGGGTTCAGTCCAAGCAGGGTAACAAAACAGTAGAATCTCACCACTCTTTGGGATCTTTTGGAAACAAACTCCCAGCCCAGCTTGTTCAGCTTTCAGATAGCCCATCCCCACTTGATCTCTCTAACTGAGATCTCCCCAGCCTTTTTAACCGCACCTGGATGGAGTATGGGAGTGACCTGTCCCACCCAAACTCTCTGGTCCCTCCTAAAACCTGGACCCAAAATCAACTTTAATCAAAACCTCCCAGCAACCTAATTTTACTGGCATACTGAATTATATCACTGAGGAATACATCCTCAGTGAGACGTACCGACCATCCACAATTCTCCCCTCTAAGTTATTACTATCTATATATATATATATATATATATATATATACAGTGGGATGCGAAAGTTTGGGCAACCTTGTTAATCGTCATGATTTTCCTGTATAAATCGGTGGTTGTTACAATCAGAAAAATCAGTTAAATATATCATATAGGAGACACACACAGTGATATTTGAGAAGCGAAATAAAGTTTATTGGATTTACAGAAAGTGTGCTATAATCATTTAAACAAAATTAGGCAAGTGCATAAATTTGGGCACTGTTGTGATTTGATTGATTCCAAAACCTTTAGAACTAATTATTGGAACTCAAATTGGCTTGGTAAGCTCAGTGACCCCTGACCTACATACACAGGCAAATCCAATTATGAGACAGAGTATTTAAGAGGGGTAAGTTGTAAGTTTCCCTCCTCTGTTAATTTTCTCTGAAGAGTAGCAACATGGGGGTCTCAAAACAACTCTCAAATGACCTGAAGACAAAGATTGTTCACCATCATGGTTTAGGGGAAGGATACAGAAAGCTGTCTCTGAGATTTCAGCTGTCTGTTTCCACAGTTAGGAACATATTGAGGAAATGGAAGACCACAGGCTCAGTTCAAGTTAAGGCTCGAAGTGGCAGACAAAAAAAAATTCCAGATAGACAGAAGCAACGAATGGTGAGAACAGTAAGAGTCAACCCACAGACCAGCACCAAAGACCTACAACATCATCTTGCTGCAGATGGAGTCACTGTGCATCGTTCAACCATTCGGCACACTTTACACAAGGAGATGCTGTATGCGAGAGTGATGCAGAGGAAGCCTTTTCTGCGCCCACAGCACAAAAAGTGTCGATTGAGGTGGGCTAAAGCACATTTGGACAAGCCAGCTTAATTTTGGAATAAGGTGCTGTGGACTGATGAAACTAAAATTCTTCTCAAATATCACTGTGTGTGTCTCCAATATGATATATTTAACTGACTTTTTTATCGCAACAACCAACGATTTATACAGGAAAATCATGACGATTAACAAGGTTACCCAAACTTTCGCATCCCACTGTAAATATATATATATATATATATATATATATATATATATGTATATATTGTGACAGGACCAGGGGAAAAGTGGTAGAAGGAGTCTACATTTCACCTAGGTTTCTGTCCTATATGTTCTAAAAAGCAGCCAGGGAATTGACAGCAAGGCAAACTAGGTTTTCTCTTTGTAAGGGTTTTGCTAAAAAAAAAAAACCTGGTTAGAAGGGCCTGGCTGCTTGGAGCAGGGAGAGATGGGTGGGTCCCTGCTTCAATTAGCCACTCCAGGTATTCAGGGTAACTGTGACTAATCATCTTGGAACCTGGATGCTATAAAAGGGCAAACAGCTCACTAGCTGCTCTCTCTCTCTCTCTGCTGCTGGGTGAGTGAAAAACAACAGTGTGTTTTGTTGATGGAGCTGGGCACAAGGCTCAGTTCCATGTAGTTAGGGACTACTGCCTGTTTAGATGTAGTGGCCAGACGGCCAGGTATTTCATTTGTTCTGAACTGTTTTGTTTAATATTTATTTTTCTGCAAAAGTCAATAAAACTGTCTGAGGCCAGTTGCACCATACTTGCTTGGACTGGACTGTGTTTTATGTGCCTATAGCGCCCGTCTATCCCAGGAGACGGTGGTCCTGTGAGCTAATCACGTTACAATATACATATATATATATATATATATATATATATATATCACTTTATAAATAAGCGTAGCATTAGCACAATAATATTTTTGTGACTATGGTATTATTGTACTTTATCTGATATGCAGGATGCTGTTGCATTGTCTTTTTTTTTCTATTTTTAGCCATGGCAGCGTGCACCTGCGCATTGGGATGTGCTGACTAACCCCCTTTTCTTTGCAGATTTACAGTGCTGGAGATGTTGCATTCCAGCAAGCCATGCACTCCCGATTAGCCTGTCTGCCCCATAAGCTGATTTTAATTAGTCTCAGTATAAAGCCCCCCCTGATGCACCCCTAGAGTAGAAACTCCATAAAAGTGACCCCATCTAAGAAACTACACCCTTAAAGGTATTCCAGACTGATTTTACAAACGTCGTTAACCCTTTAGGTGTTCCACAAGAGTTATTGGCAAATATAGATGAAGTTTCTAAATTTCAATTTTTTTGGGCAAATTTTCCATTTTAATCCAGCCAAACAAAACTCAATATTTATAGTACTAGGAGACTGGCACTCTCAACACACGGGGTCATACGGTTATGAGAGTGCCAGTCTCCTAGTACTATATTTATTTTGCAACTGTGAAGGGTGAGTCACTCACAGACTAGAGCACCTCCTAGTGGCTGCAAGAGGGTGTAGCTATTTACTATACAATTTTCCTTCAAAACTCAATATTTATTGCTCGGACTCTGTAGTTTACAAAAACACCTCATTAGGGTTGAGCGAACCCAAACAGATTTTTGGACCCCAGACCAGAACCTGAACATTTCCGCAAAAGTTTGGGTTCGGTGTTCGTCGCTTTCTTGACACTTTCTGTAAGGCTGCAGAGCAGCCAATCAACAAACGGTTAACTGTCTGACCTTAGAAGCCATCACAGCCATGCCTACTAATGGCATGGCTGTGATTGGCCAGAGCAGCATGTGACCCAGCCTCTATATAAGCTTGAGTCACGTAGCACTGCACGTCACTCTGCTGTTACAAGTGTAGGGAGAGAATAGGAGACAATCTAACTCGGTGATCTATAGAGAAATAGTTGTGTGGGTGCAGGGCACTATCGTTTTACCCTGCCCTGAGCCCATTGACCAAAAAAAATAATATATTTTTATAATTCTGTTAGTTAGGAGGGCGGCGGCCATTTTATGCAAGCTCAGTGCACCAGCACTGCATCTAAGCTTTTGGGACATTGCAAATCAATTTTTTTGGGCAAACTACAACATCTGGTTTAGTCAGTGTGCAATTTAACCTCTTAAGGACACATGACGCACAGGTACGTCATGTTGTCCTGGTACTTAAGGACACATGACATAGTCTCTTCTGCTTTTTGATGACTCTGCTAGCAGGCTTTCCCAGGGCCATCCACATAGTGCTGCCCCAGAAGTGGAAGAGATGCCCAACCACTTATGTTTTAAGATGAGTACATGGGAGTACCACCGTAGCCGGTCTCGGATGATGATGAAACACAGGTGCCAACTGCTGTGGCTTTCTGCAGTGTGCAGACCGACAAGGAGGGTAGGGTTGAAGACCTGGTCCTCGGCCACACATGGAATAAAGGTCATGCACGTGACCTGTGTAGCTCTGAGGAAGAGGCAGTGGTCGCACAGAGCCACCAGCATAACAGAAGAGGGAGCAAGGTGCAAAAGCGGAGTGGCCGTCCCCTAGACAGTACGCCTGCTACTGCCCACCACAGCAAGGGACCGAGCACATCAAAGCCAGCTCCAAGGAGTTACCTGGTGTGGTAGTTCTTCAGGCAATGTGCTGACGACAAGACACGAGTGGTGAGCCTGAAACGAGGCATAAACGTTCTCAACCTGAGCACAACCTGTATGACCAGGCATCTAAGTGCAAAGCGCGATCTGCAGTAGAGTAGACATCTCATAAACAAAGAAAGGTCTCTGGTCTGCTTCCTCTTCTGCTGCAGTCTCGGCCTCTTCATCCACCTTTGGAGTGATAGTGGCACCTGCCACCCCGCAAACAGAGGATCTGCCAGCAACGCCACCACCTGGGTTATGAAGCATCTCCACAATGTCCCATGGAAGCGTTCAGCTCTTTATCTCCCAAACACTGGAGCGGAAGAGGAATTAACCCCTATCCACCCGAGATCCCTGACCCTGAATGCCACCAAAATTACTGGCCTTTGAAATGCTGTCATTCTGTCTGGTGGAGACAGAGAGTTTTAAAAGCCTTATGGCGGTGGCTGTCCCACAGTATTTCGTGCACAGCCGCCACTACTTTTCCAGGCGAACCATCCCTTCCCTGCACAACACAACCAAGTGGGGGACAAAATCAGGTGTACACTGCGCAACGCCATCTGTGGCAAGGTCCACCTAAATAAGGATACGTGGACCAGTAAGCACGGTCAGGGACATTATATCTCCCTAACAGCACACTGGGTAAATGCAGTGGCGGCTGGGCCTGAGGCGGATAGCAGTTTGGCGCATGTCCTTCCACCACCGAGGATTGCATGACTCTTCTCTTTGCCTCCTGTTGTTTCCTCCTCTTACTCCGCTTCCTCATCCTCTACCACCTCCTCATCTGGTCAGCGTAACACCTTCACCACCAACTTCAGCACAGCCAGGGGTAAACGACAGCAGGCAGTTTTAAAACTTATCTGTTTGGGGGACAAACCCCACACCGTGCAGGAGCTGTGGACGGGCATGGAACAACAGACCGATGAGTGGTTGGTGCTACTGAGCCTCAAGCCCAGCCTGGTGGTGTGTGAAAATGGGCAAAATCTCATAGCAGCTCTGGGTCTAGCCGGTTTAATGCACATCCCTTGCCTGGCGTATGTGCTGAATTTGGTGGTGCAGAGGTTCCTTAAAAACTACCCCCAAAATGTCAGAACTGCTGCAGAAAGTGTGGGGTGTTGGAGTTCTCACCCTGCTGCTGCTCGCCTGCCAGTGCTGTAGCGTAACTTTGGCCTTCCCTCTCACCACCTCATATGCGATGTGCCCACAAGGTGGAACTCCACCTTGCACATGTTGGCCAGACTGTGCGAGCAGCAGCAGGCGATAGTGCAGTTTCAGCTGCAGCATGCACGGGTGAGCCGCTCTGCAGGACATCACCACTTCACCACCAATGAGTGGGCCTCCATGTGAGACCTGTGTGCCTTGTTGCACTGTTTCAAGTACTCCACCAACATGGCCAGTGGCAATGACGCAGTTCTCAGCGTTAGTACAGTATCTTACTTCTATGCCTCCTTAAAAAAAAAACACTTCGGGCTATGATGGACGAGGATGTGGCACAGGAGGAGGAGGCGGAAGAGAGATCATTTCATAGGGTTTCAGGCCAGTCATTCACAAGTGGCTCCGAGGGTAGGATCATGCACCCACAAACGCCAGGTTCACAATTGTCCAGCCAGGGAACAGTTCTGGAGGATGACTAGATGGAGGATGAGGAGGAGGAGATGGACGAGGAGCAATCGTTTTCAAAGCAGGGTGCCATGCGAGCTCATGGCCATCATTGGTGCTTGGCTGGGGGGATACAGAAGACATAGACAATACACCTCTCACAGAGGACAGCTTTTTGTTGCCTCTGGGCAGCCCGGCACACATGAGCAATCACATGCTGCAATATCTCTGCAACGACCACCGAGTTGCCCACATTCTAACTTGTGCTGATTACTGGGTGGCCACACTGCTGGATCCCCATTACAAGGATAACGTACCATCCTTAATTCCGTCACTGGAGCGTGATGGTAAGATGCGCGAGTACAAGCGCACGCTGTTAGACACGCTGCTGGTGGCATTCCCACCTAACAGCGGGGGCACAGTGGAAGCAAAAGGCGATGGTAGAGGAGGAGGCGGAGGTCGCCAACGCAGCTGGGGCACCACCAGCACCTCAGAAGGCAGGGTTAGCATGGCCGAAATGTGGAAAAGCTTTGTCAGCACGCCACAACAACCAGCAGCACCAGCTGATATGGAACGTCTTAGCATGAGGCATCATTTCAGCAACATGGTGGATCAGTATGTGTGCACACGCTTACACGTACTGAATGATGGGTCTGCCCCCTTCAACTTCTGGGTCTCCAAATTGGGCACATGGCCTGAGCTTGCCCTTTATGCCTTGGAGGTGCTGGCCTGCCCCGCAGCCAGCGTATTGTCTGAACGTGAGTTTAGCACGGCAGGGGGCATTATCACAGACTAGAGCAGCTGCCTGTCCACAGCCAATGTGGACAAGCTCACGTTCATTAAAATAAATCAGGCATGGATCCCACAGGACTTGTACGTACGTTGTGCAGAATAGACATGTATACCGGCCTTACCCAGCCATTGTTATACTACAGTGCAATCGCTCATTGTTGTATTTTTGATATTTCCCACTCTTTTTGGGTGTACCCTAATTTAAAAATAAAAATAAACATTTAAAAAAAAAATCAGTATCTACCTCATCCTCCTCCACCGCCACTTCCACCTACACCGCTACGTCCATCGCCTAAATTTTACTATTTTTTTCTGTTACATAGTTGGGTGACATTCACCAATTTTTGGTTGTGATATACCCCTACTCTACCTAGTAGACAGGTTAATGTAACATCTATGTGGAATCATCTGACAACGGTGTAAAAGGAGTGTGCTTCTTCTTGACGCTAACATCGACCTGTAAGGCTGAGATCATACTTGAGTTATTTGGTCAGTTTTGGACCCATGACTGCCCAAATAAGTGAAGTGTGCAGTGATTCTAAGAGCGATGCCTGTCATCTGCATGTCATACTGACTCACAGTATAATTTCACTATCACAGCAGACTCATTATGCATGTTACTGCAAGGCACAGTGTTCTTATACCCTACAAAGGCCCCCTGCAGCCAGGAAATGGCCTTTTTTTTTTTTTTTTTAAATTGTCCAGAAATAAGACTTGTTCCATGCCGGTTAAATTAGATCAAACAAAATTTTGGGGAAACCGGTAAATCATTATTATTTTTTTATTCGCTCATCTCTAATCATAATTATATGACTCAAGTGTATATCTAAATAGGTTGTCAATGTTTGTGATTCACCCAAAGAAGTAAGGAAAAGTTCTTGGAATACAGTGGTTTTGTTTTTACTTTTTGCTTGCTATGTATTTGATTGTTGTCCATTAGTACCTGAGAGAAGTAATTCTTTCTTTACAAAAAAATGTGTAAAGCTATTTTATATTGCATGCCTTTTTATCACTTTAGTTGCACCAGGAACATTTACAGTACAAACATTTGGGGTAAATTGTAGTAGACACTTTTTGTTAAAGGGGTTGGCAATTTTCTGGTTAATGTTGACCAATGTATTTGTGAGATGATTATATGGCACCTACTAATATAGCCTGTGTTGAAATTCTGCACCATTTTCTATATTTTATAAGGTACCATATACCCCTTTGTTTACAAAGTTTTTTTGTGCTGTCCACAAAGAGGTCCTGTCCATATAATAGCTGATTATGGAGAGTGACCAGTTAAATCACCTTCATGTGATCCACCCTCTATTCAAACACACTTCAGCTGCACTAAACTCCCAGCAGTTGGCAGGAGCAGTGTGTTTAAACAGAGCAGACGTCACATGAAGGTGATCTGCTAGGTCACGTGACTCTCCATCAGTGGTCATCTTATGGACAGGAACTCTATGTGGACAGCACAAAAGACTTTGAAAACAAGGAGGTATACAGTACCTTGTTGAAATTATACACCATTTTCTATATTTCATAAAGGCTATATTAGTAAGTACCATATAATCATTTTACAAACACATTGGTCAACAGTACCCAGAAAGTGGCCAACCCCTTTACTGAAGACTTGTTGAAAGGAAGCTGCCACATGATTAGTGATGAGTGGCAGGGGTCATATTCAAATTCGTAATATTTAGTAAATATTTTGTATAATATTCGTTGAATATTCGTGAATTTGAATATTTGTTATATTCTACATTCTTTTTTTTTACTCGAAAATCGGCAAGGTAATGATCGCGTCATATGCGAATATTACGTGATCAATACAGTTGTGGGTCAAAAACGAATATATAGCACTATAGCATATAGTGCTCTATATTCGTTTTTTTTTAGAATATTTGTCATTTCTTTCCATCTGAAGTCATCATTCCTCCCTGCTTAAGTTACTTGACAAGCAACTTAAGCAGGTAGGAAAATGAAGACTATTTAAAAAAAAAAGAATATATAGCACTATATTCGATATAGTGCTCTATTTGTTTTTTAGAATATTCATCATTTTTTCCATCTGAAGTCATGATTCTTCCCTGCTTAAGTTGCTTGTGGGCCAATGACTCATTAGCCTACAAGCAATAATCAGGAAGCAATCATGTGTTCAGATGGAAAAAATGATGAATGTTTGAAAAAGGAATATAAAGTGCCGATATTTGCGATAGAAATTTGTAATTTGAATATTCGCGCTCAACACTACACATGATGTCTGATCGGCTTTTTTATAGAGCTGCAGAATCTGAGCAGATTGATGGACTATAGTTTTGTGGAGAAAATTTATGTATAACTTGTATTACATTCATTTAAAATTGCGCCTCTTTTTATGTTTAGGCATCTTGTGTGTGGTCCTATGAGAGACCGCTGCATGCACATAAAAATATTCCATGACTTTTCAACACAAAAAGAGCAGGGATTAAAATGACTAAAACATGAGCTCTACTAAATCTTTTTGCACAAAGCTATATATTAATCTGCTCTATACCATGTTTCCCCCATGATTGGTTACCTTTTACACTGCTGACAAGTATGTTTTAGCACTAAAACAACAATTCTGGATCATCATTTTTTCAAACTCTGCATTGTGCCATTCCTCTGATATTTTTAACAATATATTAATGGTATCAGTAGGAATAACAGAGGCACAGCACAACTCAGAGCTATGCTTTAAAATGGCTATGTCATATGGATTACAATAATTAACTAAAACATTGTGGTTAGTCTTGGAAAAACCAGGCTCATTTTATTATCCTCTCAACTCATCAAAGTTCCTGATATCTTATCTGCTGACTTTACCTTAACTGTTCATTGAAAAGGATTACTGCTAAATAATAGAAGTAAAAAGCATAATAAAAGTTTAAACCTGTGTCAGCTTTATGAAAAGGAGATGTGATGAGGCAGAAAGAGTAAAATGCGATGGTGAGCATATAGCTCTTCTGTCAATTACTGTACCTCTTTGGAATTATTTCTCTAGATATTCAGTCATGGATGCCATACTTTGGTTCTATCCTTGTACGCCGAATTACCGCGTGCAATACCATTTTTTATATATATATATATTTTGTTTTCAAACTTCCTAATGAGATTGGTGAATTTGTTTTCATTTTTTAAATTAAATTCTTTTATTTAACATTTTTGATATAAGAAAATAAGAAAATGATGTTGCATATATGCTGTAGACATGAAATAAACTGACCTCCTGAATGAGACATAAATATATTTTCTTAATTTGAGGTTTGAAATTAAGAATGCCACAAAGTCAATGCAACTTTCACAGCACAGTTTTCTATACATTTACTAAAAAGTGTTTTCTTTATCTATCTATAAATCTATAGAAGTACATTGGTCTTTTAATGGTAGACTAACTAACCAACTCCTCAAACACATGGAAGAAAGTACTTCAGTCAGATGAGACTAAAATTGAACTTGTCCAACATGTCAGCCCCTTCTTCTTCCGTCTGGTTGGACTGCTGGCGAACACTCTTGTGCCATTTTAATTTTTTGCTGCTGTTTGATCATTTTAATAATAATCTTTATTTACATAGTGGCAATATACAGCATTTTGTGGAAGCATTTTACAATTCAGAGGGATCTACTGGTTTTTACTTATGGGGCCATTTGACTACTCACCTGCTATAGTGTTGCCATGTCCCATCATAAACTGACTGATGGGTGTGTTTATTGCTTATAAGTTGGGGATCCAACAGGTTAAACCCAATCTTATCTGGAGGAGCCCATGGTAAAGAAATTGAGGATCATCTACACTCTGCATCTCACTTTAGTAAATGTGAGATCAATTGTAGTGTCAAGGTTCTATTTTCTAAGGAACGCCTCCCGAACAAAAAGTAAAATATAATTGAAATTTGACCTAGATAAGGATTTATTTGGGGGGGTTGCCTATGCCTAGGACTGTTTATGTTTAGCAACTATTGTTATTTGAATTATATCTTTGGTTTGGAGATACACTGACTACACATATATACAGCCAATATACAAATATTGAGACATTAACACAATTCTAAAATTTTTGGCTTTATACACCACCACAATGGATTTGAAATGAAATGCAGACTGTCAGCTTTAATTTGATGGTACAAAAATCAATAGAAGACTGGGCACACCACAAGATATTAAGCCACAAGATTTAATTAGTTTAAAACAGTTCAAAACATCAGTTAAAATAGTAATTCTAAAAAAATTATAGGATAATACAAGAATAGGTAAAAGTAAATATTAGGAACAGGGTCAATCTATAATAATACACGTTGTACAAATAGATCTATCAGTGTGCTGAGGATCCGGATAAAAGATGGTAGTAAAATCGGCTGACAGTAAGCACGACTTTAAAGGACACTCAGTCACTGATAGTAAAAATCTAAAATCCTTAACAGCCAACTAATGGCGGCACAGTAGTGGGTATCAAGGTAACTTGATCTCTTTGACCAGGGTAGATGCAAGTCCGTGTTGCCAGCTATCGGCCCTTATGCCACCTTGATGGCGTCTGCTGGATTCCCACAACACAGTAGTCAAAGACAATTCCAAGCAGTTAATAGCAATTGCTGTATATGGATAGAATATGCGCAGCAGTCAGTGATTAGCTCATTTTTCAATGTCCTAAAAAATATTGGTTCTAGCAACAATATAACAACCAAAAGGAGATGGATAGAAGATGGCTATGCGTTCCCACCATAGAGAAAGAAGTAATTATTCGTCCGTAATCAAAATAAACGGCTTTGTACCTCCTTTATAGCGCCTGCAGTGAGAATGTAAATCGTAGCTGCTAGCTGACATACGGCGGCGTCCCGCTATCTGTATGTCCCAGCAGTATCCAACTAAAAGTCGCTGAATGTTATATTGGTGATACCGACCTGAGGTCGGAACGGTCTTACCCGTTTGGAGTGACCCCGGCTGCCGCGTTCAGGTGAAGGTTTCCCTTTGCTTCACCAAGGATTCGTTTGCCGTATCGTGGATCAGTGCATATGAGTCCGCCGGTTTGGCTTCGGACCCGATTCAGTCCAGCTTTCCACGCGGTCTTTCAACGGATAATCGGCAGCGGTCTTCCTCTTTGTGTAGTGCACTACTTTTAAAGTGATGGGGGGTCTGACCAGACGCGTTTCGGGGCTAGAGTATCCCCTTCAAACCTGTGCGTTTGACTACCTCTTATCTAGACTTAATTTGATGGTATTTACATCCAAATCAGGTGAACAGTGTAGGAATTACAACAATTTGCATATGTGCCTCCCACTTGTTGAGGGGCCAAAAGTAATGGGACCTAATAAGAATAATCATAAATCAAACTTTCACTTTTTAATACTTGGTTGCAAATCCTTTGCAGTCAATTACAGCCTGAAGTCTGGAACACAGACATCACCAGACGCTGGGTTTCATCCCTGGTGATGCTCTGCAAGGCCTCTACTGCAACTGTCTTCAGTTCCTGCTTGTTCTTGGGGCATTTTCCCTTCAGTTTTGTCTATAGCAAGTGAAATGCAGGCTCAATCGGATTCAGGTCAGGTGATTGACTTGGCCATTGCATAACATTCCACTTTTTTACCTTAAAAATCTCTTTGGTTGCTTTTGCAGTATGCTTTTGGTCATTGTCCATCTGCACTGTGAAGTTCAATGAGTTCTGAAGCATTTGGCTGAATATGAGCAGATAATATTGCCCTAAACACTTCCAAATTCATCCTGCTGCTTTTGTCAGCAGTCACATCATCAATAAATACAAGAGAACCAGTTCAATTGGCAGCCATACATGCCCACGCCATGACACTACCACCACCATGCTTCACTGATGAGGTGGTATGCTTAGGATCATGAGCAGTTTCTTTCCTTCGCCATACTCTTCTCTTCCCATCACTCTGATCTTGGTCTCATCTGTCTATAGGATGTTGTTCCAGAACTGTGAAGGCATGTTTTAGATGATGTTTGGCAAACTCTAATCTGACCTTCCTGTTTTTGAGGCTCACCAATGGTTTATATCTTGTGGTGAAAACTCTGTATTCACTCTGGTGAAGTCTACTCTTGATTGCTGACTTTGACACACATATACACCTACCTCCTGGAGAGTGTTCTTGAATTGGCCAACTGTTGTGAAGGGTGTTTTCTTCACCAGGGAAAGAATTCTTCGGTCATCCACCACAGTTGTTTTCCGTGGTCTTCCGAGTCTTTTGGTGTTGCTGAGTTCACCGGTGTCTTCCTTCTTTTTAAGAATGTTCCAAACGATCAGTGCTGGGCTGCAGGGGCATGACGTGAGGCTGTAGGTGTGCCGCAATCCCTCCCACCCTCCCCCTCTTACCCGGCTCCATGTGTGTAGACTTCCTGCACCTGCTATGCGCTGGCGTCCTCTCTGATCGCAGCTCTGACTGACGAGAATAGGAGGTACTGAGGAGCGCCCTCGGCTTGCCACTATGCGAGGAGTCCCAGCTGCAATGGAAAAAGCTGGATGTCCGGACTGGCTGTGATGGGGCTGGCAGCATGGCTGACCTTTGAGCCAGTAGCAGGGTTCGTGTTACGGCTGCTGAACATCCCTGCATTTTGTTGTTCCTATTAGCCTGCCTGGATAACGGAGACCCCGTGGGGAACATGTGTGCTTTATTTATGTAGCTGTGTGTTATGGCAGCTTGAGTGTTGGGCGTCTTGTGGACACAGATGATCTGTACTGAGCATTGTGGCCTGGAGCATGTGAGTAATCTGAGGGGTGACCCCTATGCACCAGCCTTATGGAATGCAGGGCAGGGAAAGTATTATAAAACTAAAATAATCAAAACCAGTACCTGCTAACAATCGCTGACACTCACTTTGCTGATCTATGGCTAATGAACGCTGGCTGTCCAGCGTAGTCCTGAGTAGTCCAGCTGTCCATAAATCTCAGCTGGACTACTCTGTGACATAATATATGGCATTCTGTATGACCTCTGGCCTTAACCACGTGAGTAATATGCGGGGTGGCCCCTACGTACTAACGGATTGGAATGCATGGCAGGGAAATAATATTGGATTCTACAGGGAGTGCAGAATTATTAGGCAAGTTGTATTTTTGAGTATTAATTTTATTATTGAACAACAACCATGTTCTCAATGAACCCAAAAAACTAATTAATATCAAAGCTGAATATTTTTGGAAGTAGTTTTTAGTTTTAGCTATTTTAGGGGGATATCTGTGTTTGCAGGTGACTATTACTGTGCATAATTATTAGGCAACTTAACAAAAAACAAATATATACCCATTTCAATTATTTATTTTTACCAGTGAAACCAATATAACATCTCAACATTCATAAATATACATTTCTGACATTCAAAAACAAAACAAAAACAAATCAGTGACCAATATAGCCACCTTTCTTTGCAAGGACACTCAAAAGCCTGCCATCCATGGATTCTGTCAGTGTTTTGATCTGTTCACCATCAACATTGCGTGCAGCAGCAACCACAGCCTCCCAGACACTGTTCAGAGAGGTGTACTGTTTTCCCTCCTTGTAAATCTCACATTTGATGATGGACCACAGGTTCTCAATGGGGTTCAGATCAGGTGAACAAGGAGGCCATGTCATTAGATTTTCTTCTTTTATACCCTTTCTTGCCAGCCACGCTGTGGAGTACTTGGACGCGTGTGATGGAGCATTGTCCTGCATGAAAAGCATGTTTTTCTTGAAGGATGCAGACTTCTTCCTGTACCACTGCTTGAAGAAGGTGTCTTCCAGAAACTGGCAGTAGGACTGGGAGTTGAGCTTGACTCCATCCTCAACCCGAAAAGGCCCCACAAGCTCATCTTTGATGATACCAGCCCAAACCAGTACTCCACCTCCACCTTGCTGGCGTCTGAGTCGGACTAGAGCTCTCTGCCCTTTACCAATCCAGCCACGGCCCATCCATCTGGCCCATCAAGACTCACTCTCATTTCATCAGTCCATAAAACCTTAGAAAAATCAGTCTTGAGATATTTCTTGGCCCAGTCTTGACGTTTCAGCTTGTGTGTCTTGTTCAGTGGTGGTCGTCTTTCAGCCTTTCTTACCTTGGCCATGTCTCTGAGTATTGCACACCTTGTGCTTTTGGGCACTCCAGTGATGTTGCAGCTCTGAAATATGGCCAAACTGGTGGCAAGTGGCATCTTGGCAGCTGCACGCTTGACTTTTCTCAGTTCATGGGCAGTTATTTTGCGCCTTGGTTTTGCCACACGCTTCTTGCGACCCTGTTGACTATTTTGAATGAAACGCTTGGTTGTTCCATGATCGCGCTTCAGAAGCGTGGCGATTTTAAGAGTGCTGCATCCCTCTGCAATATATCTCACTATTTTTGACTTTTTTGAGCCTGTCAAGTCCTTCTTTTGACCCATTTTGCCAAAGGAAAGGAAGTTGCCTAATAATTATGCACACCTGATATAGGGTGTTGATGTCATTAGACCACACCCCTTCTCATTACAGAGATGCACAATAATTCTGCACTCCCTGTACAACAACTAAAATCAATACCAACTAACATCTGCTATCACCTGTTCTGCTAACCCACACGGCTGATGAACTTTCTATGATTAACTATTTATGTTATATACACTTGCTTGAATGTATGGCAGGGAAATTATTAGAAAATTAAAACAACTAAAACCAGTACCTGCTAACATTTGCTAACACCTGTCTTGCTAATCTTCTCTAGCTAACGAACACCTGCTGTTTAATATACTCAAGCTATAGATCTCTGCGGTCTCTGGCCTGGACTATGTGAGTAATGTGAGTGACGACCTCTATGTACTAACGTTATGGAAGCACGGCAGGGAAATAACAAGGAAAATTAAATTAATTACCTGCTAACATCTGCTGTTACCTGCTCTGCTAACCCCCTTGGCTGATGAACTTTCTTTGTTTAACTATTTATGTTATACAGCTGCAAAAAAAAGTATGTGAACCCTTTGGAATGATATGGATTTCTGCACAAATTGGTCATAAAATGTGATCTGATCTTCATCTAAGTCACAACAATAGATAATCACAGTCTACTTAAACTAATTACACACAAAGAATTAAATGTCACCATGTTTTTATTGAACACACCATGTAAACATTCACAATGCAGGTGGAAAAAGTATGTGAACCCTTGGATTTAATAACTTTAATTTAATAACACAAATCTACCTCTCTGGTCCAGACATCACCACCTTACTATCTAGAATCCCACAATGTCTATCTTCTATATCATCCTTCGCCTCTCGCTTTCTTAAACTTAAAATGGATAAGACAGAATTCATAATCTTTCCCCCATCTTGTTCAACCCCCCCAACAGACCTATCTATCACGATCAATGGCTGCACATTATCCCCAGTCAACAAAGCCCGCTGCTTTGGAGTGATCTTGGATTCTGCCCTTTCCTTCCGACCGCACATCCAAGCCCTTTCCACCACCTGCCGTCTCCAACTCAAAAACATCTCCCGCATCCGCGCTTTCTTTAACTTTGAATCTGCGAAAATACTTGTACATGCCCTCATTATCTCCCGCCTAGACTACTGCAACATTCTCCTCTGTGGCCTTCCATCTAGCACTCTCGCACCCCTCCAATCTATCCTCAACTCTGCTGCCCAACTAATCCACCTCTCACCCTATTATTCCTCTGCCTCTCCCCTTTGCCAATCCCTTCACTGGCTCCCCATTGCCCAACAAATTCACTTCAAAGTACTTACAAATACATACAAGGACGTCCATAACCTAGTCCCCTCCCTACATCTCTGAGCTAATTTCCAGATACACCCCCACACGCACTCTCCGATCCTCACAAGACCTCCTTCTCTCCTCTCCTCTTATTGCCTCTTCCCACAATCGACTCCAGGATTTCTCCCGTGCATCCCCCATACTCTGGAACTCGCTACCCCAACATATCAGACTCTCACCTACAGTGGAATCCTTCAAAAGAAACCTGAAAACCCACCTCTTCAGACAAGCCTACAACCAATGACCCTGCTGCCTCTATAACGCCATGACCAACTTAACCCGCACCTACTGTGTCCTTCTCCCATACCATGTAGATTGTAAGCCCTCACGGGCAGGGCCCTCTCTCCTTCTGTACCAGTTTGTAACTCATTTTGTTTATGATTAGTGCAATTGTCTGTATTATGTATGTGCACCCCTTATCATATGTACAGCGCTATGGAATGAATGGCGCTTTAATAATAAATAATAATAATAACTGGTTGAACCTCCTTTGGCAGCAATAACTTCAACCAAACGTTTCCTGTAGTTGCAGATCAGATGTGCACAACAGTCAGGACTAATTCTGGACCATTCCTCTCTACAGAACTGTTTCAGTTCAGCAATATTCTTGGGATGTCTAGTGTGAATCGCTTTCTCGAGGTCATGCCACAGCATCTTAATCGGGTTGAGGTCAGGACTCTGACTCGGCCACTCCAGAAGGTGTATTTTCTTCTGTTTAAGCCATTCTGTTGTTAATTTACTTCTAATGCTTTGGGTCGTTGTCCTGTTGCAACACCCACCTTCTATTGAGCTTCAGCTGGTGGACAGATGGCCTTAAGTTCTCCGGCAAAATGTCATGATAAACTTGGGAATTCATTTTTCCTTCGATGATAGCAATCCGTCCAGGCCCTGAAGCAGCAAAGTAGCCCCAAACCATGATGCCCCCACCAGCATACGTCACAGTTGGGATGAGGTTTTGATGTTGTTGTGCTGTGCCTCTTTTTCTCCACACATAGTGTTGTGTGTTTCTTCAAACAACTCAACTTTGGTTTCATCTGTGCACAGAATATTTTACCAGTACTGCTGTGGAACATCCAGGTGCTCTTGTGCAAACTGTAAATGTGCAGCAATGTTTTTTTTGGGGGGATAGCAGTGGCTTCTTCTGTGGTATCCTCCCATGAAATCCATTCTTTTTTAGTGTTTTGCATATTGTAGATTTGCTGATAGGGATGTTAGCATATGCCAGAGACTTTTGTAAGTCTTTAGCTGACACTCTAGGATTCTTTTTCACCTCATTGAGCAGTCTGCACTGTGCTCTTGCAGTCATCTTTACATGATGGCCACTCCTAGGGAGAGTAGCAGCAGTGCTGAACTTTCTCCATTTATAGACAATTGGTCTTACCGTGGACTGATGAACAGCAAGGCTTTTGGAGATACTTTTTATAACCCTTTCCAGCTTTATGCAAGACAACAATTCTTAATCGTAGGTCTTCTGAGAGTTCTTTTGTGTGAGGCATCATTCACATCAGGCAATGCTTCTTGTGAAAAGCAAACCCAGAACTGGTGTGTGTGTGTGTGTGTGTTTTTATAGGGCAGGACAGCTGTAACCAACACCTCCAATCTCATCTCATTGATTGGACTCCAGTTGGCTGACATCTCACTCCAATTAGCTCTTGGAGATGTCATTAGTCTAGGGGTTCACATACTTTCTCCACCTGTACTTTGAATGTTTACATGGTGTGTTCAATAAAAACATATTAACATTTAATTATTTGTGTGTTATTAGTTTAAGCAGACTGTGATTGTCTATTGGTGTGACTTAGATGAAAATCAGATCACATTTTATGACCAATTTGTGCAGAAATCCATATCATTTCAAAGGGTTCACATACCTTTTCTTGCAACTGCATATGTTTGCTGGACTGCTACGCTATATAACCTGCTGTTACTCCGCATGGTTTTCCTTCTGGCCTGTATGAAGAGGTTTTTGTCTTCTGTGGACCTGGTACCGTCCCCCCTGTGCCCTTAGGGGTGTGGATGAAATTTGGGACCTGAGGAAAAACTAAACATGTGAGTCTGTTGGATAGAGAAGAGGGAAAGAGAGATAAGAACTCTGCAATAGATGAGAGGATAGCATTAGTGGATAAGAAACTGACAGATATCCTGAATGTGGTTCAGCAATCGAACCAAGCATTGGGAGATCTGTCAGTCAAAATCTCCACAGTCCAAATGGATCTGTCTTTGATTAAAGACAAGATGAATAAAGTACGTGAGAAAGTTAAAGATCTCCAGTTAGTCACAAAAGAGTTAAAGAGAGATGGACGGGATTAAGAATAGAATGGGGTGATGGAAACAGAAAATAAATCATTACAGGAAAGAGTCAATGAAATGGAGGACAGATCTTGCAGAGCGAATATACGTCTGGTCGGGTTCCCTGAAGGGTCTGAAAAAGAAGACCCAACAGGGTTTATTCAGCAATGGTTAATAGAAGTGTTTGGTGTGAATCGACTGTCTATAGGGTTTCGGTGGAGAGCCCACCGGATACCAAATATACAGCTACCGGTAGGGAGTCCTCCAAGAGCAATCTTTGCTAAAATGATAAACGTTCGGGACAGGGATAACATTATGAAAAAATAAAAGAATTTTACCTCCCCGAGTGCATAATGGAAGGAAAATTGAAATATATCCGGACTACTCGAGGGCAACACAGGTTAAACATCGTGAATTTAGAGAGGTAAAGAAGAGAATGGAGGCAGTCAAGATGAAATATTCTCTGTTTTACCCTACGAAATTAAGAGTGTTATATCAGGACCAAACTCTTTTTTTTTAGCCAACCAGAGGAGGGGCAGGAATGGTTGGATGGTAAGGGGATAGGTTCCTGCTGTTATAGGTAATGTTATATTCAACGTGGGCTGGGGGGTGAGAAGGTGGGGCGGAATGGCGAAGTGTAAAAGGTTAGTGAACCGTTCGGTTCCTTTGACCAAGAGGGGTTGTGGTGGGTGGGATGATGGGGTCTCGGTGGACATTGGGGGGCGCTCTCTCTCTCCCCTTCCCTCCTCCACTTAGGGTCTCCGTGGACGTACCGTAATATACGGGGAATGGCCGAGAAAGCAAAACAGTTATGTTTTATGTAGTCCTGAGACATCTCCCCGCAATTATATTTCTCCTCGAAACACATCTTACATATGAGAATATTAGTATTGCGAAAAGGAAATGGGCAAAATATGATTACCATGCTTGCTTCTCAGCCTATTCCTGGGGTGTCAGTATTTACGTCCACAGGAGTGTGGATTATATTCCAATTGATCATAGAATTGATAGAGAAGGTAGATTTGTTTTTTTGCATTGTCAGTTGAAGGGCACGGTTTGCATAGTGGCATTTGTGTATATCCCTCCACCTTTCTCTGTGTGTCGTGTCATACCTGGCGGACTTCATTGGCTCTAGAGCAAGGTGCCCAGTCATGGTTACCGGGGAATTTAATGATGTAATGGACCTAGAGAAAGATAGCTTTTCTAAGGATCATGTGTATAAAGTAAATAAAGATGAACTAACATTGCTAAGAAGAGTCTGCCGGGAAATGGCATTGACAGACATTTGGCGATATCTGTATGGAGATAAAAGAATATTCTCTTGTTTTAGCTGGGCGAAGACCTTGCTCTTGCTAACAGATTTTTTTTGATTTGGTAATAAAAATGAAGTATGAAACACATACGATTTCAGATCACTCTCCAATAGTAGCAACAACAAAAATGGGGTATGATCAGAAGAAAACAAGACATTTTAGACTAAATCCCCATTGGATCAAGCTGGTTAAGGATCAGGAAAGTATAACAAAGGAGATTCAAGAATTTTGGCTATTAAATTCTCCGTCTGCACCTATGCATTTTGTATGGGACTCTTTCAAAGCGTTTTTGTGTGGAGCATATATAGCCAAAATTAATAGGAAAAAAAAGAATATGCGGCAAAAGAACTAGCCCTAGATAGAAGCGTTCGGTTCTTACAGGGAGAGAAGCTTAATAACACGAACTCAGCTGTACAATCACAGTTTGAAGACGTGAGATTGAGTATAAAAACTACTTATTAGAAAAAGCACAACACCGGGTCTTCTTTACAGGAGCTAAATACTTTCCCCAAGCAGGGAAACCAGGAAACCTTTTATCATCCTTGATTCAAAACCAAAAACGTATCATTAGAATAAAAAATATTAGATTGGACAATGGCGTGGTTACTGCATGTTTGGAGGAGTTTGAGGGGGAGTTCGTTAAGTATTAAAACTTATATACAAACAATGAAAATCAGCAGGATGGAGACGTTGAAATGTTCTTAGAGAACATTAACCTTCCTAAATTAAAAGAGGAGGAATGTAAAATACTAAACCGACCTATAGATCTAAAGGAACTATTTGAGGCTGTCAAGGCTATTCGGGGAAATTCTTCCCCAGGGACTGACGGACTCCCGTTTGAGATTTATTGGCGGTATGGAGTTACAATCTTGCCAATGCTATTACAGGTCTTAAATAAAACCTATTAGACCAGTGACCTCCCTCCATCTTTATCTGAAGCTGTGATTACACTTATTCTGAAAAAGGGTAAGGATGGAAGAGAGATCAGTGCAAAAATATTTACTAATAGATTAAAGGGAGTTATGACAAGATCAGACTGGGTTTATATCCAAGAGATTAGTACAATCTAGTATACATAGAGTTTTTTTTGAATATGCAGGCAGGGGAGGGGGGAGTCTCCCGCTCCATCCTGTCATTAGACTCCGAGAAAGTGTTTGACAGGGTGGAGTGGGAATACCTCTGGAATATAATGTATAAAATTAATTTGGGCCAATACTTTATTAAGTGGGTCCAAATTTTAAATAATCATCCCAAAGCTAGAATTAACATTAATGGGGTATGGTCTGAGCAAATAGAGTTGCATAGAGGAACAAGACAGGGATGTCCTCTTTCCCCTTTGCTGTTTGCATTATTTATAGAACCTTTGGCAGCTAAAATTAGATCAGATGAAAGGATTAAAGGTTTTGGCATGAAGGGGACATCTGACAAAATACGTATGTATGCGGATGACATCTTAATTTTTTTGGAGAATTCAAAATTACAGTTGCCTCTCCTTATGGAACTAATAAATAAGTTCAGTGATATCTTGGGATATCAAATCAATTGGGCCAAATCAGTATTACTACCGCTTGATCAGGCAACTTCACAGAACCCCCTAGAAATTAGAGTATTAAAACCTATGGAATCTTTTGAATATCTGGGTGTAAAGTTAACTGCAAACATCCTTGATTTTACTAATTTAAATGTTTCTCCTTTGTTGACTAAATGTAAAAGTAAAGTAAGTGTTTGGCTGAAGTTATCGATAGGTCAGGTGGACAGAATTGCACTAATAAAAATGGTGTTACTTCCCCAGATTTTGTATATTTTGGCAGCATGTCCAGTTTGGATAGAGGATTATTTCTTCAACCGTCTGGAACGGCTGCTGAACGACTTAATCTGGGGAAGAAAAAGGGTGAAACTAAAACAGAAATGTCTTTGGTTAGCGGAAGAGGACGGAGGGCTATTGGTTCCCTTTTTTCAGGGATACTATTTGGCCTCTCAAGTTCAGTGCTTAAAATCCAGAGAAAAAGCTATAAATCAATATCTAGAAAGGGGTTTTATTGGCCCAAAATATAACATATTTAGAATATTGGAGACAGGATTTATTAGAAAGAAAGGTAAAACATGTCCAATATGCCGAATGGTCGACTTGGCCTGGCGAAAAATTTAAAGAATACTAGGAATTTTGAACACTTTATACTTCTCACCTTTGTGGTGTAATAGTAATATCAGAGAATTTCAACTAATTGCAGAATATACATTTTGGGAAAAGTATGGTATTATTTACGTATCAGTTAGTTAAGAATGGGGAAATAAGAGCACTAAAAAAGTTATGTCTCAGAATAAATTTGGACTCAATGAGTCGGTTTCGGTATCACCAATTAAAACACGCATTTAAAGCTACACAAAATAAGGAATATTTTATTACAGCAAAAAATGAGTTTATAGACTTTTATCAATATACGACAACTAGGGTGACTATTTCTCAAGTGTACAGGATAATAAGGAAGGGGTTGGGAAAAATAGTAAAGTTTAAAAGTGAGGAAAAATGGGCGAAGGATATACAGTATAATAATATAAAAAGGGCAATGATTTCTAATAACTTTAGGATTATTTATTTTAATATTATCCATAGAACATACATGACCCCATTATTAAGTAAGATTTATAAAGAACGAAAATCAAACAGTTTGAAATGTAAAGAAGCCGCTGACTATATACATATGATATGAAGTTGCTCAAATCTGCAATCTTATTGGAAAGAGGTTTTTCGTGCTTTAAGTGTAGAGTCCTTGGTATCCCTTCCACTTGAACTGGAGGTGGCGGTGTTGGGCTGTATTCCACCATCAGTTAGGGGAAAAAAAAAAAAAAAGATCTGGACAAGAGGCCTTATGGTGGCAAGAGTTATTATTGCAAGAGAGTGGGGTCTGATAGAGCGCCTAATATTATGGAGCGGAAAAATGTATTAGTAAAGATTGAGGAATATGCAATAAGTAGTAATTATGACAACTAGTTGCTGTCGAGCAGTGCCACTGTCCGGGTGGGGACGTGGGGGTGAGGGAGGAGAGAGGAGAGAGAGATGAAGATAACGCATGCCCCTTTGGGGGAGCATCTATGGTGCCTACCGAGATAACCACATGGGGGGGATTGGGGTGGTGGTTTTGTTTAAGGTGGGGGGTAACTTAACTTAGACAGACAATACGAGGCCTGAGTTAAATGTACTGTGGAGTCCAACGGGGAGTCGTGGAACCCCCAAGGTAGAATAGATTATTTATTATTGTGGTATTGTTTGTGTTTATGGTATACAACTGGTTACACTGAGTGTTGTAGCAAATTGTGTATTGTTGAACTCAGATTTTGTGTTGTCAAACCTATTTTTAATGTTGTATTATGAAAGGAATAAAAACAGAAAAAAATAAAAATAAAATAAGAATCTTCCAAACAGTTGTTTTGGCCACTCTTAATGTTTTTGCTATCTCTCTGATGTTTTTTTTTTTTTTTAGCCTAATGATGGCTTGCTTCACTGATAGTGACAGCTCTTTGGATATAATCTTGACAGTTGACAGCAACAGATTCCAAATGCAAATAGCACACTTGAAATGAACTCTGGACCTTTTATCGGCTCATTGTAATTGGGATAATGAGGGAATAACACCTGGCCATGGAACAGCTGAGAAGCCAATTGTCCCATAACTTTTGGTCCCTTAACAAGTGGGATGCACATATGCAAACTGTTGTAATTCCTACACCGTTCATCTGATTTGGATGTAAATACCCTCAAATTAAAGCTGACAGTCTGCAGTTAAAGCACATATTGTTTGTTTCATTTATGGTGGTGTATAGAGCCAAAAATCTGAAAAAATAGAAAAATCCAGCTCAAAGATGGTGGAAAAAATTCATAGCTTTATTGCGGCATAAAATCTTTGACAAACATGACAGTTTGGTTACGCGTTTCAGACCATAAATAAATAGCGGTCCTTCCTCATGACATATCGAACTTCTAATGAAACTGCACCTTATGAGCTGCTCACACAGCCGGCCATACAATCAATCGATCACATGTTCGTGAGGAGCAGCCCACATGGTGCGTCTAATCAACTTAAAAACTAAATACAAAAAGTTAAATCACAAGTGCTGACAGACAAACCTATACGGGTGTACAGTCAGTACAGATAAGTATAACAACAATGGCAAAACTATACGTGCACTATACAAAGCTATTTGAAAAAGAACACCTAGGCACAGGGATAACTCCCCTAGTAGTGTAGAATTAAATCATGCCTTTTGTTAAGACCTTGTCTTGAACCCAGCTGGAAGATCCATAGAGCCAAAAATGCTAGAATTGTGTCAATGTCCCATTATTTATGGACCTGACAGTATAGTTTTCCTCGAATCACTCATTTTATAAGCAGGACTGACACACGGAACATTTGTCTTTACTGAACCTTTCTCTTTAGCTCCTGAAGCCGGGAAAGCCAACACCTTAGAGTGGGTTCACACTAGCGTTAGGGATTCCGTTATGGCTTTCCGTTATGACATGGTTATAACGGAAAATAACGGAATCCATAAAATGGAAGTCATAACGGAAGCCTTTAGAGGCACTCCGTTTTGATCCGTCCTAATAGAAGTCTGTTGGAATCATAACAGATCCCTCTGGGTCCCGTTATGCAAAGTCGACACGACAGGACTTTGTTTTCCGTCTTGCATAACAGGACCCAGACAGATCCATTATGCTTTCCCATAGAATTCTATTAGGACGGAAAGCAAACGGAATGCCTTTTAAAGGCTTCTGTTTTGCATTCCATCATAATACAAGTCTATGGGCAGAGGAACGGATCCGTCCTTCCATTTTATGTATTCCATTATTTTACGTTATAACCATGTTATAACGGAAAGCCATAACGGAATCCCTAATGCTAGTGTGAACCCACCCTTAATGGTTTCAGATTATTTGTATGATAAGTTTTGTAACAGAACTGTTTCATTTACTGAACAAGTGAGGACAGGAATTGTGAAACATCTGAATTGCTGTATGCACATACATCATTTCAATCGGTGTTGATCTAGGACACACTATTTTAATTAACTATGAGGGCGCACCTTATAGCTACATGCAAATATAACTTGATTGTTTTTAGGCCTTATGAATGCTAGGATTTTTATTTAGGTTTTCAATGCAACAATCCAAGATCAATAACTACAGAAACATTAACTTCAACCCATCTCTACCACTATACTCCATTACACTCCTATCTTTTGAAGTACACTGTCTACATCTACTCTCTCTCTCTCAAACCTATAACTGGCTGTAATTTACCAACCACTAGGCCCTGCCAGTTACCTATATTGACAAATTCACTACCTGGCTCTTACACATCCTTTCCAGTGATATGCTCATGATCATCATGGGTGATTTAACATCCCCACTTAAACATTCCACCCAGCTCCCTCCAAACTCACTTCCTCACTCATTTTCTCATTTGGTTTCTCACAGCTGTCCTTCACTGCCACTCATAAATACGGTCACACACTGTATGTTATCTTTATCTGCCTCTGTTCCTTATCTAACCTCTCCACATCACCTCACCTCCTATCTGACCACAATCTACTTACATTCTCACATTCTCTTCCCTCATTTCCAGAGTCGCCCCCTTAGCCAACAAACTAGCACTGTCAGGGGAACCTTACAAATCTTAACTTTTTCTTACTTTCTGACTCTCTATTGCAACTCTCTACCATATGTTTCCATCATGATGCAGTTGCAGGCTCCACAATAACTTCAGCTCTTGACTTAGTCGTCTCCTCACTTGATGAATTAATAAGCAACGCTTGGTGCACCAGTTTGACTAAAAAACAGAGAAAGCTTCCAGAGTTGCAGCACAGAAATGGAAGAAAACCCATTCTAACGATACACATTAATACATATAAACAATCCCTTCTTAATTCCAAGTCTGTACTCATTGATGCAAAACAGGCCTTCTTCAAATCTCTCATATCTTCTTGTCTCACAACCCTAAACAGCTATTTACTGTAAAACTTTCACTCTCTACTCCAATGCCCAAGTCCCTTTCCCACATCTATTGTCTTATCTGAGAACTTTGCAACATACTTCAAATGGAAGATTGACAACATCAGACAAAGCTTCATCCTCACAGCTCCTCTACATAACTATTTAGTTCTCTTCTATCCAAAACCAACTTTTCCACTATTACAGAACAAAATCTTTCCACTTTACTATCCAGATAAAATCTCACCACCTATGTGTTTCACCTGATCACCTCATGCCCAGCCTCTTTACAGTGTCTACCCTAGCCCTACTCCACTCTCTTTAACCTATCACTAACCACTCGAAACTTCCCCGCCTATTTTAAATATGCAAACATCATACCCATCCTTAAAAAAGCTTTACATTGACCCGTTCTCTTTGTCTAGCTATTACCCCATGCTGCTACTCTCATTTGCCTCAAAACTTCCTGTACAACATGGCAACCTTGAATTGTTTTCCTACCTCTCATCATACTCATTTTTTGACAGGCTTCAATCTGGCTTTCAACCCCATCACTTAACTGGAACCAACCTAAACACAGTCATCAATGGTCTGCCAAAGCCAAACAGCATTACTCTGTGTTTCTCCTCCTAGGCCTGTCTTCTGTCTGGGACACAGCTGACCACTTTCTTCTTTAGGAAACTGCCTGGTCCCATGGTCCATTCCTGGATCACCTCATATCTCATAGACCAGACATTCAGTTTCTACCCCTAACTAATCTCCTCCACATCTCATCCCTCTCTGTTGGTGTCCCTCAAGACTCTGTCCTAGGACCCCTACTCTTCTCAATGTACACTTTTGCCCTAGGACAGCTCATAGTGCCCCATGGCTTCCAGTATTACTTTTATGCTGATGACATGCTAATTTACCTCTCTTGTGCAGATGTTACCTCCCTGCTATCCAGAATCGCATAATGTCTATACTGTATTCTCTTTTTATTCACCTATCCCTTCCAAAACATAACATAGAGAAAACAATGTATTATTCTACCCCCATCTCACTCAGCCTTCTCCCCCACCAGACACATCTATCACAATTAACAGCTCCACCCTCTCCTCATCCCAAAAATCCACTTTCTTGAATTGCCTTGCTAATCTTTCATTTTCCCCTGTCCTTCAAACCACACATATAAGCCCTTACCACCTCCTGTTGCCTTTGACCATAGGTCTGCAAAAATGCTTGCATTATTGCATATGCCCTCATCTCTTGCCGAGACTACCATAACATTTTCTTTTATGGCCTCCCATCTAACACACTGGTACCCCTTCAATCCATCCTCAACTATGCTGCTTGACCAATCCACCTCTTCCCCATTACTCCTTCTTGCGGTGTTCAAGGTTTCTATATCTTCTTATAATCTGTACAAGTGGAGTAGTACCTGGTCTTGTGATCGACAGCTATTGCTTTAGTAGAGCTATAAACACAAGCAAACCCTCCAGGGTATCAACAACATTTGGAGAATGCTTTACAATGACCCGGGGGTAGCAGAGACTACATAAATGTAATCTAAGTGCAAGAACAGGAAGATGAAGATTGTTAAAACAAGGGCACACTCTTAGGATTACTGGAGACTGATTGAAGAAAAATCATCAAGTAGGACTGAGCAAATGGTGGAGCTGTGGATGTGATTGTGAAATCATTTTAATATTTATGTAATACTGTACACAGATAGGTACTTCCTTCATTACCCCTTTCCTATATGTTCCTATATGTTCCCTGATGTGTACCTGATATTTAACTTTTTATTTATAATTCCCTGTACCATTCATAAATCCCCTTTTAAAGATCCAGTAGCTATTGTTTTCAATGTACTATTAACTGGCACCAAGAAATTCAGTAGATTTGGCACCACTATACCTCAATATGCACAGCTTTATGATAATTTACTGTCTTCTTCCCTCATCCTTTAGAGACTTGTAATCCCTCACGGGCAGGGTATTTTATCCTTTTGTACCAGTACTGTTTTTTTATTATGTATTTATACCCTTTTTATATGTACAGTGCCATGGCATAAATGATTAATAATAAATAATAATAATAATAATAATAATGATTTCTAGCCTACACTGTATTTTAATCAGAAAAATCCATATTGTATCCCTACACTGTGTGTATAGTTATTAAGCGAGTGAATATTTTGACCATATCATTTTTATACATTGAATGCTTATTAGATTGAAGCATATCAGGTGGTGTGTATTTGTGTAATGAAGGAGGATGTGACCCAAGGAAATCAAGACTTATCAAGGTGTGCATATTATTAGGCAGCTTTTCCTGCAGCATGGGCAACAAAAGAAATTTAATTGACTCTGAAAAGTCTTTCCGAGGGATGCAGCGCTCTTAAAATTGCTATGATATTGGGGCATGATCAGAGACCCATCAAACGTTTTGTTGCAAATAGTCAACAAGGTCACAAGAAATGTGTTGAAAAAAAGAAAAGAAACAAATTAACTGCCAAAGGTTTGAGTAGTATCAAACATCAAGTGACCAGGAACCAATTATCCTCCATTATTGTCATATTCCAGAATTACAACCTCTCTGTGTTTAGTCAGAAACCTGACCTGACTCAAACACCAGCAAGATGGAGATAGGGTACTGCATTGGGCTGGTATTATTATAGATGAATCAGTTGGACCTTTTTGTGTTGAAGAGGGACTCAAAATCAACTACCAAACCTACTGACAGTTTTTAGAAGACAATTTTGTCAAGCAGTGGTACATGAAAAAGTCTGCATCTTTCAGGAAAACCATGCATTTTATGCAGGGACAATGCTCCAATGCTCCATTGCATAGATCAAAGTGCTCATCTGCATGGATAGCTAGTAACTGTCATAATAATGACATGGCCTTCTTCCTCACCTGACCTAAACCCTATTGAGAACTTGTGATCCCTTCTTAAAGAGGAGATTTAGGCTGAAAGAAAATAGTCCACCTCTCTGAACAATGTCTGTGGTTGCTGCTACACAAAAAAATTGGTCATCAATGTATTAAGAACCTGATACTCCATGGATGGAAGGTTTATAACTAGAGTTGAACGGACACCTGGATGTTCGGGTTCGACGAGTTCTGCCAAACTTCACAAAAAAGTTTGAGTTCGGGATCCGAACTTGACCTGAACTTGACCCCCGCAAACACGAACTCGGTAATGTACGTGTCGGCGGGTATTTCACTAGTTAGTTCGGCGAGAAAATCGCTTAATGGCGGGTTCCAGTCGCCGTCGCTACTTACAAATATGGCATAGTCTGTGTATTGATAAAGACAACGTTCTTGCAATCTGTCTAGGAGTGTGTATAATTTGAGTCTGACATAGGCGGATGTAAAACAGGCTATAAAAATGTCTTTTTTTTTTTTTTTTTGCGCGTGTTGCACTCTTTTACATACCACTAATTGACCATGGCTGAAAGATAGATAGTTAGGATAGAACATTTAATATCACTTTATTTTTAAAGATATTAGAATGTGTTTGGGGCATGTTTTGACAACTGTTTGCTATTGTCGCAGCTGCTGGTACATTATTAGGGTGACCAGGTCTCGTAACGTAATGTACAAACATTCTTGGCTTCTAAATTTGGTAAGTGTTTGTACAAATTGCTGGATGACCGGTGTAATAGAAGATAGATATGTGTTATCAACACCTGGGAAAGTTGGGTGTCGCAATTAGCTATTGTTAATATTTATAAATGCTACATATCTGCGTTAGATAGCTATATCTTTTGATAGATGCGACTATGAAATAGGACAAGATAGGAAGACAGAATCTGCACCCTGGAAAGTTGGGTGCCGCGGTTGACTCTTAGGACATTTCCGAACATGTCTTCGACGTGTTATCGGCAACCGGGAAAGTTGGGTGCCGCAATTAGCTATTCTTAATATTTATAAATTATACATATCTGCGTTAGATGCAGCGTTCAAATATTTTGCTTAAATCACAATGCCTTTGATTTTATTAAACACAATCATATATAATTAAAAGCAAATTTCAAAGATCGCAGGCCCACTAACAAAGGGAATGCAACAGTTAACTTTTAAGGACCCGCGGTGACATCATCAAAGGTCTTTTAGTTTCAGGATCCTAGATGGATCAAATAGCTATTGTCAATATTTATAATGGCTTTTATAATGCCTTAGTAAGAGGTTAATACAAGCTTAATATCATTTTATTTTTAAAAATATTAAAACTTTATTAAATTACTGACGTAATATCAGATCTAACAGAATAAAAGGGGCGTATTTAGATGTTGTTTGGGGTGGTATTTTGGTTTGGTTTGAGAAGGGTTGTGGGCGGGAAAAGGGGCATGTCGACCTGTCACTTTTAGTTTGATGAGAACAGTAGCCCTATACTACTCAAATAAAAATTTTGGATTGATGGACAGCTCTGTTGTTGTTTCAATAATACAATTAATTCTCAGAAATACAACTTGCCTAATAATTGTGCACATAGTCTATGGGTGTGCAAATTGCTTAGTGTACATTATATATGTGGATATTTTTAGGTGTAGACCATCACCATGATGTTCTACATGTTACGATCTGTGCATGTGTATCCTAATTTATGGATCAGGGACACCAGAGCGGAGTACTAGAGGGACCATGCTAGCTCATGTTCAAAAACGGGCTAAGGTCAAAGTCTAGGAAGGCAACTGTCAGTATCCCAAAAAGTATGAATAGTAGGATGGCACTCAAAATATCCGGGACCACCAGGAAACAAATGTCTATTACCACATTTATTATAAAAAATTTAATTAGTACATACATGGAATAAAATGTAATATAATACGGTACAGAGGTGGTGTAAATGTGCCCACGTGGGCATAAAATGCCTAGATGGCACCAAGCAAGCAATACAGTGGTACCACACAATTAGTGTAGTAGCCGCTCTAGCAAGCTGTGGACTAAGTCCTGAGTAGGTAATCTGGATCCCAATGTGTTGTTCTCTGGGAATCTATATTGCTGTTGGTCTATAAACTAGACTGCACTGCCATAGGTAGCGTAGTGATGGTATATTGATGAATATAGCCCCATGGGGCAAAGTACATTACTCCTCTTCCTGTATTGCTTGGCAGGGATGGATGGATAATAGTCCTTGCTTCGCCGCCCAGACTCACCTCGGCGTCCCGTGTGGTCTCTAGGTCTGATACGCGGCGTCCCACGTGATACACGCGGCTCGTAGGGAACAGCTTGATTAATGCTGTGTTGGGTCCTAGAGTCTGGACCATACAATTGTCCACTAATCCAGTCGATAAGGATCCAGGGGGCTACCTGCTGGTATCAGCACCTTAGGAACTCGACAGAGGAACTTGGGAGAAGAAGAAAATCTTTGCTGTCTCAAACCGGACGTGTTTCAGGGATCACACCCTTTTCTCAGCGGTAACGGTCAGTATCCCAACAGGTAAATGGATTATAGCTCAGATAGCAAGGTAACGCAGACTAGCAGAACATAGGACAAAGATCAGGCAAAGAATGAGAGAGATAAAAGAGTGCACAAAGCAAGAGAAAGAGTGTAACCCCTTTAATCCCTGTAATGCTGAACCTGAGTTGATATATACTGAACTAAGTTCCTTTTCACACACACACATATCAGACAGACAGCAAGTGGAGTGGCAGACACAGGCCACCAGCGTAACACTATAATAGTCTAGTGGTTTGTGAACTTTAAACCATGGTGAATGCTTTCTGTGCCTTCCCAGTTGTAAGGGAAATACAATTTCCAAAATAACTAGGGATGAGCGAACTCGAACTGTATAGTTCGGGTTCGTACCGAATTTTGGGGTGTCCGTGACACGGACCCGAACCCGGACATTTTCGTAAAAGTCCGGGTTCGGGTTCGGTGTTCGTCGCTTTCTTCGCGCTTTTGTGACGCTTTCTTGGCGCTTTTTGAAAGGCTGCAAAGCAGCCAATCAACAAGCGTCATACTACTTGCCCCAAGAGGCCATCACAGCCATGCCTACTATTGGCATGGCTGTGATTGGCCAGAGCACCATGTGACCCAGCCTCTATTTAAGCTGGAGTCACATAGCGCCGCCCGTCACTCTGCTCTGATTAGCGTAGGGAGAGGTTGCGGCTGCGACAGTAGGGCGAGATTAGGCAGATTAACTCCTCCAAAGGACTTGATTAACTGATCGATCTGCAGCTGTGGATCATTGAGCTGCTGATCCTCAATTGCTCACTGTTTTTAGGCTGCACAGACCGTTTGTCAGTCTCATTTTTCTGGGGTGATCGGCGGCCATTTTGTGTCTTGTGGTGCGCCAGCACAAGCTGCGACCAAGTGCATTTAACCCTCAATGGTGTGGTTGTTTTTTGGCTAAAGCCTACATCAGGGTGAAGCTGTCACACCAAGTGCATTTAACCAGCAATAGTCTGTTCATTTTTTGGCCATATACAAAATCAGGGGCAAGCTGCGCCTGTCACCAAGTGCATTTAACCCTCAATGGTGTGGTTGTTTTTTGGCTAAAGCCTACATCAGGGTGAAGCTGTCACACCAAGTGCATTTAACCAGCAATAGTCTGTTCATTTTTTGGCCATATACTAAATCAGGGGCAAGCTGCGCCTGTCACCAAGTGCATTTAACCCTCAATGGTGTGGTTGTTTTTTGGCTAAAGCCTACATCAGGGTGAAGCTGTCACACCAAGTGCATTTAACCAGCAATAGTCTGTTTATTTTTTGGCCATATCCCAGTCTAATTCTGTCACTAAATCCATACCGGTCACCCAGCGCCTAAATACTAGGCCTCAAATTTATATCCAGCTAAATCTGTCCCTAGTGCTGTAGCTGGGCGAGTTATTTAGTGTCCGTTCAAGCACATTTCTTGTTCTGGGTTGAAATACAATTCCCAATTTAGCAATTTCATAATTTAGTGGTTCCTGCTATATCAGAGCTCTTTGAAATCTATCCCAAAAAGGGTATATAATATTGAAGGTGCACATAGGGTCATTCAGAGTAACTTCACACACACCCGCTACTGTGTATTTCCAAGTCTAATTCTGTCACTAAATCCATACCGGTGACCCAGCGCCTAAATACTAGGCCTCAAATTTAATTCCCTCTAAATCTCTCGTTACCCACCGCTGTACTGTTGTTGCTGGGCAAGATATTTAGTGTCCGTCAAAGCACATTTTTTGTTCTGGGTTGAAGTACAATTCCCAATTTAGCAATTTCATAATTTAGTGGTTTCTGCTATATCAGAGCTATTTGAAATCTATCCCAAAAAGGGTATATAATATTGAAGGTGCACATAGGGTCATTCAGAATAACTTCACACACACCCGCTACTGTGTATTTCCAAGTCTAATTCTGTCACTAAACCCATACCTGTCACCCAGCGCCTAAATACTAGGCCTCAAATTTAAATCCCTCTAAATCTCTCGTTACCGTTGTCCTGTTGTAGCTGGGAAAGTTATTTAGTGCCCGTCAAAGCACATTTTTTGTTCTGGGTTGAAGTACAATTCCCAATTTAGCAATTTCATAATTTAGTGGTTCCTGCTATATCAGAGCTATTTGAAATCTATCCCAAAAAGGGTATATAATATTGAAGGTGCACATAGGGTCATTCAGAATAACTTCACACACACCCGCTACTGTGTATTTCCAAGTCTAATTCTGTCACTAAATCCATACCGGTGACCCAGCGCCTAAATACTAGGCCTCAAATTTAATTCCCTCTAAATCTCTCGTTACCCACCGGTGTACTGTTGTTGCTGGGCAAGATATTTAGTGTCCGTCAAAGCACATTTTTTGTTCTGGGTTGAAGTACAATTCCCAATTTAGCAATTTCATAATTTAGTGGTTTCTGCTATATCAGAGCTATTTGAAATCTATCCCAAAAAGGGTATATAATATTGAAGGTGCACATAGGGTCATTCAGAATAACTTCACACACACCCGCTACTGTGTATTTCCAAGTCTAATTCTGTCACTAAACCCATACCTGTCACCCAGCGCCTAAATACTAGGCCTCAAATTTAAATCCCTCTAAATCTCTCGTTACCGTTGTCCTGTTGTAGCTGGGAAAGTTATTTAGTGCCCGTCAAAGCACATTTTTTGTTCTGGGTCGAAGTACAATTCGCAATTTAGCAATTTCATAATTTAGTGGTTCCTGCTATATCAGAGCTATTTGAAATCTATCCCAAAAAGGGTATATAATATTGAAGGTGCACATAGGGTCATTCAGAATAACTTCACACACACCCGCTACTGTGTATTTCCAAGTCTAATTCTGTCACTAAATCCATACCGGTGACCCAGCGCCTAAATACTAGGCCTCAAATTTAATTCCCTCTAAATCTCTCGTTACCCACCGCTGTACTGTTGTTGCTGGGCAAGATATTTAGTGTCCGTCAAAGCACATTTTTTGTTCTGGGTTGAAGTACAATTCCCAATTTAGCAATTTCATAATTTAGTGGTTTCTGCTATATCAGAGCTATTTGAAATCTATCCCTAAAAGGGTATATAATATTGAAGGTGCACATAGGGTCATTCAGAATAACTTCACACACACCCGCTACTGTGTATTTCCAAGTCTAATTCTGTCACTAAACCCATACCTGTCACCCAGCGCCTAAATACTAGGCCTCAAATTTATATCCAGCTAAATCTGTCCCTAGTGCTGTAGCTGGGCGAGTTATTTAGTGTCCGTTCAAGCACATTTCTTGTTCTGGGTTGAAATACAATTCCCAATTTAGCAATTTCATAATTTAGTGGTTCCTGCTATATCAGAGCTCTTTGAAATCTATCCCAAAAAGGGTATATAATATTGAAGGTGCACATAGGGTCATTCAGAGTAACTTCACACACACCCGCTACTGTGTATTTCCAAGTCTAATTCTGTCACTAAATCCATACCGGTGACCCAGCGCCTAAATACTAGGCCTCAAATTTAATTCCCTCTAAATCTCTCGTTACCCACCGCTGTACTGTTGTTGCTGGGCAAGATATTTAGTGTCCGTCAAAGCACATTTTTTGTTCTGGGTTGAAGTACAATTCCCAATTTAGCAATTTCATAATTTAGTGGTTTCTGCTATATCAGAGCTATTTGAAATCTATCCCAAAAAGGGTATATAATATTGAAGGTGCACATAGGGTCATTCAGAATAACTTCACACACACCCGCTACTGTGTATTTCCAAGTCTAATTCTGTCACTAAACCCATACCTGTCACCCAGCGCCTAAATACTAGGCCTCAAATTTAAATCCCTCTAAATCTCTCGTTACCGTTGTCCTGTTGTAGCTGGGAAAGTTATTTAGTGCCCGTCAAAGCACATTTTTTGTTCTGGGTTGAAGTACAATTCCCAATTTAGCAATTTCATAATTTAGTGGTTCCTGCTATATCAGAGCTATTTGAAATCTATCCCAAAAAGGGTATATAATATTGAAGGTGCACATAGGGTCATTCAGAATAACTTCACACACACCCGCTACTGTGTATTTCCAAGTCTAATTCTGTCACTAAATCCATACCGGTGACCCAGCGCCTAAATACTAGGCCTCAAATTTAATTCCCTCTAAATCTCTCGTTACCCACCGCTGTACTGTTGTTGCTGGGCAAGATATTTAGTGTCCGTCAAAGCACATTTTTTGTTCTGGGTTGAAGTACAATTCCCAATTTAGCAATTTCATAATTTAGTGGTTTCTGCTATATCAGAGCTATTTGAAATCTATCCCAAAAAGGGTATATAATATTGAAGGTGCACATAGGGTCATTCAGAATAACTTCACACACACCCGCTACTGTGTATTTCCAAGTCTAATTCTGTCACTAAACCCATACCTGTCACCCAGCGCCTAAATACTAGGCCTCAAATTTAAATCCCTCTAAATCTCTCGTTACCGTTGTCCTGTTGTAGCTGGGAAAGTTATTTAGTGCCCGTCAAAGCACATTTTTTGTTCTGGGTTGAAGTACAATTCCCAATTTAGCAATTTCATAATTTAGTGGTTCCTGCTATATCAGAGCTATTTGAAATCTATCCCAAAAAGGGTATATAATATTGAAGGTGCACATAGGGTCATTCAGAATAACTTCACACACACCCGCTACTGTGTATTTCCAAGTCTAATTCTGTCACTAAATCCATACCGGTGACCCAGCGCCTAAATACTAGGCCTCAAATTTAATTCCCTCTAAATCTCTCGTTACCCACCGCTGTACTGTTGTTGCTGGGCAAGATATTTAGTGTCCGTCAAAGCACATTTTTTGTTCTGGGTTGAAGTACAATTCCCAATTTAGCAATTTCATAATTTAGTGGTTTCTGCTATATCAGAGCTATTTGAAATCTATCCCTAAAAGGGTATATAATATTGAAGGTGCACATAGGGTCATTCAGAATAACTTCACACACACCCGCTACTGTGTATTTCCAAGTCTAATTCTGTCACTAAACCCATACCTGTCACCCAGCGCCTAAATACTAGGCCTCAAATTTAAATCCCTCTAAATCTCTCGTTACCGTTGTCCTGTTGTAGCTGGGAAAGTTATTTAGTGCCCGTCAAAGCACATTTTTTGTTCTGGGTTGAAGTACAATTCCCAATTTAGCAATTTCATAATTTAGTGGTTCCTGCTATATCAGAGCTATTTGAAATCTATCCCAAAAAGGGTATATAATATTGAAGGTGCACATTAGGGTCATTCAGAATAACTTCACACACACGCTTCTGTGCATTTCCAAGTCTAATTCTGTCACTAAATCCATACCGGTGACCCAGCGCCTAAATACTAGGCCTCAAATTTAATTCCCTCTAAATCTCTCGTTACCCACCGCTGTACTGTTGTTGCTGGGCAAGATATTTAGTGTCCGTCAAAGCACATTTTTTGTTCTGGGTTGAAGTACAATTCCCAATTTAGCAATTTCATAATTTAGTGGTTTCTGCTATATCAGAGCTATTTGAAATCTATCCCTAAAAGGGTATATAATATTGAAGGTGCACATAGGGTCATTCAGAATAACTTCACACACACCCGCTACTGTGTATTTCCAAGTCTAATTCTGTCACTAAATCCATACCGGTGACCCAGCGCCTAAATACTAGGCCTCAAATTTAATTCCCTCTAAATCTCTCGTTACCCACCGTTGTACTGTTGTTGCTGGGCAAGATATTTAGTGTCCGTCAAAGCACATTTTTTGTTCTGGGTTGAAGTACAATTCCCAATTTAGCAATTTCATAATTTAGTGGTTCCTGCTATATCAGAGCTATTTGAAATCTATCCCAAAAAGGGTATATAATATTGAAGGTGCACATTGGGTCATTCAGAATAACTTCACACACACGCTTCTGTGCATTTCCAAGTCTAATTCTGTCACTAAATCCATACCGGTGACCCAGCGCCTAAATACTAGGCCTCAAATTTAATTCCCTCTAAATCTCTCGTTACCCACCGCTGTACTGTTGTTGCTGGGCAAGATATTTAGTGTCCGTCAAAGCACATTTTTTGTTCTGGGTTGAAGTACAATTCCCAATTTAGCAATTTCATAATTTAGTGGTTTCTGCTATATCAGAGCTATTTGAAATCTATCCCTAAAAGGGTATATAATATTGAAGGTGCACATAGGGTCATTCAGAATAACTTCACACACACCCGCTACTGTGTATTTCCAAGTCTAATTCTGTCACTAAATCCATACCGGTGACCCAGCGCCTAAATACTAGGCCTCAAATTTAATTCCCTCTAAATCTCTCGTTACCCACCGTTGTACTGTTGTTGCTGGGCAAGATATTTAGTGTCCGTCAAAGCACATTTTTTGTTCTGGGTTGAAGTACAATTCCCAATTTAGCAATTTCATAATTTAGTGGTTTCTGCTATATCAGAGCTATTTGAAATCTATCCCTAAAAGGGTATATAATATTCAAGGTGCACATTGGGTCATTCAGAATAACTTCACACACACACGCTTCTGTGCATTTCCAAGTCTAATTCTGTCACTAAATCCATACCGGTCACCCAGCGCCTAAATACTAGGCCTCAAATTTATATCCCGCTGAATTTGAATACAATACATTGGGCCAAATAATATATTTGTTGTTGTGGTGAACCATAACAATGAGAAAAACATCTAGTAAGGGACGCGGACGTGGACATGGTCGTGGTGGTGTTAGTGGACCCTCTGGTGCTGGGAGAGGACGTGGCCGTTCTGCCACATCCACACGTCCTAGTGTACCAACTACTTCAGGTCCCAGTAGCCGCCAGAATTTACAGCGATATATGGTGGGGCCCAATGCCGTTCTAAGGATGGTAAGGCCTGAGCAGGTACAGGCATTAGTCAATTGGGTGGCCGACAGTGGATCCAGCACGTTCACATTATCTCCCACCCAGTCTTCTGCAGAAAGCGCACAGATGGCGCCTGAAAACCAACCCCATCAGTCTGTCACATCACCCCCATGCATACCAGGGAAACTGTCTCAGCCTCAAGTTATGCAGCAGTCTCTTATGCTGTTTGAAGACTCCGCTGGCAGGGTTTCCCAAGGGCATCCACCTAGCCCTTCCCCAGCGGTGAAAGACATAGAATGCACTGACGCACAACCACTTATGTTTCCTGATGATGAGGACATGGGAATACCACCTCAGCATGTCTCTGATGATGACGAAACACAGGTGCCAACTGCTGCGTCTTTCTGCAGTGTGCAGACTGAACAGGAGGTCAGGGATCAAGACTGGGTGGAAGACGATGCAGGGGACGATGAGGTCCTAGACCCCACATGGAATGAAGGTCGTGCCACTGACTTTCACAGTTCGGAGGAAGAGGCAGTGGTGAGACCGAGCCAACAGCGTAGCAAAAGAGGGAGCAGTGGGCAAAAGCAGAACACCCGCCGCCAAGAGACTCCGCCTGCTACTGACCGCCGCCATCTGGGACCGAGCACCCCAAAGGCAGCTTCAAGGAGTTCCCTGGCATGGCACTTCTTCAAACAATGTGCTGACGACAAGACCCGAGTGGTTTGCACGCTGTGCCATCAGAGCCTGAAGCGAGGCATTAACGTTCTGAACCTGAGCACAACCTGCATGACCAGGCACCTGCATGCAAAGCATGAACTGCAGTGGAGTAAACACCTTAAAACCAAGGAAGTCACTCAGGCTCCCCCTGCTACCTCTTCTGCTGCTGCCGCCTCGGCCTATTCTGCTGCTGCCGCCTCGGCCTCTTCCTCCGCCTCTGGAGGAACGTTGGCACCTGCCGCCCAGCAAACAGGGGATGTACCACCAACACCACCACCACCACCTCCGTCACCAAGCGTCTCAACCATGTCACACGCCAGCGTTCAGCTCTCCATCTCACAAACATTTGATAGAAAGCGTAAATTCCCACCTAGCCACCCTCGATCCCTGGCCCTGAATGCCAGCATTTCTAAACTACTGGCCTATGAAATGCTGTCATTTAGGCTGGTGGACACAGACAGCTTCAAACAGCTCATGTCGCTTGCTGTCCCACAGTATGTTGTTCCCAGCCGGCACTACTTCTCCAAGAGAGCCGTGCCTTCCCTGCACAACCAAGTATCCGATAAAATCAAGTGTGCACTGCGCAACGCCATCTGTAGCAAGGTCCACCTAACCACAGATACGTGGACCAGTAAGCACGGCCAGGGACGCTATATCTCCCTAACTGCACACTGGGTAAATGTAGTGGCAGCTGGGCCCCAGGCGGAGAGCTGTTTGGCGCACGTCCTTCCGCCGCCAAGGATCGCAGGGCAACATTCTTTGCCTCCTGTTGCCACCTCCTCCTTCTCGGCTTCCTCCTCCTCTTCTTCCACCTGCTCATCCAGTCAGCCACACACCTTCACCACCAACTTCAGCACAGCCCGGGGTAAACGTCAGCAGGCCATTCTGAAACTCATATGTTTGGGGGACAGGCCCCACACCGCACAGGAGTTGTGGCGGGGTATAGAACAACAGACCGACGAGTGGTTGCTGCCGGTGAGCCTCAAGCCCGGCCTGGTGGTGTGTGATAATGGGCGAAATCTCGTTGCAGCTCTGGGACTAGCCAATTTGACGCACATCCCTTGCTTGGCGCATGTGCTGAATTTGGTGGTGCAGAAGTTCATTCACAACTACCCCGACATGTCAGAGCTGCTGCATAAAGTGCGGGCCGTCTGTTCGCGCTTCCGGCGTTCACATCCTGCTGCTGCTCGCCTGTCTGCGCTACAGCGTAACTTCGGCCTTCCCGCTCACCGCCTCATATGCGACGTGCCCACCAGGTGGAACTCCACCTTGCACATGCTGGACAGACTGTGCGAGCAGCAGCAGGCCATAGTGGAGTTTCAGCTGCAGCACGCACGGGTCAGTCGCACTACAGAACAGCACCACTTCACCACCAATGACTGGGCCTCCATGCGAGACCTGTGTGCCCTGTTGCGCTGTTTCGAGTACTCCACCAACATGGCCAGTGGCGATGACACCGTTATCAGCGTTACAATACCACTTCTATGTCTCCTTGAGAAAACACTTAGGGCGATGATGGAACAGGAGGTGGCCCAGGAGGAGGAGGAGGAGGATGAGGAAGAGGGGTCATTTTTAGCACTTTCAGGCCAGTCTCTTCGAAGTGACTCAGAGGGAGGTTTTTTGCAACAGCAGAGGCCAGGTACAAATGTGGCCAGCCAGGGCCCACTACTGGAGGACGAGGAGGACGAGGATGAGGAGGAGGTGGAGGAGGATGAGGATGAAGCATGGTCACAGCGGGGTGGCACCCAACGCAGCTCGGGTCCATCACTGGTGCGTGGCTGGGGGGAAAGGCAGGACGATGACGATACGCCTCCCACAGAGGACAGCTTGTCCTTACCCCTGGGCAGCCTGGCACACATGAGCGACTACATGCTGCAGTGCCTGCGCAACGACAGCAGAGTTGCCCACATTTTAACCTGTGCGGACTACTGGGTTGCCACCCTGCTGGATCCACGCTACAAAGACAATGTGCCCACCTTACTTCCTGCACTGGAGCGTGATAGGAAGATGCGCGAGTACAAGCGCACGTTGGTAGACGCGCTACTGAGAGCATTCCCAAATGTCACAGGGGAACAAGTGGAAGCCCAAGGCCAAGGCAGAGGAGGAGCAAGAGGTCGCCAAGGCAGCTGTGTCACGGCCAGCTCCTCTGAGGGCAGGGTTAGCATGGCAGAGATGTGGAAAACTTTTGTCAACACGCCACAGCTAACTGCACCACCACCTGATACGCAACGTGTTAGCAGGAGGCAACATTTTACTAACATGGTGGAACAGTACGTGTGCACACCCCTCCACGTACTGACTGATGGTTCGGCCCCATTCAACTTCTGGGTCTCTAAATTGTCCACGTGGCCAGAGCTAGCCTTTTATGCCTTGGAGGTGCTGGCCTGCCCGGCAGCCAGCGTTTTGTCTGAACGTGTATTCAGCACGGCAGGGGGCGTCATTACAGACAAACGCAGCCGCCTGTCTACAGCCAATGTGGACAAGCTGACGTTCATAAAAATGAACCAGGCATGGATCCCACAGGACCTGTCCGTCCCTTGTCCAGATTAGACATTAACTACCTCCCCATAACCATATATTATTGGACTCCAGGGCACTTCCTCATTCAATCCTATTTTTATTTTCATTTTACCATTATATTGCGATGCTACCCAAAGTTGAATGAACCTCTCCTCTGCCTGTGTGCTAGGCCTAAATATATGCCAATGGACTGTTGCAGTGGTGGCTGACATGAAGCCTGATTCTCTGCTATGACATGCAGACTAATTCTCTGCTGACATGAAGCCAGATTGTCTGTTACGGGACCTCTCTCCTCTGCCTGGGTGCTGGGCCTAAATTTATGACAATGGACTGTTGCAGTGGTGGCTGACGTGAAGCCTGATTCTCTGCTATGACATGCAGACTGATTCTCTGCTGTCATGAAGCCAGATTGTCTGTTACGGGACCTTTCTCCTCTACCTGGGTTCTGGGCCTAAATTTATGAAAATTGACTCTTACAGTGGTGGGTGACGTGAAGCCTGATTCTCTGCTATGATATGAAGACTGATTCTCTGCTGACATGAAGCCAGATTGTCTGTTACGGGACCTTTCTCCTCTGCCTGGGTTCTGGGCCTAAATTTATGAAAATTGACTCTTACAGTGGTGGGTGACGTGAAGCCTGATTCTCTGCTATGATATGAAGACTGATTCTCTGCTGACATGAAGCCAGATTGTCTGTTACGGGACCTTTCTCCTCTGCCTGGGTTCTGGGCCTAAATTTATGAAAATTGACTCTTACAGTGGTGGGTGACGTGAAGCCTGATTCTCTGCTATGATATGAAGACTGATTCTCTGCTGACATGAAGCCAGATTGTCTGTTACGGGACCTTTCTCCTCTGCCTGGGTTCTGGGCCTAAATTTATGAAAATTGACTCTTACAGTGGTGGGTGACGTGAAGCCTGATTCTCTGCTATGATATGAAGACTGATTCTCTGCTGACATGAAGCCAGATTGTCTGTTACGGGACCTTTCTCCTCTGCCTGGGTTCTGGGCCTAAATTTATGAAAATTGACTCTTACAGTGGTGGGTGACGTGAAGCCTGATTCTCTGCTATGATATGAAGACTGATTCTCTGCTGACATGAAGCCAGATTGTCTGTTACGGGACCTCTCTCCTCTGCCTGGGTGCTGGGCCTAAATATATGCCAATGGACTGTTGCAGTGGTGGCTGACGTGAAGCCTCATTCTCTGCTATGACATGCAGACTAATTCTCTGCTGACATGAAGACAGATTCTCTGTTACGGGACCTCTCTCCTCTGCCTGGGTGCCGGGGCCTAAATATCTGAGAATGGACTGTTCCAGTGGTGGCTGACGTGAAGCCTCATTCTCTGCTATGACATGCAGACTAATTCTCTGCTGACATGAAGACAGATTCTCTGTTACGGGACCTCCCTCCTCTGCCTGGGTGCTGGGCCTAAATATATGCCAATGGACTGTTGCAGTGGTGGCTGACGTGAAGCCTCATTCTCTGCTATGACATGCAGACTAATTCTCTGCTGACATGAAGACAGATTCTCTGTTACGGGACCTCCCTCCTCTGCCTGGGTGCTGGGCCTAAATATATGCCAATGGACTGTTGCAGTGGTGGCTGACGTGAAGCCTCATTCTCTGCTATGACATGCAGACTGATTCTCTGCTGACATGAAGCCAGATTCTCTGTTACGGGACCTCTCTCCTCTGCCTGTGTGTGTGCTGGGCCTAAATATATGCCAATGGACTGTTGCAGTGGTGGCTGACGTGAAGCCTCATTCTCTGCTATGACATGCAGACTGATTCTCTGCTGACATGAAGCCAGATTCTCTGTTACGGGACCTCTCTCCTCTGCCTGTGTGTGTGCTGGGCCTAAATATATGCCAATGGACTGTTGCAGTGGTGGCTGACGTGAAGCCTCATTCTCTGCTATGACATGCAGACTAATTCTCTGCTGACATGAAGACAGATTCTCTGTTACGGGACCTCCCTCCTCTGCCTGGGTGCTGGGCCTAAATATATGCCAATGGACTGTTGCAGTGGTGGCTGACGTGAAGCCTCATTCTCTGCTATGACATGCAGACTGATTCTCTGCTGACATGAAGCCAGATTCTCTGTTACGGGACCTCTCTCCTCTGCCTGTGTGTGTGCTGGGCCTAAATATATGCCAATGGACTGTTGCAGTGGTGGCTGACGTGAAGCCTCATTCTCTGCTATGACATGCAGACTGATTCTCTGCTGACATGAAGCCAGATTCTCTGTTACGGGACCTCTCTCCTCTGCCTGTGTGTGTGCTGGGCCTAAATATATGCCAATGGACTGTTGCAGTGGTGGCTGACGTGAAGCCTCATTCTCTGCTATGACATGCAGACTAATTCTCTGCTGACATGAAGACAGATTCTCTGTTACGGGACCTCCCTCCTCTGCCTGGGTGCTGGGCCTAAATATATGCCAATGGACTGTTGCAGTGGTGGCTGACGTGAAGCCTCATTCTCTGCTATGACATGCAGACTAATTCTCTGCTGACATGAAGACAGATTCTCTGTTACGGGACCTCTCTCCTCTGCCTGGGTGCCGGGGCCTAAATATCTGAGAATGGACTGTTCCAGTGGTGGGTGACGGGAAGCCAGATTCTCTGCTATGGAACCTCTCTCCAATTGATTTTGGTTAATTTTTATTTATTTAATTTTTATTTTAATTCATTTCCCTATCCACATTTGTTTGCAGGGGATTTACCTACATGTTGCTGCCTTTTGCAGCCCTCTAGCTCTTTCCTGGGCTGTTTTACAGCCTTTTTAGTGCCGAAAAGTTCGGGTCCCCATTGACTTCAATGGGGTTCGGGTTCGGGACGAAGTTCGGATCGGGTTCGGATCCCGAACCCGAACATTTCCGGGATGTTCGGCCGAACTTCTCGAACCCGAACATCCAGGTGTTCGCTCAACTCTAAAAATAACCCAAAGCTCTGACGCTGTCATGCTGGATGTTGTAGTCCCAACACAAATAGAGAGGAAGACATTCACTGGAATTGGAAATTGAATGTATTTCCCTTTATTCACCTTTTTCCCTTAGTTCCCTTTTATTTACCTGTATACTATTTTTCTGAGAGAGCCCTGTCGACACTGACCTAGTGACCTGATGTGCAGGTCCAGTACGGCAGTGGGTATATGCTGTCTTTTGAGCAACTCATGCAGCGGCAGGCAGCAAAAGGCTGCAAAGTGATGGGGAAGAGTGGGTGCTCAAAGTCATGAGGATGTTCCAGATAGGGGTTTATGGAGGGAGTAGACAACCGATTTCATCTTAGCCAACTGTGTCTTCATAGTAAAATTGTTAGTTTAATAAACTAATTAACTAACTATTTTGGTGCAGCAACTGAGATGACAATGAATTAATTAGATGATTACAATGAATGGCAGTCATGGGAAGGGGTTTGTGGCAACCCCTATGTAGGAGGAAAACAGGGAACCATTCTTGCTGGTTGACGGGCCAATCGGTAAATTCC